>NC_059128.1:194596142-195316142 GCF_020740605.2 Lemur catta | reverse complement strand
GCTGGAAATCTGATGCCTTATGTAGGAAGTTTAGTTTTGTGGTTACCATTGATGAAGTGCTAAAACCTTAATGTGATAATTGTGGAGATGTACAGGCTAATAAAATAAAAAATCATCAAAGCTTAAGCCAGATTTGGGTTCACAGTATAAAGAAAGATGTTTGAATATAAAAGAATTATTGGAAGGAAAATATATTGCAGTAAAAAGCTGACAGAAGTAGATGTTCA
The DNA here is from genome assembly GCF_020740605.2 of Lemur catta. Lineage (NCBI taxonomy): Eukaryota > Metazoa > Chordata > Mammalia > Primates > Lemuridae > Lemur > Lemur catta. The sequence continues at coordinate 195,315,915 of NC_059128.1, read as the reverse complement.
CTATTTCACACATAAACATTAGTGCTTTATGGGTTACCTGTAGTGTAACACTACATACACCTGCTGAGGCTTAGGCAAAAGAACGTATTAAAGGGTTTTGATTGGAAATGTTGGAAGACTGTGGCAAAGAAGGTAGCTAAAATACTTTACAATGACATCACAGCTTGACATATTCAGGCACTGACAAATGATATGGAAAACCAAGTCAGAATAAAGAAAGCTAGCAAAGCATTTCTCATTACAACTTGACACATGCACAGATATTGTTAACATGGCAATTCTTTTTTATATGTGTAATCGGAATATGATGATGATGATTCTGTCAACAAATGTGGTCCAGAGTTTAAATTTAGTATGGGGATAAATTCTTAGTATGGGGCATAGTTGTAATGACAGGAAAATAATCTGGAGTAGCTGTCCAAATTAAGGAGCTTGTGCCAGAATGTACATCAACTCACTGTTTCCAACACTGATGAAGTGTTGCCTCAAGGAAAAAGGAAAAACAAAAGGTAGCTGAACTGCATAGTCGACTAAGTAGTAAAAATTGTGAATTACATAAAGGCAAATACAATAAATTCAGAACTATTCCCTTTATTATATAATAAGGAAGCTGATCATAAACAGCTAGGCATTCTGACATAGATGGTTATCAAGGGGTGAAATTCTGTCAAGAATGCTTGAATTATGGAACAAACTCAATGTTTCTGCATTGTTGAAAACCAGTTTGGTCTCAACTTTTTAAAGATCTTTAACAAGATGCCAGACTTCTTTGTTTGTCTGTCTGTGATATTTTTAATGATCTTAATTTTTCCATGCCATGCAAGAAAAGAACATAACATGTTTTCCAATGGAAGATAAGATGAAAGGGCAAAATGAAAGTCAGAAGCTTGGAAGAACAGAGTTTTTGTAGAGTGTTATTGCATGTCTCACACTGGAGCAATTATATGCAGCAGGTGATCTTGAGGAAGCACATCAGCTAGAAGAAATTTCTATGGGTTATTTTTGGAGGGGAAAAGATATGGATATACATCTATCTGAAACTTACTTGGCCCCCTGTTTAATTTCTTGAAAGATTAAAGATAGCATAAATAAAGAATGTGTAGCTTAGTATTAATTATTTTTCTTTACTAAAAGCATTTCTTGTTGGTATTCTTTTTTGGTAAATCCATTTTTCTTCCATTCTGCTGTATGTGCCTAGATAATCCTTGATGGTGATTATGATGATCATGATGGTGATGATGGTGATGATGGTGATGCTGCTGCTGCTGCTGTACATCACTTTAATTTAAAGCTATAAAATATATGTTTTCTTTTGTCCTCTTCCTGGAATAGCAACCTTTACATTCAAGAGTGCCATTCGACTTTGTCACTGAAAATGATGCATTTAGTCTTTTGAGATATCTTGGTAGAATGCCACAAAAGCTTTTAAAATGGCATTTTAGTAGAGAAAGATGTTCTGGCTATCAACAACTATAATTACGTCAAATTGTTTCCCAAATTACCACTTTTTACTTTTCTTGTTCTCCAATCTAATACCTATAGTTAAAAAAGAAAAAGGGAGAAAAATTCTGATTCATTTACTCATTTAGCAAACCCATATGAAGCTATGGAGGATTACACTGCCAACAAATGTGGTTTTCTCTAATCCTTACTCTCTTGAAAAAAACAAGAAACAGTCACCTGTTCTGATGATTAGTTCAGGTATATGGTATCACATATTAGTTGAAGAATCTGTATAAGAAATAGCAGCAATAGCAGATAGTTAGAGGATTTTGAAACAAGTCATAGTTGTAAATTTTTGTTCAGTTCTCTAGGTTAGAGAGTAACAAAATCTATCTCCAGTTCATCGGAAGTCAGCACCACACACACAATTGTCCCTTCTCTTCTACCTCCTTTTAGTCACCCTAGTATGTAATGCATCTCTCCAGGAATTTGCACTTTTGTAGGCTTAAAAGACTTCTACTGAGATAACTAGTAGGAAATGGCAGTGTCAGAACTTTATATATCTGGAGATGACAATGATGATTTTCAGGTCTAAGGCCCCAGGTATAGTGAAAGAGATTATTTTGGGCAGCAATCTTGTCTTTTTAGCAACATGTGACCAGTTGCCTACTGGGTCTATTGTGTGCACCCTGACTGATGAAAATGAAATTTGAGCTTCTGGAGAATGTCTATAAATAGGGACGTGGTAAATTCATACTGAATGCTGTGAAGACTGGAGGTGATGTAGCAAGGTCATTGGTTTGATGGTCCTAAGACCTGGCACAGAGCCAGCTCCAACACTTACAAGCTGCATGATCTCAGGGAAGTCACTCTAACCTCTCTGAGTCTCAGTTTCCTGAACCATTTAATGGGAATACTATTACTTCATGAACAAGTTATGAAGATTACATACAATAATACAAGAAGAAATTTTTACTCAGTATACACAAATATATAACTTCATAGTAACAGGTCTTCTAAATTTTACTCATGCATTTTGTCTTATAGTTTACCGCTGAGGCTGCCAGATCAATCAGTAGCTCTCAATAGAAAACGGCCTTTCTTGGACTTTGCATAATTTTCCAGACCTTTCCTGACATTTCTAAAGCCTTCCTGAATCTCTTTTTCATCTTCCCCAAGGAGACTCATTTCAAACTTAATTTGAATACTTTCCAGTGCATCTGCCTTTCCCCAGCTCAGGATTCTGCTCTGTCTGTGAGCTGCTTATGCACAGCGCCGGGCTGTCCTGGTTCAGGCTCCACTCACTGCTCTCAACACGGCCCTGATCCCCAATTGACTGCTGATGTCCCCAGACGAATCTGCTCTTTCCCCTACGTCCCCACCCTGTCTCTGGGTCTAATGTACCTCTTCTCTCCAGATGGTTAGAAAATACCTCTTCTCTCCAGCTGGTCTTTACTTTCTTCTTTCAGGGAAGAGGGACGAGTTCCCCCAGCAGAGGAGTTTAGGGCTCTCCCGGGAGAGTTCTTCTCAGACTTACCACAGTCATCTCCACTTCTCCGGACAAAATGCTCACCTCCCGGCTCTTCACCCCATGTCTGCCCGCTGCAGTTTTCTCTGGCACAGACTACACTGATGAATCTGGCCAACATGCCAGGTGCTTTTCTCATTCATGGGGATTGTTCTTTCAGGGTCCCCGCTGGGGATTTCTCCAATCTATTATCTCATGTCCCTCAGTACAAACTAAATTCTAATTGTCTTCTTTGAGCCTTTTGGGCCCTGTGCAAATCAGAGATTGTACCTAGATGCTGGAGTGTATGCCAATAAATTGCTTATACCAAAGTACCAGAACCTCACCTAAGATCCCCATTCACTATAAATAATTTGAGTAAAAATGACTGAATTGCTTTAAAAATAAAGGTTCCACATAACTTGATAGGTAGTATCAGAATATGTAACTCTTCAAAAAAGAAACCTGCTTCTTTAATATTACTATAGGTCCTGATCAATTGACCTTCTTATCATTATAAAATGTCACCCTGTGTCTCCAGCAGCAATTTTTGTCTTAAAATTTTGTCTACTTTTCTGATATTTCATTCCATCTCTTCTTTGTTACTGCTTGCATACATCTTTTTCCATACTTTTGTAGTCATGCCTCAGAGTTATTGCTGGTTCAGTTCCAAACCACCACAATAAAGTGAATGTCACAATAAAATGAATCATACAAATATTTTTGGTTTGCTAGTGCATATAAGTTATGTTTACATGATACAGTAGACTATTAAGTGTGCAATAGCATTAAATCTTTAAAAAATGTACATAGCTCAATATTAAAATACTTTATCACTAAAAAATTCTAGCGATCATCTGCACCTTCAATAAGTCATAATCTTTTTACTGATAGATGTTCTTGCCTCAATATATCATATCTTTTACGATATCATTTATCTTTTAAAATATATATCATGTCTTCAAGTGGAAATAAGGTGTTGTTATTAAATATTAATACTATCATTGCCTTCTTGAGCCTTTGAAACTGAAATTTACTCTCTTAAATACATTAGTATTGACAATGTAATAAAGATATCCCAGTAATAAACTGAGATTTTTTTTTACTTCACTAACCAAAAAAAATAAAACAACTAAAAAGGAGAAAGCTTCTGCCCATGTGATTCAATGTTATTTAATACACCACTTGAGATTCCTTGTACACAGTCCACATTTTGCAAAATGCTGTACTAGTGAGAGCTGGCCAATTTTTCCACTCTTTTTAGAGACACATACTTTCAATATATAAAATACTTGGGGCTTATTTCATTGAGCATAGCTGAGCAACTAAGGGTATGGAACTGCATATGGTGATTCTTCTAAACTGGTGCCTGAAAAGTCCAACAGTCTACAACAGGGAAAAGCTGTCAGATTGAAAGGACCACTGGGTTCTTGTATTCACTGTATATTACTCTAAAGCAAAGTAGAAACCTTATTTGTGTTGTGACTATACTAAGTCTTTTGTTGATAATACGTCACTGAACAAAGTCACACTTTTAGTTCTCACAATGATTGATTTACAGAATGTTATGTTAGAAAGGTCATTGGAAGACCTTGAAACTCAACTTCACATTGTTGCATGAGCAAACTGAATACAGGTAGGTGAAGTGAATCCCTCTGAGTCCTCCACCTACTTCATGGCAAAACCAGGCACTAGAGATCTGCCCAGTGGCTTTTCCTTGCATCTTGTTGCATATTAGACTCACCTGAAGAGCTTAGCAAAATTAGTGATACCTGAACCTCACCACAGACCAATTAAATCAGAATCTCCAGGGGAAGGGTCTAGGGCATTGATGGTTTTAAAAGCTCTCCACATGATTCTAACATGAAGTCAGAGCTAAGAACCATATTCTATGCCACTCTCCTATAGGGTAAGATTATTTACAAACATTACCTGATGGATTTGAAAAAATTTTTTTTCCATGATTCTGTTTGCCTTTGCTCTCTGAGCATGGATGCTGAAGTATCTATCCATTGCCTTAGGGTGGGGCAGATAAAAACCAAGGACAAAAAAGTCATCATTCAGCTTTGACTTTCAAAATAGACTTTTAAAAGTGTATGGCAAAAAGAGTTTAAAAGCTAGACTTCCAATGGCAAGGACGAGGCACTTGAGAGAGAAAAGGTTTTTCTGAATTCCAAAATCTTTCTTTCAAGTATCAAAAGTCGGATGCTGGTGGACTCCAACATGGAATATAAGTGAACCACAGAGGAGGAAAGATTAAGGATATGTTGAAAGAGGCATCTCAAACTACACAGAAATTAGGGTAAAAACAACAATGATGAACACTTTCCTGGGTTGGAGGATAGAGGACTCACAGAAAACTGGAAGCAAACAAAGGATCCATGTCTTAGACTGGTTAACTGATATATTAGTCAGTATTCTCCAGAGAAACAGAATGAATAGAAAAAATATATATGGAGAGGGAGACAGAGAAAGAGAGATTTTTAAGGCATTGGCTCACATTATCATGGAAGCTGGCAAGTCCCAAATCTGCAGTGTGGGTCAGCAGACTAGAGACCCAAGGAAGAGCCAAGGTTGCAGTTTCAGTCTGGTGGCAAAATTCCTTCTTGTTGGTGGGGACAGGGTGTGCTCTTTACTGTACTGAAGTCTTCCACTGATTGCACTACCCACATTAAGCAGAACAATCTGTTTTACTCAAAGTTCACCAATTTAAATGTTATTTTCATCCAAAAAATATTTCTTCACAGAAACGTTCAGAATAATGTTTCCTCAAATATCTGGGTACCATGGCCCAACCAAGTCGATACATGAAATTAATCATTCTACCTGGTATATGTACAGTTGTGCTTATACCAGACTTCTCTCTCCTTTCCACTCTGCCCTCCCGCCGAAACTCAAGAGGCAAAATATCTGCTCCCAGATGGATTTGAGGGGCAAAACACAAAAAGAGTCTCAAGAGAAAACTTTGTAGACTGTAGGGACAGTATGAGGATCCTCACATACCAAAGCTTCATTTACCGCTAGGATTAATTTTTTTAAAAAACATAGGAGAGAAGTTACATATATGACAGCACAGCATCTAAAAAAGCCAGCAAAAAGTCTTTAATATTCTAGCTGCTAAATAAATGTTGATTGCCCTAGAAATATTATAAAGTATTTGATTCATATCTAGTGACTCACTTGTTACAGCTTTTAAATCAGTGCTAAATTACCTGGTCTTTTTTGTGTAGACGGAAGAGCTGGGGAGAGCTAAGCATGGGGAGAACAGGAGCAGGGATGTGCATATACCATCCCTGAAAGTTCAGAATATTGGAATAAAATTGCATAATGAAATTAATTTTCTCTTTAAAAATTTATTTTCTCTCACGAGTGGGCCATTTTCTATGTTTATTCATAGCAATTTACTGACAAAAAAAGACACAAAGCTTTAAAAAATGTGTTTTAGATAGATAATGATTTCAAAAGCAGGGACAATATATCTACTCATTGAAGAGGTATATGCTTGCAAAAAGGAAGTAAATTAACATTTTAAAACAATTTTTCATCAAAATGAGTTTTACTTCTAAAACATGATGGGCAATATGCCCTCTGGATACTTAATATAAATTCATTTGAAAGGCATCTTAGATCTTTGTGCCCAGTGATCAATCGCTTTGTCTTTATTTTTATTTTAGAAAGCCTAAAAGAAAGAGACTATAATTCCTCTGAATAATGCAGACCAATATTCAGCTATTTGCTGGAATCTCATACCTTTGTGTGAGAATAAATATACATTCATATTAGTTCTTTATTTTAATCCTTCATCTGGGAGCAAAGTTTTGCTCTGTTACTAGCTTTTTGTGTAACGCAATACGCATAGGGAAAATCTTTTACCTAACTATGACTATTAACATTGGCAACAGATTGAGACTCTGTGTGATTGGGATCTATAGGAATTAATCAACTTATTGTTTTAATTATTTATAGTAGGTTTTGGCTTAGGTCAAATTCAATTTAATGTTTAATATGAAACTATCAGCATATTTGTATTTTTTTTTTTTGAGACAGAGTCTCGCTCTGTTGCCCGGGCTAGAGTGAGTGCCATGGCGTCAGCCTAGCTCACAGCAACCTCAAACTCCTGGGCTTAAGCGATCCTGCTGCCTCAGCCTCCTGAGTAGCTGGGACTACAGGCATGTGCCACCATGCCCGGCTAATTTTTTCTATATATATTTTTAGTTGGCCAGATAATTTCTTTCTATTTTTAGTAGAGATGGGGTCTCACTCTTGCTCAGGCTGGTCTCGATCTCCTGACCTCTAGTGATCCACCCGCCTCGGCCTCCCAGAGTGCTAGGATTACAGGCATGAGCCACCATGCCCGGCCGATATTTCATATGCAAACACATACACTAATATTGAGAATAAGGTGAGATTAGCATGCTATTAAAAGGATATTTTGGCCACAGTACTCAGGAATACCAAAATCCTTCTCTACAAAAATACCTCTCACAATTTTCTTGGAAGAGATAAATGAAGATGACAATGACCATTTAAACAAAATAAGATTTTATTACAAATTAAGTCTCTGCTGCTCCAAAAAATCATTGACAAAGTCTAGTAAATTGTGCTGGGATTTAATAGAACTCATGCCTGAGCTAGATAAATGAGTGGCTGTAATCTTCCTGAGTCCAGACCTGACATTTAGAAATGATCACCCTTATAAAACAAAAAGCTATAACTGCAAGCTCAGGAAAACATGGAGACAAGTGAGCAAAAAAAGAGCTTTGCTCCATTTGTCCAGCACTGAGTTGGCCTAGACCACCTGCTGCAGACCTTCCAAGATCAGGGTAGAGTCACCTACTATTCAGGAGAATGGGACAGACAGAGTATGCATGTGCGTGTGTATGTGTGTGTGTGTGAGAGAGACAGAGAGAGAGAGAGAGAGAGAGAGAGAGATAGTTGGTGCCCTTGCCACTTTCCACATGTGGAAGGAAGAGAATTAGAAAAAGTAAAAATCAAGAGACCCGTGAAATCTCCACTTACAGGAAATTCAGCATGTCAGAAGTCAGTTTCCGAGCAGTTCAGCCCTACCTCCCTGGGTGGAGGGAGAAATGAGAGGGAGGACAAAACTGTTGACCATTAGTCCAATTTGGTCATGGTAAAGAGGCAGAGAAGAACCCCAGAGCAGCTCCAAGGCTAATATCTGTCCCACAGAGGAGTTCATGAATCAGTGAAATTTTTGGTTTTCACAAAATGTTTTTTCACCCTTATAACTTTTATTTCTTTAGACTCATGAGATATAATTTAAAAAACAAAACTTTTTTCCAACACTAGAAATCTAAAATTAAGGAGGATACACTGAAATTTCACTCATCCACTCAATACTCACTGAGAATAACACTTAGTTCTTTGAGAGGTAAAGAGAGGGATCAAGATGAATCTTCCCTCGGAGGAACTTGCATTTTAGAAGACATTGTCACTAATAAATAGAATATAAACTATAAAGTAAAAAGTGTCATAAAATATGTATAGCTCAAGGACACTGAAAGTTTAGAGAAGATAATGATTTTTTTTAGAGCAACAGATTTCATTATGATTTTTATGAAGTAGTGTAATAGGTTTTGGAGTGACCATTTAGAAATTTCAAACAGAACTCATGGAATATGTCTTTTGAAGAGGAACAAAAAGCAGATAAGCAAATATACAGCTGAATGATTCAAATATTGATGCACCTGCTCCAAAGCTCCAAAATAAATTAGAAATTTTGTTTCATGATTGCAATTAGTCTTTAAAAAGATGGGCATCCATTAACACAGTTTAATAGTCTAATGGCAAACAATTAGTTATAATCATTCTATTCTGGAAAGAAATAAAAATTGAAAGTAGATGGCTGCTAAAGGAATTGAAAAATAAGCTTGCTAACTTAGTTTTTAGAATTTGGTAGAGGAGATTCATTTTAGGAATCTTCTACTTTATATGTATAAAGGACTTAAAGAAAATGAATTTCTTTTTCTTGCTTTGCTTCTTTCTAGTTACCTCTTCTCTATCTTCTTCTATGCTCCTCATCCCACAGAATCCTAGCTTAATGATTTACATTTCTACTGTAATGTAAGATAAAATATTAGGGTACTTTTAAGAACCTGGAAGCTGAGAAAAACTGCCTACAAGATGAAATTAATCATAATAATTTGAGAGATTTAAATAATGAGCTGAAGGTTGCAAAAGGCAGATATCAGATCAATATAAGGAAGAATTTCCTAAAGATTAGGATGGATTAAAAATAGTTTACTCGGATGTTTCTAATACCTCGATTTATTCAAATGAGAACTGGAAAATCCATTATCACATGTTGTAGAGTTTCCATACAAACATTCATTGGGGCTGGTGAGGAGCTGGACTCGTTGATATGTAAGTTTTCTTCATGTACTGAATGACCTTCTGTCACTGAAATTATTTTCTAACAAAGGGGTTATTTGCATTATGCTCCTTTCCCAGAAAATTGTAGCACCTACACAATTTAGCTTCCAAAACAGTTTTGAACTGAGCCATCCCGATAATCATGAACCTGCACACATGTGCCATTCAGTGGAAGAATGAACTTGGGACAGAAAATTAGATGTGAGATGCTAAGTTGCATAAGCACATACCTTTTGGGCCTATTACCTCTAGTATATTGTATAAGAATTAGATATTTCAGAAGGCTGGATGTAACTATAAGTTTTAGGATGGAAGCTTGGTATAGTTCTATTAAGTTAAATAGAATGTGGCCAAAAATCAGCCATCTTTGGTGCCTATGTGCAAAATTCCCACAAATATAGCCTTATTGCTGTTAAAAATCTGTGGATATTCTTCAATATGTGCATATTCTTCTAGTGTGCTAAGGTCTGGGAGAGAATGGCTCAGATCTCTGGGAAGTATAGAAGATGCAAGGAAGCATTACAAGGGCAAATGAGCAGATATGCTTGAAATTATAGAAGTGCCTTTATTGAACATGCCATTATGGATCACCGCTGATGGCTGCTAGAGCTGCCACCGTTACAGTGAGCAGACTCCATTTTAGGTTTGATGTTATGCAGTTAATAGTCCTCCTTCTAATCAGTTCCTTTCTGGCATAGACAGATATCACCAACTTTGGCCACATTGTCCATATAACCTGTATCTCTTAAGATTAGAACATCAGATTGCAACCTCAACATAGGCTATCTCTTCGGACTAGTGTTATATTAACATGTATCTCAAAACCCTTACCAGTAAGCCTAGCTGTTCTTCCTTATAGCTAAGTATAGCAACCCACATATGAACCCCATGATAGTCTTGTCAGAATGATTTTGCCTGCAAGTAACAGAAAACTTAATCAAACTAGCTCGAGTAATAAAACAATTTGTTGGCTATCCTAACTTCCCAATTTCTCATGTCCTTGTGACTTCTTTATATTTCCAACATTGTTGTCGTAATTAAAATTTGTAATATATTTCACCTAAACGTTTGCAGTTGTATCCTACTTGGTAATTCTGCTACTCATTAATGGTTTCCTACAATAGCCCTTTACCCATTCATCTGACATTTTGAGTGCCTACTATGCTATTTTGTGGGGAAAATGCATCATTGAATAAGTTATGTCACAGTCCTTAAATTTAAGGAGTTGTGTTAGTTGGGAGAGGCGAGGCTATAGTACAATATCAAGTGAAATCTCAGAGGCTGATAACACAGGCCTACTCTCTCTAGCTCTACATCTTTTATTGGATGACTGTGGCTCTGCTCCATATGATATTCACTGCGGGACCAAGGCTGTTAGAGTGGCCTCAATGTGGAATTTTGCCCTCTGGTATGGCACAAGGAAAGTGTGACAAAGCACAAACTGGTTCTCAAAATTTCTGCCTGCAAGTGACCTATATCACATTCATTTATATTTCACTGGTCAAACAAGTTGCTTGACATGTCTAACTTTAAGGAGTAGGGGAAACACACACTTCTTCCAGGGAAGGCACACGGATATTGCTAATAAGGCGGGAGGATTGCTTGAGCTCAGGAGTTTGAGACCAGCCTGAGCAAGAGTGAGACCCCATGTCTACTAAAAATAGAAAAAATTAGCCAGGCATGGTGGTGTGCACCTGTAGTCCCAGCTACTCATGAGTCAGGAGGATCACTTGAGCCCAGGAGTTTGAGGTTGCTGTGAGCTAGGCTGACATCATGGCACTATAGCCCAGGCAACAGAGTGAGACTCTGTCTGAAGAAAAAAAATAAAAGAGTAATACAATCAACCATGTGACCTTAAAATTTAGAGAGTGGTCAGCAAACTACAGCCTGCTACATGTTTTTGTAAATAAAGTTTTATCAGGACATAGCCACACCCATACACTTACATTTTATCTATGGCTGTTTTTTTTGTTTCTGAGACAGAGTCTTACTCTGTCACCCAGGCTGGAGTGCCGTGGCATCAGCCTAGCTCACAGCAACCTCAAATTCCTGGGCTCAAGCAATCCTACTGCCTCAGCCTCCTGAGTAGTTGGGACTACAGGCACATGCCACCATGCCTGGCTGATTTTTTTTCTATATATTTTCTGTTGTCCAGCTAATCTCTTTCTATTTTTAGTAGAGACAGAGTTTCACTCTTGCTCTAGCTGGTTTTGAACTGCTGAGCTCAAAGGATCCACCCACCTTGGCCTTCCAGAGTGCTAGGATTACAGGCGTGAGCCACCACGCCCGGCCCAATCTATGGCTGTTTTTGTACTACAATGGCAGAGATGAGTAGGGGTGACAGAGACCATACGGCCCGCAAAGCCTAAAATATTTACTATCTGGTCCTTTACAAAAAAATGCTTTCCTATCCTGATTTAGAAAGGCGGAAAGATTATATACATAAAATAAACTACAATATTTAATTATGCATTTCCTGTGTTTATTAGCATTTAGCAACAATGCTGATTGCTTTTTTTTCTTTACAGATTGTATTAGGATACAATACATATTTTTGACAAAATATTGGTTTCTGGTGATGAACAATCTTCTGGTAGCTTCAAGATTCCATCCAGCATTTTTAAGTTTGGCAAACAGGAGAATACTCTAAAGCAAAAGTTAAAAAAAAAAAAAAAGTAACTATATTGCACAAAAGCATTTTATTTCACTTACTCTCTTTATAAATGAATGGATATTGTCTATTGTTACAAAAGATGAATGACTATCACTTTATTCTGTTTTCTTTATCTTTACAGTGGAGTTAAAATATCATTCGTGTTCATTGAGCTGATGACCCTGCCGTAGCTTGCCTTCTGAGGGATATAATAGATCTTTCAGCAAATGGTAAGTATTGACAAGAGAGGTAGGACTACATACAATCTGTTTTTATAAAAGAATTCCATTCCAGTTTTTACAAAATTCTATAAGGAAAAAAAAAATCAGTGAGTGGATTTAGCCAAAAAACCATGAGAGAAAGAATGAGATCATGATATATGGGCCTGTTATAAAGCTAAAAGTTTAGAAAAATAGAGAGAAAAAGTAAAGCAAGCCTGTTGTTAATAAGAGTTAAAGAAGAATTCTGGCTGGGAAATATAAAAGAGGGGGTGGGAAATAATATTGTGCTGAGTTATTTTCTCTTGACACAGAGTACTTTTGAAGCTCATATTTCAAATTTAAAGAGTCACTTCCATGTTCAGGAAGAGATCCCTCAGGTCAATCCAGTTAAACAGTGGCCATATACACAGTAGAGCAATAAAACAGCATTTTCTTTCAAATGGACTTCTTTTTAGATGTGGGAATTCTGAGGGCTCAGGCCAGAGGAAATATATGGCATTTGAATTTGCCCAGAGGAAAGACACTGAAACCTCTCACCAGGTGTGCTAAATCAATTAATGATAATGCTGACGTCCTTGACAGCTCCCATTGGCTGCATGATTTTCCTAGCATTAAAAGCTTTCTGCGAATTATCTCATTTACTCTTCACAATAACCCTGTCAGGCTGGGTTTTATTCCCCATTTTAAATAACTTATCCTAGATCATAAAGCCTGTAGATAACAGAGCAAAGATTAAAATCTAAGTTCTGGTGTCAATGTTCAGACTTAGCTGTCAGGAACTCCTAGCCACTGCTTATTTTTAAAAAGTCAGGCTATAGTGAACTAACATCACATTGACTCCTGAAGAATGGTAGAGAAGTTTGCCTGTAGGTGTGCCAGGAATGGAGCCACCTTCTACCTAATGGGACTTACACTATTAGCTCTATCATTAAGTCCTTTCTCTTTTGAATTGTGCTGTCTTCTTATTGGAGGATCTGAAACAAAGGAGGAAGGGAAAGACAGTCACAATTTTAGGTGTCAATGATCAAGAAAAGCTTACACTTAAAATAATTCTGAACATGGTGCAAAGAGTCGATTGAAGGTCTGGCCCAAATCCTCAACACAGATACATAGTGATGAAATGAATGCTGTTATAATCTTCAAAGTATGGATTTGGCGGGGTAATGAAACCCAAATTTGGATGAACTTCAAATTTCAGCTTAGTTCCTTAGCATGGGTGAATGGTTAAATCCTTTCCTCATACTTTAAAATGATCACATCCTTCTGTTCAAAGCAACTCTGCTCTACCTAAGTCAATGTAACCTGGTTTTTCATAGCTTGGAAGCCAGAACATATCCACCTTGGACCCAATCCAATAGAGTTAATGCCAGAAAAATAGAAGAACTTCATTATACCCCTTATTCCCACATAACTCTATACCACATCATGAATTTTAAAGACAGAATTATAGTATGACCTCAGGGCATATCAGATTTTGGACAATTAGTCTTAATACTATTGTTGTAAAGCATTCTTTGAAGGGAGGCAAGTGACTTGAGTTGGGACCAAAATGTTTTATAAAATCCCACATATAAATTAACAAAACTGAAATACAATACTATTAAATTATCCTCATGACTAGGAATGTGCTTTCTCATGAATGATGTTGAAATGTCCGGCTAAACCTCCTCTGACTGTAGGAAATATAATTTTAAACTTCAAAACATTATTATGGTTAAATATTAGTTCAATATTATAGCAACTATGCTGCTAGTTTTCACTGTTATGTAAAAGCGGTTTGAGAATTTATTATCACAGACATGAAATTTTGCTTTCAGACTATAGCCATAGGGAAGAAAACTGTAGTAATGAGATTTATGTAACAACAGAGATTAGAATTTCATTTTAACAATTTTTTATTATAGATCAGGAGTTGAAGAATCTAACATTATATAGGCCTCTGGAATGTATTATAGTTACCGTCATGGGAAAATGGCAGTGTGAGAAAGTAAAATGGTGAGAACTGTGTTTTCTACTGAAATAGATGTAGATGAAGGAATATAATCATAGGAATAGACCCTAGAGATGATCTAACCTTTTGTATGACAGATTTGACTGAGAGGTAAGATGACCTGCAGTCATATAGGGGCAAATACAGGTTGTAGAATTTAATTGCTAGTCTTTATCCTTTTAATTCCCACAAGTACACTAGGAGTGGTGCTGGGAACTAGATTAGCGGGAGATAAAAAGGTGGGCATATTACTTGGCGTACACTCTAAGGTTGTTTAGATTCCACTATTATTATTAGTAATACTCTTAATAGTGACAAAGTAATAAAAAATGGTTTCTTCTTGGCAGGTTTTTGAGCTCTTTCAATCACTGGAGTAGATTTTGAATCAATTACTTTTTTTGTAATCATCTAATGGTGCCCTTGGGGCCCAAAGGAGTGAAAATAAAACAAGGCAGTAAACAATTTATAAGATTGTGACATAGAACCTGATAGGAATCTATATTTAGAAAAAATTTTAAAAAGACATAGTACCTATTATGCATATGGGAGAAAGTGTATGGAATTTGAAAGTCTAAAATTAAATATCTCTGTATGTGTGAAGTCACATTACAAGAGGAGCCTAAAATCTGTACAGAAACTATAAATTAACCAAGAGAGAAGAGTGTATTAAAGATTAAAAAAAGACAAAGAGAAATTGGTTCAAAATTCTTTAGGTGAGATTAGAAGCATGGAATGTTCAACATGTAGATCCTGTAAAATATTTGCTAAATGAATTTAAGCAAGAGGGGAACAATATGTTAAAATACACTTACAAATATAATATTCAATGAATTGGAAAAGGTGACTTAAGGCATCTGAGGCCTTACCGTTTCCTGTAATTTTGGTGAAACTCACAGGGGTTCCTCTTGAGTATGAGAGATTCCAATGGAGTGTGCCGTAAACTGGAGAGTCCAGTCAGAGTCTCAATGTGGTTTTCAGCCAAGGATAAATGCTGTATCTGAGGTATCTTTGGCAATTGTTTGAAAGATGTAAGATGGTTTTTGTTCATATTTAGAATTCTGCAGCTGGACACAAAATGTAAATATCTTTGTTACTTATCTCCTAAAGAAGACGGTTAACTACCAACTCTTACACAGGGCTAGCAGCCTCACCTCGACTATAACCCTTTAAGAGAGTAACAATGATGTTTTTTAGAAATGTGGTTTGCAAAAGAGAGAGACAGAGAGAGAGAGAGAATGTTTATATTAAAATATTAAGAGAAAATAAGCAGGATACATGAGCCCATAAGCTTGCAGAGTGAAGGAATCTGTTTTCTTTTCCAAAGAATATGCTTGGTACCTGGCACAGTATTTGGCCTTTGGTGGATTCTCAATATATCCTGAATGAAAGGATGGATAACTACATATTAATCTCAGCAATGTAAAAATGTACACATAGAAAAAAATAACTTGTGAAGAATACTGCCTCTATGTAGCAAAATTATAGTTATTTTTCTTTTACATTTTCATTCTTAAAAAATTCTACACTGAGAAAATAGCATTTTAAATCAGAAGAAAACTTTATCTTATATACAAGGAAATCAGAATGTATCCTTAGGAGAAGAAAAGTGTGTTTGGCATTTAAATTCAATACATTTTTCTGATAGATAATGCTTCTCAATATTTTTGCCTTAAAACCATAATTGTATCAGACTGTACAAATAGAGAAAATAATTCAAAGTCCATCATTGACACCTTGCCTTAAGGAAAAATTCTTTTATGTATAAATTAGAATTTAATACCATGAAAGAAATACAAGGTACTTATTCATAGGCTTTGGGCCTTACAAAGACACTTGGTAAATGATAATTGCTAATGGTAAATATGGTGCTACAGAGAGAGCTGCAACACAGAGGCATTAGAAAAACAAATTCAGTTTGAACTCACCTATATTTCATTGTAATTTTTTATATCTATTATTTTTATTTTCCTGTTTCTTTTCAGTCCCTCTCCATATGTATATTTATACAGTCCTAATCATATCTCTGATAACTTTTGACTTCTGCTCATTTCCAGTATTCAAATAGTCTTTAGTACTATATAGTACATACTACTATAGTACACTTTAGTACTATAATAGTTTCTAACTGAAAAGCCAGCTCCTTCCCCTCTGCCCCTCTCTCCATCCTCTTAAATCTCTGCTTTCCTCATTTATCAGTCATGCTCTCACTTTTCAATGTATATCCTGTTATCTTTTCAGTCCCTCAGATTCACCCCACCCCAGATTGCCCCAGTGAGTAGGGTGGCGAGTCAGATGGGCAGTGACACAACCTTCTCTAGGGCAGAAGGGAAGGAGGCTGCGGATATACATGTACCAAATCTTTTTTCTTCCTTGATAAATTGATTTGGCAGTTGTAAAGTTTGAATTGCAATTGAATAATTTTATATTATACATCTTATTTCTCAAGAAAAGAAAAACCAAGAGAATGCATCTAGATAATATTGAAATTGGGTCAAATCTTTTAGGGATTGTGTTTTTTTTTCATAACATAATAAAGATTTGAAAATTTACTGATCTCAATCAAGTCAAATTCCAGTACTCCAAGTAAATGATCTTCTAGTCCAATGTTTCTAAAGTATACTATGAACATGTGTGATCATTAAAATATTTTGTGAATGTTTATTTAAATATATATTAGAAAAATATATCTAATGTATCACCGTTACATCCCCAGCACCTAGAAGAGAATCTAGCCAAAAAAAATTTAGTGAATAAATCAACATCAGGGATATTGATTTTTAAATTTATAACAGTGAAGTTTCCTTTGAAAAATTTTATTTAGATTTTTAAAATTAGTTATTTAAAAAAGCCAAAGTAAATTCAAATGCTATGTGAGAGTGTCAAAAGTTTCAAAAGGGCTTTGAAAAGGACTGAAAGTGGGGACACTCAGGTACATTGCATATCCTGGCACTTCCTCTGGCTGCAGACTGTTTCCCTCTTGTAGGCAGCTGTAATGGTCTCTTCCTGTGGCCTCATCTCAGCCTAGGCCCAGGGATGTACCTTAACCTACTCTACAAATTACCCTTCTTTTTGTGGATGCTCGATTTCCTTTACATCCTAATTCTCTCCTTCTCTCTTCCCCTTTCATTGTTACAAAAGCTCACTCTACCTACCCATTCATTCTGCCTGGTGAAGTAGATAGCAGCTCTCTACAAAAAGGGTTCTCAAGCAATCCTGAGCAAAGAAACATATTATTTTTAACAATAGGAGTTTGGTATCCTTGGGAGACCAAAAGGTCTATAATATAAATTTTAAAATTTTTCATTTATTTAAATTAGTTATTTTAAAAAGCCAAAGTAATCACTAATCTGATTGCTAACCTCCACCCCTATATTAAAATGTAACCCTGACAGGCCAACTCTTGTCAGCTACCTGTAGAGTCTTTTCCCATAGATGTTCAATAAACATGACTAATTAAGAATTACTATCTTACAACTATAATGGATATGTAATATAGCTGCATTTTCTAGTTTATAACACAAGGAAAATGGTGAACTTTTTTGCTCATATGGATCTATGATTACAAATTAGTCTCCTAAAATTGGTGTAATTTGGAAAGCAATAGATTTTTTTCCCTCTAAGTATGATATTTTGATATACGTTTCTCTTTTTGTCTTGCCATATGTGCCACTTTAGTACAAAGTATCAACCTTAAGACCTGACTACACAAGGTAAGGCACAATAGGTATAAACAATGGTCACATGTATCCAAATACCAAAGAATTAACTGTAACCCGGTAATGAGACATGCTGGGAAGCAGGTACCTTGGCAATCTTATGGCACTTAAATCCACCAGGGAATTATCCACTAACCAGAGGGTTTCAACTCGGATTAGTCTTCTAAGAATTCTGTTAAAATTTTCAACTTGATAAGCATCCCCCAAGTCCTGAAATGAAATGTTCAAATTCTGAAGTAAAAACAAAAAGAAAAAGTAAATTTTTTATTGACTTTTAAAAGTATTTATTAACTGAAAATATGTTTTATATATTATTCAAACCAGTAGTTTTCATCCCTTTTTTGTCCTCCAGAATACTCAGACATTCAAACATTCATAATTATCTTGCAGTGATTCTCAAGGTAGGGAGAGTGAAGATCTTGATCAGAGTTACTGAGTGGCATGTAGGGTTTTGAAGGTTGGAGAGTGGATGGACAGGATTCTCAAAGGAGAATCCTCTCAAGAAGGACAGGGTTCTCAAACAGATTCTGAAATTGTCTAGGGGTACAGAATGGAGAGGATAAACTTCTGTTTGAAAATAACTGCTTTGAATGATCAGTTGTCATTAGGCTCACTTGGAAATACTCAGCAATCACATTTATAAAAATTTCAGAGTAAGATAACATCACTAAGAAGATGAAAACTGAAGATGGCTAAATAGACCCAGGTAATATGTGCCTTCTCCATGGAGAAGAACCAGAATATTAAGCAAATAATAAGTGCATTTTGAACAGATTGTCTCGGGAAGAATGCTAGGATTCACTAGAGAACTGACAGGAAGCCCAAAAGTAAGTAAGCAGAGGGTTCAAAGCGGCTTACCAACCAGGAAACTGTCTGAGAGCCTGAAGAAGCTATGGACATGGGGAAACAGTAAGAGAGAAAATCCCAAGGCCCCACACTCTGAAACACATTCTACAATCTTGGCTACATGAGACTACCTCAATCCATGCAGGGCCTGGGGTTGACATAGGAAGCTACCTAGAGATTGCACAGAGATGTTGTTCCAGAAAGGGGACCCACATGGAATCCCACAGGCATCTGAGACTACAGCATCTTCAGCTGGGTGCCATCTGAGAGACCAGAAACCAAGGATCTACAGATGTGGCTGCTGCTGCTTCACTACTTCGAGGAGGGAGAGGGAAAATCAGGTGTTCCTACACCCTCCTGGGAAGGTACCCACCACCCTGATGCAGGCTGCTGTTAAGACTGAAATATGAAAGGACCACACTCTCCACAGCTTCTTACCCATGCTGCTTGCCTAGGAGTGGCCCCACCCTCCCCGGTAGCAGGGCCAAGGCACCATTTTGAGAGTTTAATGTTGGGCTGCATCCTGCCTTCAGGCCAAGTGTGAGCTTATGCAGCTGCAGCCACCACCCAGCTAGGGAAGACAGGGGAGACCAAGCTCTCCTACACATCCTTAGGACAATATCCATTGCCCTGCTATGGGGTAGCTATGGGACTGGAACTAGCCTGTCCGATCTATCGAAGCTACCAACAACACCAACATGGACCACTTGTGTCCCACTGGGAGGCTCTACCACCACTACTTCCACCACCCACATCACACCAGCTGCCCAGGAGCCTGAGAACCTGCTCACACATTCAGCCCATTGCTTCCACTACTAGCATCTGAGCAAGTCACATGGAGATCCAAGAATCAGCCCTCCAGAAGCCACTAACACAGGTACCAGCATAAGATGCTCTGAGGCCTAAAAACAGGCAAATTGAGCTCACTTCTGCCACCACCAGGGCCTGAAGACTGGCTCATGTGGTGTCCAAGTCCCCAGCAAAACTTCACCACAGCCTCAACTAATAACTACACCTTAAGTCACTGAGGAAATTACAGATACCACCGACCCTGCCAAAGAAATCATGCAAAGATCACACTACTGCAGGCACCCAAAATCAAAGCCAAAGTGTCCTACTCAACCAACAACACATATACATCTTCAGGAAAAAATTCTTCCTTATGAAATCAATTTCAAAAAAAAATTGGAGCAAGCAGCTGCTATACCAGATGCACAGATATCAATGGAAATACACAGGAAACATAAAAAAGCAAGGAAATATGACACCAGCAAAGGACCGCAATTGTTCAGCAATGGATCCCATCAAAAATAATTCCTCAAAATGCCATATAAAGAATTCAAAATGTTGTTTTAAAGAAGCTCAAAGAGATGCAAAAGAAATCTGAGAACCAATACTAAGAAATCAGAAAATCAATTCAGGATATAAATGAAAAATTTACAAGGAGATAGATATCTTAAAAACAAAGCAAGACAAAATAAATGGAAAATCTGGAACTAAAATATTCATTGATGGAAATACATCAAAGCTGTCAAGATGGCTGGGACTACATAAACTAAATAAACACATGCATTATCGATATTCCCAAGGAGTAAGAAAGATTTAAGAAGTTCAGAAAACCCATTGAAGGAAATAATCAGTAAAAACATCCCAAGTCTAGCAAGAGTGTTAGACATCTGGATACAGGAGGCCCAATGATCCCCAAGCAATTACATTTCAGAAAGGACTTCACCACAGCATATTATAATCAGAATGTCTAAAGTCAAAGTGAAAAATAATTTTTAAATTAGCAAGATAAAGGCATCCAGTCGCCTACAAAGGAAACCCCATCAGACAAACAGTGGGCATCTCAGCAGAAACTGTACAGGCTAGAAAAGAATGGGATGGCATTTTCAAAGTGTTGAAAGAAAAAAAAACTGTCAGTCAAGAATTTTATATCCTGTCAGAATAAGCTTCATAAGTGAAGAAGAAATAGTCTTTCCCAGATAAGCAAATGCTGAGAGAATTCATCACCACTAGATCAACCCTACAGGAAATGCTCAAAGGGATCTTAAACATGGAAACAAAAGGTCAGTATTCACCATCATGAAAACATAAACTCGCAAATCTTACAGAACAATCACACAAACAAGGAAAAGAAAAGAATCAAATGACAACATGGCAGAAGTTCATCAAACCACAAAGACAAAAAGACAGAGAAAAATAAAGAAACAACGAATTTATAAAACAACTAGAAAATAATTAACAATATAACAGAAACAAAGCCTCACATATCAATATTAACTTTGAACATAAATGTATTAAATGCTCCACTTAAAAGATACAGATTGTTAGGATAGATAGAAAAAACATGATCCAACTATATGCTCTTACAAGAAACTCACCTTACCTGTAAAGATACATATACTGAAATATCTTTTTCCACTCATTACTAAAAGTAAAAGCATAGAAAAAGATAGTCAACATAAATGGAAACCAAAATCAAGGAGTAGCTATACTTAAATCAGATAAAACAGACTTTAAACCGAAAACAGTAAAAAAAGACAAAGAGGATCATTACATAACAATAAAGTGATCAATTCAGCAAGAGGATATAACAATCGTTAGTATATATGTACCCAACATTGGAGCACCTAGATTCAGAAAACAAATATGACTAGACCTAAAGAAGAGACAAACAATAATACAATAATAGTGGAGGACTTCAACATCCCACTCACAGCACTAGACAGATTATTGAGACAGAAAATCTCAGAAATATTGGACTTAATTTGGACTAGACAAAATGACTTCAGACATTTACAGAACATTCTGCTCAATAACTACAGAATCAGAATACACATTCTTTTCAACACAAGGAATGTTCTTCAAGATAGACCACATGTTAGGCCACAAAACAAATCTTAACAAATTTTTTAAAATCTAAATCACATCAAGTATCTTCTTAGACTACAGTGGAATAAAGCTAGAAATCAATACAAAGAGAAAATCTCAAAACTATACAAATATATAGAAATTAAATAACATGCCCCTGAATGATCACTTGGTCAACAAATAAATTAAGATGGAAATTTTTAAAATTTTTGAAAAGAATAAAAATGAAAACATAACATACCAAAACCTCTGGGATATAGCAAAAGCAATGCTAATAAGAAAGTTTATAGCATTGAATGCCTATAGCAAAAGAGTAGAAATATCACAAGTTAACTACTTAATATCACACCTCAAGGAACTAGAAAAAAAAGAACAAACCAAATCGAAAGTTAACAGAAAAAAAGAAATAAAGATTATAGCAAAACTACATGAAATAGAGTATAACAACAACAACAAAAACCAATATAAAGTATCAACAAAATTAAAAGTTGGTTCCTCAAAAAGATAAATAAAATTCATAAATGACTAGTTAGACTAACCAAGAAAAGAACAGAGAAGAACCAAATAAACAAAATCAGAAATCAAAAAGGAGATGTTACAACGGATACTACAGAAATACAATCAATCATCAGAGACTATTATGGACAACTATATGTTCACAAACTAGAAAACCTAGAGAAAATGGATAAATTCCTAGAAACATATACCCCCTTGAGATTGAACAAGGAAGAAATAGAACTCCTGAGCAGAGCTATAATGAGTAGCGAGATTAAATCAGTAATAAAAAATCTCCCAACAGAAGAAAGCTCAGGACCAGATGGATTCACAGCTGAATTTTACTACACATACAAAGAAGTACTAATAGCAATCCCGAAACTGTTCCAAAAATGTGAGGAAAAGAAAATTCTCCCTAACTCATTCTATGATGCCAGAATCACCCTGTTACCAAAACCAGACAAGGACAACCAAAAAAGAAAACTACAGGCAAATGTCTCTGATTAACATATATGCACAAATCCTCAACAAAATACTAGCAAATAGAAGCAAATAGAATCCAATTTGATAGAATCCTAGCACATTATAGGCGGTTTTATACCAGAAATGCAAGGAAGGCTCAATATAAGCAAGTCAATACATGTGATATATCACATAAACAGAAGTAAGAACAAAAACCATATGATCATCTCAATAGATGCAGAAAAAGCATTTGGTAAAATTCATCATCCCTTCGTGATAAAAATTCTCAAGAAACTAGGCATAGAAGGAACATATCTCAAAATAAGAAAGGCTATATATGCCAAATCCACAGCCAATATCATACTGAATGGGGAAAAGTTGAAATGATTCCCTGTAAGAACTGGAACAAGAAAAAGATGCCCAGTTTCAAAACTTTTATTGAACATAATACTGGAAGTCATAGCCAGAGCAATCAGGGAAGAGAAAAAAATAAAAGGTATCCGAATTGGAAAAGAGGAAGTAAAATTATGCCTGTTCACTGATGATATGATCTTAGATCTAGAAAACTCTAAATATTCCACCAAAAAGCTCAATTCAGTAAAGTTTCAGGACACAAAATATATAGAAATCAGTAGTGTTTCTATACACCAGTAACAATCTACCCAAGAACCAAATCAAGAAGGCAATCCCATTTACATAATTACAAATAAAACTAAAATACCTAGGAATATTTCTAATCAAGGAGGAAGAAGAGCTCTACAAGTAAAACTACAAAACACTGATGGAAAAAATACAGATGACAACAACAAATGGAAAAATATCTCATGTTCATGAATTGGAAGAATTAATATCTTTAAAATGACCATATTGTCCAAAGCAATCTACAGGTTCAATGTAATCCCTATCAAAATACCAATCTCATTTTTTTGCAGAATTGGAAAAAATAATTCTGAAGTTCAAATGTAACCAAAAAAAGGGCCCAAATAGCCAAAACAATTTTGAGCAAGAAAACCAAAGCTGAAAGGATCACATCGCCTGACTTCAAATTATACTATAAGGCATTAGTAACCAAACCAGCATGGTACTTGTATAAAAATAGACACATAGATCAATGCAACAGAATAGAAAACTCAGAAATAAAGCCACATACAGTCACTGATCTTTGACAAAGTTGACAAGAACATACACTGGGGAAAGGACACCCTTTTCAATAAATGGTGCTGGGAATATTGGATTGCCATAAGTAGGAGAATGAAACTGGGCCCCTATCTCTTACCATATACAAAAATCAACTCAAGATGGATTAAAGACTTAAATTTATGATCTGAAGCTATAAAAAATACTAGAAGAAAATATAAGAAAAACTCTTCCGAACATTGGTCTAGGCAAAGAATTCATGACAAAGACCTCAGAAGCACAGGCAGAAAAGCAAAAATAGACAAATGGGACTTAATTAAACTACAAAACTTCTGCACAGCAAAAAAAATAATCAACAGAGTGAACAGACAATCTATACAATGTAAGAAAATATTCACAAACTATGCCTCTGACAGAAGACTAATATCCAGAATTTACAAGGAATTCTATCAACTCTACAATAGGAACAAAAACCCCAATAATCGCATTAAAAACTGGGTTAAGAAAAGCAATAGACCGTTTTTAAAACAAGACAAATGGCCAATAAGCATATGAAAACATGTTCATTGTCAGTGAAATGTTAACCATCAGAGAAATACAAATTAAAACCACAATGTGATATCACTTATCACCAATCAAGCTATTATTAAAAAGACAAAAAATAACAGATACTGGCGAGGATGTGGAGAAAAGGGAACTCTTATACATTGTTGGTGGGACTGTAAATCAGTGCAACCTCTATGGAAAACAGTATGGAGATTTCTCAAAAAACTAAAAATAAAATTGTATTACAATCCAGCAATCTCACTGCTGCATATCTCTCTAAAGGAAATGAAATCAATATATAAAATGATAACTACCCTTGTATGTTTATCACGGCACTATTCACAATGGCAAAAATATGGAGTCAACCTAAGTGTCCATCAACAGACACTGGATAAAGGAAAGGTGGGGCATATATACATATACATACATATATATATAATGGAATACTATTAAGTCATAAAAAATGGAATCATGTCTTTTGCAACAACATGAATAGAACTGGAGGCTGTTATCTTAAGTGGAACAACTTAGGCACAGAAAGAGAAATACCACCGTGTTCTCACTTATAAGTGGTAGCTAAATAATGTGTACACATTGAAGCAGAGTGTAGAATGACAGACAATGGAGACTCAGAGGGTGAAGAGGGGTTGAGGAAGGGAGGTTGCTTGGTGGGTACAGTGTGTTTTGCTCCAGTAATTCCCTGATTCTTGCACTGAAGGCTCTGACTTAACCACAATGCAATTCATCAATGTAGCAAAATTGCACATGTATCCCATGAATATATATAAATAAAAAATAAATTTACAAAAAAAAAATAAATAAAAGAAAAAAGAATCAAAGTCAAGAAAAAAGGTGAAAGCTATGACTTTGTTTAAAGTAACTAGGGATGCATATTTTAAAATGACTTGACATATTTCAAAGGTAGTGAATATTTTATTTTTACTTTTAACATCAGTCAACTTTGATGTAAAAGACATTAAAACCACTTTCAGTGGTAGCATTACTCTTGTAAACTCCATTCCTAAAAGTCAACTTTTTAATTTCCATATTTTAGCATTAATTTCCATCAAGAAAAATATTAAATAGAATGACAATTCCTTTTTTAAAACTTTGAAGCCAAATAATTTACTATTTTTAAGGAAATATAGATATCTCTTTTTTAGAAAGATTATTAAGGTCTTAGTATTTTTAGGCATTATACGTTATAAATTTTGATGCTTGAAGTTTCATTTTCCAAAAGTATAAAAGGTCTTTAAAATAAAACTTAAGAAACAATAATAGATTATATATATCTCTATAAACCAAATGTCACCTTCTTAGAGAATATTTTTTTATTTACCACTACTTCCCAATTTACTTTTCTATGATACTTTAGGGTTTATTTAGCCATTCTCTTACAGTGTGGTTTTTGAAAGGCCAATTAAGTTTTCTATGATAGTTTATTAGCAAGGCTCCATTGACCTTGACAGTATACCCATGGTATAAATTGCCACTATAAAGAATGAATGCATATATACACCAAAATGATCACTTCTAAAGAAAGTCCTGGCAGTGGATGCCAAAGCCTTAGGTGTATCGTTTAAATTTTTAAAGAGTAGAATGTATCCATTCATTATATATGAATAATTCAAAATCAATTTAAAAAGAAAAGAAAGCTCCATACTGGGACACAGTATTATATTTTAATGTCTTCCACTAACAAATTGTTTAACTTTGGGTAAATCATTTATCCTTCTGGACTTCCTTTTCCTTTCTGAAAAGAAGGAATTTAGACCAGACTCTCTCTCAAACCCCTTACCATCCTCCAATTTTATAATTCTGTCACATACAAGTCAGTGAAGCCACCTTGAGATACGAACAAGGAGCTTTTAAACTCAGGTTCATTTATGAAGCCTTCCTAATATCTTCAAGTATAATTCAATCACTTCAAAAAACACAAATATTGGCATCCCCCACTTTGTGAAGAAGTTGATTTACTATTTTATTGCTACCAACACTTGTCTTTCCCCGCTAAATCTTCAGTCCTCTGCCTAACATGACTGCATCCAACTGGTATTAGAAGCTTGAGTAGTCATAGCCCCACAGCTTTGTGGTGGTCAGGCTGACTAATTGCAAGGGCTGTATCAATACTGGTGGCTCAGTCAGCTGGGTGATCTTCAGCACCAAGAAATCACAACCTATATCCTTCAGCAGTGAAAAAAATTGATTTGCTCCAGGATAGCACCATTTAGACCAAGCTTGCTGTACCAGCTGGTCAAAACTTTTTCCCTGATGCATTATTCAAAGGATTACAGATTGCATCATATACTCATTGATTTGGGTCATTATCCAACATTTTACATTTATTATTATTAAAACGAACAGTTTTGTTCTCAGTAATTTTAATGTTTTTCCAAAGTTCAGCAATATTAGGTTAAAATAAAGATTAGAAAATATGAAACAAGTCATGTTGAATAGAAGGGTGGAAAGAAATAAATGGTGAAGCCCAAGCACCATGAGTTTTAGAGAAAGCTCTGAAGAGGTGCTTAAAGTTTTGCTATTTATGCTGGTAATCACCCTTTTAAAAAAAAAAAAAAACAAGGTGTAATAATTTAATCAATGGGGAAAATAGGCTTTTTTTTTTTTTTTTTAAAGCTCTCACCTTGCAGTCCTCCCAGTTTTCTTGTAGCCATGTTTCCCATTTGCTTTTTTCGAGAACTCTTTTCCTTGGAGGCAAGGCACACTCTTCCTGTCTGAACAGTAATTCTTCCTCAGAGGGGCCTAGGCAAAGGTCGCAAGGTGAGATCTTGGAAGTAGATTTAGGGGGACAGGACTGACATCTTCTCTTGGTATTTGGCCAGTCATCTGAAACTTCCACGTGATACTGGAATTCAGGAAAACATGACTTGACCCACATAGTGTGAGCAGTAACAAAATGTGATTTAACACACTCCTGTTTGCCTAACCCAGTTGGGGGAGGGTGGGGATAGAGAAGGACCTCAGACTTTTTCCTAATTGTTGAAAATCATTATTCTTAAAATTTGCTGAAAAACTTCCCTCTCATATCTTCTACACAAAATAGAGCTAAACCTCTGATTTGAAAATACTATTAATAAATCTGATTCATAGGCATGGCAATAATAATCAAGAGATGATTATTAAATATCTAACCAAAATATCTAACCACTCGATTTCCTCATTTCTGCCCCGGCTGCAGGAAGCCTGTGGCTGTGTCTGGCGGGCTTACTGCCCAGGCCCTCTCATCGCGAGGTGAGTGATGCAAGAAAGAGGAAACAGCAAATGAATCCGCAATGTTATTTCTTTTTCATCTGTTTTGCTTTTTCGAAAAGTGGAAAGTGAATATGGTTAGAAAAAAATTAAGGTTGTAGATTATTTAAATTTAAATTATATTTATGCTATCTGCTATCTAGGTTTCTACAGACGACTGAGAGTTAGCTTTAGCTTGAATTTTCACATATAGATTTCTTTTTAAATCTAACACATCACTAGGAAAAATGTGACAGTTAAAAAATAAAATATCTGTGCTTTTTTGGACTACCTTAAATTCTGGGCATACATTTTGAGGTTCAGAGATAATTTGATGATTTCTAGAGCAATTAAAAGGAGAGAAGAGTTATGTCTATTAATGGCAGGGAAAAAAATCAACATTTAGAATTAATTTTTAACACTGCATAAATTATTTCTGGCCCAGACAAGTGAGAAAAATCACTAGCATAGAGACTTTAATCTTCATATAATTCCCTCTTAGGGGATTGTAAAGTAATTCCTGGTTTTCTCTTTCTTTTGTCTGTCAGTTCAGTTCAACCTCATCCTATCAGTTTTCCCCTTGAGAATCTGACCCTTTTCTATGTCCAGGTCCTTATGTCTTCTTACCTGAACTGTAACTACTTTCTCTTGGATCTCCTTGCTTATAATCTTCTTTCCTCCAAGACAAATGACACAAGCTGTCATCCAACCATCCCCAAACGCAGCTTTTACCATAGGACGCACTGCTTAAAACATTTCAGAAATTTCTTCTTGCCTGAAAATCCTACCTTGTCAAGCAAGGCCATCCACACTGTTACCGAAATTGACATTTTTAAACTCATTTCCCACTATTTTCCAACCTTATCATCCTTCAAATAAGGTTGTACAAAATTTCCAGAGTTAGGGAAAGAATGTCCCGTTTCAAGTCTAGAGTTGGGTTATATAGGTAACTATGTGACTCCTGAGGACTCATTTTAATTTCCTCAGCTTCAGTTTTCCATAGCTACAAAAGTATGGGGAAGGCCTGAATCAAGAGCCCAATGTGAGCTGAATTTAGTGACAAAACATGTTTGTTTGGCATTCATAGTGCTTTATAAAAATACTGATTTCTAATACTCTTAGACCAGCATATGCTTTCTTATTGCCATAGGCCCCTGCACTCTCTATTGTGCTACCCCAGGCAAACTTTACTCTGTTATGATGTCAGCCAGGCCCCTGAAAGCAAACCCCACAACTCTAACACGTTGTATTTATAAGTCATACTGGTACCCTTTGCATGCACTTTCTCTACTCCGTTTTTCTGGAATGTATGACTCCCTCATTTCAAAGGTAAAAGAACACAGGAAAAGGAAATTGAAGACATCAAAAACAAACTTGGCTTTTGTGACATGATCACTTTTGTGACATGTTTCCTTTTGTGAACTGTGATGGAAAGTAATGAGTTCATTTGTGAAGGGTTTAGGGAAGGCAATAAGAGAAAGAGTCCAATATTTCATTATTTTGATGCAAGCATCAGTTCTTTCACCAGCTGTAGGTGGGGGCCAAGGTATAGTCTGCCCTTTCAAGCATTTCTCTCATAATAGACTATACTATTGCCACCGAGGAGATCCTTTGACCTTGAATGTGGTGGTATCATAACAGATTTACAAATAAAATATCTTCATGTTAAGAAATGATCTTCTTCATCAATAAGGATGATTGGAGTTAAAAATCATGGAAGTGGAAAACCTAATTGACCAGAGAAACCTTCAGGCTATATTGTTTTTCAACCCCCACCCAAATTTGGTAGCTTTCTCTGTGCACTAGATACCCCAGAGTTATTAAACTCTGCCCTGTTGTTTGTCTGAGTGCTATTGATCCTCTCTGCTCTTTTAATTATTTCTTTTTAAAGTAGTTTTCAATGATTTCCTTGAAGTTGGAGGCCGAAGGTCACTTCCACTGTGCGGAGTTGTATTAAACTGGCTTTTTTTGTTGTTGTTTACTCAGACTTGGTTGGTAATTGAAGGTATATCTTAGCAGCTGAACTATAGTCTGGAATATCTGACATCCCAGCGATGTTGGCTTTCAACTGCTACCTCTGAGTTTGTTCTTTGTCCCCTCACTAGATTTGTAACTCCTAACAGCAGTCACTGAATTAACTTGCTGTGGTATTTTCACACAGAAAGAATCTATTCTTTCAAAGAATTCTGCCAACAGTTTACTCTTTTGCTTCATTTTATTGGGAAAAGTTAAAGTCAGTCTTGATCTGGCAATCAAAGCCTTGGGTAATTGCTGTTTATAACACATCAGATAACCTTTCCTTT
The DNA here is from genome assembly GCF_020740605.2 of Lemur catta. Lineage (NCBI taxonomy): Eukaryota > Metazoa > Chordata > Mammalia > Primates > Lemuridae > Lemur > Lemur catta. The sequence continues at coordinate 195,286,083 of NC_059128.1, read as the reverse complement.
CTTATGAACTCTCCCTGGATGTACAATTGAGGCAATTGAGATCAACTGAAGTAGCGTTGATGGGCGTTTGAGGATCTAATCTACAAGGAGGGTAATTCTTATCAGAACGCTTTTGAAAAGCACTTGTTCTCCATCTCACAAAGCAAACTTAAACAAAATTAAGAGCAATAAAGAAAAGACATCTATTTTCTCCATGATTTGAGGTAATGGGATTTTCCCAATGTTTTCCATTTCCTAGATCATGCTCTGTTCCTTTTATGACTAGTCACTTACGAGAGACTGGGTGCTGTTAATGATCTGTGGAAGGAAAACGCGCCTTTATCTCTGCACAGCAATGATGTCCTCTGCATGAATGGCCACCGCGGTCGTCATGCGGGATTGGTTTTGCTGAGTGATGACCTCAGCACATAACTTGGCCACTGAAGTTACAGAGGGAGGGAGACCTCTGGACCCTTTTTGTATGAGCTCATTTTCAGTTTACTCTCGCATTCTATTCCCTCGTCATCCCCTCCAATTTCTAAAGTTCTGCAGTTCTCCCTAAGCCTCCACCCTCACCTTGTACTCAGAATACAATCTCTTTTTGCCTTAGTATGGCTGCCACAATCATCAACCATACCCTCTTACACACACCTGCCAACATCCTTACTTTGTCAATCTTTTCACTTTCTCTTCAAATTTCTTCCTTCTCTCCCTCTCCTCAAACCTCTTAAACCAGTATTTCTTGTAGTAGGGCCCTCAGAAGATCTGCAACAGAATTTCCTCTGGTAATTTTTAACAAATGTAGATTTCAGGACCCTACCACATGCTATTAATAACTACATCAGATTCTTTGGAAGTAGGGCCTGGGCATCTGCAGTTTTATATACTCAAGGTGATTTCTCCACACAGTAAAGTTGAAGAACCAAATTGAATACTGCCCACTTCAGCCTATGGCATGGCTTTCTCTTCCTTTTGCTAGAGGACTCCTTACCCATGTGACACACTCAGCCCCTTCCTCTGGTCTCCCTCCTTCCTAATTCCCCACAATTTCTTACTCTTTAAAAAAGTATTCTCTCTAAGGTCCTCAAAGAACAAATCTAATTCATCCCTAGTAATACTATCTACTCACATTTAAAAAATAGGAGTCAGTGCTTAGCTGCATATGGAGTTGATAGAGTTAAAGTATAAGAACATATTTTACTGTTTGAGAAAATGATGCTTTTCAGTCTCTTTTCCCTTGTCAACTAAGTTTGAATGAAAGAAGACAGGCATCATATGGGTAAAGTAATGCCACTGAGAGGGGGAAATGATCAGATAAATATATCTCAAGCCACTTTTTCTAAATCAGTAGTACAATATAAAATATTACTGCAAGTTTGTAAACGCAGATAGAAGATAGCCAAGATATTTGATGTTCTATAAAGACTAAACACTTACTGAAATGGGAATTATATCTAATATTATTTTGTTGGCTTATGGGAATGCAGAAAAGATGTGAGAAATGCATGGTCCCTATTCTTACAGAATTTATAGTCTATTGAAAACTGCATATTGAAATCAAATACCATGTATATCAAAGACTACTGATAACAGTTCTTCATACTGTCATACTAGTACACTTGAAAAATCTGATAGCCTAAAAAAGTAATAGCAAAACATAATTTACTATTCTACAAAATTTAAAATGCTGTGTGAAAATATGAAATGAGACTACCTGGTTTATTTAGTGTGATGGTTAATTTTAGGTGTCAACTTGACTCAATTAAGGGATAGACAGATAACTGGTAAAACATTACTTCTGGGTATCTCTGAGGGTATTAACTTCTAGAAACATCTTCACAGACATACCCTAAAATAATACTTTACCAGTTTATCCCTAATTCACCCAGGTTGACATCTAAAATGCACTGTCACGTCTATGAAGGTATTTGTAGGAGAGATTAGCGTTTGAATCAGCAGGCTGAGTAAAGATTTGCCCTCACCAATGCGGGTGGATATTATCCCATCCACTGAGGGCCCTCACAGAACAGGAAGGTAGAGAAAGGATGAATTCACTCTCTCTTTTGGAGCTGGGACATCCATCTTTCCTGTCCTTGGACATCAGTACTCCAGGTTCTCCGGCCTTTGGACCTTGGGACTGTCCAACCACCCCTCACCCCTGGTTTTCAGGCCTTCAGCCTTCAGTCTGAGTCTGAAGGTCTGAGAATCAGGGGAGCTGAATTACACCACTGCCTTCCCTAATTCTTTAGCTTGCAGACAGCGTATCATAGGCCTTCTCAGTCTCCATAATCACATTATTCCTACAGTAAATCTATCTCTCTCACAATATATAGATAGATATAGGTATAGATAGATATATCCTGTTGGTTCCATTTCTCTGGACAACCCTAACACATTTAGATGTTCTTCTGACCCTTTTGGAAGAACAATATAGGATTAAATCAACTTAAAGTCATCAATTGAAGTAATAGTGTTATTCATGATCATGAAAATAGTAAATAAACTAAATTTCCAACAAGGATCATTGTTAAAAACATATAATGGTAGTCATATGATGGAAAACTGTGCAACCTTTAAAAGTATTTTTGGGTAACCATTAATGGCATGAAAGAAATACAATATCACTCACATTAAGTGAAAAAACTCAAGAAACAAAATTATACATAAAAAAGTACATTATATATGGTTTACAATAAAAGACTAAATGGAAATAAAAGTCACAGTAGTTATTTCTGTATAGTTGGTTTACAGATTCTTCTTTACCTTTCTATTTTTTTCCAATATTTAATACTGAACATTAATTATTTATATATTCCGTTATAACAATATGCTTTTAAAGGTGGCTTCCCTATATCAACAATTCTATGGTCCTATAAAAGGAAATTTTTTATCTTCAAATAATATATTTTTTCTTCTAGTAATATCTTTTAATTCACAAAAATTCTACTCAGGGCATGTACATATAGAATATACACATAGAATATACACACTCATTCTTTTACCTTCTCTTACTCTTGGGCAACGCAGTTGACTTCCTTGAATGTCATGTTGTTCTACCTTGTGCCAAGTGAGGTACTTACAAGAATCTGATGGAAGCTTTAAAATAAGAGAGAAGAGAAATATCATCTGGCAACATATAATTCATTTACTTCTGTGTGTAAAATAATGCAAATCTATGCCAAAAATTTATCCAAATCAAACTCCAAGTATCTCATGATGTGCTCGTGGAAGTCATCTTAGTCCAATCTAAATTATGTATTCTTATTCAACTTTGCATCCCCAACACCTGCAACTGATTTATGTTTGATGGTAAATGACAGTGTGAATAAATACATGTACCCATTAGTGAATCCACTTTCCACCAGCTCTGATAAATCATCCTTTAATATTTATTGAGTATCTCATAAGAAACTCTTTTCATTTTAGAACAATTCTAATTTTTTAAGATCTCTTCATCACCCTCTAACTTGCTCCAATTGTACAAGTTCTGCCCTTTTGAGGCCACACAGAAGAATCCCTCCACATGTGATTACTCTTTTTTAAATGTTTGATAACAGTTGTCATCTTCTTCCTAAATCATTTAGTTGTTACTCACAGATCATAGTTTATAAATTATTAAATATTCTGGTAGTTATCCTTGGGAAGAGTTCCAATTTATTAACACTGCTCTTAAAATGTATAGTCAGCATCTAAACTGTGGTATATGTATACCATGGAGTACTACTCAGCTATAAGAAATAACAATGATACGACATCTCTTTGGTTCTCCTGGAGAGAACTGGAACCCATTATATTAAGTGAAGTATTCAAAGAATGGAAAACCAAGCATCACACGTACTCACCAGAAAACTGGTTTCCCTGATCATCACCTAAAAGCACATCGGGGAAGGATACCAATTGGATATCAGACTGAGATGGGGGGTGGGGGAGGGGATGGGTGTATGCCTACATGACGAGTGCGTTGCACACCCTCTGGGGAATGGTCATGCTTGAAGGTGCTAACTCGGGGAGGTTGGGGGTGGGGCGGGAGGGGATGGAGGTATGACTACATGGTGAGTGCCAGGCGCACTGTCTGGAGAATGGACGCGCTTGAGGCTCTGACTCAGGGGCATGGGCGGGACATGGACAATGTATATAACCTGAACTTATGTACCCCCATGATGAGCTGAAAAAAAAAATATATATATATAGCCAGCATCAAATGAAATATCTCAGTATGGCCATCTTCCTTGTTCTGGAAAGGATATTACTGAAAAGAATGCATGCCAAGATCACATTTGGGGCAATTTTATATTATTTATTAATATTGAGGTTATAGTCAATCAAAATTCCCAGTATTTTATATAACTTATGATCATTTCAAAGTTAACACAAACAAAAGGCATATTACTTGAAAAAATATTATGTTAAATACTTTTACATTGGTTCATTCTTCTGTTAACCAGTGTTATACATATGTACAAACAAACCCAGAATATTTGGTTTAAAAAATGTCGTTAAAGTATTTGGAGCACTGTGTTCTAACTGAGCAGCATTTCGCATATTTTATGCTTAGCTTGAGCTATAAATTTTTGTAATAATTCAAACACAAAGAACTTTTCCACCATTAAACAAGCTTATAGGACTCTGGATTAAACCAAGTTAAGCATTTCTCTTTACTACCATATTTCTCAGAATTTTTAATATATTAATATACATTGATTGTAAGTCTATACTAGGAAGTGTTTCCTCCAGCTTTTAAACCATACAAACTTTTTTTTTTTTTTTTTTTGAGACAGAGTCTCGCTCTGTTTCCTGGGCTAGAGTGCCGTGGCATCATCCTAGCTCACAGCAACCTCAAACTCCTGGGCTCAAGCAATCCTCCTGCCTCAGCCTCCCGAGTAGCTGGGATACAGGCATGTGCCACCATGCCCGGCTAATTTTTTCTATATATATTTAGTTGCCCATATAATTTCTTTCTATTTTTAGTAGAGATGGGGTCTCGCTCTTGCTCAGGCTGGTCTCGAACTCCTGAGCTCAAACGATCCACCCACCTCAGCCTCCCAAGTGCTAGGATTACAAGCGTGAGCCACTGAGCCCGGCCCATACAAACTTTTCTTCTTGGAGCAACACATGGCACTCTACATTCTGTACAGCAGAATCTGGAAAAAACTCTTCCAACATAAGAGGAAGAGGTGACTTTTTAATAATAAATTAACTTTGATCTTTTAGCTTCATTACTGATTCATTGAATCACCTTGGTTGTTCAGCAAATATCCCAATACCTTCATTTAAGAAATAGAACTAGTAACAGAAGTTCTCTGCCTTATTAACAGTAACACAAAAAGTTAATTACTGCTTCAGCAATTCTTTGAGATATTCTGAGGATTTGCTAATGTGCTTTCAAGGAATTAGCTCATCCTTTTGAACTATTCTTTAAAAAAAAAACAACAATGAACACAAACATATTTTAGGTGATTAAGGCAGCAGTCCCCAAGCTTTTTGGCACCAGGGACCAGTTTCATTGAAGACAACATTTCCACAAATGCTGGGGATGGTTTTGGGATGATTCAAGCACATTACATTCATTGCAGTCAAATCTCTGCTAATGATAATCTGTATTTGCAGCCACTCCCCAGTGCTAGCATCACCGCCTCAGATCATCAGGCATTAGATTCTCATAAGGGGTGCACTACCTAGATCCCTCCCATGCACAGTTTACAGTAGGGTTCGTGCTCCTATGAGAATCCAATGTCACCACTGATCTAATGGGAAGTGGAGCTTATGCATTGATGCCAGCAATGGGGAGTAGCTGTAAATACAAATGAAGCTTGGCCCACTGGGCCACCTGCTCATCCCCTGCTGTGCAACCCCATTCCTAACAGGCCACCAACTGGTACTGGTCCACAGCCTGGGGGGACTGCAGTATTAAGGACATAGCCCCCAAAATATTCTGGTTTATTACATGTTTACGGAAGCTTCTTTTCCAACATGTTATCTGCTTTTGGAATTTTTTTTCTTTCTTGCTTATATCACAGAATAAAAATTTCTTATAGGTTAAATTCCATGGGGTTGCCACACCCATTGCTTCTTTGTGCTATTTGATGAGGCTCATGTGGGGAAAAAAATAATCTAAGCTCAAGCTCTATTTGAAAGGAAGGTTTTCATTTTTTTTTACCTGACATCTAATTTTGTACAAAAACTTGTTTGTTTTTTAAAGGAGTTAAGTGGTAGATTTTGGAACTTCTGACATTGTAGGAAAATGAGCTGTTGCATGTTTTTGTTTATTTCTGTGTCAGGTTGTCAATGTGGTACAGGTGTGTGACTGTTGTTTCTTCCTAAAGGAATAGTGACTATTTTTGTGTTGCCCTGTTCTTTTTCCCTTGGTAATTCTGATGGACCAGTTGATTAATCCATTGATTCAACAAATATTTTTTGAAGCTAGTATGCTTCATTTCATTTTATTCATTTATTCAAAAATATGTATTGTACCACTGTTATGTGTCAGGTACTCTCTTGGGCATTGGGGACACAAAGTTGAATAAAATATGATAACTATGCTTGAAAAAATAATTTTTTATAATGTGAGAGGCAAACATATGAATAGCTCATCTTAATCCAATGGAATAGGTGGAGAAAATAGGAATGAAGGGAAGGAAGGAAAGGCATGCACTATTCTACTGAGATGGGTTAGAGAAAATGTCTTAGAAGTGGTCACTTTCAGAAAAAAAAATTTTTATCTTGTGGACAAAGAACATTCCATAAAGAAAGGAAAATAAATCTTAGACTAAGAGACAAAATTTAAACTCAGCAGGAGAAAGGAAGAGATGTCATTTTGGTTTCTGTGGTCTTTATCTTTCCTACTCATTTTCTCCTTCTTTGGTCTTCCTTCCTTCTCCCTAACATTTTTTTTTCCTCTCTGGATTGGGACTGAGAGTATCAACCTTTCATTGCCCCCTCCCCCCACAATTACAGGGGTAGGTTTAAAAAGCTCACATATTTATTTTAAAATGTTAAATATAAGATAAAGTACATTTGATAAATTTATCATTAGGTAAAGGGCTAATTAAAAATATTTACCAGGGATGATATTCCAGAGTCCAAACGTGGATGAAATGTTCTTCTGCTCCTTGACAGAGCTGACCGAGTGTGGGCTTTACTTGCATTGGAGTAGTACGATGAATTAGACGGACAAATCTCTGGACTACTTGTGTTTTGACCTGAGGAGCTAAGTGAAAAAAAATAAAGTGTTCATAAATCTCTTTTAAAGTCTTTAAATGTAAATACCTTTGTTCAAAACAACAGCACAGTATAAGCACAAACCTTTTCATTTAAAGGAGGAGTAAGTGATACCCTAGGTTTTACCTAAATCTTAGAAGGACTTTTACATTTTCTGTAGTCCTAAGCATAGTTTTATGCCTAACAGCTACTTACGACAAATTCCCCTCAAAGGTAAGGGCATTTACATAGACTGTGTGTCTTAGAAAAAGAAATCTAATAGTACACACAAATACACACACACACACTTATAAGATTCTAAGGAGTCCAGCCTTCATATTGGAATATCACTCCTAGTGGAACACAGCTGCAGATTTGGCACACACAAATGTCCTTAAACTCTCTATGGGTCTCCCCATGAATGTGGGCCTTAAATTTGCCATGAAATTTACCCAAAACCTCTTATATTTCCTCAAGTTGGTGGCAAACAAATTAAAAAGTCAGATTAATTAATTTTAGTCACTTTTAAATACTACTTGACCATTTCTCTTAAAAACAGTTCAATTCTCACTGAATTCCTATTTTATATCACTGAAATGTAACACATCATTTCTTCATTCCTATACTGATTCTCTGGATTATTAGACAATGTTATTCTTATGATTTTCCCTTTTTCTTTAGCAATACTTATGTTTCTCTTTTTGTAATTGATGCTGTGCATTATTTTAAGCCAATAGTTTTAAAACAATATCTAAATATGCTTTTTGTGTTAAGTAAATAATAAAATGTGATATACGTATATCATGGAGTTCTACTCAGCCACAAAAAACAATGGTGATCTAGCACCTCTTGTATTATCTTGGATAGAGCTGGAACCCATTGTAAGTGTAGTATTACAAGAATGGAAAAACAAGAACCACATATACTCACCATCAAATTGGTTTTAACTGATCAACACTTAAGTGCACATATAGTAGTAACATTCATTGGGTGTCGGGAGATGGGAGGGGGAGGAGGGGATGGGTATATTCACACCTAATGGGTGCTCTGGGCACCGTCCAGGGGATGGACACTTTTAAAGCTCTGACTTGGATGGGGCAAGAACAATATATGTAACCTAAACATTTGTATCCCCATAATATGCTGAAATAAAAAATAAGTAAATAAACAGAAACTATATTTTATAGCACAGTTATGCCTCTATAGCAATTTTGCTTACAAGAAACTATACATTTCTTGTATATTGAGATTACCTTCATGAAGTACAATATAGAAATATCTTTTATTTTTCTCTTGTTAACTGAGCTAATACAGCAGAAGAGCATAGCCATTATATTCTAAAGTAGCATTATATTCTTTTTAAAAAGCACCATATTCTAAGAATGGTATTGTTGTGCCATTAAAAAGATAAGCTAACAATAATGCCCTAGGGGGTACAAATGTTTAGGTTACATATATTGCCTTTGCCCCACCCGAGTCAGAGCTTCAAGCGTGTCCATTCCCCAGATGCTGCACACCACACTCATTAGGTGTGAATATACCCAACCCCCCTGCCCCCCCACCTTCTGACACATATTATTAAGGAGAAAATTATTTTCCCATCTGCCACTAAATTAAAAAATCAAGAATTTGGTTCATTATGTGAAAAAGCCAGAAAATATATGCCTCTCGTATCTTTTCCACTGACTTTTTTGGTTCATTTGTCTCTATTAAAATGATGCTAGCCGTTTTTTGCCAAAATAAAATTGGGAAAATAAGGATAATGAACACGGCTAAATCTTTCTTCAGTGACTAGTGTATTGTGATTCCAGACTCCAGTGATGGTCATACAATGAGGGGTTGGGTTAACAGAATAACCTGGAAGGCTCCCTCCCTCTTGATTTTTAATCTGAAGTATGAGGAATGGTCTCATTCTGCTTATATTATATAATCTCCCTAAAGTAGGGCATCAACAAAAAAAGTTCACATGATTAAAAGATCTGATAAGAAATATCCAGTTGATTGGGTTTTCACTATGCCTTCTTGTGTAGTGCTGCAAGACTAAGCACATCAGCTGCAAAGTGAAATTAAATTTAAAAGTAAGTGAAAATTATCTCTTCGTCTTAGTTTACATTAGATATATTTCTGTCTTAAACTAGAACTTTTTATGGCGGTATCCTGATAACAACTAGGCATTTATTAATAATAGAAGGTAATTAAAACTTCGGTAATGCAAGCAAGGAGGCAGCTAACATCCCTACCATCTCTCTCCCTCTCCTCTTTTTTCTCTTTTTCTTTCTTTCTCTGTCTCCCTCCTCACCCCTTTCATTTTTTTCAGAATGAATTGAAAAATAAGTTAAAGAATGGTCAAGAGTTTCTGCTAAGAAGATTCCAAACAGTAGATGACCAGTCTGATTGTCTTTGAATATAAAATCCTTGTAGTCCCCAAATTCAGATTTCTTCCTGCACATTCTATTACTCTGGGCACCACACCAGGGTGCAGCGAAAAGAGGCAGTGTGCTGGGAGGACCTTGTGGTAAAAACCTCTGGGACATTCTCAAAATTTTCTTTGTTCTGTTATTTCTATCATAAATTTCATATGGAATTTTTCTTCAGTCTGCCTTTTTTTTTTTTTTGACAAATCTCAGCAAAACAAGATCATTTCTGATCCTTCAGTTTAAAAAAGAAAAGGAAAAATGGGGCATCTTCCAGATTATATAACAAACCCAATCTCCTGCTTCATCTACAACTGCCTAATGTGCACATCACTGAAGTCAAAACTGCAAGACCTGCCAGTCCTAGGAATCTGAGGAACAGCTCCTGCTGTGACCGTGGACAAGGCATTTAGCATCTCTGATTCTCAGTTCTTTATCCTTAACTTAGAAGATGATGTGGACTCGGCCTCAGTGATAGGATTTTTGGTTTGGTTTTGTTTTGTAACATTACTGCTATGATGACAACTAGTACTATTACTAAAATAACAATTTTATGGTTAACATTAATTGTACACTTGCCATGTGAGGCACTTTACTAAGAGCTTTACCTAGATTAACTCATTTAATCATTCCAATCACCTTAAGGAGGTGGGTACCATTATTATTTCAATTTTATACATGAGGAAATCGAGGTATAGAGAGATGGGGTAATTTTCCCAAGTTATGCTAGCAAATAACTAAGTGTTCTTTACCATTAGGATTCGAGTAAGATGCAGATAACTACTGTGATTCCTTAATAACTGTAGAGCCCTATCATTATTAGGATGTAGTTGTTATTAAGGAAATTATCATTAATATTTATTTTTCTTATTCTGATTGCTTCACTTAATCATGTATAAATAATTGCACTAGTTAATAGAACATGTAAATCTGTGCAGTTACTATTTACTAAAAACAAAAGTTAAGTCTTCAGTAGTAGAAGCTATGAGAACACCGTTCCAGATAACATCAAGCTGTTTTTAAAACCCTCCTACCTCCCCTCCCCAAAAGAAAATAAAACCAGACACATGCAGTTTAGTTGGTATATTGGTTTACTTGTTTTTAATCTTTCTGCCTGCAGTGAACAAACAGTTATCATAAATTACAAATCTAAACCTTTATGAAAGAGAAATTAATATTATTAATGTTCTAATATAAAGCTGCCATGGAGAAGGTGCCATGGCTAAAACTGTACAGCCTTTGCCAGCCGTGATTTATAGTTTCTCTAAAATAGGTGGCATTATCTGAATTGGCCATCTATTCTTGGTTTAAAGAAGAGGAGAATGGCTAACAAGAAGGAATCAGGTGAGCTGAGATTGCTGGATGAAAAACAACAATAATATAACTTATCAATTCATGAGCCCCTTTCATCAGAAGATCACAATGTCCTTTACAATCATGAATTTATAAGCCTCATAAATTGTCTGCAGCAACGGGTGCTATCTGTTTAATTAAAATGTCAAGTTGGTGATTATGTAACTTTGTAAGGCAAGTGAAGGAGGAAATGGCGGATGACCTAGTTTCTGAGGTGGGGTTGAGCTCTTAGTTGAATGAAGCTATGTTGGGCACACATCCTACAGAAGGCAAGGGAGCTCCTTTAACACACATACTGTCGTCAAAATAGTATTGAATATGACTCAATTTCTAAACATTCCATTTATATTCATTGCTTAATCATGAAAGCTTTGTATTTAGGAAGAAGGAAGGAAAGAATTCTCAATCATTTTTCAGTTAGCAAAGGGCAAACTCTCCCCAAACTCTCAATCTCCTCCTCCCCTCAAAAAAAATATTGAGTTAGGTTCTCAATCCAGTGAGATCTTGCTAAAGCCAGTTACTATGGGCCAGAAGAAAATTACCATGAATTCTAGAGCATTAAATTTGGATGAAAGGAGATAAAAATTCAGCCTCTTTGATTTCTTAGTTCATTCTTTTTTATTTTTTAAAACCCAGAATTCCTGTCCTCTCTATGCCTATATTTTATTCATTTGTAAAATGGGTGATGATTGTGCTACCCACATGCTAGAGATGGTAATGAGAGCATAGAAAGTACTTTCAATGGAATTCTTGTAAAATCAGGAAGAAGTCTGATATATGAAGCTATTAATTTCTGAGATGGCAAATTAGGTATACCAAATTTTTAAATTTGAAGATTATTGCTACTTTCTGATAGCTCTAAATTAAGTAAATTGAGTAAATAAAAGTATATCAATGAACCATTTCGAAAAGCTATCCAAAAAATATTTCAATTATCCCAAAGCCTAGGATTTCAACAAATGTATCTTAATTTATTTAGATTATTGATTCTGAAACTATACAACAATAAATTTTAATTTTGAAAATAGACAACTACAATTGTTTTTTTCTCTACTTCAGTCTGAATGAGCCAGGTTTTAATTTTATGTGATATAATTTTTATTCTTATAAATTTTGCAGGTCCATATTACTCCAGACCCATGCACATTCTTATAAACATTTATAGTCCCTCAAATTGAGGTACAACAAAAGTAAAAGAACAAACATCTATAATACTTTTCCGGAGGGAGAAGCCTATAAACACCAATAGCTACTAGTGGGTTCACTGACATTTATAGAAGAAAAAAATGTATTCAAATACCAGAAACAATGAAGATAGAGGAACTAAAATATTTCTATGTTCCTTCTACAAAATTATATTTGGAAAATTTTAAGACTTTATTGTAACAATATATATAGCTGCTGCTTAGGTGGTTTTTAATACTTGAGGAACATCTACTACTCCCTGCATTACAACTTTGAAAATTTAACCACATCCAACACTACAAGAGAGAAGAATATAGACACTAAAAGATAATATGTGATTGAGGTAGAACCTTCAAGCAGAGATAAAGCTATAAAATGCCAAATGAAATGAACTGTTTTAGGAAGGTGGTATGACAAAGATTCTTGTTTCAAGATGTACAGAAATGTGATTGAAAAAATACAGACACTAAAGAAGTTTTTCTTTTCTCCTTCCCTCCCTCTTTTCCAACCTCTCTTCCTTCCTTCTCCCTCCCTCTCTCCTTTCCTTCCTTCCTTTTTTCCTTTCACAATTTGAAAATTAAAATTTAAGTTGTTTCCTGGGTATTACCTTTTATACCATCTCTAAAATCGTTTTATAAAGATTTACTACGTAAAAAATAACAATACTGATAGTAAGGATCATTTTATATAGAACTCACAAATGCACCTCCTCTTGTTGTAGTGTGTTGAAGGATTTTAGCAAGTAGGGGAAAAAATGAAGTTTGTAATTCTGCACAGAACTTCTACCCATTTAAAAACTATTATTTCACATGGTAATTTCTCCAAATTATTACATATTTGGTTTTTAACATTAAAATCAACAAAATGCTTGACACTGCTTGAGATGTACACAGGTGGCTAACAAAAACAGAACTTCTATCACTCCTTTGATCTCTAATCCCCTACCTAAGCATGATTCCTCTCTTAACAGGTAGGAAATGGAAGCTATAAATAAGTTTCATACACTTTTATGAAACCACAATGCACTTAATCCTAAAAATTCAAGGTGCAAATTTCATTATTTTTAAAATGAGAGCCAGGTTATACACCAATATGAAGACAAAAAAATTTAAGAAATCTGTAAACCATCCAATTGTATATTATTTAATTATCAGCATGTTTTGGAAAACACTTGTGAGCTACAAAATTTAGGAGTGAGGAACAAGGTTTGGGTTTTGACATCTGTTTAATCTGATTTGTGGCTTTAATAAGATAGTGTAAGTCTTGTTTTTGTGATAATAATTTCATATAAATAGTAATAGACATTACCTTTCGGCTGTCTTATCTATTTTTCCCCTGAAATTTCCACCTGCTTTCTTTAAGAGTCTTGTGTTTCCACAGACATCACTAAAAGAGTAAGCCCACCTCTCTCTGTTACAACCATGATCACAGGAATTGCATTGCATTTGTAACCAGTTGCATAGTATTAGGGGAAAGGGTGGTAGTTGAGTTTGCTTCTCTCTTAAAGCAATAGTCATTAGTAAGGCAGGTTGCGTGACTTTACATGTTTAAATGAAATTTAATCTGGTAACATTATATCTATGTTTGGTTTTTTTCTCTCAAGTTATGACTAAGGTTACTTTTAATTTCATTTTCCTACCTTTCAGACATGTCTTGCGGGTGCAAAAAGTTCCTCTCGCCTTCATAAAGCTATTTTTCTGAAGACATTTTTCATCATGTTCCCTGGAGGGAATACGAGAGCAGTCTGCCAAGAATCTGCAGCCTCTTTTGGGGGTCTTCCATGGATTCACCGTGACCAAGGAAACAAGCTGTTACCTAGCAACGTGGCCCTTTAGGAGGTATTGTTACCAATCTCTTAGAGCTCATCAAAGGAATTCCTGTGCTCCTGGAACAGCTTTAACAGTGAACATTGTTTCCAGGGAGTTGTCTAAACTGTGGTATAACTGATCCTTGACTACAGAAACATAATGGTAGCAGAGGGAGTAAATATCTATAACAACCCTGGAAACTTTGCTGTCTTTAGGCCCATTATTTCTTGAATTATTTGCATCTGGCTTGGGTTTTGTTGAAGTGGTATTTGTTTAATATGTCCCTCAGTATTTAGTTTCTTGCTTCTCTTCTGTAGTGTCAGAACTAGAAGAAGCAGCAAAAGGGAAGGTATCTAATTCTTACTTGGACTTTGCTCAAATAAAACTCCTCTGAATTGAAGACTGGGAATTTTACCTTGTTTGTAACAAGAAAATATATAAAATATATGTTTTATATATTTATAGAAAATATATAAGAATACATTTTATATATTTATATGAAAATAATAGATTTTTTATTTCAAAGCAAATTTTTTCCAAGTTTTCACAGAAAAGAGAGAGAATATCATATTAAATTGTATACTCATTGGTCCAACAAGTCTGCTCAGAGTGTCTACTATGTGCAGAGATAGCACTATGAATTTTTAACTTCATGAGCTGATAAAATGAATCTTCACTAAACCTGCAACTTCTGTGTCTCCTTTCCCCCAAAACAGAAAAATGTTAGCTGTGGTTTTGAGTACTGAGAGGTTGCTGTTTGCCAAAAGCATAGGAAACTCTTCCACAGTCTTTACTGCTTCAGAGAACAAGATAGTTGAGAAACCATTTTACTCAAAATCTAGTCCCAAAATAAGATAATTGCCATATCTTGGAAAAAGCACCATCTTTTCATTTTTATTTTTTTTCTGTACAGTAGTAATCCATCTATAGACTAAAAAAGCTTCAGTAACCTTATGAATGTGTTTCATATCAAAAGATTGTAAATATATTCTCCTCTGCATTAAGTTTCTGTTAGAACTTCAGTTTTACATACAAAATGCTTCAGGCTGAAACTTAGCATAAAATCTATGCTAAAAATATAATTTATTTGCTGAAGATCCACAAAATTGATTTGTTTATATCAAAGCTAGTGTAATTTTAAAAAATCAAATACCTAAAATATCATATCTAAACTTTCTGTATATTTTTCCCATGATAGGGGTAGAGATGACCAATGTCAGACTTTTTTAAAGCATCTTTTCTAAGTGTTCTAGGAATTTCCCCAAGTCCAAAAATTCTAGACCAGGATTATCCAAAAATGAATTAGAAAAAATAATCAAATCACTACTACTCTTAATTTACCCATTTAGCTTTATAGCCCACAACTGCTCCATACCCCCACCTGCTTCAGGGAAAAGCTATGTAATACTCCAATACCTCATGTCTGACTTTGCTTAGAATCATCTTAGCTACTTTAAAATAATCCAACGGTCAGGCCCTTCCTCAACCGAACAAATATCTGAATGTGAGTGGGGTCCAGTCATCATAAGGTTTTAAAAGGTTCCTGTCATACTCCTTCTACACCTCACTCACCTGTACCTACATCTGTGCAGCAGAACATGGTTCAAGAAAACACACGGCCATGCTGACTGGTCTCCAAAATGTATAACCACCCTCCTCAAAGTGTTGGCTGGCAATCACACTAGATTCCCAGAATTGTTCTCCCCCACCCTACTACCACCCTGCAGTCTCTTCCTTCTTTTCTGACTTATGTGATCTCTGCCCCATCCTTACTCTCACCTGAGCAATCAGAAAATAATTTCTATATGGTACCATCATCCATTATCCACCTACGCACACCTACCTGCCCATTTATTCTGCTTTCTCCTCTTTAACAAGGAGGCCTTATCAGTGCTTCTGTCTTCCTTTGTGGACTAGATCCTAAAGTTTCAGCGCTTCTCAAAGCCATTGATCCAGAAAGTCTCTGCCTTCTGCATCATTAATTTCTCCTCTCCACTGGATCATTCCCACAAGGATATAAACATGCTATAATTTTTCACATTTAAAACAAAAACAAAAGTCTCTTTGGCCCACTTCTCCCTGCAGCTTCCATCCCAATAAATTGCTTTACATTTCTTGTAGCACATAAGAAAAGCAGTACATGTGTTGTCTGTGCTTACTCTTTCCAATTCTCCTCTTCTCGGTCTCTCTTGAACTCACTCCAATGTTTTCATTCCCCTGTTCCACTGGAACTACATTGGGCAAGATTGTTGATGATTTTCAAGTGACTGCATTCAGCAGTCAATTCCTAGTCCTCATTTCTTGATCTACCCCCTGCATTTGAAACGTTGAGTTGCTCTCTCATCCCAGAATTCTCTTCATTTGTGGAGTCCTAAGACTCCACACTCCACTGGTTTTCCTTACTTCATAGTCTCTTTTGCTGTTCCCTATGTATGCATCCCCCTAATCTCTTAATACTGGTGTGCCCAGAGCTCAGCCTTTAGACTTCTTTCTTTCTTAACTCACTCCATTGATGATCTTAGCCTGTTTCATGGCTTTAAAAACCATCTATATGCTAATCACTCCAAAATTTATGACTCCAGCCTAGACTTCTCTCTCACTTTCTTGAATCCTAGACTCATATATTTACCTGCCTACTTGAAATTCCTCTTGGATGTCTTATATGCATCTCAATTTTAATATTCTAGAAGTAAATTTCTAAACCTCCTGTCCAAATCGGCTGCTTTCATATGCTCCATCTACGCAAGACAAAAATCAAGGAATTATCCTCAGTTGCTCTTTCTCTCAAATCTCATATTCAATCCCTCAAGAAATCCTATGAGCTCTTCTTTCAAAATATATTCAGAATCTGACCACCCTTACACCCTCCACACCTACCAGTCTGGTATGAGACCATCCATTTATAAGCGTCATTACAACAGTTGCTTTATGGGTCTCCTGCTTCAGGCCATACCTCCCTACAGCCTACCCTTGAACATAACACCCAGAGTGATTTGTCAAATTACTGATCAAAATACTTCAATGGTTACCTATTTCACAAAGAAAGAATTAGCATCCTCATGATGGACTACAAGGCACTGATCTATCTGATTTTAAAAAATGTAATATCACGAATTGTATGCTACTTTTGAAACATCCAAAAAACAATCAAGGTTTAAAAATTGCCTAAAGTTCCTTCACAACTTACAAGTTTAATAATATCAGTTACAAAAAGCTAAGCAGTTGGTACATGCTCTTAGAGAATTAACTTTAAAAAAAGTGCTACTTTGTTTCTTGTAAGCTGCAGGATCAATTAAAATAAGGAGTATCCCAAATTTGGAACGTGAGCTATTTTTTTTAAAAACGGCTTCCATTTACAAAGTACTTTTCTGTGTGATGGAGTATTTTCTCAACATTGTGATATCAAAACAAAATATATAACTTGTTGGGTAGCTTAAGACAATGGCAGTGGCCTTCCTACCAGCCTCCTAATAGTTCCTTCAAAAATGATACAAAACAAAAAGAAGGGAAAAGTATGTCTGCAGAAAAACCATGTACTCAGTAGATCTTGAGAACCGAGACTAGTAAAACCTCACATTAACTGTGAATAAAAAAGTTCAGTGCGTCTCTCATGTGCCAGCACCAGCCTCATCCCACAGCAAAGCAACCAAGGAAATTTGTGGGGATGACAGGAAAGGAAAGAGGGTTTAGAGTTGTTCTAAAACTATTACCAGAAAGACAGTCAACTCTAAATCAGAAATACTATAATAGTGTTCAGGCAAGTCAGAGCAAGGACTACAGGGAAGAGGCTTCAAAGTATGCAAGATGTAAAAGCACAGATAGAATGTAAAGAGGCCATCTTTGAATCACATAGCTTCCAGGACAGAAAAAAGGCAAAAAAGGAAATGAGAAGTGCCCTTTGGCAGCTGAAAGGTTGTGATTGTTAATTTTAACTGTCAACTTGAATGTATTAAGGAATATTTAGAGAACCGGTGGAGCACTGTCTCTGGGTGTGTCTGTGAGGGTGTCTGCAGAGGAGATTGGCATGTGAGTTGGTGGAGTGTGAGCTGGGGAAGATCTGCCCTCAGTGTGGGAGGACACCATCTGATCAGCTGGGGGCTCGGGATAGAAAACAAAGGCAGAGGAAAGGTGAATTCTTCTCGCTGTCTCCTGGAGTTTCTCCCTCTCCTGGTTTGGGGGATGCCAGAGAGGGGGGCCACTCTTCTGCCCTTGGACATCAGAACTCCAGGCTCTCTGATCTTTGCACTCCAGGACTTTCACCGATGGCCCCCCTGGGTTCTTAGGCCTTTGGCCTCAGACTGAGAATCACACCATTGGCTTTTCTGGTTCTGCAGCCTTCGGACTTGGACTGAGCCATGCTACCAGCATCCCAGGGTCCTCAGCTTGCAAACGGCCTGTCTTGAAACTTTTCAGCTTCCATAATCATCACTTGAGCCAATTAATCCACTCTTATATATCTATATCTATTAATATATATATCCCATTGGTTCCATCTTTCTGGAGAGCCCTGCCTAATACATAGGTGAAAAGGAAAAGACAAAGGGAAATCAGAGGTCTTGCAAGGCAAAGTAGAATAAACTAAATGAAAGGATTCACAACCCCCTCTGTGTTAGGCAGAATAATAGCCCCTCAAAAATGTCCACAACTTAATACCTGGAAACTGTGACTATGTTGCTTTACATGGCAAACGGTAAGTAAGGTAGCCAATGGAATTGGGTTGCTAACCAGCTGACCTTAAGGTAGAAAGATTTTCTTGGATTACCCAGAGGGCCCAGTATAATCACAAGTGTTCTTAAATGTGTAAGAGGAAGGAAGAAGAGTCAGTGTCAGAGTGATGTGATGGGAGAAAGACTCAATTGGCCATTGCTGGCTTTAAATAAGGAAGGAGCCAAGGAATGCAGGCAACCTATAGAAACTGAAAAAAGCAAAGAAAATGCCTTTCACCTGAACCCCCGTATCCCCTCAATACTTCCAGGAGAGTTGTGCTGTTATATATTTTATAAGTGGGTTTCTGCATAAGAGTTAATTGACCAAAGCTTGTTAGTCATTGGTAATTCCCATGAAAATGGAAACCAAAGAATGATAGGAGAAAAAGGAAAGATTCAGAACATGGTGTAAAGAAAAGAAAAGAAAAAAAAAACCTATTTGTAGAACTACAGTGGGGGAAGCAGAGGAAAGGGAAGCATCAAATTAAGAGGATAAATGAGATAGTGCTCAATAATGAATAACTACCAAGCAAGGTTACTGTAGATGGTCTTAAATACCTCTACCAAAATCTTAAAAACACAGATGTATACTTTTCTAAACTTTCCATGTTTTCTGTGATCATTACCTGTTGTTTTTATAATATATTTAAAATGAGGTAGTTTTACAGAGTAGTGATAAATTTAGTTTGATGCCAACCAGATTATTTGGACAATAGCTCAGGTGTGGTTTGGGGGATACCAGGTATACTGAAATGTTCAGCTCCAGGTTTTTTCCCAATTCCAAGTCTCAATTTACTTTGAGATCCTGATAATAGCAGAGTTATTCTTACTTATCCTGACTGGGAAGATGGTAGTGAAGATTCTATAGAAGAAACTAAATATTCTTGCTCCTGGGACTAAGATTTTACCATTAACCCAATATATATTTATTGAGTAACTATGACATGCCAGGCATTGTGCTGGTTCCTGAGAACAGAGTAGGGGATACATAGAAGCTATATGGAGATTAGGCATCAAATGCTAACTCACATCAAATTCACAACTAATTAATTATAAAAGTTATGTATATTGTGATGTAGGTATTAGGGTGCTGATTTAAGGCTTTATTGCAGGGGAAAAGGTCTAATCTAATCTAGAAATTTAAGAAATGACTTCTCTAAACAAATAACTAGCTAAATAGTCTTCCTCTACTCTTTCTTCATATTGGTCATTATATACTACTAGGTAACTGATAACCACAATAGTAGGTTCCCTGTCTATATTGTTCACCACCTGGTATCTCTCATGCCAAACACAGTGACCGGTATATCATAAGCATGAAATAAGTATTGGTTAAATGAATGAGTGATAGAACGAGTATCCAAAGTCACCCTGCTGTTGACATAGAAGACAGAAACAGTTCACAGCTCAGACGTGGTTTCTAAGCTGGAGAATATGTCACAATGTAACTGTTGGGAAATGCTTGTGTGTTTACATATGTGTTGCTTATAGGAAATATTTCAAGAGGATTCTTTCACTAGAACTTTATTTTAGTTCCTCTAAAAATCTACTTGACAGTTTCAGAAAAAGTAATGTATATTTTGCTATAATAGTATAAACAATAACTGGTTGGGAAACAGGACAAAAACTGAGAAAAATTTCATGGTATGTTTATAACATAAATGTATGGATCCTGCTTTATATTCCATTCTTTGGGAAGAAAATAGTCATGGAAAAAGCACTGATTTTCTTCCTGAAAGACTAAATTGGAGACAAATTAAGGTTTTTCTCTTTCTTTTTCCTGAGATGTGAAGTTAATCTGAGTACTTGGTCTATCAGAATTTTGAATACGAGGTTCAGGGCCTGGCACATAATAGGTGTTCAATGGTAGAGTGAAACCAGTGTAGTAGAAGTGACTGGAGAGATTGACTTTTCTAATTAGGGGAGAACAAGATCTTACCTCCAAGGGGAAACAGGCAGACTAAAGACTTTAGCATCAAGCGAAGAGAGCTTGAAACCTAAACTGGAAAAAGTTGTTAGTAGGTAATAGTAAGTTATTATTAGGTAAAAATTGTTATTAGGTAATTGTTACTAGGAAATAACAATTGATAGAAAGTATAAGATAAACCAGATTTTTGCCATTTTAGATCTTTTAAAAAAAATCCTTGCTTCATATGAAATCTTCTATCATAATTATATATATTTTTGTATGAATGAATGTATATATATGCATATAAAAATTATAGTCATAGATTTTTACAATTTAATTTAATTTACCTATTACAAACACATACTATAGATTAGTAGTAGTTTCCAATTTGAGTATTTATAAAGATGCAAAATTTTAAAAGCCAATTAATTAATGGACATCAAATTGATAATTTTTTTATTTTCCAAATGAGCTAACTAAAAACAACAGAAATACTATGTAATTCATCATGATTTCTAAAATTAAAAGATGTATTAGGTAATCCAAATATAGAAAAAATTGTCTTAAAATAATGATCCTTTAAGTTAACAAAGTGTCTCTTTATAAAACTCCACTATGTGTTTTTATATTTTCCTTGTTTTCCCTTAACTTTGCCAACACTAATTTGTGGTCCAGAATTTGGGTCTTTGAAAGTGATTGTTCTGGAGTCCATTCTAGAGAAGGAACAGGATGCTGGAGTAGGAACATCTCATTTATTCAGTAGATTTATCATCCCTGAAACCCACAGAGGGCCATAGGGCATGTTATACTGATGTAACTCATGTGTTGCAGTATGATAACATCATGTGTACGCAAGGGATTTATGTGAGATATGAAGAACGGTTTTCTTGCTTTCAGAGAAATAATGGGATGAGTTAACAACAGCTCTGCTCTGATGTCCTACAACGTAAGTAGAGAATGGCTTTGGTAAAAGATGCAAGAGAAAAAACTAAATGATTTTGGGGGCTGCCCAAATCTAATGCAACACTTCTGATTCTTGGAATATTAAAATTTTCCTCATTCATATACCATCTTGTTTGGGCTAATGCAAGCCAACTGATAAGTGCTAAGGATTTTGCTGTCTACAATGGCAGTGGCAGCTTGCCAAATCCAATAAAACTCACTTTTTAAATTTTTTCATTTGCAAAAAATTTGATGTGATATGTGCTAAGGGTTCTACTTTGTTTTGCCAAAGGCTGTTAAAATTATTGATTTTTCCCAGCCATTATGAATTTCTTCTTTAGGGGAAGGGAGATTAATAAATGTCTCACATGTAAAAAAGCTGCTCGATACTTCTTTTATTGCACTCTAGTTTTAATTTCCAAATTTTGGTCAATATACAGGAGTTTGCCTATATCATGTCAACCTTCAAAAAAAAAGCTTATTCCTAGAAACTCACAATGTTTTTGTTATTTTCTTTTTTGAAGTAAATTAACCTCTCACTCATTATCAGTAAAATCACTGCTAGGTGCTTACTAATAATCCTTAGCAATGAGATACAGGTTTTGACTTTGCTGAGCTGGATGTCCTTTAGACTACTAATCTGCTTTATGTTTTAATGTGAGCTATCTAGGCTGGTAGAAATAAATCTAAAGGCACCAAGTAATTTCACTGAATCATTTAATTACCTGAAACTGCCATGTGGCCTGGCAGCTCTGAGAGAAGTGACTTAAGAGAATTATTATGATGAATACTAAGCAAACATCCAAAATCATATTTTAAATATTTATTATCATTTTTTCAATGAATTCCAGGATTCATTGTTCACTGTATTTTCCAATGGCAAAATTTGACAGCACAAATATGGTGAATGAAGCCAAAATGCTGAATGGTTATTGCTTATTAAATTATAGGATCAATCAATTTTTATAAAGAGTTTTCATCAAAACTTAAAACTATGTTCAGATTTATTAAAAATTCTACCATAGTTCATTAAAAGGCATTTTAGCTCCTACTGGGTATGCTAGACACCGTGTTAGGTGATAGAAACACAATAGTGAATAGGTCAGATTTCTTCAAGAAAGAAACTTATATTGTGAAGGTAAAAGAGACATTAGGAAATTATTAATTAGCATGAACAGTGTTATAATCAAAGTAACTAGAATAGTATGGAACCATTTAGAAGGGACACTTAATCTATTGGGGTGGAAGAGAGTTAGATAAGTCTTTCTACTAAGAAGAACTGGCTCTAGCCTGACACCTGGAGGTAAAAGCAGGAGCTGGGGAGGCAAAGAAAGAGAGATGATGTTTCAGGAGAAAGGACAGCACGGGCAGAAGGCTGGAGGTGAGAGAGAGCACTGTGGTTTGGACATCTGTGGTAGGTTAGGATGACTAGGGCTTAGAATGGACAAGAGAATAGCAGCGATGAGGCTGAAGACACAGGCAGCAATCTGACAATGTACGTAGGGTGACAATGAAAGTTATCACCTGAACCAGGACCCTTGTAGGACCCTTTTGAGAGTTAAAGGGGGCACTGACAGAGAGGAACCTGGAGCTAACAGCATAAACTTGACTGTCTCAGGCAAATGCAGACACATGCTCACCCTACTTTATGAAAGAGTTTAACTTGATCTTGATATATTAATAAATGGGAACTGTTAAGGATTTTTAATAAGGAGAATGATACGGTTAGAGTTGGACATTAACAAGATCACCACACTGCATTGTAGAAAATGGATTGAAGGTGGCAGAACTGGAGGCCAGGGGCAAATTAGGAAAGTCTTGCAGAAGTCCAATAATTATACCAGGAAAATGCAGCATAGAGGAATTTGAGAGACTCTTTAGACGTTATCACTGACAGAACTGATTGGACATGGAGGATGAGGGGGAGGAAAAACTGAGGATGACATCCAAGATTTCTACAAGTGACAACTAGGAGAGTGGTAGCCCCATGCCCTGATGGTGGCTGGAAAGCAAACTCATCTGCAGAGCATGTTGGGTTTGAGGGCCCTCAAGGTCACCTAGATGGAACTGTCTGGCAAATGCACTGTTGTATGGGTTTGGAACCTAGGAGAGAGAGGTAAATTACAGATACATGTTTGAGAGCTTTCAACAGATTTGTGATCATTGAAGCCATGGGAGTGAATCAGATTGCTTGGAGAAAATGTGGAAGAATGTGGAAAGAAGAGAGGTCAGGACCAAATCGTGAGGAATACAAACTTAAATGGATAAGAAGAGGAAAAAGAGACCTTGTCAACAAAATTGAGAATGACTAGAGAGAAACAAAAAAAGAAAGTAGTAGAGTATGAGGGATACCTCAAACACCAAAGGAAGAGTGTTGCAGGAAGGGATCAGAGGCTGCAGAAGGCCTTAATAGAAGGTCACTACCTCTAGTGATATTGGTAAGCGCAAATGTAAAGACATTATCACAGAAGCTGCAATGCAGTCTCCAAAATACATGTGTCTTGTCTCATTCTTTTTCCTTTTTCTATAACACTCTCCCCACACTTTAATGCTTCACGTAACTCAGTCCTATTTGTCCTTCAAGAAAATTTAGCCCACACTGCTTCCTTATTGTTTTATATATATCTTTATTATACCTGTGTATCGTAATTTTGTTGAAATAATAATCTACTTGTTACTTTTCCCACTAGGCTGTGAGCCTCAGAAGGCAGGAAATGTTTGATTATATTCCCAAGTCTTAGCATAATACTTGCCACAGATGTGAGCTATTTAATAAATGTTTATTGAATCTATCCTAAAATGAGGGGACTGTTCCTGACGGTGTATAATTCAATGTGAAGTGGTAGTTCAGAAAGAGATTGCTATAATATAAACAAACAATTAAAAACAAATTTTATTATAGCTGCACCCATTTAGCTATATCTACCAACTTACCCATCTACTTTTAGTTCTTATATCTACTTTCTCTCTGAATTTATTTATAATGGAACAGCTATTTCATTAAATGTGTATATTCTGAATTATAAATGAAAAAAAGTTGCAAACTCACTTATTATGTATTTGCTGTGCATCTGTTAGAACAGAGCACTTCTTACCAAGATGTATTATTGTTTTGTTGCACTTAAAGAGATCGTCTAAGCACTTGTTTTCCAAAAACTGTAGTAATTAAATGTTATCAATTTTCATGCATGATAGTCAAAAGTACACTGTCATACTTATCAACAAAGGTAATGAAATATCATTTAGAGCAATCAGTCATTTGTCAACAAAGCATACTTCAAATCTTATTTTGACTTTTGCCTGTGAAATTATTACAACTCAATAGAGAATTAAATATATTTTGTCTGTGTACCTTTTTAGTAGAGTAAATCAGAGCTGAAAGTAAAGAACAAGAAGAAACTCTTGCAATTTAAGTCCTAGTCCTACTTGTCCTGCAATAAAAGTAGTTTTATACCATATTAGTAGAACAATAAGATATTTATAAAAATTTAAATATACAGACATTGGCAGAATTTACCTAACTTTAAAATAATACTTTGCATGCCAATCACGTAGAAGTAAATAATGGAGATTCTTCCATCCAACCGACTTCCTGCCTTCCTTCCTTCCACATTATTTATTGAGCAGTTATATAGAGCAAAACCTTGTGCTATGCTAGGTTCCAGGGATACAAAAATAAAGCATTCCTTTATTCATTTCACAAATATTTATTCAGCACATTCTATGTGCCAGGCACTATCCTAGGTCTTGGAGGTACAACTCAGATGGAGCCTACACTTGGTTGTTCAGCTGACACTAATTCTTTTTTTTTTTTTTTTTTTTTGAGACAGAGTCTCGCTCTGTTGCCCGGGCTAGAGTGAGTGCCGTGGCGTCAGCCTAGCTCACAGCAACCTCAAACTCCTGGGCTCAAGCGATCCTACTGCCTCAGCCTCCCGAGTAGCTGAGACTACAGGCATGTGCCACCATGCCCGGCTAATTTTTTTCTATATATATTTTTTAGTTGGCCAGATAATTTGTTTCTATTTTAGTAGAGACGAGGTCTTGCTCTTGCTGAGGCTGGTCTCAAACTCCTGACCTCGAGCAATCCACCCGCCTCGGCCTCCCAGAGTGCTAGGATTACAGGCGTGAGCCACCGCGCCCGGCCAACACTAATTCTTAATAATTTTATCTTTGAACTTGTTTTGTAAGTAAAGTTTGATGGGACAATGGAGCATGAAAGTGAAGAGAGAAGATGTGTACAATATGTGTGTCCACCATTCATGTACATAGAGCATTAATGATACCCCATGAGCACAGAATTCCAGTGGATCCACATGCATGGGTGCTAAGTAAGACTCAATGCAAGTACTGGGAAGCACACCACAGGTACAATAGAGTAAGTGGTGATGCTGACCGCCCTGGGAGGCCACATTTTTCATTCAAACCAGAATTTGCTTTTAGAGCAGAAAGAAGGCAATGGTGTTCTAGCAAAGGTGAACAACCAAGGAACCCTATTATATCCTTGCTTACCTATGCTACTTCCCTGAATTAGCCTACTACTTACAATGAAAATGATGATGTACAAGGAAAGGGAAAGATACAGTAGCCAATAGTTCCTTTTCCTTTCAATCCTTCCTTCCTCATCCATAAGCCAAAAGTAGAGAGTATATGTATCAAGAAGTGAAATAAAGGACGGGCCCAGTAGCTCATGCCTGTAACCCCAGCAGTTTGGGAGGCTAAGGCAGGAGGATCACTTGTGGCCAGGAGTTTGAGGGCAGCCTGGGCAACATAGCAAGATCCTCATTTCTACAAAAAAAAAAAAATTAGTCGGGCATGGCAGTGGACACCTATAGTCCCAGCTCCTTGGGAGGCTGAGGTGGGAGGATCACTTGAGCCCAGGAATTTGAGGCTGCAGTGAGCTATGATTGCCTGGGTGACCTTGTCTCTAAAATAAATAAATAAAAATTTTCTTTAAAAAGTGAAATAAAAATAGTTGAGTTAGTTTTTTGCAGCATGTCCACTGTTCTGGGAAGAATTAAATATATGTGCAAGTATGAGCTACAAAATATAAAATGTTTAATTCACACACCTTATATTTACCTTAAGGACATTTTTCTCTTGCCATTTGAACAAGAAAACCCACATTTTCATCTTGCACTATATAGCTGGCCCTGGAGGAAGATTATGATGTCCTTAAAGTAAAGAAAGTACTTCCAGAAGGAGGGAGTGGTCTTTAAATTGTGTCAAATGCTGCTGAGAGTTGAGTAAGATAACGACCAAAAATTGATCATTGCCATTGTCATGGAGACTATCTAATTAAAGTTAATTCTGTCAGTTTAGATAGTGAAGTATATATATGCATAATATTAACAGTTTAACTACAATGATACTAAGGGGGAGATGTTATATATTCATTTTTACCTATGACATTTCCATTTAAATGTATCAGTTTTATTTATTCTAACTATTAAATATATCTGAAGTAAGAATAATTTAACATTTGTTCAATGACAAAATGGAATCACCCTAGAACTGAAACAACTTAAGAACTATTATTAGATTATGCACTGTTTATGCCTTCAATTGTGGGAGGCAGAAAATGCTACCTTATTTTTCTTTTTTCTTTCTCTTCTCTTTCTGTTTTTATTCTCCCCCTTTACTTTGAAGATGCCTGTAAAAAAGGGAATGAATTATTAGATCAAATTTGGCACTAAAATAATACTTTGTGAAATAAAAATCAACATTTTTATCTTTTATGAAAAAGATATTATTAGATGAAGTACGATGACCCAAACTTTGCCCTCTCCATGTTATTTACATAAAAATAAAATTTTCTAGTTTATCTTGTAATAGCCTAAGTTAGCCACTAGATGGCATATGTCACCACAGTCAAAAAAAATCCTTTCTTGAAACTAGTTATAAGATCATTTAGAATTGCAAGTTGCAGAAATCAAATTCTATTGGTTCAACTCTTCATCTTTCTTGCTTTTGAAGAATTCATTCTTTGGCCTGATTTCTAAGACAGTTTTCCTTGCATAAAGATGGAATGATTAAGGCTTTCCCCTATTCGTAAAGCAATTGTGGAATCTTAAACTCCATAAAATATAAAGTGGAATGACAAAACTGGGCAACAAATTGCATTTAAATGACTATGAAGATGAATGGCAATGTTGCACTGGAATGTTTTCAACCAAGACCAAATGGACAACTTCATCAATCCTGCATCTTATTATCTTACAAGGAAGAAAATGACATACAGATCACAAAGCAAAGCTAATATATTAATACTTACTTCCATGTTGTACTAGTTATACTACAACTAAAAAAACTGTGATATATTATTTATTCATTTGATCACTATGTTGGCAACTTATTCTTTATATGGCAACATGTAAGGAACATAGGCTTATAAAATGTGAATCTTTTTAAGTTTACAAATTTCCTAAGTTAACAAACATCTTGATCTTTGTCATGGTAAAGATCATTCTTGCTATTTGATAATTTTGTGAAAATTTCATTTCATTAAGATATCTGTGGATACCTTAATTCCCTACCTGAACTCTTCATCCCTCCTAAGACTTTGTCTTCCCTGATTCCATGACATGGTCTCCCCTTGGTTTTCCTCTCATCTCTCTGCTTGCCTCTTCTCAGTCTCTTCCTTGGGATCCTCTTCTGCCTGCTTCTTAAATTCTTTTGCTCTCAGCTTTTTTTCTCCTCACTCTTCACTATTGCTCTATACACTCTTGAAAGATAATTTAATTCATTCCCGATGTTTCAACTATGATAAATACACCCGTTGCTCTTTAAATTCTAGAAGACCATATTGCATAGAAGATATATTTAGGCTTTAGCATTAGACTGCCTGGGTTCAAACACTGGTTCCACCACTTAATGGTTAGGTGATCTTGATAAATTACTAACTTCCTTGTCTTAATTTGAGAACATTAATAGTCCTATTATCTTGTTGTTAGGTTAGAAAAAAGCAATTCTTATAATGCATTTACCACAATATCAGGCAAAAAGTAAAAAAAAAAAAAAAAAACCAGATAAACTATTCATTCCATTTAGGGCTCTTTCTCTGAAAATAGACCCAGAACTACTGAATGTCTCCATGAAGATATCTTACAAAAATTTCACAATAATATATCTAAATATTACAAATCAGTATCTTACTCTCTCCAGATCAGTTCTCTTTCTTAATTCCCTAAATTAATGGCAAAAATGTCACCTAACTTTGTCTCTCTATTCTGTCACATCTATTCATTCCCTAGATCATGTTGACTCTACATGGTAAATATCAGCTGGGTTTATTCCCTCCACTTCACCCCTATTTATTCATTCATATTTTTTAAAATCCATTCATTCATTGAATGAATATATTGTCAACTATAATGGGATCTATAGACATGGCAATGAAGAAAATTGGGCTCTGCTCTCCCTGGATTTACAGACTACTGGGGAAGGCTGACGGAAAAGAGAAATGACAAGTAACTTCTACCTTAGTTTGACTCCTCAGCAATTCCTCACCTAGATTGTTACAAGTATTTTTCAATCTCTCCTCCATCTACACTACCTGTAAAAATTTGCCAGAATTTTCTCTTTAAGACACAAATCTAAATCTTAAAATATTAAGCAAAATACTCCAACAGCATAGTTATAAATCATGGGTGTGATCAAGTGCATTTTATTCTAAGATTGCAAGGGTGGTCCAATATTAGGAAATCCATTATTTTAATTCATTAAATTAAGGAACTAAAAAGAAAAATTATGTGATTATCTCTACTAATACAGTAGATGCACTAGATAAAATGGAATACACATTCATGTAAAAAATAATACACTTTCTTAGCATATTACAATATATTTACCTCATCCCAAAAGCTTGGGAAACTTTAATGTTTGATATTTAATTTTATAATGTTTTTCCTCAAAAGTCAGAAACAAAGCAAAGATGCCTTCTTTTTTTTTTTTTTTTTTTTTTTTTGAGACAGAGTCTCACTTTGTTGCCTGGGCTAGAGTGAGTGCCGTGGCGTCAGCCTAGCTCACAGCAACCTCAAACTCCTGGGCTTAAGCGATCCTACTGCCTCAGCCTCCCGAGTAGCTGGGACTACAGACATGTGCCACCATGCCCGGATAATTTTTTCTATATATATTTAGTTGTCCAGATAATTTTTTTATTTCTATTTTTTTTAATAGAGACAGGGTCTCACTCAGGCTGGTCTCAAACTCCTGACCTCGAGCGATCCACCTGCCTCGGCCTCCCAGAGTGCTAGGATTACAGGCGTGAGCCACCACGCCCGGCCAAAGTTGCCTTCTATATCCACAACATTTAGCATTATATTGCAGATATTAAGTGTATCAGTCTCCTAGGACTGCCATAACAAAATACCTCAGACTGAGGGGCTTAAGCAATGGAAATTTTTATTTCTCACAGTTCTTGAGACTGGAAGTCCAAAATCAAGGTTCCAGCAGGGCTAACGTCTGGTGAAGGCTCTCCCCTTGGGTTGCAGATGGCCACCATCTTGCTGTGTGCACCCATGACCTCATCTTTGTGTGAATGTGGAGGAAGGCGGGGAGAGAGAGAGAAACAGCAGGGACAGAGGAAGAATTCTCTTGTGTCTCTTCTTATAAGGACACTAATTTTATTGGATCAAGGTCCCACCCTTATGATCTGATTTAACCTTAATGACTTCCTTACTCCAAATGCACCCACACTAAGGGTTAGGGCTTCAATAAATGAATTTTCCGGGGGGCACTAATGTTTAGTCCATAACACTAGCCAATGCAGTTATCAGGCATGAGAAAGCAATTACTGTCATAAGATTGGAAAACAAAGAGGTAAAACTATATTTATTAAGAGAGGATGTGATTATATATCTGGAAAACTCAAAAGAATCCATGGGAAAATATAATAAAGAATAAAAGAATTTGGTAAAGTAGCAGGTTATAAAACGAAGATATAAAAATCAACAGCATGTGTGTGTATGTGTGTATGTATGTAAACAAAACCAGTAAGAATATGTAATTGAATAATAGATATCGTTTGAGATAGAAGAGAAAAGAGAAGAAAGTACCTTAACATAAACTTAATAAAAAGTGTCCCGGCCGGGCGCGGTGGCTCACGCCTGTAATCCTAGCTCTGGGAGGCCGAGGCGGGTGGATCGCTCGAGGTCAGGAGTTCGAGACCAGCCTGAGCAAGAGTGAGACCCCGTCTCTACCAAAAAAAATAGAAAGAAATTATCTGGCCAACTAAAAATATATATACAAAAAAATTAGCCGGGCATGGTGGCTCATGCCTGTAGTCCCAGCTACTCGGGAGGCTGAGACAGTAGGATCGCTTAAGCCCAGGAGTCTGAGGTTGCTGTGAGCTAGGCTGATGCCACGGCACTCACTCTAGCCCGGGCAACAAAGTGAGACTCTGTCTCAAAAAAAAAAAAAAAAAAAAAAAAAAGTGTCCAATTTTTATATGAGCAAAACTGTAAAGTGCTTTTCAATGAACTAGACCTAAATAAATAAAAGACATACCGTAATCTGTGAGAGAAAGAACAACGTCACACAGAGTCAGTGCTCCCTAGCTTAATAAATTTGATCCTGATTCAATACCTTTGGACTTTTTTTCTAGAGCTAAACAAATTGATTATAAAGTTCATTAGGAATTTTAAAACAAGTAAGAATAACTAGATAAACTCTGAAAAACTAAAGCAATGTTGGTGACAAGGGCTGGGAAGAAAAGCCACAGCAGATTTTTTAAAAAGTACTATAAAGCCTCTGTAATTTAAGTAGTTTGATATTAGCACATGAATAGGCAGACAAACTGATGAAAAAGTAGAAAATCAGAGATAGATGCAATTGCACGTAAAAGTTAGTATACAATATCTCAAATCTCTGGGTAGAAGGTGGACTTTTAAATAAACGTTGTGAAAACTGGCTAGCCATATGGAGAATTATAAAACTGGATCCATTTCTAACAGCATAAGTCAGGATAAATACCCAGTGGATCAGATATTTAAATCAAGGGTTTGAAAAGGAACCGTGCATGTATTTTAAAAAGCACTTAGGAATTCTTCTATAATCTGAGAGTGAGGAAACATTCTTCAACATGACTCAAAATCTAGAGCAACAAGAGAAAACAATCACATTTTATTAAGTAATTTATAAATTTTCATAGTAAAAATATACCATAAGCAAAGTAAAAATACAAATGACAGACTGGGAACAAAGATTTTGCAAAGTATACCAGGGAAATTATGCTAGCACATAATACAAAGGCATTCATAATAAAAACCTAAAACAGAAGAAAATGGCCAAGAATTCTATATTAAAATGGACTGATCTAAAATTGATAGAAAAATAAATGGGAATTGCTTTTAAACATATGAAAAGTTGCCCAACTCTACCCATGAAGGGACAATTATTGACTCAGGGTGATGGGTACATAGATGTTCATTACATGTATGTATACCCAAATCTGATTGTGTCACTCATCAGGTTGAGAACTGCAGATGGCTTCTCATAGCCTACAGGATAAAGCCCTAACAACCTAGCACAGCTGTAATACCTCACTGTTACCTGGCTCCACACGGTGTGCTGTGATCACATCAAAAGTTTTATTATTCTCTGCCTGGTGTAGTGGCACCCACCTATAATTCCAGCATTTTGGGAGGCCAAAGTGAGAGGATTGCTAAGGCCAGGAGTTAGGGACCAGCCTGAGCAACATAGTGAGATCTGTCTCCACAAAAAATTAAAAAATTAGTCAGGTGTAGTGGTGCACACTTGTCGTCCCAGCTACTCTGGAGGCTGAGGTAGGAGGATCACTGAAGCCCAGGAGTTCGAAGCTGCAGTGAGCAATTATGGCACCGCTGCACTCTGGCTTGGGTGAGAAAGTGAGACCCATCTCAAAAAAAAAAAAAAAAAAGGTTTTGTTATTCCACAAACTTGACATGTATTTTTTGCTGTTTCCTCTCTTCTCTGCTTGATAAAACCCTGTTGAACTTAATAAAATGTTGAACTTTTCATTGGGAGCATTTGCTTGCTCCTTTGAGTTCCCACAAAACATCTACAGGCTTTGCTTAAAGCACTTCTTACACAGTTCTGTAGTGATTGGTTTTTATGTATGCCTCCACTGTAGAGACAAGGCACTTTCTTGCCCGAATCTCCTTAACATTTTCAGTGTTTAGCAAGATGCCTGGCCCCAAAGAGGCATGCAATAAATTTGTTAAATACTATAGTTATTATGCACTTGCCAAAGAGACTTCAGCATTTCTTGTGTAAATCTTCATTCAGGACAGATGTCAAGGGAAATGGAAGCTGGAAAAATAGATTCTTACAGACTGTGTTTACTTAACACCCTGATTTTTGGCTATCAGTCAGGACTCTTGGTTAAATGACAAAGATCCAACTTGAATCAGCTATGCAAATGGATAATTTATTTGCTCCTAAAACCAAACCTTGGAAAACGGATCTGACTTCAGAAGCAGTAGGCTTGCTTTCTCTCTTTCTGTCTCTCTCTCTCTCTCTCTCTCTCTCTCTCTCTCTCTCTCTCACACACACACACACACACACACACACACACAAATATACCTCTGCTTATTATCATTGATTGCTGCCTTCATCATCTTAAGCATGTAATCTCCATGAGGCAACAAATGACAGCAGGTAGATCTGGAGTAAAATGCTTATAGCCTTGCAACTAGCAAGGAATGGAGCTATTTCCTGCCAGCTCCCGTTTTTAAAATTCCATGAAAGTACTTCAATTGTCCTGAGTCACACATGTATCCCTAGGCTAATTTCCATGACTAGGAAGATGGGGTACATGATTGACCCCAGTCTGGCACCATGCCCATCCTGGGAGTGGGATAATGTGATTGGCAGCTCCCATCAGAACTGTATTTTGGAGTGCAAGAACAGCTCCCCAAGAGAACAAAGACTTCTGGACTTACAAAGGGATAACTCTCCACCACAGATGTGAAGAAAAGAACAAAATCAAATGTTGGAAGGAATGTTATGTAATTTCTATGGTTAAAACTTTCTTATTCCTGATATATAAATATTGTAGCTCAAACAGAAGCTAAAAGTATATATAAAAAAAGAAACAACCGATCAGGAATCTTATTTATACACTTTCATTTTTTCTTTTCCTTCTGCTTTCTAATTATTCTTTACATAAAGATTTACCTAAAGAGTATGACTGCCTAACCTAAACTTTCTAAGTTTAAAAAATTTTGTATTGTCTACTATATTCTCTTTATTTTTTTTTTTTTACAGTGCCTATTATCCCCCAAATCAAATATAGTATTCAAAAAGAAAAGAAAAAAACTGGAGAGAAAAAGTTATGTTTTTTTTAAAACTGTGAAAAAGTTATTGCTCAAGGATATTTTGAGAATGGGAAAAAAATGGAGCAAACATTTCCATGATGTTCAGTCTTAACCAAATTTTCTGACCACACTTGTGAAGTTGTTATCGCACTATATCCAGAAGCTTGGGCTGGCTGGCAAGTCTTACCACCCAACTCTAGAGAAAATGTGACTGCAGTTAGGCATAGTGACTGTGAGGTGTTATCATGTTTGATAGCCCCAACAAACAGCTTTTTCTTGGATGGATTTGGTCTAAACACATTTGAGCGCCCATTATGTGCAAACAACTGTCCTAGAAACAGTGGACGGATAAGAGAAAGTCCTCAAGAGGTTAACCCTCCATAGGAAGAGAAGTGTGCAAAACTGCTGAGTAGGATTTTTAAATAACAACTGTTCTTATGCTCTTAAATTCTTTAATGTAAAGATACGTTCTATTTTCCTTATATGTGTTTTCTGCTTTATTTTTGCAGTGAGCACTTATTTCAAAGGTAATACAATAAAATGAAATAAAAAGTTATTCTAAAGTATTAAAGGATATACCTCACCTGTCACCAGATAGGTTCAAATCTCATTTCTGCCAGTCACCAGCTGTGTGAACTTGGGCAAGTTAATCAATCTCTCTAGGCTTTGGTTTCTTGGCCTGTGAAATGGAGCTAATAATTCCATCTACCCAATAAGACTGTGAGCATTAAATAAGATAAAATGTAATAAAGTGGTAAAAGCTGTGCCTGGAATATAGAAGATGCACTAAATTAATTATGTTCTTGTTATTAAGATGAAAGAAAATCTCAGTTGAAGATTAGACAAAGTCACAATCTAGAAGCAAGTACTAGTTCCTGGATCAGTTTATTCTTTTGCAATATTTGCTCGAGTATGACTTTTCTGGACTCTCCAAACTTTATACAGAATCCTCTGAAAAGGCACCCTAGAGTTCAGCGTTGTGGGGTCTCCAGGGCTTGGGTTGCTATTGACCCATATTTTATTTCTATTAATAGTAGCAGGAACTAGCTAAAACTTCAGTCCTGTTTCTAATTAGATCCTTAGAACTGGCAGGGTGCGGTGGCTCACGCCTGCAATCCTAGCACTCTGGGAGGCCGAGGCGGGAGGATCGCTCAAGGTCAGAAGTTTGAGACCAGCCTGAGCAAGAGCAAGACCCCGTCTCTACTAAAAATAGAAAGAAATTATATGGACAGCTAAAAATATATATAGAAAAAATTATCCGGGCATGGTGGCACATGCCTGTAGTCCCAGCTACTCGGGAGGCTGAGGCAGAAGGATTGCTAACGCCCAGGAGTTTGAGGTTGCTGTGAGCTAGGCTGACGCCACGGCACTCTAGCCCAGGCAACAGAGCGAGACTCTGTCTCAAAAAAAAAAGAAAAAAGATCCTTAGAACTAAGTGACACTTGCCACCGTGTAAATCCATAGTGGGATTACTGTAGTTTGCATATCTTCCTTTAATTCAATCTCAAATAGGGAATAAAATCGTGATTTTTCTCTTCTTCCTTGTTCCTACAACTTTATTTTTTAATTAAAGAGTGTTCAGGGTGGACATGGTGAATAATGACAGTTTATTGCTTTTCTCTGCTTGCGCCCACCACAACCCTAATTCTGGATGGGCTGCTATGTGGTCTTCCCCACATAATGGGGAAGGTAATAGCTGGCTCTCCTTTTGCTAAACTATCCCCAACATGTGCTGACTGCTAAGCTAGGCTTTTTTTTTTTTTAGAAGAACCTCTTCATTTCTTTCTCATGACCAAAATCTATTTAAATGAACAAAATGCATCTATTTTTATACTCCGTAAATGTTCTCAGCCAGTTCAGTCAGACTCTTTGGACTTGAGTTTATTTTCCCCTTGCTCACTGTTTGAATAATTCTAGAGTGGAAGCTGCATCCTTGTATATATAAATGCAATTAGAAAAAAAACAGCATAATTCTCACTAACAGAATTCCTGGAAAACAAAATTGATAGCTTTCTAAATATGGGAGCTACTACTGCTGGTACTTAATGAACATTTAATGAGCACTTACTATGTGCTAGGCAGGGCTCATGCATAATCTATTTAATCATTATAATAACCCTATGAGTTGTCATTATTTTCTTTCCCATTTTACAGATGAAGAAACTGTGGTTTAGAGTGGTTAACTACCCAGCTAGTGAGTGATGAAGTCTGGGACATCCTACTTAAATTGTTAAGCTTAACAAATTCTACAATTTATTCATATCAGACAAAAATATAACCATTGAATTAAATATTTTCAATGTATACCAAAGTCCATTCATAAAATTATGAATTGGTTTCTAAAACATATTTGCATTAAATGAACAGAAAAGCAGTTTATCAATCAATTGTAAGTATGCTACTCTTTCAGCATAATCTATGTATGTTGCCAGCTGTCCCAAGTTTGTGGGCTTCTTTGACCACTATCACATTTTCAAACCGAAAAGGAATTTAGAATCAGTCTATGTCAATGTTTTTTCCAACAATGCTCAGAGGCTGTCTAGTTCCTCAGGGACTATATTGGAGGACAGGGTGGGGTTGTTTGGCATGCCTGGGGCTGTCTGGCTGCATAACTGCTTGGTCCTCCACATAATATGATGAATAGATCATTTTAAACTGTGACTGTTCTGTAACTGGTTGGTAAGTAACTGGTAGTTCAGTAAATTTAGTAAAGCACCACTAAACTGATTGTCTGAATGTTTAAGTTTTTGACTAGTTTTAGTGGTAATGTAGCTGTGGTTGTATGACTAGACAAGGAAGGAAAATATGTCACTCTTCCTGGGATTTATGTCCAAGATATATAAGCACCATGAATTTTCTCAGATACTCTCAATTTCTAATTTTCAATTATTTTTTCCCATAGTCCATTGAAATTTCCCCTAAATTTTAGTTTATAGAAAATAATAACTGACTGAATTAAGTCATTAAACATTATAATATGAACTAGCTACAGAAGATGACGTAACACAAAAGATATAGAATCACAAACCTGGGGCTATCTGGCTGCATAAGAAATTCTAATTACTCATTAAAAATGCATGAATTTCTAGCATATATGAGGCACAACTCTTTATAACGTGGTACTTTCCAGTTGTAAAGTTTTATAAAACCATGATAATAAAAAAGCAAGTGTAATTGAGATGGCAAAGAAAACTAATGCAGTACAAGGTATATGATGGGATAACATTATGTCCATTATGGGCCATTACTTTGTCTATGGTAGAAGAAGTTTGAATTATATTCAAATGGATTTAATTATACTTTAGTGTATCATGTACCTGGGCAGAAATAAGTTTCTAATTATTTGTGCAACAAAGATATATATGTATATATGTATATATGAATATATACATAACCACTACAGGTGGTAGTTGTTGGAGTGTGAGTGCTAGGGATAGACTGCCTGGGTTCAAATCCTGACTCCGCCCCTGGTTAGTGCATAAGCTCCAGCAAGTCACTTAACTTTGCTGTTCCTCAATTTCCTCATCTGTAAAATGGAGATAATAATGACCCTTAATCATATAGTTGATGTGAGAATTAAAGGACTGAAAACAGCATCTGGCACAAATTACAGTATGAATGTTTACTGAGTGCCTGCTCTGTGCCAGGCACTGTTGCATGTCCTAGGAGGTGAAAAAGAAACAAAAGGCCCTATTCTCATCTGTAACTATTAATACAGTCTAGTATAGAAGAGAGACAACCAGGAAGCATACAGTAGAAATAAGATAATTAAAGATTATGATCAAGTGCTAAGAAGACAATGGAAGCATCTTTTCAAAATGACTGAACTCACATTATAGCCTGAAAATACTTTTTTTAAAAATACAAGTAATATAAGCATAAATCTGTATAAGTACAAAGGATTTACAGTTGGTTTTTGGTGCCTCTCCACTAAAAAACTTGTGAAAAGACCTTGCTAGTTATGTTCGGTTAATATATTGCTCCCTGTCTAACAGGCTGCTTTCCTCTTTTCCCTGTACTCTCTGAATTCTGTTGCACCTTCTCTCCTGTGGGCAACACATTTCTTTCCAGGGCTGTGACTTTCCCACCGCCCTGCCTTCACTGTGAATTTCCCCACACTAATCTGCTAAGAAGGCATGAGAGAACTGCTAAGGAAGCTTTGCTTCACTCCCAATATGCTCTGTAGAAAATGCCTAGGGTTAAGAGCTTTATTAACAGGGAATGTCTTTTCTCCATGTTTACATCATGCTGCGGCTCTTACAGTCTCTCCCTGCCTTTCTCTCACTGGCTTCCACGGGATTTTTGTCCATTGTCTTCTCTGCTGTCATGATGTGTTACTTAGCTTAGTTTGTCTGGAAGAGTAGCTTTCTCATTGCGTTTTGAATTGAAAGCAGATTTCCCTCATTGAACAGAAATGAGAATGCCATGATACTTCATGTGTAATACCAGTAGGCTTTCCTTGGCAGGCAGAAGTCAGGAGGTTTACTGTTTAACCCTTTCACGTAGGCAATAAGAAAATTTAGCATAGTTGCTAGTGTACAGTAGGTGTAACAGATTGGACCATAATTGCCTATTATTGGAAAAATAATTCTTTGTCAGATCATTTATAATGAACTTTGGCTTGAAAATATTTGCTCCTGGGGCAGAAGTCTCTGATAATTGCAGTATTGTTATGCATGTAGCACTTATAATAAAAGCTGTTTGCTAAAATAATTTCTAATTATTTTTCTAGAATCTGTGGTGAATTTTAAAGAGTGGGTCAGTAAGAATGGAAGTAAATTTGCTAGACCTATTTTAATGTCAACAGAATTAAGGCACAGGACACGCAGAGGGAACATTCAGGGATTTGCTCTTGCTGGGTGCCTCTTCTCAAGAGGACCAATTATCATAGATTCCTCTTTAACGTAAGCTGGACTTTCAATGAGGAATATTTCATCGAATTTTTGTTGCTTTGTGTTTTTCAGCTTTAACATATTTTTATAAAGAGCATTATCTGTGAGATTGCAGCATAGGTACTATGCATCTCAAAAGTCATACTAAGTACCTCGTTACTTACGCATGTTGAGACTCAGAAAATGATACCCCAGAGTGAAGATCTCAGAAGCAAAGTTTCTCTCTGACCCTCTCCTGCTTTTCTGTCTCTTGCCCCTCATTCTCCTCAAGGCAAGCCATGGAAACTAGAATTCCTCTTTCCTAAGATGGGTCATAGAAACCAGAATCCCTTTTCCCCATGGCCAAAAATAAAAACTAGGATTATTACTCTAACTTTTCTTTGCCTTTCTGTGTAGGAGCTGGTCATAAAGAAATCCTTGACCTACCCTTATTCAAGAGTATGTCATGAGACCCTCATTGAGAAGGGGTCTTGCCCTATACCTGGGAGGAAGGAATGCCTCACAGAGAGGCCAACAAGAATCTGCACAGACAGGACTTGCTGGGTTTCCACACTCAGTCTATTGCTATTACATCATTCCTCTTTGTCCAATCACATTTCTACATGGCTGTCCACTCTTCCTTGAATCTAAGCATAAAAATGGATAATTTTCCCTGGATCTTTGTGCTTTCATTCTGAAGACTCCCATGTCTCCCAAAACTGTGATTAAATAAATTTGTTATGCTTTTCTCTTGTTAACCTGTCTTTGGCTATAGGAGTGTCTGCCGTGATCCTTATGATGAGCAGGAAAGGGATCACCCTCTTCCTCCCCTACCTGCAGAAATCTTAATACTTAAGGTTAGTTTCACAGTAAATAAAATATTTACCAATTAATTAAAATAACACCAATCTTACCTTTAAATTATGATAAAAAAAACTTAGGTAGCATTTAGTTTGCCATGTTCTGTTGTAAGCATATTAGCTGTGTTATTTCATTCTCATAACCCCTATAAACTAGGTATTATCATATCAATTTTTAAGATGGTTAAACCCATGCATGGGGAGACTTCAGCAACAAAATTCTTAATCATTATGTTCATCACTAGCTCCATAAAGATTTCTAAAAGGGGTGAAATTCAGGAAAAAATACAAATTGAATTAATAATTATGAAATTAGAAGCTTTCATTATAATTAGAATTATATTCAATGTCAAGTAATGCAAGGTTCAAAATAAAGGCTCCTTATTTTGTAAGACATGATTTATTGAGAAAAGTAATTGTCATTTGGATAAGAGAATACTGCAGCTGTTCATTGTGTTTTGAAGGAATAGTTGCTATGAAAACATCTTTATTGACAACCACCACAGTCTGCTGTAATATATTCTTTTTCATTGTGGATTGGTTGTGTTGCTAAAGGATGTTTGTTCCACTTCAAAGACAGATGATGTATTATACTCCCTACCTGAATTGACAAGGAAAGGGCTTTTCAGCTCTGACTGGCAGGTGAGAAGCCACTGGCTGACAGGTTCAACAAAAAGACTGAGACAAAAAACCACAGTAATGGAGCTTAAAAATATATTTGTTTTTAACAGAGTCTCAGTAATCACTTTATTTTACAATGAGAACTCAATTCCTAAGTTAGGGTTGTTGCTGTTTTTCTCCCATGGCCCATTGTGTCCATCCTTGCTGAAATAATAGCAAAGGGATGCTGGATTGCAGGTCAGAAAGGTGAGGAAACCCGAGGAGTCGTAGACTGAGGTAGTTTTTAAGGAAAATAAAAACATAATGTGGCTTTGGGGAAAAAAGGTACTTGAGAAGTTTAAATAAACATCTTTAACCTAGAGTGAGTAATTAGCAATTACTTTATATTGCCTTTATTAAAAGATTTTTTTTTGTTTTTATTAGGTCATAAATTCCAAAGTTTTAAAACTTCACCATAATTGAGCACCATGTTTTTACACTGACTGTATTTAAAAATAATTTAGAAAAGCACTATGCAGAAGATTTGTTGAAGTTTAATGTGGGTAGACATATTCAATATCTAGCCTCTAAGGGAAACAGAAATATTTCTGGCCCCTGGTGACAAGGAATTCTACATCAAATCTACTTGTCTCCATTGCTAAAATAATACATTCGAATAATTCTGTTCTGTACAATCACCAGAGACTTACAACTCAAAATATATCTTTGTCATTTACTAAATATCTGCTTTTAGGAACAGGATGAAGGGTGGAAACCTCACTACCCAAAGCTTAGCCACCACCACACCTCGATTCCTTCAAGCATCTGAAGGACCAACAATTGTCTTGTGACCTTCAGGGAAGGGGAGGGTGCTGTCAGACTTAGGCAGAAATTGTAACACTCAGGGAGGGGAAAGAGATTTTTTG
Source organism: Lemur catta (assembly GCF_020740605.2). Taxonomy (NCBI): domain Eukaryota; kingdom Metazoa; phylum Chordata; class Mammalia; order Primates; family Lemuridae; genus Lemur; species Lemur catta. The sequence goes on along the minus strand of NC_059128.1, from coordinate 195,245,040 downwards.
TTACAAAGTAGGAAGGGAGAGGTGGACCTTATATTTGAAGGGGTTCAGAGAATGTCAACCCAAAATATGCCACTCTGGAATAAGGATTATTTTGAGTCAAAGGCAATTTAAAAAAGAGAGACACAAGAGAAATTGTGTCTTCTCTCTCTCTATTGGGAAGGGCAGGATGATGATTCTTAATCACTGGAGACAACTGTAGAGTTTACCAACCCAAAGATGGCACCAGGGTAATCCATATAGCAAATCTTACTAACTAGCCCTTATCTTCCATTAATTTTCCCCAAATATTTACCTTCCCACAATTTGCCACTTCTGGGTCTCAAAGTTCCTTTCCTTTGTCCTATCTTTTCTCTACAAATTTATAGTCTTTTTGTTAAGATTGCTATATAACCCCAAATTCCAGCTACTCATTTGAGTTATTCATTACTGAGTGCTCCCATTTGTATGTGTGGTACACATATTAACAGAATTCTGTTTTTCTCTTTTTAATCTATCTTTTGTAAGTGTAATTTGCAGGGTCCTAGCTAACAAATCTAAGATGGGTAAAGGGAAAAGAATTTTTTTCTCCCCACATATTTGTAAATTAACAAACTTAAAAACTGCTATTTGAAATACGTGCTGAGAGCATGCATTTGAAAGAAGTTTCATTTTTTTCCTCCAGTGAAATATTAAATATGTCGTTAATTAAGTGCCTAACAATTTTTCTCTAACCTGCAAGTTATAGGAAGCATTTCTCCATCTAATATTGGGTGTCTTCTTTATCATTAACCTTGTAAAGTTCAAGAATTGATGTTTGTTACTAATACTTTAACTTATTAATAAGCTCAAAAATAAAACTTGATCTTACATCATGAATGTTAGTTTAGTAGAAAGAAAGATATCTGTAAAATGAATAGTTCTCATATGAATAAATTAGAGCTACTGCAGATAAAGTGCTGGGAAAGTGTGGAAGTCTTCTGTTGAATACTACCTGCTGCTTATTAGTGTGCATTGAATCAATATGTGTAGCTAGAAAAATGAAGAAAAGAGATTACTCTTAAAATGTCAAAAATACTCCTTTTCTGTTTTTGTGAGCTCTCCCTCTCTTCCCTATAACTGGAAAGAGTTAAACGTTTCCATTGTATTACTTTTCCACTACAGCAAAGAAACATCACCAATAAAATTTTAGACCACATCCTTACAGATATTTTTCAATGTATTCATAAGCAGATATGTAGACATTCTCTATTTAGACATAGGAATATATATGTCTCTATATGTTTATGCTTTTTCAATTAATATATTATGGACATTATTCTATGTCAATACACCAGAGATCTAAGTGACCATTTTGAATGACGGAATGTATGGATGTACAATAAATTATTTAACCTGACCTTTCTTAATAGATGTTTATGGATTTTTTTTCTTTTTTTGTATTGAGAGCAATTAAAGACCCTACTTCGTATACATCTTTGCACAATTGCCTAAATACTTTCTTAAGATAAATTTTAAATAAAGTTTTTTAAAAATTAGATTTTAAAAGGTGTATGCATTTTTCAAAAACAAGTGTATATCTTCAAATTGTCTTCCAGAAAGTTTGTAACAATTTACAACCTTACCATTAGTGAAGAGAATTTGCCCATACCTTCAGCATCACTAGAATTTATACATCTTTTTGTATCTCCTAGAAAATCTCTCTGTAGAAGTCTGAGAAAGTAGGAAGAAAAACAAGGAGAAATGTTCACAAATCTGCTGCAATCTTTTAGTCTGGGTAGGGCTGAATTCATGACTTATATTAATTTTCAGTTTGCACATTTAATATATCCTGGTGACATTCTTCAACTTCTTATACAAAATTCAATTTTAATTTATATATGCCCATATTCTTTCGTATGTGATTTGGGCAGATAAAGGCTATTGTATATAATGGATGCAAAGTTCTCATTGCTTCCCTTGAGCTATTTCATAGTTCTTGCTTTAACAGGCAGGAGATAGTCAAGAAATAATGATGCAGCCATTTCTTAAAGATTTCACAATTCTACATTCAATAAAGAAAATGTGAATTCCTATAAGTTATTGTATTTGTGAAGTATTTAATGTCAGTTCCCATGGAAATCTTGGACACATCCATAGCCCAAATCTCTTAGAATTCCATTCTGCTAGATTGACGAATTCCCAAATGGGGTTTGAACATTGCCGTGTGAGTTGCAGGTTCCTAATTTAGCAGAAAAGAATATCCAAATCTTCTAGAGTAAAGTTTTAACTGTTGACTAAAATGACAGCTGTGTTTTTCAGTTTGAAAGGGCAATAATGGGGAGTCTTGGTGGATAAAATCTTGCTTATCTCACTATCTGGATTATGAATGTGAAAGGATATTACAAAAACCAAAAGCAAAAAGGGCAATATGATGTTCCACCTTTAATTTGTTTACTTAATGAATTATAGTGATGGATTTCATGATGTTGAATCGTGAGATGACATGGATTTTAAGATATAGAGATTAAATAAATGGGTAAAATGATATGACTGGAATATATTTAAATTTTAAGTACTTATTCCTAAACAGAAGAAAATACTGTCTAAGAAAAGTTGGCCAGGGTATGAAACACTAAAAATGTGAAACTGTTGCTGCAAAACCCAAGTACTGGCCATTGGGGTGTTTGCACAAGATGGAGAAGCAGGAGCCAGTGCAAATGTCTCCTCTTCAAGGTTTCAAGGATGAAGGAGGGAATGTACAGATAAAATACTTGGGTGGTTACCTCTACTTCTTAATTTTTATGTGTTAATAGAGACACATAAATTGTAATATGATTCTTAGAATAGTAAGGTTATATTTAGGACCATGGGGAATCTTAAAATAACATTAATTTAAAAGGATGAGGAGATAGAAAAGAAATTTAAGAGGACTAGCAAAAAGCAGATATGATTAGCAGGAATATAAGAAAAGGTAAAACCAGAAAAAAAGTAATACATAATAAATATTAAATATAATGAGAATAAAGCCAAAATATTACACTTTGCAATAAGTTCAAATGAACCAAATTTTCCTTCATGAAACAAGGAATATCTATCACATTGGGTTTTAAAGAAAATACAGATAAAGGCCAGGTGCAGTGGCTCACACCTGTAATCCTGGGAGGCCGAGATGGGAGGATTGCTTGAGGCCAGGAGTTTGAGACCAGCCTGACCAAGAGTGAGACAAAAAATAGAAAATTATCCAAGTGTGGTGGCACATGCCTGTGGTCCCAGCTACTTGGGAGGCTGAGGCAGGAGGATCACTTGAGCCCAGGAGTTTGAGCTGCAATGAGCTATGATGATGCTGCTGCACTCCAGCCCAGGCGACAGAGCAAGACCCTGTTTCAAAACAAAACAAAACAGATAATATACTGTCTATAAGAAACACATTCGAAATAAAAGGAAGTCAAATGTTGAAAAGAAAAGGATTTGCAGAATTATAAATGCACACACAGGTAAAAAAAGTAAGGGGGACTGACAAAATCAATACATAAGAGAAAGGGAAATTTACAACAAATGCATGGTAAAAGTCATAGTCCAAAGAAAAGTTTACATCTTTATTTACCAGGTGCACAGCATCAAAAATATATAAAACAAAACCCTTTAGAAACATAAAGATAATTTAATCTAGTAAAGATGCAATGCATTATAAATAGGATCAGCAGACTCCTTTTCAAATATTTAAAAACACATATATTTTTAAAATGTTTGTATTCTTCTGACAGAGAATATGTGTTATTTTCTTACATTCCCAGAGCATATACAACTGTGAATTAAGTGCTGCACCTCAAAGAAAGCCACAGAAGCCACATTCTCTAGTTAAGCAAATAAAACTAGGAATCCGCAACAAAATTGTGAACAAAAAACCAAACCACCCTTCTAAACAACCACTGGATCAGAGTAGAAATCAGAGAGCTATTTATGGCAAATTACCTTGCAAATAATATTATGAGTATTTTACTTTAAAATCTATGGAGCTGTGGCCTTGAAAATTTGTGTATAAACAACAAAAGCCTGAAATTTAGTAATTAAGAATTCAATTTAAGGAAGGAGAAGAGGACCAAATTCTATTATTCTAAGAGCTGAGCTATTTTAGGCTTCTGGCTTATCTAGTATATTTAAGGTCATACTACACAGAAATCATGAGGGGGCCTGGCAAGGATTCAGGTCTATTTTTGACAATTTCCATGTCATAGGCAGGAGCATTAATCAGGCTGCTCTGGCCCTGTGGGGCCCATGGGGCAGATTCCTAGCCAGAAATGCAGAAGAGACATCTTAGTCAAGCATAGAAACTATTAGGGTATCAGCCCACATTGGCTGTCATGAAGAGCTAAGAGCCTCGGCCTCCTTCCCGGTTCTTCTCGAGGCTTCCCGCAAGCCTTGCAGGTGAGGTGGCAGGGATCTGGGAGAAGCAGCCTCACCCAAGGGCAGAGCTCCCGGTTCAGTGATTCTCAGCAAGCTGATGGCCCTTGTTCTGGGCAGTAGCATCTGTGATGCAGGTTGTGCCTTATCCAATACTTACTGAGTGGCCAGTTGGACCTTCAATCCAGCCCCACTCTTATGGCCAAATAATGTCTTAGCTTGTTCCTCTTTTCCATCTCCCCAAAAGGGTCGTCTGTACCCAGTTTACACAAAGATGCAGCAGGGCTGTGAATGGCATGGAGGTGGTGGTAGCCAAAGGCTGCAAATCAGGGGCTGCCAGCTTTCCGAACCCAGAAGCCATCTAGATGATGAAATGATGAACTGAGGCGATGTTCTGGGGTCTAGCCTGTCCTTCTGCAGGGAGGTGGGGATGGAAGGGACACAACGTCTTCTGGAGAGATGGAGGCTGGGAAGCCACAAGAACAAGGAACACCTGCCTGTGTTCCTCCTTTCTCCCCCTGAAGCAAGAACACAGTCTCTATAGGTTGTGATGCTGCGCCAGGGAGGTGTGAATTGAGCTGTACCATCTGAGCTGCGCTCCTGGGAGCCTGCCTCCTTCTTGAGCATCCCTTGTATCAAATATGGCCCAAGCATGTGCCAAGTACCCACAATCAGGACAGAGCCCTAGTTGGGGCCTCAGGCCTCCCTCCACCTCAGGGGCTGCTCACACCCTATCAGATGCCACCTTCCATTGATTTAAACAGTTGACTCTAAGGAAGCACAGGGCTTTCTCCATACTTTGGAACCCTACAGATTCAATACACAACGCAGTGCTCTGTGGAACCCCTGGAGCTTGCTACTCAGTCCTAAATCCAACAGCATCAGCACCACCAGAAGACCGGACCCCCGGGTGATTGGTTAGGCACTGAAATTTGAGAAGCACTATCCTACTGGATCATTTGCTTTTTGCCAAGGCAGAATTAGGCCAAGAAAGGGTAGGAAAGTGTTTTAAAGCTGAAATCTTTTAGTGGTGTATGGTTTTGCCAGATCTTTACCTTTTACTTAGGTTTAAGTTCCTGGAAAAGTCTTTAACACTGCATCTGTATGCATGACTGAGAATTACTGTTGAAATACTTGGCTTGTTTCATCCATGCCCAGAGATCAGAATCTGATTCTAACTTCTTAGTTCTCAAGGTTCTCTGGGGGCCCTGCTGTTTGAAGAATGTAATGTAAATGCCACTCAGTTGGACAGCAAGGAGAGCAAGCGCGGACTTGCTCCTGATGAGTTTATCCTTTCCAGGACCCTGCACTAGTTAATTCTCATCTTACAAAATGTCACAGCATCATATTTTAAATTCATTAGGAAACACCACCTTATACTCAGTAGTTCTGTTTCCTATAAGACAATGAGCTGTCAGATACATGATTCATCTCCCTCCTCCCAAAGGAAAGGATACTTTGTAAGTAAGCCAAGATTTACCAAAACGTTGAATTTAACTGCTCAGGGACATTTTTGTTTCTTTTCTTATGTTCCTGTGTTTGATTTAGACACAGTCTGTTAGTTTCTATGACATGATTTCAACATTAACAGCAAATGCCTAATCACCATTTTGTTTACAGTGAAGTATAGGTTGATGAATATTCCATTCATCATGGTGAAGATTTCCAAAAACCTATAGTATATACATGCTTTGTGAGGCCATTGTTTAAAAGAACCCAAATAGTATCTTTTTAAATATGGTATATTCAAATTACACAGGGCATTCAGCTTTCTGTTTTACCATGCAACTGAGGAAGTAAGTAGGGTGTTCCGTTTAATTGGCTGCAGTCCAATCTCTGTAGGGGTAAAAGAAAACACAGTGTTTCTCAAAGAGTTTATAGTCCAGAGTAACAGCCACAAAATAGAGAAAATATTACAATATGGCTGTACTGCCTATCTTAAAGGTCAAGGAAGGGAGAAGCCATTGCTTGCTGTAGGAGGCTGGAAGGCCTGCAGGCCAAATGTATGGCCTGGACATTCCACATAAAGAAAGTCAGGCTTTTAGGGGAATGTGGGCATGGTAATTTATAAAATTAGGTATCAGCCAGCACCTGTGTGCAAATAAGCTACAAATGCCTTTCCCAGCATTTCTAATTTCAAATATCCTCTTTCTCCTCTAACTTAAATTTGTCATGAGGATGTCCTGCTCATTCAGGCAGAATACAGTGGGTAGAGATCAGGGTCCTAGTCAGGGGGCAGGGAGTGGAGAGAAACTTGCAGGACACACCAGGACACACATCACATACACACAGAAGGAGAAAAGCTGCGATTAGAACTTTAATAGTGGCTGGGTGCGGTGGCTCACGCCTGTAATCCTAGCACTCTGGGAGACCTAGGCAGGAGGACCGCTTGAGGTCAGGAGTTCGAGACCAGCCTGAACAAGAGCGAGACCCCATCTCTACTAAAAATAGAAAGAAATTATATGGACAGCTAAAAATATATATATAGAAAAATTAGCCTGGCATGGTGGCACATGCCTGTAGTCCCAGCTACTTTGGAGGCTGAGGCAGGAGGATTGCTTGAGCCCAGGAGTTTGAGGCTGCTGTGAGCTAGGCTGATGCCACGGCACTCACTCTAGCCCGGGCAACAGAGCGAGACTCTGTCTCAAAAAAAAAAAAAGAACTTTAATAGTATAATAGATCTTCTGATTATCAATGCCATGCATATTTATTCTAAAAATTTTGACAATACAGAAAAGTAATAAAGAAGCTCTTCTATTCTAGTATCACCAATCAGAGATAATTGCTATAAGCATTTAGGACTATACCAGAATATTTTTTATGCATTTATACTCATATATAAACAAATGATCATATATTTTATTAATTACTAAAAATTGAATCATATTATATATTCTGTGTGTAACCCAGGTTTAAAAACAAATAAGCAAATATTCTGATGTTTTTTCATAAAACAGTACTTGTAGATTTACATGATAAAAGTTTTAATATTTCTATAAATTTTTAAAAGTAGAATTGCTGATATATTTATACTGTCCTCCACAAATGCATCAATTTACACCTCCAACAGCTGTATTTTAGAGTACATATTTTTACACAGTTACCAGCACTGGGTGTTATCAATATTTTAAAATTCCTGCTGTAAACTCTTGGAACTGAGTGTGGAGGCAGGAGGAGAGGGATAAAGGAAGCTACAATTCAATCAGTCTCTTTAGGTTGAAATTGCTTTGTCTTGCATCGATTTTTCAATGTTATGATTTTGATGTATGGTATGAAAACTGTCCTCTTTAGCACAATTCTGTATCTGCTTATGTTATCTACACTGTTCTATGTGAGGTTTGACAAATGTGCATACAGAACAAAATGGAAATGATTCCCTTTGAGCTGTTCCATGGCCTTTGCTTTAGTAAGCAAAGGAAAATTGAGTTATTCAGCTATTTCTTAAAAGGCTTCAAATGTCTATATCTGTTTCAATGTGAGAAAAATTTCACTTCTTGCAAGATGTATTTCTCATGTAATTAATATAAACCTTTTTGATTGGTTTGTAGGTCTCTTAATCCCAAATCACCTGTGTATTGCACTATGGGGCTGCTTGAATGAGAATTTCTAGATCCTGTGCAAGAGAGAAATTTCTGTCAAACATGGGCCTTGACTTAACAGAACTCACTATCTAGGATGGGAGATATGAAGCACATGGAATACAGTACACTAATGATGATCTTCATGATAGGTATAAATTCCAGAAAAAGACAGAAGCAATTTGCCCTCACACGATACCCTCCCTGAAGAATCCCCAATCTCTCTTTCAAATTTTGTTGGGCATCATGTTCACCAGGGAATCTCTGAGTTTCCAATCTGGACTAGGGACCCTTTTTTGATGCTTCCACTATATTCTCTGCATGTTTCTATCCCAATAATTATTAAGAACTCCATTTTTTCCCTTGTATCTCTCTTCTTTCCTATACTGTGAGTAAATTGAGAGCAGGTAGTATGACATCCACTTTTTCATCTGTTGAAAATGGCACCTGGCATATAAAATTATTTAATAAATGCTATTGAAATGTCTGAAATTGAGAGACAAAGGAAGTTCAGAAAGGGAACTGGGAGGTGTTAATATCATTTTGATTCTAAGGTACCAGCAGCTTTCCTAAGAAATCAACATTTAAGAGGCAGGTTTTTTTTTTCAGCTTATTATGGGGGTACAAAAGTTCAGGTTATATATATTGCCCATGTCCCACCCATCCCCCCAAGTCAGAACTTCAAGCATGTCCATTCCCCAGACAGTGCGCATCGCACTCATCATGTAGGTATACCCCCCATCCTCTCCCCCCACCCCCTCCCCCCAGAGTCAGAACATTCAAGTGTGTCCATTCCCCAGACGGTGCGCAATGCACTCATCATGTAGGTATACACCCATCCCCTCTCCCCACCCCCCACCTCAGTCCGACACCCAATTGATGTTATTCCCAAATGGGCACTTGGGTGATGATCAGGGAAACCAATTTGCTGGTGAGTACATGTGGTGCTTATTTTTCCATTCTGGGGATACTTCACTTAATAGAATGGGTTCCAACTCTCTCCAGGAGACCAAAAGGGATTCTATATCACCGTTATTTTTTATAGCTGAGTAATACTCCATGGTATACATATACCACAATTTACTAATCCATTCACGAATTGATGGGGATTTGGGTTGTTTCCACATCTTTGCAATTGTGAATTGTGCTGCTATAAACATTTGGGTACAGGTGTCTTTGTCATAGAATGACTTTTGTTCTTTTGGGAAGATGCCCAATAATGAGATTGCTGGATTGAATGGTAGGTCTACTTGAATCTGTTTAAGGTATCTCCATAATGCTTTCCACAGGGGTTGCACTAGTTTGCAGTCCCACCAGCAGTGGATGCGTGTTCTTGTCTTTCCGCATCCACACCAATATGAAGCAGTTTCAAATGTAGACTGGAACTGAGAAGGTGGGGTAGGCCTCCAAATGCCGTGGTGTGGAGGACATCCGCCCTCTCGTCTGCGCGTGGGCTGCTTTGCCTCCTCTCAGTAGACAGCGAAGCTTGACTGGTTGTTTAAGAGATAATAAATTTAATTATTTTTTTTAGTTATGATATAAAATTCAAAGACAAGTTAATTTTAGAGCTAACCTTTACTCAAATAGGGTAATGAAGCTGGAACAATAAAGTTTCTTTCAGAATTTTTAAAACAAGTGATTTTCTAAATAATTAGATGGTCTCCAATTATTTAAGAGATTGTCTTGCCCAGACTCCTTCTTGTCTCTCACATTACCTGGCCTCTCTATCACCCTTTTAGTAAACATTTTAAAACCCAAATATATTAATAATAGGTATTCAAGAGAGGTACAAAGTAGTGAGACAAGAAAGTCTCACTACTTTCTATAAGAAGCTTCCAATGGAAGAGAGAAGACCATATTATTTGATGAGGTTAAAGTGCTTCCATAGTATAGATATACAGTATGTAATTTGTAAGAAAACAACCAGTTCTTTTTTAAAACTTATTTACTTATTTATTTTAATTGACAAAAATTGTATATGTTTATCATGTGCATATTGTTTTGAAATATGTATATATTGTGGAATGGCTACATCGAGCTAATTAAACTATGCATTATTTTACATATTTATCTTTTTTGTGGTGAGAACACTTAAAATGTGCTCTCAGCAATTTTCAAGAATACAGAACATTGTTATTAACTATAGTCTCCATGCTGTACAATTGCTGAACTTATTCCTCCTATCTAATTGAAATTTTGTATCCTTTGGCCAACATTTCCTCAACTCTTCTCTACCCCTGCCATCAGCCCCTGATAACTACCATTCTGCTCTCTACCAAACAGTTCTTAATTACCCTGGGAAACACATTCCAGAACAATTCTGGAAGAATAGAGGTTAATATATTTGAATATAAAACAGTTCAAGCTTACCATATAATTTCTCTCATCTTAATCAAATCTATAAGGATATGATTATTATGCATTTTTATTCTCAAGTTTTTCATAAGCCTTCCATGTAAAACTCTTTAGGAAAAGGTTACATCATCAGTATTGTCTTTAGCCTATTATCTTCATTTTCAAGTTGAAACTCAATGTTTTGGAGATTGTCTTTGGATTAAAACATTTTATTATGGAACCAGGAAAAGAAAGTCTTAGAGTTGGGAGACATCTTGTAGCTTTCCTTAACTAATCCTGAACAAGTTGACTAGAAAGACAAGGGCTTATCACAGTGCTGTGAAGAGAACATGAATTTTATAATCAAAAGACTTAGGTTAGCCCAAGTTCTATTACCTACCTTGTGGATTTTCTATGGAATGGAATTTGGAGTAAAAGCAATTAATGCTTGAATTAAAGTAAAATATTTGAGTAAATCAAATATCTTAAATATTTTCATTGAGTACCCAATGAAATAAATATTCCAATAGAATGTAAACTCCATTAGAGCTGGATTTTTTGTCTGTTTTCTAGAGCCTAGAACAATGCCTGGAGCATAGCGGGTGTTCTATACTATACTAAAATGCTTTTTCGATGATTGATTCTAATAAATGAATAGCTTTGAAAAAAATGAAACCTACTTAGCACTAAAATGGTACTGAATGTAATTCACTTTTGAATAATTCAGAGTTGATTCTATGACTATCACATATTCTGGTATTATAAAAGTGTTTTGATATTGAGGTGCCAGAATATTATTTTAGGGTTTGTACTTTTATGAGTCAATAAGAATGGAGCTTACTGGGCCTTAACGTCTGCTTAAAAAATTTCCAGAGACAGGGAGCTACTATGTATTTGTTTAAACTTAGACTTGTTATTAATACTAATGTAAGTGAGACTATTTTACATGTGATTCACTGGGGGGGGGACTAGGAAATATGATTTAATTATAAGTACCAAAATTTTGGCAGCAAACTATCAAATAAATGTGCTCATTAATCTATCCAACCACTCATGTATTCATAATGGTTCTGCACTGGAAGTTGGCACGATAGATGAACCAGGAAGTGTCTGGTGTTTAGTGGTTCAATAAAATCTTTCTGTTTAATATCTACTGGGGATTCTCACTGTGCTAAGTAACCCATAGAATACAGATTAGATCACAGTTCTCACCCTCAAAAACGAAAACATAAGCTCCTCATCAAGTCTGTGTGGAATGAGGCAACTTGCCAAACCAAAAAAATAAAAAATATATTAAAAAATAATGACCACTATTTTACTCTATCTTTTCTATCTTGATTCTTTCTTTCTCAATCTGAAGGAATAAATCTGAGACAGAGCAAATGGGGCACATCCAGCCTGTGTTCAGTTACCAGGCCATTGAAGTAGACCCATCTATCTGCAAAGCGCCGTAATGAATTGCCTTTGCGGAAGGAAAGTTTGATTGTGTTTTAAGAGAAAAAAAATTTCTTCAGTTTTAAAAAGCTGTGATACAAAGTTCAAAGAAAAGTTACCCTAGAAACTCACCTCTATTTAATTAAGGCAGTTACCTGAGTCAGGAAAAATATTCCTTTCAGAGTTTTTAAAACAACTGAGTTTCTAAATAATCAATCAGAAAGTAAGGAAATGTTAAGAGGGTGATCTTTTGTGGTGAGAAGAGGTCTGAATCAGACACCCTCCCTACCACCCTTGAAGATGACTTTCCGCTAGCTTTGGTCACAAATTAATCTACAACTGCATTGTCCAAAACAGCTATTGGGGCACTTGAAATGAGGCTAGTCCAAATTAAGATGTGCTGTGAGTGTAAAATATGCACTAGATTTTGAAGACTTATGAAAAAGTATGAAAAAAAGAATGTAATTATCTTATTGATAATGTTTATATTGATAACTTGTTAAAATATATTTGGCTACATTGGGTTGAAGTACATTTTAAAATTAATTCTATCTATTTTGTTTGTTTTGTTTTACCTTTTTTTTAATGTGGCTACTGGAAAATTTGTAATTGCATATGTGGCTCACATTTTATTTCTATTGGACACCAATGTTGAATATTCAGTGAAATTTTTCCTGTTGCCCTGAAATTGGCTTCTCAGACATATAGATGAGAACAAGAAGTGCTAATTAGCCCCACATTCCAAAGAGAGCAGCCAGCAATTGGTCTACCAACCCCCTAAACTAAGAGGTAGGAAAGGTATTTCTCCTACAATCCCAACTTCAAGCAAACAATACCCAGGGCAATGTTTGTAGAGAGAAACTTTCCTGCTCTTCTCTCTGTGTTCACATTCTGTCCACCTCCATGCTAAGTAATAAGGCTTGGAGGTTAGGCGTCAAGAGTAAGAGCTTGAGGATCCCTGCAAGATGTGAAGCTATGCATTTTACTTCCATCCCTGGATGCATGCCTGATTACTTGCAGAATCTGGGGATCACAGTGCACCAAACTGCAGTGGAGAGTGTGATGAGAGATCATCAGGAATATTTGATGGGTGTACCTTGTTGGTGGCTCTTGAACTGAAACATGGAGATTGGTCCTTCCTTCTAGTCTAGAAATGCATGAAGGCAGGAGGCTTGCTGTAATAGTTTTGCTAGCAAAGGGATTGTTCTGTAATTGGCCTGTGAAGAAAAGTCAAAAGGAAGGAGGGGGATCATTACTCCAAGTCCTATAGCCCTAAGAGAGAACAGAGGAGGACCACTTCTACTCCTCTGGCTCCCTGTGAAGGGGCATCGAGGTTATGGAGCAAAGGCTGTAAGGTTGTCCAGGCATCCTGGCCACCACACCAAAAAGCCATACTCTCATTTCCTCTTCCCCACTACTGCTTGTATGTGTGTGTGGTCCAAGGGAAGTCAAGGGAAAACTTGTTGCTTGAATAATTGAGTGTTCTCTTCATAATATGAGGTACTTAGCATTGTCCTCACCTATAAACCCTAGTCCCAAGCACTTGGAAAGATCCACTCCACATTTTGCTATATACTCACCTGTGTCACTGCCCGACTCAAATGTTATCAATGGCTTCCTATAGTCTGCAAAACAAAATCCTAATTTCTTAGAAGATAATAGTTATGGCATTGGGTCTTTACCTACCTTTCTAGCTTTTCTCATCTGTTAATCCCTCTCTTTCTGTGCTTTAGTCAGATAAAACAACTTGGAAGCACTCACCTCTGCCTGAAATCATGCTTTTACTCACTCAAAAAATATATGTTACCTTTTATGCCTCAGGCACTCTTCAAGGCATGAAGGACACAGTAGGTCAATCAGACATTCTTCCTCCCATCACCGAGGTAATAGCCTAATGAATAGGATCTTTTTCTCTTGGTGAATTCTGTCCCTGCTTCTTGAATATTCTCCCCTCCCTCTTCTACCACAGACTAAATGTCCTGCACTATGAAGCCTTTCTTCAGATAGGATAAATGCTTATCCATACCTTGTGTTTATTGTTTGATAGAACTTTGTCTCTGTTATTTGATTATTTTCCCACCTAGTCTGAGATCTTAATGACAGGAACTGTGTCCCCTCTATCTTTGTGTCTACAACATCTGGCACATTATGGGTGCTTAAAAAATGCAGGCTGAAATGCCTCAACCTCATTGTCTTTTATTTAATTTTGTCTTTATTTCTTATTTTTATATTTTCTCTGAGGTTATATAACATCCAGAGACTTGGCAAGCCAAGTTTAGTTCAGAACAGTTACACAATCAAAATATGCTTTAAAGAAGTCTATTCCAAGCACATTGGTTGGATGATTTAACATATTTCTTTCTGTATCTAAACAATGAAGTCATTTCTGGTTTTAGGGCAAAAAGTAAAGTACATAGCTCCTCAAATTTTTCTGGAAATTAAGGATAAACAGCTGCTATCATTTTGAAAATTAAAAACAACTATTTTGACCATCAGAGGCTCATTTTAATGCATACAAAAAATAGAGCTATATATAGTTAACACAGACTTGCATGTTGCTAAGTTATAATCACTGAGTCACTGATTAAGAAGTAGCTTACATCTGGGGCTTGTCTTGAAAACAAGATCTTTCACCATCAAAATGGTTATTTTCTTTTCTTCAGTATTTGATAGGAATGAAAGTAATATAAGGTTTAAAATGGCAATCTGTGACACTTTCAAAGCCAGTGGTTGAACTTTATTGATCTGCTCTATTAGTAGGGGCACAAATCAGTAGGTATTTAGTTGATTAGAGCCCTAGACGAGACCAGAATTTACAAGACACAGAAACAGCAGAATGATCCCAAGCATCTGAAAATGGTATCAAAGGAATCGGGGTCTCCACCTCCCATGGTATCTGGCAGCCCACCATGCTACAGGGGCGACAGAAACAACAGGCAATGAGGATGGAGCAGACAGGATGGGACCATGAGGAGAAAATCATGCAATGAGTGAGCAGCAATCTGAATGTAAAATCTATCAAGTTTCAACAGAATGACGGCTGAGACAGGAGATGACAGCATAAATGGGTTAGACACAAGGCCAAATACTCTACACACATACGCAACAGTTCTGCTCTGTGCCTGCCTCCTGGTTCTCAGATGCAACTCCAGAAAAATGCCAGGGAATGAATCCTGAAATGAATGAGATTTATTTTTACCACCTGGTGCAATAGGCTTGAAATATAAATCAAACTGAGTTATGGGGAAAAAATTACATTTCTTGCATTCTTGAGTTTAGGCTGCTATGCAAATATGTTGCACTGTATTCCTGTTCATTTGTGTGTATTTCTGAAGAATATATTTTGAGAGGTGAAATTGCTAGGTCAAAGTGTATGTATTTTCCACATTTTGGTAGGTAATGCCAAATTGCCCTCCAAAATTATATATATGTTTATTTTTTTACTAACAGCATATAGGAGTGCCCTTCACCTGATGCCTTTACCAATATCTATCATTAGCATCTAAATGTTCATTTATATAAAATATATCTTCTCATTTATTTTCACAGAAATATCTCTTCAGTTTATTTCCAGTAAGGCTTGCCCAAAGATGATTGCATTTAGCTCAATTCCATTTAAATCCAATGTCATTAATTCATTTTTATCAGCATTTTCCTTTTCTTTGAGGAAATGTGGAATAGAGGTAAAGGACAAGGAGACTAATACCCATTAGTGGTTACTTTGAATTGGGCACTTTGCAGAGAGTATTTCTAATCCAATAACTTTATACCAGTGGTTCTCAAACTGTGATGCCAGGACAAGCAGCATGGGCAATCACCTGAGACCTTTTTAGAAATGCAAATTATTGGGCCACATCATAGACCCCCTGAGTCATGGAGTACCTAGCAGTCTGTTTTCTCTTTTCAAAAACCCTCTAGGTAATTTTAATGTACCCTAGAACCTGAGAACCACTGCATTATACCCATTTTATAGATTGAAGAACTAAACTGAAGAGAAGTAAGCAGCTTGCTCAAGGTGATCAGTTATAGAGTTTGGCTTGACTTCAAAGTCAGTACTATGCTTCCTTTGCACAAGTAAATTTTAATAGGATACGATGTGCACTACGTAAGATGTCCTGTTGGAGAATGACAATAAAGTGTGATGGTGTAGAACTCTAGGGAAAGCAAGGAGCAGCAAAAATCTGTGGTTAACCAGAGTTTTAGGGAATACCAGAGCCCTAAACCTGGGAGAGATAGACATTGTTGATTTACCAATTAGGTCTGAAATTGACACTGGGTCTATTAATTCTTTTATTCTCACAAATGTGCCAGAAACGTGGAGGATGGACAGTACACAGAGCATAGACCCATGATTTATGGGTTAGAATTACTGTAAGTGCTGATAGTGTAGCAAAAGACAGTATCCAAGCTGGAAGAAGACAAATTTATCTTGTGCTAAAATTAGGGCCTCTTGGTCAGGGATGATTATTAGTCACTGAAATGGGTGGTTTTTGTTTGTTTGTTTTAGGAAGGAGAAAATATTGTAGGTTTTGTGGTAAAAAGGTTGCATCACAGAAGTATATGAGAAATAGAGGACAAAGGGCTTTCATTTTTGCAGAAGCGAGCATTCAATGTGACTCGTCATTAAGTAAGCAATAATAAATTCTATGAGATGCACACTCTCCCTAGCTCGCTTTGTGTACTCACAGAAATATAACTCAGGCTGTATATAGTGGGTAACTGCCCACTATTCATTTGATTCAAGAATGTAACCTTGGAAATGAAGCCCAATCTGTGTTACTTTGAATCTGGAAGTAACACAAAAACAACTCTGATTTTTATGATGTACCTGAATGGCCAAGAAGGGGTTTCTGAGTTGAGCTTCAGGAAAATGCAGGACTTTTATTTTTCTGCCAAACCAAATAGCAACTAGGAAAAAAAAAATGTTCAATTTAGGGAAAAGAATTGTGCGTACTCAGGCATAGGTAAGTACTTCTCAAACTTTGGAGTATAGCTGAGTCACCTGGAGGACTTGTGAAATACAGGTTGCTGGGCAAGACATCAAGATTTTCTAATTTATTAGGTCTGGGGTTTTGCCTGAGAATTTTCTTTTGTAAGTTCCCAGGTGATGCTGATACTCTAAAAACCACTGGTGAAAGGAAAAGGGTCTGGATTTGGGAATCAGAATACCTGTGTCCCTCTCCAAGTCCTGGCATGTAATCACAAAGTGCCTTTGGACAAATTTATTAACCTTTTTGATTTGTCATTTTTTCTTTGTCAAGTATGTGGGATGATAATAATACCAACCGACTGAGGTTGTCTAGAATTGTTGGGAGGACCAAATGAGGTGATACAGGAAAATATTTGTAAATCTTGGTTAATAATGTGCATTTCTTCCCCTTTACTTTTATAGTTAAAAAACAAAAAACAAAACTCCTTTGAACTTTTTAATAAAAGCCATTCTGACAGGGGTAAGGTGATACCTCATTGTGGTTTTTTTTTTTTTTTTTTTTTTTTTTTTTGAGACAGAGTCTCACTCTGTTGCTCGGCTAGAGTGAGTGCCGTGCGTCAGCCTAGCTCACAGCAACCTCAAACTCCTGGGCTTAAGCGATCCTGCTGCCTCAGCCTCCCCAGTAGCTGGTACTACAGGCATGAGCCACCATGCCCGGCTAATTTTCTCTCTCTATATATTTTTAGTTGGCCAGATAATTTCTTTCTATTTTTAGTAGAGACGGGGTCTCGCTCTTGCTGAGGCTGGTCTCGAACTCCTGACCTCGAGTAATCCACCCGCCTCGGCCTCCCAGAGTGCTAGGATTACAGGTGTGAGCCACCGTGCCTGGCCAAACAGCGCATCGTTTACCAGTGGTTTTTTTAAATTGTTATTATTTAAGAATATTATAGGGATATAAATGTTTTGGTTACATACATTGCTTTTGTACCATTTGAGTCAAAGTTATAAGTGTGTCCATCACCCAGATAGTGTCCTGGTGATTGCCTCTTAGTGATGAGTCTCCCAGGTATTCGTTCAGATTCTTGTACCTGGATGTCTAAATCTCTAGCATAACCAGATAAGTTATTCCCTCAGATAGGTTTTCTAGCCCTTATGTGCTTTTTTATTCACCCTCAGGGATACCTATGATTCTCATATTTGGCCATTTTACATAACCCCATATTTCTGATAGGCTTTGTTCATTCCTCTTAATTTTCTGTTCATTATTTTTGACTGACTGAGAAAATTTGCAAGAGTTGTCTTCAAGCTCTGAGATTCTTTCTTCTGCCTGGTCTAGTCTCTTCTTTAAAATTTCCACTGTGGTTTACATTTCCTTAAATGAATTTTTCATTTCCAGAAGTTCTATTTGGTTTTTCTTTAATATGTCTATCTCTTTAGTGAATTTTTCATTCATTTCCTGGATTGCTTTTCTGTTTTCTTTGAGTTGGTTTTTCATTTTCTCTTGAATTTCATTGAGCTTCCTTACAATCCATATTTGGAATTCTTTACCTGTCATTTCAATATTTTCAGTTTTGTTGGTATATATGGCTAGAAAGCTGGTCTTCCCTTTTGGGGGCGCCCTTTCCCTCAGATTTTTCATATTTCCAGAATTCTTTCATTGATTCCTTCTTATCTGGAACAGATGTTACTTCTTATTTTTGGATTTCCTTTTGTTTAGATGGGTCTTCCCACACACACACTCATACCAGTGTGTTTGTAGCATGTGTTGGGTAAGAACCTTTGGCTTTGTTTGTGGATGCTTTGATGGTGATCTAAATTCTGGATAGACACCTTGGTTATAGATATCCTTAGTGTGGTGGTTTTCTCAGTAGCTAATTGTTTGTGGGCTGTAGCAAAGGTGAGCTATGTGTGTGGACAGATTCCCTGTCTTACTTTGATGGGAGAGGATGGAGGACAGAGGACTTTGAAATCCTTTCTTCTTCCCCATCCCTGTGGTCTTCTTAGCAGTGTGAATTGCATTGGCAGACCCAGTTTAATCTCCCAGACAGTAGGGCACTTGTGGGTGAGAATGGATTTCACCCTGTATGATTGAGTCAGTAACTGCTATAAATGGCTGTGCAAATTGACCTCCCTGTCAATAGGCGGTGTGTACCTGAAGGAACAAGCTACAGTGTTTCGTGTTTTTTTTTTTTTTTTTTTTTGAGACAGTCTCACTCGTTGCTCGGGCTAGAGTGTCCTGGCGTCAGCCTAGCTCACAGCAACCTCAAACTCCTGGGCTCAAAGGATCCTCCTGCCACAGCCTCCTGAGTAGCTGGGACTACAGGCATGAACCACCACACCTGGCTAATTTTTCGTTTCTCTTTGTAGTCGTCAGGTTAATTTTTTCTATTTTTAGTAGAGACGGGGGTCTCGCTCTTGCTCAGGCTGGTCTCGAACTCCGGACCTCAAGCAACCCTCCAGCCTCAGCCTCCCGGAGTGCTAGGATTACAGGCGGGAGCCTCCGCGCCCGGCCTACAGTGTTGTTTCTGAGACCTGTGACTGGCTCTAGTCCCTCAGGTAGAGCGCTCGAAATCCCCAAGTGGTGGGTGGGGCCCTGGAACTTCCAGGCGAGTCCTTATTCTCTGCAACAGCAGAGGTGGGTGGGGCAGTGAGGCTGGGTGGGGTTGGGTGGGTGAGCTTGCCCTCAGGCTCCTCAACAGCTTGTATGGCAGCTGTTTTGGCAGATTCAAAGGTCTACTCCCAGCTTCTGGGGAAAACCTCCAGGGAAGTACTGAAGTGGCCCCATCTAGCCAGAAAGTCTACTTGTCAAGGCGGGACCCTCTGGGATTCACAATCTGGCTGTTCAGTTCTCGAACCTCCCCTGGCCTGCATGTTTGAACTGCTAGTGTGCGTCTCCGTAAAACACCAGCAGGTAGGAAGCTCCCAAACTGGGCACCATGGGTCCACTATAAGTCTTCAAGGGAAGAGGCATGGGCCTCAGGCTCTGTGGGGGCTTCAGCCTGGAGAATACGCCCCCTGTTGAGAGGCGGCTGCTTGCCAAATTCTTGACTCCAACTTCTCTCCCAGTTTGAATCGGTGGAGGAGGAGCCGCAGCTCCCAGTGAGCTCTAGTGCCTGAATGTGCTGCACGTGGTTGCTGTGGTGGGGTGGTTTTTTGTATTGATTACACGTTGAAATGACAATATTTTGGATACATTGAGTTAAATAAGATACTTATTAAATTTGATTTTACTTGTTTCTTTTTACTTTTTTAGTGTGAGTAGTGGAAAATTTGAAATTATATGTGTGACTCACATGTCTGAATTGCACTATATTTGATTGGACAATGCTGAACAAGAGTTTGACAATGCAGATAGAACGAAATAGGTACATTTATAAAGCATTTAGGAGGCTAAAACTAAGTTGACTAATTTGATGATTTACTGTGGAAGAGGGGATTATCAAGGATCATATCTCTTTGCACCATGACTAATCAGATGGATAGATCATTTCATGAGACACTGAACAAGGATCTGGGCTGAAGAGAATATGAAAGATAATGTATTCTTGTTTGGTCACATTGAGTTCAATGTTCTGTTCCTCAGAAAAGATTTCTGAGCAGTACATAATAATTTAGGAGTTGGTTAAAGATGGTAAATAAAGCTGTGGGAGTGATTGAGGTCAGCGGCAAACTGACAATTTAAAGAGAGGGAGATTGAGAAGGAGCAGCCAGAGGATAGGCAGTAAGTAGGCAAGACAGGAGAATTGTTATCAGAAGAAAAGGAGGGACTTGTAACAGTATCAAAGGCTATTGAGACAAAAACAGCAGAATGCTGATAATCATTGAAATTAAAATTTAGTGATGAATACATGGTAGTTCATTACTACTATTTTTTCTATATTTGTGTATATTAAAATGTCTATAATGTGAAGTTTCTGTTGAGTTTTCTGGAGACTGGGAAAGATAGGAGCTGAAATGTGTTCTTTTGGGAGAATTGAGCTTCGGTACTTATTTGCAGTTCAATTAATTAAAGAATACAACAGATGAAGATCTTAAGGCTCAAGGAGGCTTATCCAGTGAAGAAATATGTATAGTCTCTGTACTATGGCAATAACAGTGTTTTTTAATGTAATCAGAGAAGGCAGAATGTAAGAAATACAAGTACTCGTACATAGGTGATAAAGAGGATAAGAATAAGTTATGATAATGTCCCTTTCAATTATTGATTTCTTTTCATTGACCCAAGAAGGAATACGACATTTAGACATAAAACTGAAATTTCAATAACTTGGATGATAACATGCAAAAGCTTAAATCAAGGATGATACATGCTAGTCTCATGATTTCTTACTATCAAAATGTAAACCAACAAAGAGTGAGAATTTGCTAAGTCTTTATGCATGATATAATGTCATTAGTTTGCTTACAAATTCACATTCCTGGGATTTTGAGTATAATGGTTTTAAATGTCAGGAATCAATAGATCATGTGCCAATATGCTTTTTATTCTCTAGGTATAAAAAGATTAGAATTCTAAAAGAAATAAAAATAAGAAAAATCAACAGTTCAAGTTAGATTGCATTGAAATTTTTAATACAATGTGAACACTAGGAAAACTTATTCTTAAAGTTTGTTAAAAAATGTACTAGAAATGTATCATTTTGTGAAAAAATGAATTATTTGAGTTTGGGAAGAGAATAGAAAATTCACAAATATCCAAAATATGTAAGGAACACAAACAACTCTCAACAACAAAAAATACAAGTAAGCCAATTTAAAAATGGGCAAAAGACCTGAATAGACATTTCTTAAAAAAAAGACACAAATGACCCACAGATACATAAAAGAAATCATCAGAAAAATGCAAATCAAAACTACAATGAGGTATCACCTCACTCCAGTCAGAATGGTTACTATCAAAAATTCAAAAGATGATGAGTGTTGACAAGGGTGTGGAGAAATGGGAACACTTATACATTGTTGGTAGGAATGTAAATTAGTGCAGCCATTACAGAAAACAGTATGGATCCAGCAATCCCACTATGTATATACATACAACCGAAATGAAATCAGTACGTCAAAGAGATATCTACACTCTTATGTTTATTGTAGTATTATTCACAACAGTCAAGATATGGAATCAACCTAAGTGTCCATCACCAGATGAATGAAGAAAATGTGGAATATATACAAATGGAATGCTATTCAGCCATAAAAAAGAATGAAATCCTGTCATTTGCAGCAACATGGATGACCTAGAGGACATTATGTAAATTAAAATAAGCAAGGAAAATACCATATGATCTCAGTCATATGTGGACTCTAAAAAGTTGTTTTAAGTAGAGAGTAAAATGGTTGCCAGAGGATATAGGGTGGGGATGGTAAGAGATTGGTCAATGTACAAGCTACAGTTAGATAGGAGGGATAAGTTCTGGTATTCTATTGCATAGTAGGATGACTAGAGTTAAAAATAATGTATAATTTCAAAATAGTTAGGAGAGAAGTTTTGGAATGTTCTTATCACAAAGAAATAGTAAATGTTTAAGATGATGCATATGCTAATGACCCTGATTTGATCAAAACACAATGTATACATGTATGGAAACATCACATTGTACCCCATATAAATGTATGATGATCATGTGTTAAGCATAAATTTTTAAAAAATTAAATATTGAAAAAATACCAGTTAGTAGGCTGTCTTGATCATTCAATAAATACCTTTAAGATAGCTGATCAACTATTTGTAATAATCCATAATAAAAATGGAATTTGCTTTCTAACACCATATGCCCAAATATACTAAAATAAATTCCATATGGGTTGAATATCCAAATGCAAAATGTAACAAAAATGCTAAAGAATACATAAGTGGTTATACACATTCACAGAAAATATTAAGGGAAATATTGATAGATTTAACTTTATAAAAATCAGGACATTAAAAACACTCTAAACTAAATTGAAAGGGAAACTGTAACCTGGAGAAAATATTCACAACATATGAGAAAAGGCTAATATACTTAATATAGAAATCTTAAAGAATTATTTTTTAAAAAAGATAAAGAACTAGTTAAGATATAGGGAAAGACATGAAAGAGAAAATTCCAAAAATGAAAACAGTACAATCCATTTTACATAACTACCAAAGATTTTTAAAAATAATAAATGCTACGCTGAGATCATGGGCTATCTCATATTCTGTTGGTGGAACTTAATATAATCTTTTTGGATTATATTATTTGAAATTTGACAACTTCAAAATATACTTTAAACCTAAAAAATTGTGTGTTTACATATATGTGTATATATATATATATATATATATATATATTGAGACAGAGTCTCTCTCTGTTGCCCGGGCTAGAATGCTGTGGCATCAGCCTAGCTCACGGCAACCTCAAACTCCTGAGCTCAAGCAATCCTCTTGTCTCAGCCTCCTGAGTAGCTGGGACTACAGGTGCACATCACCAAGACCGGATAATTTTTTCTATTTTTAGTAGAGATGGGGTCTCGCTGTTGTTCAGGCTGGTCTCGAACTCCTGTGCTCAACCAATCCTCCTGCCTTGGCCTCCCAGAGTGCTAGGATTACAGGCATGAGCCACTGCACCTGGCCAAAAAATTGTGTATAGTTTTGGCCCAGAAATTTTACTTATGGACTATAAATCAAGTAAATAATCATGGTTATGGATAAAAAAATACATTTACAAGAACACTCACTAAAACATTTTAAATTATGAAAATTTAAGCAGCCTACATTTCCAGGAAGGGAGGACTGATTAAATAAAATATGTTATAGATGTATCATGAAATGCCATTCAGGAAAAATGTCAGGATAAATATTTAATGTTATGAAAATACAATTTTTTAAATGGTAACAAAAAGTATGGTCTCATTTTTCCCCACGTATGACTGTAGACTACATACCAAAATTAAAAGTGGTTATTTCTGGGTGGTAGAATAGTGACAAATACTTTTCTCCTTTTAGCTTATCAGAATTTTAAAAATTTTCTTATTTCTACCTTCAATAGTTTACTTTTAAAACTATGAAATAATTCAAACACACAGAAAAGCATAAAGTATAGTATAACAAATATCCCAGAGCCAAAAACAGTGACAAATTTCAACATTTACTATGTTAATTTCAAAGTTTTCTCCTTTTTCTTTTCCTTCTTTTTTTTTTTCTTTGTTATTTTCAGAATTAAAAGAGTGCGATAAGATTTGTACTTCATAAGGAAGAGGGTCAGGTGTTACTTTCCTACCTTAAACAACTGAAACAAAGAAAAAAAAAGGTAAATTATAGAAAACAACTACTTTTTGCCATTGGACCAAGGCAGTCAGCACTGTGATTCTTTAGGAAAGGCAAACAAAGCAGATGAGCCCTAGAATCACCTGTGCTTTCTGCCTGGAGGTAATTGTTGGAATGTGGTACAGATACATTTGGCAGCTTTCTCCCTTGAATATGCTTTCTTGATCTCATTTCTAGTTTTTTCTCCCCGTCTCCACTATCCTGCGTTTGTTCTTTATCAGTCTGCCCAGGTTTTTATATTTTTACTATTTACATACATTATTTTTGCCTTCATCAGTTGGAACTGCTATAATAAAATATCACAGATTAGGGGGCTTGTAAACAAAATTTATTTCTCATACTTCTGAAGGCTAGAAGTCTAAGATCAGTATGCTAGCATGGTCAGGTTCTGGTGAGAGTTTTCTTCCAGGTTGCAGACAGCTCTCTTCTCTTCACATGGTGGAAAGAGGGTGAGAAAACTCTCCAGGGTCCCTTTTATAAGGTCACAAATCCTATTCATGAGGGCCCCCACTTCAAGACCTAATCACCTCCCAAAGGCTCCTAATACTATCACATTGGGAGTTAAGATTTAAACACATGAATTGGGGAGGCGCACAAATATTCAGTCCATAAAAGTATTATACTATATAATTTTGTTTGGTATGTTTTAAAATTTTATAGAAATACTATCACACAATATATATTTTTTGGTCAATACCATTTATGAGATTTTTCACATTAATCCCTGACACTCTAGTTGATTCTTTTTAACTGAAACATAGTGTTCTATTGTATTAATCTGTGGTAATTTATTCATCCATTCCTCTTTTGATGGACATTTAGTTCATATTTTATACAATGAGTGAATATTATTTTTACAAAATCACAAAAGTTATTGAGATTATTGAATGGTTATAAAAATATTAGATGGTGGGATTCAGATATTACATTGGGCTGCAATATCTTGCAGGAATTATGTGATTTTGCCACTAAAATGCAAATATCCATGGACAAGTTCTCCTTATATAGTTACAACTCAGAACTTAAAATTTTTTCATCTTTAATTTTTAAGAAACTCTTTAAAAGAAAAAACAAAAACCTATTTTCACCTCTTTGTAATGGAAGTTTCCGAGGTAATCACACAGCTAGCAAAAAAGACAGTTTTAGCCTTGTTTGAAGGTCAACTAGATTTTACTGTGCAATTCACCATCAAGCTGACATACAGCTACTTATTTTTCTGAACTCAAAGGTGGGACTATTTCTTACTCCTCTATCCCAGGGGTCTAGCACATAATAGATGACCAGTAAATATTTGTTGAATGAATTTATGTTGAATGTATTGATTTTTGGCTTTGAGAGAAAGTCTGGGAGAGGGCATGTTTGTGTCAAAATGTGGGATTTTCAGAAACATCTGGATGTTTTATAATGAAGATTGTGGGCAGAATGCATTCTTTAAACTGGTATTATTCTAAAAAAATATAAGATATGTGGTTTTGGTAGATTACAATAAGATTCTTACCTGCCTTTCTTGTCCCTTTAATCAATACCTGCTAGATGACATTAAGGCTTTAATAAAGAAGTATCAGATAGCAATATGTTGGCTTATATATCAACACCCATTTAGAGAAAAATATATATATATACACAATATGTATATATACAGATCATTATATACTATATATCATTGTTTTATTAGAAATTTTAAAAAGTTGATGTTATATTGATTTCTTGAAAAATTACAGTTTTTGTTTTATCATAAGTTATTTTCTATTTATACTTATTTTATTCAATATATGCTCTCATATATATATATATATATCTCAGTCATGTTCTCAAGTTATAACCTTTTTGCAAGCAATGACATTTTCTCCTCAGAACTGTCATGTTTTATTTCTGTTAAGGGATTGATTTAAATAGTGAGGTAATTTCCACAGGAAATGAAACTGATGTCTAACTAACTACTATATCTGGAGCCACTCTTTCAAATGCGTTGATGCAAATTTATTGCAGACCAATTTGTGAGGACGTAGTATTATGTTTTGTGCATTTGATTTTTATTCATTCATTTTCTCAATGAATATTTTTGAGTGCCTAAAATGTGACAAATGGATTGTGTAATAACTGTGCTGACTACGCCTGGTAGCTCCACGCCTTTGTGTTCTATCCCACCACAGCTAACATGCAGTTTAGTGTCGTAGCTAGGAATACTGGCTCTGAAGAAGGACTGCCAAGACTTAAATTTTAGCTCTGTGCACAGTAGTGGGATTGCTGGATCAAACGGTAGTTCTATTTGTAGCTCTTTGAGGTATCTATCTCCATACCATGGAGTTCTACTCAGCCACAAAAAAACAATGGTGATCTAGCACCTCTTGTATTATCCTGGATAGAGCTGGAGCCCATTCTACTAAGTGAAGTATCACAAGAATGGAAAAACAAGGGTGGTGGGCAGGTGGGGGGGGCAGGGGATGGGTATATTCACACCTAATGGGTGTGGTGTGCACTGTCTGAGGCATGGACACACTTAAAGCTCTGACTCGGGTGGGGGAAAGGCAATATATGTAACCTAAACATTTGTACCCCTGTAATATGCTGAAATAAAAAAAATTTAGTTGTGTGACCCTGAACACATATATAACTGCTCTGAGCCTCAGTTTCCTCATTTATAAATGGGGATGATGGCTACGTTGGGTGAGAGCTGCACCTCTTTTGGGTCTTGGTTTACCTCAACTGAGAAATGAAATGTTGAACTAGGTTCTCTTTAAGGACAGATAAATGATTATTTGGGAGCAGGGACTTCCAGCAGAAAACATTTGTATCTGACTGCCTGAGAATAAATTAGGCATCCAGGGAGGTCTCTCAGGGCTAGTCGGAAGTGGAAATACTGTGCACAGAGATGGCAATCCTGTTGCTGAGATGTGCACAGTTTAAGCGTCCGTAGTGCTTGTATTACCATGTCTGAGAGTCACACCAAATACTAGCGATGGTCATTCAGTCTCTTTCTTTAACATAGTCAAAAAATGATCTTGGTCAGGGCTGAAACTGAATAGCTGCTGCTGAAGGAACCATTGATTATATTTTTCACATGCTTGAAGCTCTGACTTGGGTGGGGCAAGGGCAATGTACGTAACCTAAACATTTGTACCTCTGTAATATGCTGAAATAAAAAAAATTAAAAAAAAAAAAACTTTTGTGGGGCTGTCTTTAGACAAACACAATCATAATGCCAGACAAATTACTACTGCATATGGTACTTATAGTATTAATATTTATTGAGTGTGACAGGATTTTTACACTTAAAAATTAGAACTATTTCTTTTTGAAAACCAGTTCAAAATATGTGTATTTCAAAGATCATATCTGATGCCTAATTATTTTTCTATACTTCTATTAAAAATTGTTCTATTGTCATCATTGCCATTATATTTAATAATATTTGGAGCAGGTAGTTTGGTTTAGACTGTTGCTTTTGTTTGTTTTGTTTGACATTTTGGGTTTTGGAGTTTTATGTCTTCTGTATTGATTTTAGAACTTATTTTCAGAGCTAAGTTCTTGTAATGATAACTTGTATTCAGTTTGTCTCCAAGGGGGAAAAATGTATATGAGACTGTAAATTGTCTGCAATTCTTCCCTCACCTGCACTGCTATAATTTAAAAGTTCCATAATACTTTATATTTTCTAAGTGTTTTAGCACTGTTTTAATTTGTGTTATGCCTGTGAAATGAGAATGCCAAAAATACCCCCAAAAGTAGGTTAGTTTGTAAAGGCTCAGTAAACATCTTGATTTTCCAAAAGAAAATTGAGGCTCAAACTAAAAATCGGAAATAATTGGTAAATATATTTAAATGAATGCAGTATGAAAAAGGGAAGTGTTCCCTATAACAGAGGAAGAGGAAGCCTGTTAAGTGTTATCTTTTTAAAGGTTTTATTAGGTTCCTTTTTTAAACAGTACTTTTAAAGATGTATTATATTGCATACCACAAAATGCACAAACATTCAGTTTGCACAGCTCAATTAACTTTGACAGTCACACACCCTGAGCGTCCCTCTGTCACACAACTTGCATAAAATCCTAAATGTCTACATACATGTCTGCCTGTCCCTCCCACCTCCTTCCACTAGAGTGTTAACTCTCTGTGGGAAGGGTCTTACTTCTCTGTGCCTTTACAGAGCCTGTTATGCTCAAAAGTAGTGAATGAATCTATGAATAAATAAATATTCATCGATAGGATATCCTATTATAGTCCCTGGCTGCTTTTCTTAGTGGCTCAGACCTAGGAAGACATGATGAAGTTAAAGGTTTTCAATACTTTATTTAGCAACCTCAGCCTGAGGGGGTTGGAGGGCAGTCACTCAGGTCTCTTAACCGCCCTTCGGAGCTCCTCGGAGAGAGACAATTAGGCAAAAGATGCAGAATCCTGGAGCAGACTTGTCCAGGAAATGAAAGGCTGCTTCAAGTATTTGGTTTTCAGAGTCAGAAACGGAGAAGTGGTAAAATCTAATCAGTACCTCTCAGCTGACCCACTGGACCTGTGCAAGGGGTTGCTTAAACTGCCAGGGCTTGAAAATCCTCCATAGGACTTAACTCCCATTATTCAATAATTTTTAATGAGAGCAACCTCACAAAGATCAAGCACTAATTTAAAATAAATTTGTCTTGCTGATTGGAGACCTCGTGTTATCTTGGGTAAGTATATTACACAATGTACTATTTTCGTAAAATGTCAAGGGAAAGAAAAATGTGAAAAGGTATAAACCATGCTTATGAGAAGAAATTAGTCATATACATGCTTGGAAAAGTCGGCCAACTGCTATAGTAAACAAACTTAAATTTAGCGGCTTAATTACACAAGTTTTAATTTTTGCTCATGCCCAGGCCAACTGGGCATTCCTGGTCCCATGGCTCTTCTGGGCATTTCTCCTTAAAGTGGCAACTCAGGGAACCAAGTTCTTTCCTTCTTGGGGTTCTTCCAGCTTCTAGGGCCTGAACCACTCTCTGGACATGCTGCACCCAGCCAGAATGTGAGGGGAGAGAAAGATGTGGAGATGGTGAAGTGATATCTATACGTCTGCTCACGTACCTTTGGCCAGAATTTGGTTACTTGGCTGCATCTAATGGCAAGGCAAGCTGGAATATGTAGCCACTGTGTGCCCAGGAAGAAAGGGAACTGGTGGTGAAAAGTTAGCTTTTTTTTTTTTTTTTTTTTTGCCACAGGTGTAGCCGGTAGCTCTGCCTTTTCCCTTCTTGTAACCTGCCAGGTTCCTTTTGTTCGTTGGTAAATTAATTTTAAATAAAGACAAATTGTCAGAAGAAAATAACTTCTGTTTGACAATAATCTGGAATTTTTACTTTAAGAGGAAACTATAGAAGGTGGTCAGAAGCAAAGAAGCTGGTCAGAGTTGCAGGGTGAGTGGGAAGTGACGGACCTAATTTAGGATGGTAGCACTTGAGTTTATTTCCCAAACAGCAAAGAAGCAGTGCAAAGGATATAAACAAGACCAGATGTGGGTACGTGGACGCAGCATTCCATTGCCTTCCTCATAGAGGTTGCCCAAGGGTGGTGACTTGGTAGCATTCACGGAGTGAGAGCTCCCTGAGGTTGGGAGAGCACACGGCCTATGAGCTTGTTCCCATCTACCCCTAGCCAGGTCTGTACCCTGAAATAGCTTATATGTCTGTCCATGGTATAAATCTACTACTC
The DNA here is from genome assembly GCF_020740605.2 of Lemur catta. Lineage (NCBI taxonomy): Eukaryota > Metazoa > Chordata > Mammalia > Primates > Lemuridae > Lemur > Lemur catta. The sequence continues at coordinate 195,215,438 of NC_059128.1, read as the reverse complement.
AGGAACACTGTCACCTTGGAGTAATATCCACATTATATCCTTAAAATTTTTTCTTTGCCAGGACTGGAGCAATCTGCCTTACCCAGGCCTGAATGTCAGGCCCAAGGAATTTTCCATTTATGCCTACAATGGGATTTTCCACAGGTTAGGCTAGATATGGCCTATCAGAGGCGAGAAACCATTTTCCTAACTCCAGAGACTTTGTTCAAGGGATATAAAAATGCTCTGCTAAAGTGGAGAGAACCGGCCTGCAGGATAAACTCACAGGCTTTGCTGCATCTTTATTTTCCATTAAAGTGAGTTTTTTTTTTTTTACCTTTTCCTTTTTACAGAGCAGTGGATCAATATAGAAGCATCTTTTTGCAATAAGTTATGTGCAGAAGCAAACAAGTATAGAATTCAATTTAGTTACACAGCCACATGAGTATTACTTTAAAGAATATCTCTTTAAAAACGTTTTCTATTTTCAAGTAAATAATTTCTTACATTTCTTTCGTTTTAACAATGTGCAAATTAGAAATGGTTGGTTGTATTATTTGAGCAAATTTATCAAATTAAAAAGAACTTAAACCATGCATTCTGGCAGGTTTCCTTTCAGTACAGAGGGAAATAAATCAGCATAACAAGTGAAAAAACAATCACCTGAAGATTTTTGTTGTATTCTACTTGGGATTTATATAGAATCAGACCTCCCTAACCAGCCTCCTGAGGAGGCACTGGTTTGTCTATGTCCCAGCTGTACTCAATATTAGTTTCTCTCTTAACATTATCTGCTAATAGAGCTGTCTCCTTCAAGTAGATTTTAAGTGCCTTAAGAGGCAGGTAGGTCTGTGTCTAGTTTATCCATATATCTCCGATGCATGATAAATTAGTGATTGTTAAGTGAATAAGTATGGGAAAAGAATCCAGTAAAAGGAAAAGCAATCACCAAAGTTACTGGTGGCAAAGGCTCTCATATACCTAATTAAAAGAATTTGTTTTTAGAAATGTTTCACTAAGCCCTTCCTCTTTAAAAAATAAGGGACAACTTAAAAAAAGAAAGTTGCCTTCAAATCTATGTATGTTAACCATTCAGCCACCTGTAACTAAAACCTAAGGACACCAGGAATATAACATTATTTTACATGTTCAAAGGCATAGAAGAGCTTTCTCTAATAAATGATATGTTATTATCTCTTCTAGTTATAGTGAAAGCAATCTTGGAAGAACCAAATAAATGCACTTTTTTTCCTGCCAGTTTGTCACTATAGTTGAAACAGAGGTTTATAGATTCTCCTTTAATCTGGGTGCATTGCCTATCAGATGTGAATTAGAAGAGGACTTTCAAGAGGGAAGTTAACAAGAACACTTAGTTTATCCACAATGTGTGTCTCGAGGTACATTACCAAGAGACAATTTTTTTTTTTTTTAGATAGCCCAAGCTGTGTTTTTCTCACAATTTTATCTCCATTCTGGCAGGCAATGAAATCTTTCATGTTCATCAAAGACATACGTAAAATGTGTATAAAGAGCTGACTCTTTAACCTTGAGTTTTTATTTCTAGTGAGTCAAAAGTATTATTCCACTTCCAATCTGAATCAGAAATAGGCTAAGTGGAACTACATCATGAAAATGAAGATTATTTTACTTTGAGTGAAAGATCCTTGGTCTGTTCTCTGAAAGTTATCCCTGAATGCAAGAAGCTCCTTTCAAGGGACACTTTTTATAGTCACATGTAGATCCAGGAAGACAGACTAACATTACCTACTGCTTTTGTGCCTATTGTGAGAATTTTTTTCACCTGTCTAACTTCTTCAAATGTTGAAGTAAAAGTGGTTACTATCCTTATCAGTTTATTAAGATTACAGTGACATCTTGTGGCATATCATTTTCCCTTAAAACTGTTGCCCAGGTAAAAATTTAACACTTCACTTCTTGCTAAAGAATTTTAGCTGTGGTAGTATAATATGCATTGATAAAAAATTCTGAGATGCTGCTATGTAAAGTAGAAGCTAAATGAACAAAATCCATTCTACTTTATTTGGTTCAAGCAAATATTTCTAAATAATTTAAACTAGAAAAATATTTTCTTTAAAAAATACAAAAAAACCTACCATTTATTTTAAATTTTCTTCTATCAGCATCATTATGACATAGGAAATGCCCCGGAAATTGGCTGTAATTTAATCTGTGTAAAGACAATGAAATTCGAAATCAAAAGTTTGCTGCTAAGGAAGTATTATGTGATCACAATTTCTATGAATTGTTAAATCCAGCTAATTAAAATAATCTTATTGGAGGAAAGAATTTTATTGAAAGAAAAAGATTTTTCACAGCAAAATTAAACCTCTGCCATTTAAACCTGATAATTATTAGTCTCTTCAATAACTGCCTCTAATTCTACATTAAGAGATATAAATTTTTTACAAGACAAACTGAACTAGAGTCAATACTGCCCCCACCCCTGCTCTGCAAACACACACTCCAGTCATTAACGTTCACTTCCACATTGTGGTTTAGTGATGACCAAGTTTAGTCTCCTTCGGGTAATGAAGTCATTCTTCGGAAAATCATTACCGTCTGCAGGTGGCTTTTCTCCTCCTTTCTTCCTTTTCTTTCTCTCCCACTCACCCCACTCCTTCTTTTGATATTGAACTTTGAAATAATCCTTCTCATAGCCAATGAAAGTAATGCCTTTTGAAAATTATAGACCATATTTCTCCTTGCTGTATACTTTAATAAATATGATTCCTTATAAGTCTTGATGTGAATAATATGTTATTTCATCTGATTCAAGACATCAGTTGCAAGACACCCCCTTGTTTTATGTGCTACTGAGAAAGAAAAACATCATTGTTAACAGTGACACCTTGACTAGAATGTTTATTTTAACTCATTCAAAACCCATTAAATATGTCTTTTAGACTTATTTGAATAACTTTTATTATATATCATGCTTATGTATACTTTAAAATGAAAATTTAAGCAAAATACAATGTTTCTAAAATGCAGAGCTCGGCTCCAAGTCATTTTCCATAGATTGTGATTGCTGTTCGTTTTTGCCCACACCATTGCCCTCTCTGCTACCAAGAAGTGGTGATTCAGCTGTGTGCAAAAAGAGTGCTCCAGCTTTTGTCTCCAGGATTTTCTTTCAAGCTATTGCCACCTATTCTGAAAATTTTGAAACTGGCACTTTATCTTATAGAAAAATCAATGAAAGGTTTTTATAAAATAACCAAGATTTATGATTCTTCCTCAAATGAACATTATAATTCTTTCTCAAATGGTTTGGAAACTGAGATACCAAGGGATCTCAGCCAGAAACACTCACGGGACAGATTACCGTATGCACAGGCAATGGCATCTAAGTCTTGACTGCTACCTGGCCACCAGTGATTGTAACACTGGTTACATCGATCACTCCATCCTCATAAATGTTGAAATGTGAAAAATGATATACCTGAAAGAGCTAAAATATAATAACATTAATGCTAATAAATAGCTTTTCCCAAGCAACTGCTGTGTGTCAAGTTGTGATATTCTTCATGTACATTATATCATTAAATCCTTGGTATAATCTTATGAAGTAGATTCTACTATTTAAATATATAGGTGGAAATAAAACATCTTGCTCCAAGGACAGACATCTAATAAGAGGTATAGTTGGGGTTGAAACTCAATTCTGTCTCAATATTTTTTCCATAGGCATGTGGCTATATTTAAGCAAAAAATACCAGGAGAGAGGTTTACTCAATTGAATGGAAAAGGATCATGTCTCCATCAGCCATTTTCCTTAAATAACAGAGCAAAGAGCAATTGTGTGAACAAATGTCAGATTATATAATCTTGAATTATAACAAAACTTTTACAAAAAGAGAGAGAGGAAACATTGTCTCCTATTTGAGGAGGGGAAAATAACATCAGCTAGAAGCTGTGATGACTGCTGAAGAAACATTTTCTGGAACATGCCATATGTCACAAATAATCACTTTAGTTTTCCTTAAAGAAACAAAAAATCATGCAATCTTTGAAGACAGGAAAAGAGCATCTATATATAATGTATGATAAAGAGTGAATGTGAACCCAGAACAGTGAGTTTTTTGTTTGGATTGGTCTCACTTCCATTAATTAGACATCTCTTTCACAAATCTTTTTCTGACCCAAATCAGAAACCAATATGAATATGGTTTGCCTTTAGTTTTTAGTTTACTAGTGTTAAATCATATTCTATACTTCGAACTAAAGTAGTTAATAAAAAAATTAAACTGATTCTCCTATGTAAATCTCTTTTTCGGTAAGACAGATTATTTTTTCATGATCTATTTTTATGTGTGTATGGAGGCTTCAGCATTCCCTCAAAAATAAAAAGTGTCTGGGCTAGACATCAGATCCTTTATGTTTACACAAATTAAAGAAATTTTTCAAAATTTGTATGAAGTTTGAAATAGGCACAGATAATGTAAAACTTTCATTTCTTAAAATGTTTTTATCCAACAATGTTAGAACTGACTATATAGTTGAACAGTAAGCAAATAATTATTCAAAAATAGGAGATTTTGAGAACTTAGATCTGGAAATCCTTGCATTTTGTTTTCTTATTTTATAGTGTCAAACAAAAGGACGGGAGACTAATATTTTTCTTAATTCTTCCTAGGAACAAATTTTATATAATATAGAATGTATCTAGCACAATCATAACTATTTTAACATTAAAGTAAAAGTAGAAAATGGAATTGAATTAACAAATAATAACTTAGAAAATCTGAGCATTAAAGATCATGTACTTTTGTAAAAAATACATGGCATTTCAGCCTAATTGCTTTTACTTTACTTGCAATTCCAACATAGCATGTGAGTTTCTGGCCCACAGGTATGAAGAAGGAAATTTAAATGTGCAGGGGGATACATTACATCAAAGAAGAGATAATTAAGAGGAAAGATACAGGAAAAAATAATAAAAGAAATAATTCCATGCATATATACATAGCAGGCATAAAACTCAACGGCAACCAATCTTTGGCCATTCTGAACAAACTGCATTAAATATTTCAGAAATCATGTGTATACCTTTACATGAGAGCAGGTGCAATAACAGATGCTCATAATGATTAGGTGGAATTACTGGAAAGGTTATGTTCAGAACATTTTTTAAAATGTTTAAGAATGAGTATAAGATATTTTGGAAAGCTTTCCACAAAAAAAAAAAAAAAAGTCAAAGTGAAGCATTTTAAAGCTTAAAGGGAGACTTTTACCTGAAATCAGATTAATGCCTAATAATACTATTAAAAAAAAACCAAAAATCAAGAAATACTGAACTCATGCTTTCTTTAAATATAGAAAAATGAGTGAGATATATTTATTCAGGTTTATGCCAGTAACTTAGAGCTTTTCTACTTTCTAAAGTGTGGTCCACGGACCAGTAGTATCACCATCCCATGGGAACATGTTAGAAATACAGAATCCCAGTCTTTACTTCCAGGTCTATTAAATAAAAAATCTGAATTTAACCAAGATTTCTACATGATTCTTATATACATTAAAATTTGAGATGCACTAGTTTAGAAAACTTACAAAAAATCCATTGCAAAATCTAAGGAATGGATTCCACAAAGTTGAGTATGAAGTGTTGGATAATCCCTAAATGGTTCTGAAACTGAGTTTAAACAGGATATCAAAGGCTTTGACAAGTGAATTATGGTATAGAACCAGGCCCAGGAACAAGAGAGTAGCTCCCAGCAAGTGGATGCACCGGGCAGATCCAAATAATAATACAAGAGGTTTCAAAGCTGAACTGAGAGCCCACAGAAAGCAAGTCAGGACATGTAGCCTGAACCAAAAAGGGTCACATGCCTACTAAAACAAAACAAATCAACATTCTCTAGAAGATTTAAACAGGACATTGAACACATCTAGAATACAATTCAAAATGATTTAACAGACAAAAATTCAGAAAAATCTTAAAAATTCATTTAAGGGAAAGATAGACAACAGATGTGGAATCTGAAATGACCAAAATACTGGAATTCATCAAATACTTTAAGCAGCTGTTATAACCATGTTCAATGAAGTAAGGGCAACCACTTCTGAAATTAAAGCTGAAATTACTCAGCAGAGAAATAGAAGTTACTACAAAAGAACCAAACGCAAATTTTAGAACTGAAAAATGTAATCACTTATGTAAATAATTCCCTAAATAGGCTCAATAGTAGAATGATTATAACACATAAAGGGTCAGTGAACTTAAACATAGAACCATAGAATTTAGGCAATGTGAACAACAGGAATAAAAACTGTTGTACAAAATGAACAATCCTCAGTGTCCTGTGGAACAATATCAAAAGGTCTCACATAAATGACATTGGAGTCCTACAAAAAGAGGAGAAGGACATTGAGGCAGGATTTTTTTTTTTTTAGAAAAAAAAGTGGCTGAAAATTTCCCAAATTTTGTGATAGACATATATTTACAGATTTAAAAAGCTTAGTTTTGAGGATAAACTCAAAGAAAATTACACCCAAATACAAAATATTGACAAGCAAAGGTAAAAAAAAATCTTGAAAGCAACCAGATACAAATGATGCATTACATACAGGGCACACTAATTCAAATGACTGTGGAATTCTCATCAGAAATCATGGAGGCTAGAAGACAATGGAGCAACATTTTTAAAATACATTTTTAAATGTCTAATGGAAGAACAATGCTAAAGAAAGAGAACTGTCAACCCTGAATTTTATATCCACTAAAAATATCCTTCTGGAATAAAAGTGCAATAAAGACATACTAAAATAATGAAAGACTAAAAGGTATTCTCACTAATAACCCTGTTCAAGGAGAAATGCTAAAGAAAGTTCTTTAGGGATAAGGGAAATGATACCAGAAGGAAACTCAAAACTTCACAAAGAGAAAGAAAACAAAATGGTCAATATTTGTGTAAATATAATGGATTATGTTTCTCTCAAGTTTCTTAAAATATGTATGGCAATTAAAAACAAAAATTATAATTATTGTCTAATGGGAGTTCTCCATTGTATCTACACATAATACATACGACAACTACAACATAAGGGAGGAGAATAATGGAATTACATTGTTGTAAGGTAACACAGGTAATTCTGCATGAAGTAGTGAAATATTAATACTAAATGGAATGTAAAAATTTGTTATAAGTCCTAGAGCAACCACTTAAATGCTATCCAAAGAGAAATAGTGAAAATTCAATAGGTAAATTGAAGTGGAATAGTAGGAAAAAATTCAAGTATTCCCAAAGAAGACAAGAGAGGGGGAGGAGAGGAATGAAAAACAAAGTGGACATATAGAAAACAAGTAATAAAATGGAAGACCTAAAATCCAACTATATCAATAATTACATTAAATGAAAATTATCCAAACATACCAATTAAAGATAAAGATTACCTAATTAGATAAAACAAACAAGAACAAACCAAATGCTGTCTATAAGAAACATGCTTTAAATATAATAATATAGATAAGTTAAAAGTAAAAGGATAGAAAAAGTTATACCATGCAAACACTAATCAAAAGAAAGCTGAAGCAGTTATATTAATATCCATCAAGGTAGACTTCAAAGCAAGGAAAATTTTCAGGGATAAAAATGATAAAAACATGATAAAAGTGTTATTTCACCAAAAAGACATAACAATCCTAAATGTGAATGTACCTAACAACAGAGCTTCAGAACACATGGTACAAAAACTGATAGAATTGAAAGAAACAGAAAAGTACACAATTACAGTTGGAGACTTAACTTTCCTTTCTCAGTAATTGGTAGAACAAGTAGCCAGAAAATCAGCAAAGATACAGAAGACCTGAAAAATTTAATTAACTAACTTGATCTAATTGACATTTACATTAATAGAACATTCTACCTAGCAGCAGGAGAATATACATTCCTTTCAAGTGCACATCAAACATTCACCAAGATACACCATATTCTCAGTCTATAAAAATTTAACAGAATTAATATCATGCAAATTTTATTCTCTGATTAAAATGAATTTAATCTAAAAATTGGTTATAAATACATTCCCCAAATGTTGGAAATTTAACAACTGATGTCTAAAAAATCCATGGTCAAAGAGGAAATCTCAAGAGAAATTTAAAAATATTTTAAACTAAATGATAATGAAAACATACATATGAAAAGTTGAGGGATGTGGCTAAATTACTTTTAGAAGGAAATTTATAGGATTATATACTTATATTTAAGAAGAAGAAACACCTCAAATCAATAATATAAGCTTCCATCTTAAGACACCAGAAAAACAAAGCAAACTAAACCCACAGAAAGCAGAAGGAAAAGCATAAAATATAGTAAAATCAATTAAATCTAAAGCTTGTTGTCTGTAAAGATCAATAAAGTTGATATACCTCTAGCCAGACTGACCACCAGGAAAACAAAGCAGATGAAATTACAACTGTCGAAACTGAAAGAGGGGACATCACTTAAGATCTTGCTGACATTGAAGACTATAAGGAAATACTAAGAACAACTCTAGGCATATAGACTGAACAGTTTAGATGAAATAAAGTAATTCTTGGCATGACACAGACTACTCAAACTCCCTTAAGAAGGAGCAGACAACCTGAATATTCCTTTATCTATTAAAGAAACTGAATTAGTACTAAACACTTTGTTTAAAAAAAAAAAAAAGACATGTACAGGCCCACCTGGTTTCACTAGTGAATTCTACACTTGACCTTAGCAAAAAGGCTGAGAGGAGATCATTGATGAATTCTATCAAGCATTTAAGGAAAACATAATGCCCATTCTACAGACTATCTACAAAATAAAAGAGGAAGGAACAATTCCCAATTCATTTTAAGTTTTACTTTATTTCAAAATTAAATGAAGACAGTACAAGAAAAGAAAACTAGAGATCACTATCTTCCATGAACATCATGAATATAGATACAAAAATTCTTTTTTTTTTTGTTTTTTTGAGACAGAGTCTCACTCTGTTGCCTGGGCTAGAGTGCTGTGGCATCAGCCTAGCTCACAGCAACCTCCAACTCCTGGGCTCAAGCAATCCTCCTGCCTCAGCCTCCTGAGTAGCTGGGACTACAGGCACATGCCACCATGCTCGGCTAATTTTTTCTATATATTTTTAGTTGTCCAGCTAATTTCTTTCTACTTTTAGTAGAGACAAGGTCTCGCTCTTGCTCAGGCTGGTCTCAAACTCCTGACCTTGAGTGATCCTTCCGCCTTGGCCTCCCAGGGTGCTGGGATTACAGGCGTGAGCCACCGTGCCTGGCCAGACACAAAAATTCTTAACAAAATATTCCCACATTGAGTCCACCAATATATACAAGAATTTTTATACATATTTTTAAAAAGTATCTTGAAGTGGAGCGTACCCTGGGAATGCAAGGCTGGTCGAACATTTAAAAGTCAATGTAATATACCATATTAATAGACTAAAAAAGTAGAATCACATGACCATATCGATAGATACAGAAAAATCATTTGAAAAAATTTCATTTATTCATAATAAAAAGTCTCACAACACTAAGGAGAAAGGAAACATCCTTAACCTGTTAAAGACATCTACAAAAAACCTACAGCTAACATTATTAATAGTGAAAGACTGAATGCTAATTCTTTCTGGAAAAATGCAGGGATGTCTCTTCTCACCACTTCTATTCAACATTATACTGAAAGTTCCAGCCAATATGGCAAAAAGAAAAAAGCAATATTGATTAGAAATGAAGGCAAAAAAATCTCTCCTCAGAGATAACGTGATGGATTATGGAGAAAATCCCAAGTAATTTCCAAAAACTACCATAATAAATGAATTTAACAAGATCACTCGATACACAATCAATATACAAAAATTAATCATTATTTCTATATACTAGCAATGAGCAATTGGAAGCCAAATTTTTTAAGTACCATTTATAATAGCTCCAGAAAATGAAATACTTTTGTGTAATCCAACAAGATGTGTTCAGTATCTGTGTGCTAAAACTACATACGAAAAAAATAAAACAAAGTCTTAAATGTAGATAAATATCATTTTCATCGACTTAATATTGTTAAGCTATCAATTCTCCCAAAACTGGTCCACAGATTAAACATTGTCTTATGCAAAATCCGAGGAGAATTTTTATATGTTGTGTATATTGTAGATATACAGAGCAGATTCTAAAATGTATATGGAAAGGAAAAAGAACTAGAAACACTAAAACAATTTCAAAAAAAGAAAAACAAAATTGGAACACTCACACTACTTAAAGTTTATTATAAGACTACAATAATCAAGACAGTGTGGTATTGGAAAAAAGACAGACACATAGATTAATAGAACAAAATAGAGAGACCAGATGTAGAGCCACACAAATATAGTTAACTGAGTTTTTATAAGGTTGCAAAGGCAATTCACTGGAGAAAGAATAGTCTTTTCAATGACTAGTAATGGAACAATTGGACATCTGTATGCCAGACAAACAAGCTATACGGCATACCTTGAACAAAAACTAAAAATGGACCATATACTCAAAAGGAAAAACTATAAAGCTATTAAGAAAAATATAGAAGAAAGTCTTCAGACTTTAGGTTGGACAGAGTTCTTTGATACAATATCAGCAACACAGTCTTTAAAACAAATTGACTTTTTTGAAATTTTTTAATGTTTTTAGTGTCTGTGAAAGACACTGTTAAGAGTATGAGGAGATAAGCTATAGATGGAGAAAAAAATATTTGCATGTCACATATTTTAGAAAAGACTCATATCTAGTATATAAAAGAACTCCCAAAGCTCAAACGCCAGAAAACAAATAAGCCAATTTAAAAAAGGGCCAAAGATTTTAACAGATATATTACGAAAGGAGATATACAGATGAAAAATAAGCACATGAAAATACACAACATTAGTGAAATCAAATCAAGTCATTAAAAATATACAACTTAAACCATAATTAGATACTACTACACATCTATTAGAATGGTTGAAACACACTCACATACACACACACAACACCTGACACTAGCAAGTACTGTCAAGGATGTAGATCAATCAGTATTATCTCATTTACCTCATATATTGCTAATAGGAATGCACAATGGTACAGTCACTCTGGACAACATTTAGGCAGCTTTTTATAAAGTTAAATATACTTGTTATATGACACAGCAATGCCAGTCCTAGATTTTTATCATACAGAAATAAAAACCAAAAATTTTCATACAGGTTCATGTGAAACCTGAATATGAATGTTTATAGCAGCATTATTTTTACTCGTCAGCTATTAGAAATAACATAAATATCTTTAATGAGTGGATAAACAAGCCGAAGTACTGATACACATTAACTTGGATGAGTCTCAAAAGCATTATTGCTGAATAAAACAATATCTTGAAAGTTTACATACTGTATCATTCTGTTGATATGACATCCTGAAGAAACCAAAACACAGCAGTGGAGATCAGATGAGTGGTTGCTAGAGGCTGCAGGTAGGGAGTGTGTGTAACTACAAAGGGACAGGACCACAGTTTTTGCTGGGGAGGGAACTGTTCTGTATTTTGATTATGATGAAATTTACATCAATCTATACATGTTTTAAAACTGATGGAACTGTGCACCAAGAAGAATGAATTTTGATGTGTGTAAATTTTTTAAATCATAGCAATTCAAGATATTTTAGAAGCAATAAAACTTTGATTAGGAATCTAACGTCATTATTTATGCTTACTTGAAAATAGAACTGCAGAACTTCCAACACTTTGTAAAAAGAAATCCCAATGTTACAAAGGCTGGCAACAGATTCTAATAATTTCCCTTAAATTATAAGTTTATAACAAGCTTGCCTTTTCCAATGTTTCTTTCCTGTGTCGTGTTACATAATAATAATACAAACTGTAATATTTGTTAAATAGTACTGAGCTGGGAAAAGTGAACATTTCAGATACTTTAATTGCCTTAGGGTCTACTGGGGCTTCCTTTGCTACAGAGAGCAGCCACTTTTGTGAATCTTGTTAACTAGTCAGGCTTAGTGGAAAAGTCATTTTTAAAATGTTTTTTTCACCGGCAAAGGCATAATTGCATTCACTAATCACATATAAACTGGACATTTCATAGGTAAAAGGCCGATAAATTTGATATGTGTATCAAATAGAACAATATAGTTAAATTAACTATTAGTTTCTTTTCAGTTACCTAATTGCATATCACTTTTGGTTAGTCAGTTTACACGTTTTTAAAACGACAATATTTCTTGCTCTACGTAAAGATTGTGGAATTTGAATGAGAAACTCGACATAAAAGCACTTTGCAGAGCAGAGAGTTTCTATGTGAAAGAATTTCACATAATAATCAAATTTCTTCCTCTTTTCCTCTAATGGGGTTTCCTCAAGTTTTTAAAAACATGCCATTAAGCATCCTGGGGGAGGGTAAATTGCTCCCAAGTAAATAACAATGGATGTGGAAGTAGAGTGCAGAATAAAGATGCAGACTCAAGCACTCATGCACACACACAACTATACAAACTAAAATGGAGTGTAATGGAGGGGCTTTCTGGTTCAGTTTTCAGCCAGAAAAATAACTAAGTCCTTTTCAATGACATATGACTTGGAAGCGAGACAGTCAAGTTGCTCCCTGGTACCTGGGTCCCACATTTCAAATGGTGAAAACTTGTGGGATGCTGGTTTTAGGTTTGCCCACAACACTGCACTCTTCTCTGCACCTTCCTTTCCCTATCGTGATACCACATCACCCTACTGATGTCACCATTTTCTGGGAAGCAAGAACTGAATTAGAACAATGGATTTTGGGTCCTTGCTCAGATGGGTCTGGGATTTCTTTTTATGATGCACTTTAGTCAAACTGGAGATTTGTTTAGAAATAACTAAAGTTTAGTTCAATATATTTTTTAAAAAATGTATTAAAATGTTAATAGGCAATCTAGTCTTCCTGGAAGTAAAGAGCTACATTAGAGCCTTGTTAGGATATTTGTTTTATTGAATCCGTACCTGAGGCAGTTTGATAATGAAGCTGTTTAACTAAAAAACCTTGCACCCTGTCTAAGGCATGCTTCTTTAAGTGGATTCTCTCTGTAATGGATAGTGTTGTGGTGAGCCTCTGAGAATATGGTAAGGTTACAGATTTTTTGGTAGCCATTTTTTAGTTACAAATAGTCTTTCATTTTATTTTTTCAACATTGCAACAAAGACCTACACTTTCCAAAGATGCCTTTCAAGTTGCCTTTGGTCAATACCTGAAATGCCCCAAGCCATTCTGGTTAAAAAATAAGGTAGTTTTTTAGATAAGAAAAATATTGATCATTACAAATTCAAGAAGCTGACTATATATCAAAGGCAGTCCACTGTATTATGTATAATATATACATTTAATGAGAATGAAATACGTTCTTTACCATATTTTCTCTTTATTTTCATTAGTTTTAAAAACAACTTTTTCTGGTGTCAAATAAACATTTCTACTTAAGATTGATTCTAACAATTATTTGGTCATGGTGGTGATGTGAAAATTTATAGGATTATATTCTCTATAATTATTAAGTCCAGCCTATTGCATATACAAAAGAGTAATATCAAGATTTAAAATAAAAGCAAAAGCTCTACAATTATTGGTAATTATTATTGATTTCCTCTAGAATAGGTTCAAAGAGCAAAAAGTTTTGGTACACTGTGCACACTGTGTGTGTGTATGTGTGTGTAGTAATTTATTCATTTTAAAGAAATAGGATTGAACTTTAAGAAGTTAGTTTTTCAAGAGAAAGGAAAATATTGAAGAAATTATAGACAAAGTCAAGCAAAATTAAAAACCTGGTATTGAGTACTCTTACGCATTCCACAAGCATGCTAATAACAAGAGAGAATCCATGTTTCATTTAAAGAACATCTAAATCGTATTGAAATATTTTAAGGTAAACATTCTGTTAATCATAAGAATTAAAAATTTGGCATTAAATAGACTTGGTTCCATGCATGAGACATGATTAAATCATATTTTTTTTCCAATAAATGCTGTTATTTTAGCCAAAAGATAACACAGCAGTTTACCAGAAGTTGGTTTACCTTGAAGTTGGCACAGCAATGTATCTGCAGAGTGCTACTTATAACTATTTAGGGGTCTCAAACACAAATGCACCAGTAGCCACTCAGGTAACCAATGGTAGAAGAAAGGAATGTGATACCCTATTTACAGACATTCAAGTTCAAAACCTAAATATCCCATGGAGAGCAAACAAGAACACCTCTGAGGGCAGCCTTCAGCCTCATAACCTACCATTTTCCAGTATCTGTGCTAGCATGTTTTCTCTAATTAATTCTCCAGTGACATAACAAAGTACATTATTTTTATTGTTAATTTGTTCATATGGTTCATTTGGGGACTTTTGGGAACTTGTAGTTTGGATTTTACTTGCAACAGCAACACTTGATGATATACTAGATTTGTAAACTACATTAGGCATATAAAGCCAAGTGGATTTTTTTTTTTTTTTGGTAGAGGCAGGATCTTGCTATGTTGCTCAGGCTGGTCTTGAACTCCTGACCTCAAGCTGTCCTCCCACCTCAGCCTCCCAAAGTGCTAGGATTACAGGCATGAGCCACTAGGCCTGGCCTGCCAACTGGATTTTCAATGATTTAGAAAAATAAGTTATGGGTATAATCTATGATATGCATGGCCTTATTTTTTTTTCTAACAGGTTTTGTCATGGAGCCATACAGAAGATGTTTATTTTGCATTTTTCTTCTTACACTGGACACTGATTTCACACAAGTGACAATTAGAATTTTTGTGGAGTACCTACCTTTTACCTCATTTTTTATTGCTTGTTATGTATAAGTATATAATGCTAATTTACTTTGGTGCTTGAATCTGAATAATTATGAAAGGTTTAAGACGCTCAGAAACATGTTTCCAAATTTCACCTGGAGATATATTTACACTACAACTTCTAAAATGAAAAACAGACCTGTTCACATGTTCAATATGTACTTTTATTTTAAATAACAGCACAACAAACACAATGACGTAACAGGACCATCACCTTAATACTGGTATCATTCCTTGACAAGTTGACTTATAATTTACATACATTGTTTTCATCTAGAGCTATTTTAAATATTAAGATATACTGTAAAACATAAATACTAAATATATACCAGTTGCAAACATAATGTGCTTAGTTATTATTCAAATGAAGTAATTTAAAGTTCCTCAAAATCATGTCCACTTGTGTTCATTGTTTCAGGATGCATGACTCGCCCCATGAATAGGATTGTACCTGTATTGGTTTGGAAGTGAACAAAAAAGGGGGTGAACAAAAGAATGGGGTATTTATTTTACTAATTGCTTACAATTACTGATGTTTTAAAAATGAAAATATAAGTTATTTTCATTTTAAAAAATCATTTAAACATTAGAAATTATAAGATAAATACTGTGAAAAAAGTTCTCAATTTTAATAAAAGTTTCTTTGTGGCCTAGTAAATAAAATTCTGTTTTCATAACAGACTCACCAGTTCTCCTGTTCCTGATAAGAAAGAAAAATGGATGGTCCACAATAACTTGAGGATACAGCACAGCCATCCTACTAATTGCAATCATTCCTATGGTGCAGAGAAAAAGTAATTACATGTCTGTGGATGTGCAGAGAACAATGAGTAATTTCTCAGATCTCTGTCTATCCATTTAAGGCAAAGGCAACGATTTACAGGAAACAAGATTTTAAAGACTTATAGAAA
The DNA here is from genome assembly GCF_020740605.2 of Lemur catta. Lineage (NCBI taxonomy): Eukaryota > Metazoa > Chordata > Mammalia > Primates > Lemuridae > Lemur > Lemur catta. The sequence goes on along the minus strand of NC_059128.1, from coordinate 195,199,731 downwards.
GAAAAATCATAAACGTGTTAACGTTTCTACTTTATCTTTCTAAATAACAAAGCAAACACACACCACACACAATTTCCTCCCTCTATCCCACCAAAAATAATGAGACAATTTATTCTGCTTGTTATAAAATTTTTATTCTCAGCTTCAGATAAATACATGTAAACCTTTACTAAAATGGCTTTTGAGTTAAAGGAAGGAGGAGAAGAAAAAAAATTCCCTAAACAAAAATCTAAGACAGCTTATTTATATTTTCAAATCATTATTTCTTTTGTCTGTAAAGGGTATTTTTACATAGCAAGTCACCAGGCTTCTTGTAAGAGGTCAGGATGGCAGTGATTAAAGGAAAAATACAGTCGTGAGAGATGCAATGGAGTTTCCTACAGCTGGGATACTGAATTCCCCTGAGATCCCTATTATAGGATGATGGTTTGTAGACTTGCTGCAATGTAGTTAATTGTCAGAAAAAAGTCAAGATTAAATTATGCAAGATTTTAAGCTTTCAGACTGCCTGATACTACTGTGTTTCTATTTCTTCCTAAAAATACTGTTATCACTGGTGATATTCTTTTAGTGGACAAATATATGCAGAAATTAGGAATAGTGTGCAAATATAATATGCTAACATTTTACTGAGGAGAGAAAAATCCTACTAAAATTTGATGATAGCTGTTTGCATGAGATTGAAACATGAGATTGAAACAAATGCAAACAAAAGGAGATAGAAAAGGCAACAGGGAAAAATCATTCTCAGTTAACTAGTGCAGTCAAAACTATCAAAATGATTAAGGACATTTACCACTGTACTTTGGACACATGATTTATGTTAAAATGTTAAGATTATTTATTTAAAATTATTTCATTAGTATTATTTAGTTAAAAGTATTTTAAAAATATTTATTGCATTCTATCATACACTCTTGCTTATGCATGTGCTTTAAAAAAATCAAAACTTTTCACTGATAAAATTAAGAACCAACTTCAGCAAGTAAATAGGCAGAAAGAAAAATGTTTAAATGGGCAACAAGAAAATATTTAAACAGGCAGCACAGCAGAAAATCTATTCTCACAGAGTTGCCAATGTCCTCCTATCTCTCATTAGAGAGAAAACTAAGACTATAGTTACTCTGTGAAGGGGCACTGGAATGAGTACACACTTCACACCCTATTTAGAAAATCCTAACTGGTTCAGCATCTGCTTGATGTCTAAGTTAGAGCAGAGTCGGTTTTTCGGCTTGGTTCTAAAAATGACCTGCACCTCCACCCAAGATTGCTTTAAAAATACAAATCTAGAAGAGGTGAGAAGACTTTAGAAAACAGCTTAGTACCTGAGGCAGCAGCTGCTTCTGAGCCTTCTTCATTAACCTCTAAGAAGGACTTGTGAATTGCTTTGGAAAGGAAAATCTCTTCGTTATCTGCAAAGGAGAATCAGAAACATTTCTTTAGCATCAGAAATAGGGAAACATTTTTACTCTTTTGTTAAATGGGTTTGAGAGATGTAAGAGACTAAGATACTGATACAAAACCTAAGAGATAATGTCACAAGATTTCATTTATGATATGAGAGAACTATGGAAGATATGATTTCTAATTTGCTCTCATTTTATATTCTGTCCTTAATTTTTATTGGCAATTTTCTCATTGTTTATTTCTTATAATCTCAGTAAAAGTGAAAATTGTTTTTAATAGTGACTTCAAATTAGTTCATAACTCAAGATAAAAACATCTTACACTTTGCTTTCTAATTTTAAATTTAAAAATATAAAATGAAAACAGGTAAAAATTCAGATATGACCAGAATAAAAAAATATTTTTTTCTTTTTTTAACCTAATCTCTAATTACTATAATGTAAATATCCTTGACAAAATAAAATAAAATGGACTTCTAGCCTGTAGAAATGTGAACATATAAAAAAGTTACTTTCTATTTCAGTTAATTGGCTTATCTGAGGATTCACAAATATGTTTTATCCTAAGATTAGGAAATAACACATTTTTAGTATCAGGAGGACTATTTTTCCCTTTGAATTGCCTTTCTATTTATACTTACAAGTTAATAGCTGTTATAGGCTGAATTGTGTTCCCCCCAAATTCCTATATTGAATTCCTAACCCCCAGTACTTCAGATTGTGACTATATCTGGAGATCAGATCTTAAATTAAATGAGGTCACTGGGGGGGCCCTAATCCAATATGACTAGTGCTCTTATAAGAAGAGGAGATTTGCACACAGATAGGTACAGAGGACGACCATGTGTAATAGTTAATTTTATGTGTGAACTTTGCTGAGCCACGGTGCCCAGATATTTGGTCAAACATTATTCTGGATGTTTCTGGAAGGAGTTTTTGGGTGACATTAACGTTTAAATCAGTGGACTTTGTGTAAAGCAGATGACTCTCACGATGTGAATGGGCCTCATCCAATCCCCTGAGGACCTTAATAGAACAAAGATAGACAGACCTTCCCCCCCAGCAAGGAGGAATTCTGCCAGTAGACTGCCTTTGGACTGCAGTTTTTCCCTGGGTCTCTAAGGTTCTAAGTTTCTAAAGCCTCCACAATCATGTGAGCCATTCCTTCAAATAAATTGCTCTCTCTCTCTCTCTTTCTGTGTATATATATTATAGGTATATAATGTATACATTTGATTTACATATATGTTACATATATTTAACTAAATATATATAAAATCCTGGCTAATATACCATGTGAAGACAGAGGGAGAAGATCACCATCTATAAGCCAAGAAGAAAGGTCTCAGAAGAAACCAACCCTGCTGACACCTTTATCTCAGACTTATAGCTTCTAGAGCTGTGAGAAAACAAATTTCTGTTTCTGAAGCCAGTCAGTCTATGGTACTTTGTCATGGTAGTCCTGGCAAACTATAAAATGGCTTTAGTCTTGAGTTTTCACCTTTTTCCAAGGTTGAAAGAAAATGAACAAAATATACCCCAAATACATAAAAAGAAAACCACCACAAGAAAGCAAAATAAAGGATTACTCAAATTTATATCCCTGCTTTTTTTCCCTATTCCAGAAAGTCTAATTCAAATTTAAGATAAATAACTTTGTTGCTAATGTTCAGCATCATTCAGTAAAAGCACAATTGATTTCCCATTAGGCTGCTTAGTAAGACTTTGTAAGTAACCAAATCCCACCCACAATATACATTTTCCTTTCAAGTTTCTAAAAACACATAATTACCTTATATGTATGGGGAATGATGCTCAACAATATTTTCGGTGCATCTGTTGCACAGCACCTAATTATTTTAAATAAGCCCTCAGATAACTCACAACGGCATATCTGAATATACTTTTAATAGGAATATTACTTTCTCAGATCATATTTAGTATTAAGATATGAGCACTGCATTTTTAAATAGTCCATTTCACATGTTATCATATTTTCTTCTGGAATGCATTTGATGACTAGAAGAAAAATAAAAAGCAATCAAGTTTTCACACTTAGAAATTAAGCATAATTAGTTCCCTCAAATTCAGAGTAGTTTTGTTTTTTAACAAAAAGAAAAATTTAAATTGTAGGTAACCAAATATATTTAGTTAATAAAAAGCACATGAATTTCAAGACAGTAAAATATATTAACTATTTAGTAGTTCATTAATGCTATATTATTTTCAGATTCTGCTGCCCATTTCCAATAGTCTGCCAGGTAAAGGAGGGCCATGCATCCAGAGCCCATATAGTGGCCCTTAGTGCAAAAGCGACAGAACCCAGTTCCTAAAGGGTGATGAAAGTCCACATTGACAGCTAAGCCCTCCTCAATTGTTCTGAGGGGAGTTCTCCTCAAAGACACTGAATGATATTTCAACCACATCAATCTGCAAAGAGAAAACTACCTCCAAGAGCTACTAGACCCAACCTGCTGGCCTCACTGGGCACCTGGAAATACGAAAAATCATCCCTTGGGCCAGGTGTGGTGGCTCATGCCTGTAATGGCAGTGCTTTGGGAGGCTGAGGTGGGAGGATCTCTTGAAGCCGGGAATTCAAGAGCAGCCTGGGCAACATAGAGAGACTCCATTTCTACAAAAACTAAAATAAAATAAGAACCATCCCATTATTTCTGGCCTCTGCCCCAAGTGTTATAACCTCCTCCAGTCACCTGCTCTCTCACATGTTCTCATTTATTCACACAAAATGATAGGGATGGCAGTGGCAGAGATACTGCACGGTGCTTGTGGCAGAAGGATCAAGAAAGCATGGATGCTGGCTGGGCGTGGTGGCTTACATGTGAAACCTCAGCGCTTTAGAGGGCTGAGGCGAAAGGATTTCTTGAGGTCAGGAGTTCGAGACGAGCCTGAGCAACATAGCGAGACCCTGTCCCTACAAATTTTTTTTTTTTTAAATGTATTAATAATTTCATTTATTTTTCTTTTCTTTTTTTTAATTATTTTTTTTATTTCAGAATATTGCACGGGTACAAAGGTTTAGGTTGCATATATTGCCTTTACACCACCAGAGACAGAGCTACAAGTGTGTCCATCCTTAGGACAGTGCGCACTGCACCCATTAGGTATGAATATGCCCATCTCCTCCACCCCCTTCCACCTGCCTGACACCTGATAAATGTTACTTCTATATGTGCATATGACTGTTGATCAGTTAGTACTAATTAGATGGTGAGTATATATAGTACTTGTTTTTCCATTCTGTGATACTTCACTTAGTAGAACGGGCTCCAGCTCCATCCAGGATAATACAAGGTGTGTTAGTTCACCATTGGTTTTTGTAGCTGAGTAGTACTCCATGGTATACATATACCACATTTTATTAATACACTCATTTATTAATGGGCACTTGGGTACCCCCATCTTTGCAGTTGTGAATTGTGCTGCTATAAACATTCAGGTGCAGATGTCCTTTTTTCCTTTGCTTAGATGCCCAGTTGTGGGATTGCTGGATCAAATGGTAGTTCTACTTTTAGTAGATGCCCTTAAGGTCATATTGATTAGGTAGGAGAATGCAGATTCACAGCAATAAGTGGTTGAAACATAAGAAAGTATTTTTCGGCCATGTTGCTGAAGATGTAGGTATTCTACTGCATTTTTCCATATTTCAATTGGATCTTTCTTAGCATCAAACAATGACTTTAAAATGTCATCTACTGAGAGCTCAGTAAAATTTAAAAAAAAAAATTATCTGGGCATGGTGGTGTGTGCCCGTAGTCCCACCTACTCTGGAGGCTGAGGCAGAAGATTAGCTTCGGCCCAGGAATTTGAGGTTGCAGTGAGCTATGATGATGCCACAGCACTTTAGACTGGGCAAGAGTAAGACCTTGTCTCAAAGAAAGAAAGAGAAAAAAAAACAAGGATGATGAGGGTTCTTCTCAGAGAGCTAGTTATTTAAAAGACAATAAAATGGACAAACCTTTTAACAAATTTCATGAAGAAAAAAAGAGAGATTGCCCAAATAAGCAATACCAAGAACAAAAAGGAGAACATATCTAAAGATACAAAAGAGAATTTTTTAAAAATAATGAAAAATATATATGTATAATTTTCTGCAGACCTGCCCGGTATACTGCACACCTGTAGGCCTGCTCGGTATGCAATACGGGGACCTCCATGAGGCTGCCTCTGCTTCACTCTCTTAGCGTTTTTCATCCCTTACACTGTGCTCCAGATTATCCAAACTGACATAGCCTGAACACACCACTCTTCATCACGTCTGTGTCCTTGATTCTCCAGAAACTCCCTAAACCTTTGTTGTACACTGAGACACCTAATCTACTTTTAAGTTTCAGCTTCTAGCCCTATGAGACTTTTTCTGCTCTCCTCTAATTCCTAAATTGCTAAAGTAGACCTGGTCACTCTTTCCCACTGAACCCAGGAACTAACTCTATCGAAGACTTTGTAATATACCATATTTGCACTGATGTCTCTCTCTTCTTGGACTGTCAACTTCCTTAACACAGGATTCTGTCATTCTTCTTAGTATCTTTGGATTCTGGTAAATAGTTGGGTCTAAAGAATGAACTAACCTAAGTAGAGGAAGTTTTCTGGTAACATGCAATTTTCTCATACATAACCCAGTACACTGCAATTAGCAGTATTTTGGTAATTGTTGAATGAAAGAGGTTAGCTACTTCATATTGTATTTAGGTGCACAGTCTTTTACTCTATGGACCCTATAACAGCAGTTCTGTTCACAGTTATGGCTATAAAGTTTATTCTTGTAACAAATAAAACATATGACACTAATCCAAAGTATATGTTCTAAGGAAAAGAGAGGGAAAGTGCAAAGCCCACATCATACTAAAAAACTTAAAAATCTGATCAAGTAGAAGAGGAAAGGGAATAGAATCCAGCAGACTAGTGCTACTGTATATATTTCAGAGACATCAAAATAAAGTTTGAATCCAATGTTTGGATTCCGACAGTATTATTAACTGCAACATAACGTTAGCAAATGTCTGCATCTGCTATAAGACCTCAGGACATTTAACCTTCAGAAAAACACCATCTTTCTGGATACACAAATAAGAGAAAATGTGACACATAAGAAATCACATCACAGTTACTGAGGAGAAAAAAGGAAATAAAGCTTTTTTCTCTTGGGATAAACTTCAAGCAGTCACGTTAAAATAAAATACCAGCGGAAAGTAGTTTAAGCAAGCATGTGTCTGTGGTCATTAAATCTTACAAGTAGATCAGTTCATGAAGGGATATAGGCAAGGTCATGATGCCTTAGCTTGCCTTCCAATATTACTCATTGCATGCAATTATGAGATAATCAAGACCATCTTTCCCGCTGGACCATACACCCCTCAAGGGCCTGGGCCTTGCCTGTTCTCTTCATCTTATCCACAATGCCTTACACACTGCCAGGGACCAGGTATGCACTCTGATATTGGAAGAATCGAATCAGAATATGAGGGAATATTAAGAAGATTTACACTGATGAATTTGTCCTACTGGTTAGAGAAAAACTAGCTATTCTCTCAATAAATAAATCAATAAATCAAAGGCAAACAGATTAAAAAAAAAATCTGCACTCTAGCCCCAAGCAGCCTTCTCCTTCTGGTCACAGCAGACATTGCTGCCAAATGACTGGTCCTACTTTCCTCCAGGCAGTGTGGAGCCAGGCTTTTTACAATGGATGAGATGGGAAGAGAGCCAGCAAACCCTAGGTTCCCCAGAGAAGAGCTGGGCAATAATTCAAGCCCTTCTGAAGAAAGCAGGGCGAAGTACAAAGGCATTCATTCAGTTACTGAGCAAATATTTATCGAGTACTCTCTGCACATGAGGTATTGTGCAGGGCACCAAAGACCCTAAGTATCTGAGATTAACATAATGCCTGCAGGATAGCCACGATGCAAGTGTAGGCCCCTCCTTCCTTCGTGGCACTGCTCCTAAACACTGCCAATTTAAACAGATTTCTGCGTCATCAAGGGCATGCTTAAAATAACAAAATGACGAGAGTGTCATAACAGAACCCTAGAATACCAAAAGTGTCTCTATGCTTTAGTTGCTAAAATATTTTTAGCTTTAGCCCCACCCATGAAATTTAGAAAAGTTTCTAGAATTTGAATTCTTTTGAAGTTGGAAGAGCATCTCTTTGTTTGCTTTTCTGGATAGATTTTGTTGCAGACCCACCAAATATTCATTTATTTGTTCCATTTATTCATTCAGGTATTAGGGATCTAATATGTGCCAGACCCTGTTAATGTACTGGGTATGCTTGCACTAAACAGTTGCAAACAAGAAGAAGGCAGACATTAAATACAAGAACAATAAAAAGGCAAATCAGTAAATGACCACAATTTGAGGGTGTGGTAATTGTTACTAAGAAAATAAGATAAGGTGATGTGTTGGTGGGTGACCGGGACAGGAAAGAATAGCTACTTGACATCCTGTGTCGGAAAGGTGGGTCTGAGAAGGTGGATTTGAGCTGAGACTGAAGGAATACAAAGGAGCCATCCATGGGAAGACCTGAAAGGAGAGTGTTTCAGGCAGATGGAAAAGCTAGCGCATAGGCAGATACAGGTTGAGCATGGTCAAGGCCCCGAAGGAGGCCTGTGTGGGTGGAGTGTGGGGAGTGGGGAAGGCAGAAGGTACGAGAGAAGCCAGGCAGGGGGACAGTGCCATTTGCCCACAGCACTCACCTACTCAGCATCTATCCTGCCCCAAGCACCGTGCTGGGCTCTGCAGACAGAAAGACATCTACGACACAACCCATGCTTTTAAATAGCTCACAGCTGAGAAACAAGTATATAGAGTCTAGGAAAAGGTGAAATGTGTGATAACAGAGGTATGTTGAAAGTGCTACCAGGTTCCAGATAAGGAAAAGTAAACCATTTAGGAAGGAAGAGGGACATGGGGGGGGGGAAGCTTCTCTGAGGCGGTGACATTTGGGCTGGATTCTGAACAATAAGCAGAAGAGTGAAAGTCGGAGAAGGGGGCAAGGACATTCCAAGCAGAGCATTATATTTGCACAGTGAGAAAAGCAGCAGGAATGACTTGAAGGCCCAGTTGGAGCCTAGGCTTTGCTGAGGTGGGGAAGTGGCAGGGGACATAATTTTAAGAGCTTTCACAATGATGCTGGAGAGCCTGGGCTTTGTCCAGAAGTAATGGGACACGACTGCTTTGATTTTAGGAGATCCCTGTGGCAGCAGCTGTGAAGGGTGCATTAGATGACAAACGGGTAGGGGCAGAAAAATGAAGTTTGTTAGCTGCTGCCATAATCCAGGCAAGAAAGTAGGGGGAGACTGGAATTAGGGCAATGGAAGGGAAATAGAGCCCTGTGGCTTATAGGTGCAAGGAGAAAGAGAACAAACATGGGCAGGGTGTAAGAGTCAGTCCGGCGTAAATCTACAGCACTTGAGTCTGACCTGAATATGGCTTTTGGTGTGTCTTCTTAATTCCTTTATTTTATTGGCTCTTTTATTAAAGCTCGTACTTTATGCTGAAGGATTTAGTACTCTTTCTCCTTCCCCTACACCTTCCAAGAGGATTACCTATTAATCCAAATGCTGACAGTCATTCATTTCCATTACAAAAATAGCCCTACTCTATAACAGGATTCTTGCCACAACTAGATGAGCATGTTAAATAGAACCAGAGAAGAAAACGATTCTCAGCACTCTTTATATTCATGCTTATTGTAGGAGTCTTTACCGTGTTTTATGTTAAGGAATTCAGCATCAAAAGCAATGGACATCAAATTGAGATGAAAAATAAATACAATAAGTACTGAGCATCTCATCTTATTCATTTCTTCATTCAGCGAGTACTAAGCAGAAAGCATAGTGCCAGGCACTGCAGGAAACGTGGTAAGAATCGATCTTTGTGGGGTATAAATTCTAGCAGGGGAGATCAGATGCATAAATAACAATAATATTAGATAAGATGTCATCTGTGAAATAAAGAAAGGCACAAAATATCATGACTTTAAGAAATAATTACTCTGGTTCATGTTATCACAGTGCCTTGATGAAGCTGGGAATATTTGAGCTGAGGTCGATAGAAGAGGTATTTCAGGTGGGAAATGTTTCATAAAGGGGGGAGCTGGGAAGGTGGGAGTCGCAGAGCCAGTGTTCGGCTTGGCAGGAGCTTGAGCTGTGGACAGGGAATCAGCCAGAGTGAAGGCTGGAGGGAGATGAGGTCTCAGTGCCCTGCCGTGCAGAGGACAGGCACGGCAGACTGAGGGCGGGCTTTGAACAGGAACTGGAGTGATCTGAGAGTGAGTCCTAAAGCGATTAATCTTAACAGTGGTAGATAAAACAGATTAGATTGGAGAGAGATTGGAAACCATTTAGGAGGCTATTGAAATGGTCTGGGGCAGCAGTAATGAGAGTCTGAAACAAAAGTGGATGCCACAGAATAAAAAATGAGAGTGGACTCGAGAGAGCTTGGCAAAGGGTCTCAAGTCACTCTGTTTTTCCAGTAGCAAGAGAAGCAGCCAGGTTTCCCCTCCCCCCACTGCTAAACCACATTTGCTATTTTTGAAGAAAGATAAAATTGTTATTACATAATTTAAGAAACCAGCAGTGTCACAATAGTACTGAATTGTTCTCTGGGTATTTTTAAATTTACTAATTAATTCTACTATTAATGCTATTTTTAAAAAAAGTTTTTTACTGATTTTTAAGAATGTTAATTAAAAACTATTATAATACATATATAAGGTAAAATTCCAAACACTACATAGCGTTAGATGAAATGAAAATGCCTCTTTCATCTAAAGTCTCTGTCCTGTATTTTAGAGGGGCAACAGCAGTTATCATTTTTTAAGATGCTATTCAAAAATGTTCTATGCATTTAAAACTCTATATAAATATATATATTCACCTCTGTGTTTTTATCTATTATGTTTCCATTCTGCCTTTTAATTTTTTTCCTTCTCTGCTTCCACAATGCTTTCTCTAGGGTTTCTCAACTCATCACTAGTGATATTTTGGGCTATTAATTTTGTTGTGGGGGAGCTGTCCTGTGCATTGTGGATGTTTAGAAGCATCCCTGGCCTCCAACCGTCAGATAGCAGTAACATTCCATAGTTGTGACAACCAAAAAGGTCTTCAGCTATTGCCAAATATTCCCTGGTAGGCAAAATTGTCCTTGTTGAGAACCACTGTTCTAATAAAACATTTCTATTAGTCTTCCTTTTATTAAATCCAGTTGTGTCTTTCTTCCCACAAGTCTAGTATTCCTTTAGGTCAGTCATGATACTATAAACATTCCTTTATTTTCATGACATTGTACTTTGTTCATGCTACCTGCCTTAGAAAGAGTTGTTTAATGAAGGAAATAGACATGGCATGGAAGATAATGGTACAGGCATACCTAGTTTCATTGTGCATCATTTTATTGACCTTTGCAGACATTGCATTTTTTACAAATTGCAGTTTTGTGGCAATTCTGTGTCAAGCAAGTTTATTGGTGCCAGTTTTTCAACAGCATGTGATACTTCATGTCTCTGTGTCATAATGTGGTAATTTACACAATATTTCAAACTTAGTCATTATTGTTATATCTGTTTTGATGATCTGTGATCAATGATCTTTGATGTTACCATTGTTAATTGTTTTGGCGTGCCACAAACTGTGCCATATATGATGGCAAACTTAATTGACAGAGGTGTTCTGACTGCTCCACTGACCATCTGTTCCCCCATGTCTCTCCCTTTCCTCAGGGCTCCCTACTGTCTGAGACACAGAAATATTGAAATTAAGCCAACTAAGAACTCTACAATGGCCTCTAAGTGTTCAAGTGAAAGGAAAAGTTGCAAATCTCTCACTTTAAATCAAAAGGTAGAAATGATTAAGTTTAGTGAAGAAGGCATGTCAAAGGCCAGATAGGCAGAAAAGTAGGCCTCTTGCACCAAACAGCCACATTGTAAATGCAAAGGAAAAGTTCTCAAAGGAAATTAAAAGTACTACTCCAGTGAATGTACAAATGATAAGAAAGTGAAACAACTTTATTGCTTATATGGAGAAAGTTTGAGTAGTCTGGATAGAAGATTAAGCTAAAACCTAATCCAGAGCAAGGCCCTAACTCTCTTCAGTTCTATGAAAATGGAGAGAGGTGAAGAAGCTGCAGAAGAGAATTAGAACCTAGCAGAGGTTGGCTCATGAGGTTTAAAAAAAGAAGCCATCTGCATAACATAAAAGTGCAAGGTAAAACATCAAGTACTGATACAGAAGCTGCAGCAAGTTATACAGAAGGTCTAGCTAAGATCATTGAGGAAGGTGGCTACGCTGAACAACAGATTTCAATGTACAAAACAGCCTTCTATTGGAAGAAGATGCCATCTAGGACTTTCACAACTAGAGGGAAAAAGTTTATGCCTGACTTCAAAGCTTCAAAGAATGGTCTAACTCTCTTGTTAGGGACTAATGCAGCTGGTGACTTCAAGTTGAAGCCCGTGCTCATTTACCATTCCCAAACTCCTAGGACCATTAAGAATTACACTATATCTACTCTGCCTGTGCTCTAGAAATTGAACAATAAAGCCTGGATGACAGCACATCTCTTTACAGCACGGTTTCCTGAATATTATAAGCCCACTGTAGAGACCTACTGCTTGGAAAAAAAAGGTTTCTTTCAAAATATTACTCCTCATTGACTATGCACCTAGTTATTCAAGAGCTCTGATGGAAAGGTACAAGGAAATTAATGGTGTTTTCACGTCTGTTAAAACCACATACACTCTGCAGCCCATGGATCAAGGAGGAATTTTGACTTTGAATCCTTATTATTTAAGAGGTACATTTCACAAGGCCATGGCTGCCACAGTGATTCCTCTGATGGATCTGGGCAATTACATTGAAAACCTGCTGGAAAGGATTTAGCACTCTAGATGCCATTAATAACATTTGTGATTCAGGGGAGGAGATCAAAATATCAACACTAACATGAGTGATTCCAATCTTTATGGATGACTTTGAGGGGCTCAAGATTTCAGTGAAGGAAATAACTGCAGATGTGGTAGAAATAGTGAGAGAACTAGAAGTGGAGCCCGAAGAGTGACTGAATTGCTGCAATCTCATAATAAAATTTGAAAGGATGAGGAATTGCTCCTTACAGATCAGCAAAGAAAGTGGTTTCTTGAAGTGGACTCTACTCCTGGTTAAGAAGCTATGAACATTGTTGAAATGACAGCAAAGGATTTAGAATGCTACATCAACCTAGTTGATAAAGTAGAAGCAGAGTTTGAGAGGATTGACTCCAATTTTGAAGTGGGTAAAATGCCAATCAGACATCATAATTACAGAAATCTTTCATAAAAGGAAATGTTGATCGATGTGGCCAACTTCACTGTTGTTTTATATTATGAAATTGTCACAGCCACCACATCCTTCAGCAACCACTATCCTGATCACTCAGCAGCCATCGACATCAAGTCAAGACCCTCCACCAGAAAAAAGATTATGACTCACTGATGGCTCAAATGATTGTTATCTTTAGCATTTTTTAGTAAAAATGTATTTTTTTTTTTTTTTTTTTGGCGACAGAGTCTCACTCTGTTGCTCTGGGTAGAATGCAGTGGTGTCATCATAGCTCACTGCAACCTCAAACTCCTGGGCTCAAGCAATCCTCTTGCCTCAGCCTCCCAAGTAGCTGGGACTACAGGCTCGTGCCACATCTGGCTAATTTTTCTATTTTTAGTAGAGCTAGGGTCTCGCTGTTGCACAAGCTGGTCTCGAACTCCTGAGCTCAAGCAATTCTCCCAGCTCTGCCTCCCACAGTTCTAGGATTAAAGGCGTGAGCCACTATGCCTGGCCTAGTAATAAAGTATTTTTAAATGAAGGTATATACCTTGTTTTTAGACATAATGCTATTGCATACTTAATAGACTACAGTATAGTGTGAACATAACAAAAAATCCGTGTGACTCACTTTATTGTGACATTCACTTCAGTGTGGTTGTCTGGAACTGAACCCGTAATATATTGAGGTATGCCTATATCTATCCTAAACACCATGAGACTCTCATTAAAATAGAAAGTAATAACCAAATACATGCAGATAATTTCCCTGGGTGTTAATGGAGGCTACTAAGAGTTATAGACACTTTAATCATCAAAGCTTTCATAATATTTGGAGAGGCAAAATACTAGACATGTAAAAATGATACCAACCAAGGCAGAACATATGGTGCCCAAATAAATGATGCAGAGATAAAAGGTATTGAATTTTAAGGAAGTAGAGAGGCAAGTTTTGTGGCAATAGTTTTTGAATGAATGATTAATAAGTTAATGTGTGTGTGCATGGAGGGGGCAGAAAATGGGAGGATGGATTGGCTGGTGTGGCTGGTATGCTGGAGCTGCTGAGACTTTGGCAAAACTAATATTCCAAGAATCAAAGAGTTCCCACGGAAAGCTTGGGAGGTTTGCTTTAGATCTTTCATCAAGTCATCCTGAAGACCTGAATTGGGTGGTATTTGAGAATGGCAAATCCTGGATTTTTCACTGATGTTTTACGGAGAAAAATGTTCCAAGAAATGTAATGTATACTGTGGGCCCAAAGAAACCTCTTCTCTTCTTCCTTCATCCTTTTTATCCTTTGGCAAACATTTACTGTGTGTCAACTATGTGTCAGTCCTGTGCCAGGTACCAGGAATGCAACTGTGAGGGGGATACCGAGGAGGATTCAATTCTCACGGATGTTTGATCAAGCGAACAGATGTTACACAAATAGAATGTATGATTTCTCTGGAAGATTCTAGTGTTATTTCAAATCTTCAAACCATCTGCATTCATAATGCATATTTATGGTCTATTGTCTCTGTACATAGTGAAGGCAATTAAATATTACCTTATAAACCTTCCAAATATGTCAGAAATTATAAGCTACGCTGACCACAATAATTGATTTGCCACTGAAGTGCTACTCCCTCAGGACTGAAAGATAGCAGATATTCTATTTATCTGAAATAACTGCCTAGATGTTTGGGTGAGAGAGTGAGGAATCACTAATCAAACTGAAAATAGAGCCACGTTAAGAAAGCAGAATGTAATTATCCAGTTGGAATTCAGCCAGCATGGTAAGACAGATTCTCTCAATTCCTAAAGAAGAGGGAATTATAGCTTTAAATTATGTGAAGCATCAGCCATGAATATATTTCTGACTCAGGTACAAAGATACCATATTATCTTTTGAATGTCCACCAATCCTACCTTCTTGACAATCCCACTGAGGACTTTAGAGCCCTAGGAGCTTGGATATGAACCATGAAAACATTTACTCAGGGAAAACTCATTTCTCTTGTGTGGACAGGAACATTTATATAGCAGACATTTAGAAAAGCTCTATTAGTGCTTAGGGCTGTAAGCTCTCTGAAAGAGGAGTAGAAGTTGTGGTACCCAATACATCAATATCAACTCACTGCTAGAAGCTGAGTGCTGTTTAGAAAACAATCTGCCCAATCTTAAATCTGGGAGGACAAGGGCTTTTTTGATCACAGACTCCTTGAGAATTTCTTGAAATCTATGACCGTCCTCTTTCCACCCATTTCTCTCCCTCTTTGTCTTTCTTGTGTGTCTGTGCCCATGCGCACACACACGCATACGCACGCGTGCACATACACGCACACGCACATTCTTATGTGCAGCTTCACAGATGGGGGCATCAGCTTCCTTGAATTTAGTCCATGGGCCTTCACAGTCCAGGTTTAGAAAATATAGTTCAGCCAGCTTGATATTCTATAGGCTGCTGCTTCAGGAGAGGAAAACTCAATTCTCTCCTGTAATACATGAACTGCTAAGGAATCTTCTATCATCTCAGTGTTCTCTTGGAGAATTTAGTTCAATAATTTGCATATAAAGAAGCCTTACATGTCGAGTGTCTTTTGTCTCAGTATATATTTCTCTTTATCTCATCAGAAAACAGATTCTGTTTTCTTTCTTCTATAAAAAGGATAGAAAATAATTATTATATGCGGTTACTTACTAAGCTTTAAGTTCATTGTTGCCTTTTTCAATGACAAATTTCTTGAAGTTAGCTACTTAAAAATACTTCCAAAGGTATTTTACACATTCTAAATGCTTTAATGTTACTAACATTTTATGATTTTTACTTAGAACAAATTAGGGTATCTGAATCAAATAATTCAACTGGAGTTTTTTTTTCTTGGAATAGTTAAAATAAATTACTGGACACCCCAATGTGCTAGGTACACTTGGAAGTTACTGCTTCAAAACCACTGTTTTTTATCAAAAACTTAGGAAAATGTTTACACCATCTCACTGAGTATTCTTTATTCTTTTAAAAAGTTTTTGGTCTAGTTCTCACAGCAAGCACTCATTTACTCTCTTTTCCTTCTTTCTTTCCTCCATGATTTATTACAATGGGACATATTGAGATATTCATTGATTATCTACCTTACAAGGCATTGTGTCAGATGGGATGGGGAATCCCAAAATGTATAAGACAAGTCTTCTGGAGAATATAATCAAAGATAAGACATGAACCAGATAATATAAACTTAATGTTATGACTGGATTTATAGTTTTGCTTGTAGAAGTTAAATATATTTCTCGCTAGACTTGTTTGGCAAGCAGTAACTATATTTTACCTCAGAACTCCATAGTAAATAGAGGATTTAACATCATCATTTTCAAAAGCTCTTATGGAATAACATTTTTTAAAATTAGTGTTTATTTCTTACCAGACAGGGCTGTCAAATTTGCATTTTTGATGAAAATTTCAGTTATTCCAAGAGCCTTCAAAACATCTTTTAAATCAACTTCTTGTTCCACTGTGAACCTGGAGAACATAAAGGGGGAAAAATATTTAGTTACAGCATCTTGTTACCTGGGACAAGAACAAAATGTTAGATGTGATGATTTTAAAAACTTACTTTTTAGAGGGCAAATTATGCTAAAACTGGCTTTTGATTGCAAGTAGTATTTGATTGTGCTTGTAAAAAGAGGGGGCATCAAAGAGAATGACATAACAAAATACGATTTAAATTCATAAGTAGGAAAATATATGATATAGACATAAGACTGTAATACATCCTAGAATAAATGAGTTTTGAGATCAAGAAATCATTACCATAGTACTATGTAAAACTTGTAAATGAGTAGCTTTCAAAATCTTTTGACCTAGTAAGTAGTATGTGTGTTTTTTAAGCTGGTAATGACTAATCATACATTTGCCCAGGGTATTTCATTCTCTTCTTAGTATCTTTCTCAATTAATGCTGCTCACTCGCTATTCCCCACCCCCTATGGACAGGGTCACATAAAAGCCAAGTTACACTATAGAATAAATACATTCAGCACTTTAATCCCATACAACTCAGAGAAAGGAAACATCAAACCTCTAGAACATAAGCCTGTTTTCTTGATGTCATCACAGAAAAACAATTAACTAAAGTGAATTAATTATTATGCCTTAAAAATTATGTGCTTGTTTAACTATAGTACAGGTTTTTAAACAAAAGAATAATGGTGTTTATTTCTTGTTTTTATTGATTTTATGAGTTATTACATAACATGAATGTATATCACTTTTATAAAAAGAAATAAACCATTATTTAAAAACTTAAATGAAAATAAGCACAGTTGTCATAAACAGAATATTAACTTAGAAAATAGTTTCCACAGCAAGCCAGATTGATCCTAATATAGAATCTCCCCTAAACCAGTGAATTGTGTTACCAGTCTCTCTAGTGCAAGAAATAGACCAAACATGCCTGCATTAACAAATACATTTTTAAAAAGCAAAGACATTTATTACTTTTTTTTTAAAAAAGTGAAAACAACTGGTTAGAACTAAATGTTTCCCTTTCTCTAAGATGTTGCCTCCTGATCAATACAGATTATAAATATAAATTTTTAGGCAATAGGTTGTGTCCTTAAAAGGACTAAGTCCGTGATAGTCACTAAAAGTTACATTAGCATCCTTTCTGATGTCTAGTTATAAGAATAAGAAGAAAATGATTTCTGTAAACAAGAGGAATGATCAGGAGGAAATAATTTTAGCAGGTTTATGTTTACGGAGAAATGACCAATACACGAGTATGCATATATCAAACATACTAAACTAGGTACTAATTTTTATCAAAATTTCACACTTGGACTTAACCTTGTTTCTTTTGTTCTCTACCAAAACCAGATATTGATTGTGAAAGTAGCATTGTTCTATGGCGCCCATCTCAAAAAGGGAATGAATAGGAAAATACAGAATGTCTTACAGAATATGTTCAATGGCTTAAGGTGATGTGATGTGTGTGTGTGGTGTGTTTACTGCTATTCATTTTTGAACACTTATATGGAGCTTACTATATACCAGAAACTGCTCCAAGGGTATAAAAAACAGATTACTTTAAATATCACTACAGCTGTTTGAGGTCACTATTATTACTATCCTCAGGTAATAGAAGAAGAAATTGGAGTGGCAGATAGATGAAATAACTTGACTAAGTCATACAGCTAAAAAGTGGCAGAGCAGGGATATGAATCTGTGTGGTATTATACATGTCCTCATCCACCTAAAATAAGAAGGTGAAGGAAAATATCAGTAGGGGGGTTCTGTTTACTTCTTAAAAGCAACTTGGTTTGTTTCACACTTTTGCAGCTGGCTGGTCAGGTGGTGGTTAAGTAACTGATTCAAGTGAACTTGGGGAAGTTCCTTAATTTCTGAGCCTCAGTTTTGGCATGTGAAAAATGGCAATAGTAATACCTACTTCGTGGCATTGTTGGAAGGATTAAATAAGGTTTCTAAAAGTCTTAGGATGGTGCTAGCATGCATGAGGCACGCAATGTAGGACATACTATGTACTATATCGCAGTTATGCATGTCACATGATTGTAGATGTTAAGGTGTTGTTAACATTCTGGTAGTAGTTGGAATAATTTTATTAAATAGCTGTATTAATTCCTTCTAACTTAAATTACTCAAATTTAGTTTTTTATTGATTTTAATATTTGTAGTGTTTGGCATAGGACAAACCACATAGGTTGAAGCGACACTAAATTCAGATGTTCTTAAGATTTTTTTTGTTCAAAGTTGAAGACAGGATGTAAATAATATCCACTTGTCCATTTGTTGTCTTTTTTTTCCTTACCAAACTAGTGAAAAATAGCTATTATTCATTTATTATCTCTCTCTTCTTAATGTAAACTAATATTAATACAAATAATCATTATCATCTCCCATAAATTGAGTGCTTACTACGTTCCAGGCACTATGAAAATACTTTTACGTACATAGTATATATTTAATCATTTCTATAATGATCTCAAACAACTCTATGAAATAGGTATTTTTATCTCTGGGCTACAGAAGAATAACACTGAAGGTTTACAAAGCTAAGCAACTTTCCCTAATCACACAGGTAATAGGTGGAAGAATGAGAATATGAACTAAGGTCTTTCTAATTGCAAAGCCCCCCATCACTAATCACTAAGTACAACAATGGCTTTTAAAAATAAAACAATATTAGAGCCAGATTTTACATTTCACTGAGGGTAAAAATAAAAAGCCATAACACTCACTTTTTCTAAAGCCAAAAGGCATGCCTGTTTTAGTAAAGGCATACAATGTAATTATGCATTTGCAACTTTCTGTCTGAGTAAGTCAGAGAGGTCTGTTGAGGGCAGAAGAATAAAGACTGAGTAGACTTGTGAAGCAAGTCTTAGAAAAGAACAAATATATCCTATATGGGATATTATAAAATGTATAAGTAACTAAATAACAAATCAAACTCTTTGTAGGAAAACCTAATGAAAAGATTGATGTTAAAGAACAAAATCAGATGTCTCATGTATTGGTTTTCTTTTACAAACATGGAACTAAAATGCAATTTTAGTTAAATCTTAGAGATGTACAACTGTGCACAAATCTTGTGGTATTTCATTGGATTTGGTGATATCACATTGATATAGCTATCTTATTTTCTTTTGAATAGATTCCTGTATTCTGGACAAAAATATGATGTTAATTTAGCATCGAATTTGTGTAGGATGTAAGATGTTTGGGAGAAAAATTACAAAAATACTAAAGAAATTACTTCCTCTGCACTTCCCCACCCTCCACCATACCCTCTGCCTCTTAAAGACAATATTGTAAAGCTATTTGTATAACCTCTAGTATAATTCAAAGTACCTGTTAAGAAGGACAAGAATGTGGGCCAATTACAGAAATGCAAAGTTGCATTTTCAGAGTAATATCTGCCTGTGAATAAAACTATATAACCATTAAAGACTAACACTTGAGTAAACCTAAACATAACTGTTAGAAATATTTTTACTTTTGCTAAAATTGGGTCACATAAATCTTTATCTTCATTGAACACTTAGTGGATACTAATGCTGTAAAATGGAAGATGGATAGTTTCCCTCTCATTATTATAACATGTAAAGTATTTGAAAACAGTCAATCTCTTATAAACAAGAAGCAAATTTACCCTATCTTGCTATTTAGCCTTTCTATCTATGCAGAGGGAGAGTTCATGAAACACGTGGAAAATGGATACATGTTAATTAGCTGTGCCTAGTTTAGTAACAGGCATTAATATAATAAGCAAGAGAGCTAAACTATTTCATAATTGAAGAGTATCTCTTAGAAAATGCAAATTTAATTTTCTTCTGCTGTCACATTCAATTTCTCAGTGGACAGGACCCGGAGGCCACATTTTCTAGTGAATATGATTGAATTAGAGTACATGATACTTATTAAGCATTCCTTTAGAACCCTGTTAAAATACTCCTAAATAACTCTACATCATCACAGAATTGAAGCATTTGGAGACACTGCACTTAACTCACGGATCTAATAAGGGAAGCATTACACTGTCCTGAATTTTTCATATTATCAAAAGGAATTCCTTATAAAATACAAGAAAAAATACTAAATGAATGATAAAACATCACCAGATAAAGATAATCACAGACTAAATATTTTACAAGTTTAGACCTGATTTAGATAGCAATTTATATTTAGTTCAAAAGTAAATTGTTCTCTGAAGTTAAGATACATTGTTTACATATTGTGTGTAAACGTTAATTCTCATATATTTAAAAAACTTGGCTCTATTTGTTAGGTATTCATTGACTACCTGTTCTTGAGAATAAACTTATAGTAGAATCTTTTTACATAAATGTACTGTCATGGAAAGTTACGCATGTTAAATATCTTAGCCAAAAAGAAAAAACTCAACCATTGGAGTTGTGCTTACCTTAACGTTTATATGTAGACTAAGAAATTTATGGCTATATATTAGGTATGGTTATATATTATGAATGTATAGCATAATATAATGCTATATAATGAATATATAATATAATATTATATATTTTGAATATATTACATAATATGATTTTCTAGCCAAAAGTATCTACAGTTACAAATAGATCTTTTTCATTAACATAAGCATACTATAAGCTAAGTTTTTATAAAGATAGATATTTACATAATATGTAACTTTTAAATGATAATCCCTAAAATTAGAATAAAGATGAGTTAGTTAATGCACGCTTGTTCAGGCTGGTCTCGTTAACTCCTGGCCTCAAGCAATCCTCCTTCCTCAACCTCCCAAAGTGCTAGGATTATAGGCATGAGCCATCATGCCTCACCAATAATTTAGCTTTAATACTAATGTCTTATTTATCACCTTTCAATGTTTGTAGTAATTAATC
Organism: Lemur catta; assembly: GCF_020740605.2. NCBI lineage: Eukaryota > Metazoa > Chordata > Mammalia > Primates > Lemuridae > Lemur > Lemur catta. The sequence continues at coordinate 195,178,632 of NC_059128.1, read as the reverse complement.
CTACTTGAACAATTTTCTTAATATAGAACGAGTGGTAGAACTATATTTCCACATATATACACACATATATACTTATCTGTTTATTGATTTTTTTCTTTATTAACAGGTTTAGTGGGTACGAGTTGAATTCTATTACATGTATATATTGTATAGTGGCAGAGTCTGGGCTTTTGGTGGATATTCTTTTATAACCTAAAATTTACACGTTATTTTTATAAACATGTTATATGTGTTTATTGGCCTACCTCGCCTACTGGGTTTTAAGGTATTCAAGGACAGAATAAATATCTTCTGTTGGGTTTTGTTTTGTAAATACTTATTGTATTCCTGTTATAGGGGAGAGAACTAGCTCTACCCTAGAAGAACTTACAGAAAGAAAAGGAGAACCACAAAAAGGTAATGTTATTGTGGGATGATAACAGGTAATAAATAACAGGGAAGTATATAAGTGAAGCAAAAGTGAGGGCCACTTGCTCCATCAGGTAGTTCATGGCAGGCTTCTTGGAAGAACTAATGCCAGAGCTGCACCCTGAAAGCTAAGAAACTCTATATAGCAAAGAAATGTGAGGGGGGCATTTTAAGCCAAGGCAAGAACATAAATGGAGACTCAGAGGCATGAAAAGAGTGTGAAGGAATGACATAACTACAAGTACCTAGATAAAACTTGCTACAAAACATTTGATGTGAGTGGCCAGGGTTGGGGTTGAGGAAGTGGATGATAGTTAGGACATTAAAGACCTTTCATGGATTTTATTTTTTCAGCCACAGGGAGAATTTTGAGCAGAGCTGCTTCATCCTGCCAATTTATGTTTGCATGTCAACACTTAGCACAGTGACTTGCTTACAGTTCTTCCAGCAATGTCAGAGATTGTTTTCTCTCCAGCTTTAATCGACTTTAAATATTAATGAAATACAGATGACTGTTAATGCAAATGATATTCAGAGACAATAGATTGAAAAATCTTCTAAAACAAAGCTAAGAATGTTGAATTATATCTGAAATTAGGTCTTGGTAAATAGTACCGAATCAATCAGTAAGTGAGCATTTGTCTCTGGGCAGGAAGGATCATGTGAGTATGAAAAATATTTTTTAAAAAATCAGAAGAAGAAGAGAATAGTACAAGACTTAAAAATCAAAAGCAGTTCCAAGAGGATTTTTTGGGTCAGACCCTCATTAATAGCCCTCCCTCCATGCTGTGGGAGGGGTTACATAGAAGCCTCTCACCTGGGCAAGTATACTTCCACTTTTTGCTTCTTCACAGAGTTTGCCCATTCTTCAACCAGCTGTGGTTTGACCAATGGCTCTAGAGTAGCCAGTGGAACTTCCTGTCTGGACAGTACCAGCATCATGCTCATCTCATCTCCCTCATATGGTATTTCAAGGACTTGGTAGATTCCACCAGCTTCATTGGAGCCATCACTAAATTCTCCTAAAATGAAACAAACAAACAAACAGACAAAAAACCATAAAGGGTCTATACTGAAGCTTTTTTTAAAAAAAATTTAAATTTGTTATAAGTTTCTTCCAAAATGGTGTATGGAATATAAGAAATTCAGGCATCTCAGAAAATGAGGTTTTATTTGAAAACAGGCCCTGAAATTCAAATGAATCCTCAGCCCTGCAGAATTTATTTTATTTTAGAATCCACAGAGTATTTCCCATTTGTTATAACATGTTCTCTAGACTTCCTTTTCATTTTTAAATGAGATAATTCAATACATGTAAAGGATATCATTAGAAACAGTGAAAAGTCCTGGTTAGAAAAATAAAGCCCTGGATCCAAGTTGGATATTAATTGCATTTATCAATATCCACTTGGTTTCTAAGAAGGGAAAATTTGACCATATAATACTTGTCTCTCTATTATCACCATGACTACAAGTTTGGAGGAAAAGATTGTGCAGCCAAAATGAACTCTAAGCATTCTACAATAGTTATCCAGTGCATTTGTGATAACTAAGGTCTCCAAATTAGGTAATTAGGTAAATAAATTTATTGGCTTTGTACTCTATGAACTTAGCCAAGTTAACTAGGCTTATAAAAAATGTTTAAAACAAATTGTTCTGCCACTACTTTAAAATTTTTCCTATTTTCAAAAATAAATATAATGTGTTTGTTATGAATATTTTCCTATATCTAATCAAGGTCCTTTAGATACCACACTAAACATTTTGATTTTCATATAAATACGTATTTTCTTCCTTATTTTGACTGTTAACCTGATTAGCTGTGATTATCTTTTATTATGACAATATACTTTTAAATAGAATAAACAATTAGTTCTGACATATATTTGGCTTAAAATTATATTTCTGTTTATGACTTAACAAATTATTATAATTTATTATAGCATATAGGAAAGAATAATACCCTAAACTTCTGAAGAGTCCAATGAAACATCTGAAAATAATGCCAATGCCAAGGATATTGAGTCATATCACAAATTATAGGCTCTCAATAAATAAACCAATGAATGAACAATTATGTCTGGCTATACATATAAAAGTATGAAATCAAAATTTTAAAGGAAAAAAAGTCCTTGAATGAGAAGAATGCTTGAAATTCAAAAGGCGGTGCAGGGCCCAAATCATGCGCTTGTTGGAACATCTGGTTCATTAAAAACCATCCCGAAGCCAGTGACATTTTAGAGTAAATAGGAATGTTTTTGCACAATGTCAGGTATTTTCAGATGAATAAAGCCATTCTACAGATGTGATCAAATTTATAAATTAAAAAAAATATTGAAAAACTGTCAATGCATATAATGTTCACTCAATATCTAATTAGAGGCCTTTGAAAATGGAGCCAAAGAAATTGAATTGTAGCCCAAATTAAATTGACAAAGAGTTATAGTAATGAATATTTCATGCTCTTTCTTAGAAATTTGTTGATATACTGCAATAAGAGGGAAATAAAAGTCAAAATGTCTTACCATAATAAAATTCTCCTTGTTGATACATCATTGGAATTTGTACTTCACTTTCATCATCTTTAGTGAAAGAAAAGGTTCTAGTATTTTCAGGTCTAAACTGTGACTTCCAGTTCCCCTTGAAATAGACAGCATTGATGAGGGCCAGATGAGTGGCAGCATCAAAATCCCTTGAGGATACCAAATCTTTCAACAGATCTATTTAGGGAAAAATGAACAAATAAAAATTCACATTAAATTGGAAGGTGAAGGGGGACCAAAAGATTACCAAATTGCCATCGGATAAAATGGTCCAGAAAAACTGCATACCAAACGTATTTAGGTCATTAAATATGAAATGTCTGATTTAGAATCAAAAGTGTAGTTTATTATATCTCAAACAAGAAGCAGTACAATTAATCAAAGTATGTCCCTAAACTGTCGACATAGTTTTGCCCTCTTGATGGTAGCTTGTTTATGCCAGCAGTAAAGAAGGCTGGAGAGTGAGTGGTGATGAAATTGCGCAAGGCGTTTTCCATAGCTTGTTGAGAACTGAATATTTTTCCTTGCACACAGTGGTCCAATACCTGGAAGAAGTGGTAGTCAGTTGGTGCAAGGTCTGGCAAATACGGTGGATGACAGAGTTTCCAAGTCCAACCTCTGTAGTTTGAGCAGCGTTGTTTGTGTGACATGTGGTTCAGCATTGTCTTGCAAGAGGATTGGCCTGTCTCTATTGACCAATCTCCGCTGCTTAATCGCGAACATCCTCATCATTTCATCCAGCTGGATGCTGTAGACATCCGCTGTAATCAGTTGACCAGGTTTCATGAAACTGTAGTGTGTAATACGAGCCCTGGATCACCAAACAGACACTAGTTAGCTTTTTTTGATGAATACTCAATTTTGGACTGTGTTTCAGTGCTTCCTCTTTATCCAACTATTGTGCAGAAAGCTTGCAATTGTCAAAAAGAATCCATTTTTCATCACACATAACAATATGGTGTAGAAATGATTCTCCTTTATGTCATGACAGGAAAGGCAGGCAAGCCTCAAGACGATTTCTCTTCTGACACTCGTTTAATTCATGATGTATCCATTTATCCAGCTTCTTTACCCTGCCCATTTGTTTCAAATGGTACAATATTGTTGGAATAGTAATGTCAAACCTTGCTGCTAATTCACATGCAGGTTGAGATAGACTGGCTTCTCCTATAGCTTTCAGCTCATCATTATCCACCTTGGTCTCTGGTTGCCCACGTGGCCCATTTTCAAGATTAAAATCACCAGAACAGAACTTCTCAAAGCATTGACATACTGTGCGTTCATTAGCCACATTCTTCCCAAACACCTAGTTGATATTTCAAGCTGTCTGTGCTGCATAGGTTCCATGATAGAGCTCATATTCAAAAATAACACAAAATTTTTACTTATCCTAAAAAAATTTAAAAAACAATTATAAGCCAAACCATGCGTCTGAAAGAATGAGAGTGTAGCTTCACAATAAAAGTAAAACAAGAAGTGTCAGAGTGAAATGTCAGAGATACCAACTGTCAAACTTAGTACTTAAGGAAATCGGACATTTCATACTTAATAATTTAACCCCCCCCCAATACAAATTAAAAGTATCTTACTTTCAAAGAAAAAAACTATACATACACACACACAAAATTATATATATAATAGAAATATTGTGCATCCAAACATTCATACCACCTAAAATAATACTGGTACCATCTTGACACAAAAACTATGAAACCACATAAAACAGAATCTCAGCTTCCCCACGTTCTAGTTGCAATGATACATGTAAAACTCTTAACACAGAATAAGCATTCAATAAATGTTTCTAAATTTATTCTTGAACAACGTACATTATTAAATTTTATCCAATTCAAACTTTTCCTGCATGTGTATTGGACATCTTTCTGCCAATATAACAACTGCTTTTGACTAGGGGAAAACAGATTAGTGAAAGCCAATTTAACTCATGATGTATTATTTTCTATCATTTGAAATGTTCCTTTCCAAGTCTATATTTAAAAGATATTGGAGGCCAGGTGCGGTGGCTCACGCCTGTAATCCTAGCACTCTGGGAGGCCGAGGCGGGTGGATCGCTCGAGGTCAGGATTTCGAGACCAGCCTGAGCAAGAGCGAGACCCCATCTCTACTAAAAATAGAAAGAATTTATCTGGCCAACCAAAATATATATAGAAAAATTAGCCGGGCATGGTGGTGCATGCCTGTAGTCCCAGCTACTCGGGAGGCTGAAGCAGTAGGATCGCTTAAGCCCAGGAGTTTGAGGTTGCTGTGAGCTAGGCTGACGCCATGGCACTCTAGCCCAGGCAACAAAGAGAGACTCTGTCTCAAAAAAAAAAAAAAAAAAAAGATATTGGGTCTTTGCTGTTTGCTAAAGTATCTAAAGAAGTTTAAAAACAAACAGATTTTAATAATTCAATCTATTTCAGGTGGATTATTACACTTAATTTATTCTTTAAATGTTAAAAAACTAAATATAAGTTTCTTTTACCCTACATTTTAATCTCATAGTTAAAAAACACAAGACCAAAATCTGTTCTGTATTCTTTCATTTTATTAATCATAGCACTTAAAGTAAAAGGTGCCTCAGCATTTTGGGGATTATAGGATACTTAATATATGCTCAGGTGTTTCTGTTCCAACATAAAGTTTTAGATTAATATTATTAGGAGAGTTTTGACAACATGACTTCCTTTAACGAACAGCTATAGTAATCTACTTTTAATGTAGTCTCATTTTTTTAGATCCTAACTTCAATTATTTTGCTAGTAAAATTGAAAAATAAACATTTGGAAACCTTTAGTTCATTTTAAAACTATAAAATAGAAATAAAATCTAGAATAAATGCATCTCATCTTAATTCCTCTCCATTTTTTGGGGTTTAAAATGGGCAGCTTTTTAAAAAATGAATGCCATACAAATTGTTTTGATCACCAAACAAGTTCTGTGGTTCAAAAGCCAACAAATATCTTTAAACTCTGATTCTTAACTTTCTTATTCTATATTAATCATATTGTTAAGAGGTCCACCTACTGCCATTCTATCTAGTAACCAACCTGTTATTCAGGTCAAGCAAAATTCCATACAGTAGTTGAGATTACTGTACAGAGGAAACGCATCCGTCAGAGCACAGATTTCAGATTATCAGTGTCAAATTCTATACACGCCAAAAGATTTAACTTTCTCAAATGTTCATTCATAAACAATGCTTCCAAAATAGACTGTAATCTATACAAAATAATTATTAGATACTCAACTAAATGCTAGCTAACATAAAAAATGTAAAAGGAGTGAGAGAACAAGTACTTTCAGAAGTAAAAGATAGCTAAACTAAGCTACTAGAGAAGGAAAGGAACCAAATGACATACTGTTTGTGTTATTCTCCACCCACTTATTAATGTAGTTGGCCACGGCTATATTTTGACTGAAGTCCACATGATTTACTTCTGCATTAAAGTATTTTTTCATCATTTTCAAAAACTCATCATTGATATGAAATCCATTTTGCACAAAGAGGGAATTGGCAATTTTCATCACATATTGGCTCTCTTCAGCAGTTGCCATGTTAGAAAAATCCTCCAAGAAAGAAAATTCTTCACCTGCAAGATGACAGAGGACAAGTTTATTAGTGGAACAAACACCGTGAAAGATCAAGGAGAGGGAAGAGGCATTAAAGCACAAGGCAGATTAACAGAACAAGCAAGGGCCCAAGGGAAAAGTGCCAGGCTTATTCCCCACATTGACATGGTAAGGAAGTGCCAGTGCTTGTACTATTTCTAGATGTTCAAATTAACCTTTTACAGCTTAATATTATTAACTGATGTTATTTTTTATTTCATTGTCATCTTGCTAGAATCTACAAAGCAGAGATTTTTAAGTTGTTTTCTTTCAAAGTACTCATTACTTTCATCAAATCAGTCTTATTTTATAATTATCAGAATGAATTAATTATCTGGTTTAAAATCCAAGACATTCCTTTAAATTTTCCTCAGTAGACTTTTAAAAAATCTTATAAATAGAAAATTAGAACATACTAATTCTTATCTTTTTAATGAGTTAATTCACATGTATATTAGAAGTATTAAAATAGAAAGCATACATCATGTCAAAGTGATTACAAAATGCCTTTTGGCTAGAAATTTCCTCCAATAAATATGATTTTTATAAGATAACATTTCAAAAAAGTTCTTTGATGCTATTTAAGCAAGGATGACACAGTTGATTTTAAACAAAAATTTCAGATATTCTTAGAGAATCATGTTGTCTGTCTTTGTAGCACTCTTCATAGCTGTAAATTTTCATTTATAAATGATTAATATATGCCTCTCCCTCTAGACTGGAAACACCAGAACAATGTTTGCTTTTGTCTATTACAGTGGAGTTGATTTGTAATAATAATTTTTAAGAAGAATCTAATTTCCTTAGATTCCCTCAGTCAGAAATGGAGCCAGAATTAATACCTTTCTTGGGTTTCCTAATCCTTCTCCTAGCCACACCATCTCAATGAGATCATTTCTTACCCTGTGTAAATATTGCTGCTTATGGCATAAGAAGACAACATAACTGAATTAAAAGTTAAGGTCAAAAGTCTTGAGAAATCAAACCTAAGCACACTTACCATTTTTCAGGCTGTCATACCCCATTGAATGGCGGATTTCTTTCTGGGTAGACCCTCTGGCCCCAAGTTCCATCATTCCCATTGCAAGAGCAATGCTCAATGGAGAGAAGAGAATATTTTCATCTTCCCCTGTGGCTCTAAGATGGTTATACATATTCACTGACAACTCAGCCATGGTTTCACCAGGGAAAGTGGCCCCTAAAGCCATACTTTGTAGAATCAGCAAAGAGAAGAGTCCAAGGAAAGCCATGTTGGAATAATTTCGAGCCTAAAAAATAATAATTTGCATATTAATTATTAAATTTCTCAAAGAAATGAGGGACAGGTAAAAATACAAAGAATTATTTTTTGGCAAAGTTGTAAAGCAAACCAAAGATTTTTAAACATATACTCTATGTGTTTAATATCTCTGTAACAAAAGCCTCATGAAAGGATATGTTAAAATGTTCTACTTTTAAAAAGTCAATTAGTAGTCAAATGAATAAATAATACTGCTAAAGTGTGAGGATTCTCCCAGGAATAATATAGCCATGGTCTCTACCTTCATGGGGTTGAAAGTATGTAAAATTATATATGCAAGTACTTATAAGTCATGTTTGGTGAAGCTAATTTATCAATTTTTCATAGCCTTGCGAAATACATTTTGATCATGATTTTGTACCAACTTATTCTAGCTTCCACTAAACTATGTAGGTCCAGGACAAATACAATAAAAACCAAAAGATATTTATAGGGCTTAAGATTAACTAGCAGAGTTAAGCAATGGAAAATGCCACTTTACTCATTTACTACAATTTATAAAGTCAATGCACCTTGCAACTGGGTTACCAACTGGCAAGAAGAGATCAGACACACACCTGCCACAAGTCCCAGTGTGTTCAGCCCAGGTTGCAGAGCCCACAGGAAGTGGTAACCCAGGGGGGCAGACTCAGCACATCCTGTGTGGTTGGTCCTCACAGGTTGGTTCCCTGTGAGGCTGCTGCTCCCAGTGACAATCTTTGGGCAGGGAGGAGCCTCCTGCCAAAGTTGAGAATGAAGTTGAATTCTTGCTACATTAATGGGGTGGGGAACCTAAGGCCTCAAGGCCACATGTGGCCCTACAAATCCCCAAGTGTGTCACCTCAACTGAGTCCAAACTTCATAGAACAAATCCCTTTATTAAATGGCTTTGTTCTGTAAAATTTGGATTCAGTCAAAAGGCTGCACTCAAGGATCCAGAAGGCCATATGTAGCCATAAGGCCACAGGTTCCTCACTCCACTGAATATTTCTAATTTTCAGACTCATTTGGTTCTTGCACCAAATTGAAGGGCATCAAGGCCACATTTTCTCTTCGGAGGAGAAATGTCAGTGCCCAGATAGCTCTTGAGTAATATTTCTGCTTCTCAGCATGCCAGTATTCCAGAAGCCCGGTCTCCCACAAACAGGCTAACTCGCACACGCTGTAGACAGGAGTCCCTCTTTTGTCTGTATGCATCCTTCCACTTTGTCCCTGCAGGCAGCTGGAAAGCTAAACTGATTATTTAAACAGTTAAGTAACTTACTTGTTCTTGATCATTTTTTAAAAATCATCATTAAAACAACATGTAAAGTAATATTGTGCAAACATATTTGGTAAATTGTATTTTAATTAGGGTTGAGCATTAACAGTCTCCACTACTCAATTAACAGAGTACACACTCAATTAAAAGAGCGCATGCACATTTAAATGTAAAGCAATGTGTTTCCTACAGGCTTTTAAGTTGGAAGATCCTAATCAGTTCTGTAATATTTGCAATTCCAATGTCAGAGAACTGCCTAGTCACTTTGTAAGTCCTTCACATTTTAAGGTCAGAAGCATCAGTTTTTCTTTCTATTCGAAGGCACTTGGCCCTCCTCTCCCCCAGCATTTGTATTAGGGGTTAAATAATTCTTGCTTATTTAGGAAGGTATGGCTTAGCATGTATGTAAGTAGGAACTCTTGCAACCTCCACTGCTAATGGGATGTCTGCTAATGGGAGATGAAGTGCACTGTTGGAAGACAGGCTCTAAGTCATGCAGAGTTGGGACAGAGCCAGGTGCCAAGAGCACAGCAGCCCTGCCAGTCTACTGACTTCAGCCACCATTGGGAGGCTGCTACTGCTGTGGAATTCTTACTTCCTTTTGCACTCCAGAGAACTCCAGGAAAAGATGGAAGCTTTACTCACGTGTTTGTGGTGACACTGACGTAAACAAACGTACTGCGCTTCCAGTCGCATAAAAATTTATCACATACAAATATGTACAGTACATAATACTTGATAACAATAATCAACAATTATGTTTTGGTTTATGTATTTACTTTTAATTATTTTGTAAGTAGAGGATATTCCTTCTACTTAAAAAAGTTAACTGTAAAACAGCCTCAAGCAGGTCCTTCAGGAGGTATTCCAGAAGAAGTCGTGGTTATCATGGGAGACGACAGCTCTAGGCATGTTATTGCCCCGAAGACCTTCCAGTGGGACAAGATGAAAGACAGTGATATTGATCCTGACCCTGTGTAGGCCTAAGCTAATGTGTGTTTGTGTCTTAGCTTTTGACAGAAAAAGTTTAAAAAGTAAAAAAATGAAAAAATTTTAAAAATAGAAAAAAGCTTATGGAGTCAGGATATAAAGAAAGAAAATATTTTTGTACAGCTGTACAGTGTGTTTGTGTTTTAAGCTAAGTGTTATTACAAAACAGGCAAAAAGTTTAAAAATTTTTTAAAGTTTGTAACTTAAAAATGTTATAGTAAGCTAAGGTTAATTTATTATTGAAGAACGAAAAATATTTTTTTACAAATTTAGTGTAGCCTAGGTGTACAGTGTTTATAAAGTTTATAGTAGTCCACAATAATGTTCTAGAGGACTTCACATTCATTCATCAATCACTCACTGATTCACCCAGAACAACTGTCAGTCCTGCAAGCTCTATTCAGGGTAAGTGCCCTATGCAGGTGTACCTTTTTTATCTTTTATACCTTATTTTTACTGTATCTTTTCTATGTTTAGATACACAAACACTTACTAGTGTGTTACAATTGCCCACAGTATCCATTACAGTAACATGCTGTACAAGTTTGTAACCTAGAAGCAACAGGCTATATCATATAGCCCAGGTGTGTGGTCGGCTAGTCCATCTAGGCTTGTGTCAGTACACTCTGATGTTCACACAAGGATGAAATCACCTAAAGACTCATTTCTTCAAACATATCGCTATCGTTAAGCAATACATGACTGTGTAAGACCAAGAAATTAAATTTACTGTATGATGGTTGATCAGTCCATAACACAACTTGGAAACCACTGTATTTCACATGAGCATCAAATTTTAGGCTAATAAAAATAATTTATTCATATAAAACAAAAAACAACCTATTGCCAATAAGCATTCCAGAAAACAGATCAGGTCTATTATGTTAATAAGCATTTTTGTTAGAAATGAATTTACAATGAGATAATAATAACAGCTAAGTACTTATAAGGACTATTTTACTTAAATTTTGCAATCACTCTATGTGTCCTCTTATTGTCCCCATTTTAGAAATGGAAATCCAGGTTTACAGAGCTTAGGAACTTGCCCAAGATCATGTAGGAAGTGCTAAATTGAGGACTGAAGCCCAAGTCATCCTTAAAAAGGCTTTAACTACTAAGCTAAACTGCCTCTCCAGTCCTTGAACAAGTGGAAAGATATAGGACTTGGAGAACAAAAGCTTAGGTCTGATAACATGCTGTTTGACCTTCAGCAAGCCACGTGTATTCTCTCAACCTTAGCTTCCTCATTCATGAAATGAAGATTCTAATCCCTACTCTGCAAAACTATTAAAGAAACAAATAGTGTGAGTGTGAAACACTGATTTTAAGCTACAGGTTATACTAATAGAGGACATTATTATGAGAAAACGTTCCAAGGTATCTGTATTTTCTAAGTTAAACAAGAGGCTATGAAGTATTTTATCAACCTTGTTGGTCCATCTAATGTAGCACCATTAGCCATTCATTCAACCAAGATTGACAGAAGTTCCATGAAGACATCAAAATATATAAAGACAGATTCTTGTACTCAAGGAATTCACATCATTGTGCAAGAGTGTATGATCTATTGCAGTGGCTCTTTAAAAAAAACAGATCCTTTGGAGAATCAGGAGAGTAAATCATCCCTTCAGAAAAATGCATGCATTTGGATAACAGAAAATTATATTCACTGGCCAGGATACTGACTGACCTCAGGTTAAGAACCCCTGGTCTCCAACAAATGGTCCAGATGGAGAAAGAAGCAGTGTTTGATGGATCTGCAGTTCTGCAGGTTTCCTTTACAGGGGAAAACAGAGATGTCAAAAATATTAACACATCTTTGGGCTTCTAGAACACCTGGAAAGAGCATCCATTATGTTTGTGAGAGAAGGCTCTTCCAGGACAGTGAGCAGCAGGCCACCGATGACACATTCTGCCAGGAAATTAGGAGCCATGTGGCTATGAATGGTAGGAACAGGTCATGTCAGGGAACTCTTTAGTAGAGATTGAAATAACTCTGCTATGGAAACACACATTTATCTTTCCTCCTTTTAAAGGCAAGATTTCCAGTTTGCCATCAAAATTACCTCTGTTAGTCTGTTTCAACCTTTCTGATCCCACCTACCCTGCCCCTGGTGTCTGCTTCCTCCCACCTCTGCTGCCTCTGACTATGCCTAGGTGGGTTTTTTTTTTTTTCTTTTTTCTTTTTTTGCTGAGAGTGGGGGTCAGAGGTTCCCTTTCCCTGTTCTATGTTCTTTTTTGACACTATTTCAGATTTGGAGACTTCTTTTTTCTTTCTTTTTTTTTAAGAGACAGGATCTTGCTCCCTTGCTCAGGCTAGAGGGCAGTGGCATGATCATAGCTCACTGCAGCTTTGAACTCCTCGGCTCAAGCAATCCTCCTGCCTCACCCTCCTGAGGAACTGGTACTATAGGCGAGCACCACAATGTCCAGCTAATTTTTCTTATTTTTTTGTAGAGACAGGGTCTCACTATATTGTCCAGGCTGGTCCCGAACTCCTGGACTCAAGCAATCCTTCTGCCTTGGCCTCCCAAAATGCTGGGATTACAGGTATGAACCACCATAACTGACCTCCCTGTTCTACGTTCTAAGTGTAGGTGTTCTCCTTGGATCTAGTCCTGGCCCTCCTCTCTTCTCTGTAGTACATTTCTCACACCTGCTAGTGAACTCTCAAAACAAAAATACTTCAACTACTATCCTTATTAAAATTATTCCCAAATAAGTAAAATTCTAGCTCTGGCTTTATTTTTATCTTAATGTCTGATGTGCATTGCTGATATTTCTTAGGATATTTACTCTTTGATTCTTGCCAGAACTTTGGATCCAGGTGGCTCAAACAGGACTTCTTTCAATCAAACACACTCTTTTTTCTTAAAATGTCAACATCTTTGACTTTTTCCCATCTCTTTCCCGCATGTTCAGTGAATTGTCAACACTTATTCCATACTGCAGCCCCAGCACCTCTCCTTTCGATAATCCATGGCCATTCCCATGGCCATGATGGCAGTTCTTACTCTCAATGCATTCTCAAGGACTACAGCAACAGTTCTGGTTTCCAGCCACTCAACCCCTGGTTACTGCCCTCTTCGATATAACTTATACACAGTTTCCAGAACAATTGTCTTGACATACAATATGAATGGGTTATTCCTGCAATTACAAAACCCCAGGAGCTCCTTCATGCCTGTGGACTGAAGCCCAAAATCTTTAGTCTTGAACATAATCCTTTGCACTGTGACCCACCATAACTTTCTACCCACTACTTTCCTTCATGGATCCTGCAACTCCAGCCAGGCACCATTTTACAACACACACCCCAGAATTTCTCTTCCCTATTGCTGGCTTATGCAGTTCTCTTTCTGAAACTACCCCAGCCTAGTTCCATATGTTGAAATCCTACCCACTTCTCAAGGCTCTGTTCCATTTCCATCTCCTTCATGAATACCTTCCTGGTGTTTCAGTAAAAACAGCAACTTCCTCCTCCTCCAAAATCTTGGCATATTTTTATCTCTACCTCTCCAGTAGCACATACCACTGCTTCCTTCTATTACAGATAATTCCATACATAGATTCTCTCTTTTCCTAGGCTTTTTAAGGGTAAAAATGGAAGAGCATTTATTTTGTGTATCTTATGATAATCAGAATGAGCACCCAATACATTACCTGTAGTAGGTGCCAAATAAATATTTGTTGAATTAATATAACATGATATGTGAAGGCCCACAATGCTGCATCAGAAGAAACAGCAAGAGTAGCTGTTGCTCCTAAATTCTCAAGGCTAATTTAATCTGAGCCCAGGGGTACTTATTTTCATTTTTTATTGCCTTTATGATAAAGTGTTTCCTCACTGAGTGTGAGACCAGCTCGACAAAGTGGCACTGTCACCAACACTGGCACAATGTGATGACTGGACATGTGATGCATTAATAAGCATACCACCTTGAACAATCACAAAAGGTGGTATCCAAACATTATTAACATTAGTCTACAAAATGCCAGGACTCTGCAACTAATCATAATAATCGACACATTCTCAAATGGGTTACTCTCACATAAAACATTACTTTGGAGATTTATTATTTTCAAGCTACTGAATAAAATGCCTTTATATAAAAACATAAAAACCACAAAGGGCTGTGGTAACGGCATAGTAGTAGATAGTGCTGTGGTGGTGAAAAAATAGAAGTAGGTGTTGAGCTATGTTGAGAATTAGTTTACCCTTAATTCTTGCATGTGTTCTCCTTGTTGCCAGTGGTAGTGTAGGTTGTATGCATGTATGTATGTGTTTACTATTTTAGAAAACACTTCATTAAAACAGGTCAGAGAACTAAATCTTCTTGTGATTGAGGTATGAGAAATCACAAAACTAAAAGCCAGCTTTATAAAAAAGATAGTTTTTTTTTAAGTTCCCTGGTAGTTAATCTTATTTATAACGAGATTGATTATGCATAAATGAGTCTTGTTGCTTTTTTTAATAACCCAATTATTTGAAATAAAGAAAGGGTTTTATAATTGTGAGTTGAGAAAAAGAGGGAGGTGCTGTTTAGCAGCTCAGAAAAATGCCTGAAGGAGGTCCTTACTTCAGCAAAAAAAGTCACTGGGAATGACTAAGGAGAAATGCCTAACACAAAGAACACTGTAATAGAAGTCCACTGGCCTGTTAATTCTCAGACTTTTGCATGTAAAAGACTAGTAATTATTTCAATTGAGGGAACCAATATAGGGTTGCTAAATTTTCATTTTACCAAGTAAATACATTGGGATGGAGACAAAAAAAGTTAACAAAAATAATGCTTCTTATCATCACATGAAAGAATGAACATTTCAACATTAAAACAGTTTCTTTAAGTGGATATATTTGAATTAATGAAAATTCACTATTTTTTTTCATTTTGCCATAGATTAGTGAAAAGTCTGCCACAGGTATTTGGAAAATTGAAAGTTTGAAAAAGCTGCTCTAACTTTGGTTAGTACTAGCTCACTTGGTGACATTTGGAACAAGTTGAAGTCTCCAGGCCTTTGTTTTCCGATTTGCTAAGAGAAAGGCTTAAGTTAGATCAGCAGCAATGAAACTGGGAAATTTTCAAAGAATCTGTCCAAAAAAAGTCACTACCTTGTGAAACAATCTATAATATAGCAAATTTCTTCACTTGTAACATGCACTGTGCTTCTCGCCCCCCAACTCTAACTTTTCTGAAACTGGAATAAATCTTATAATCAATGGTCAAAGAAACTGGCTAATTCTCACTCAGAGAGGTAAGTTATGGCACAGCTGTTTTCTCCTGTGCAAGTGTCTTAGCCTGGGAAAGTGTGAACTTTAGGCTATGTGTTCATCCTTGTTCCTTCAACTGGTTCTGCCTCTGACGGTTGAGTTTTCTGTTAAACTTGGATCTGAAATTGTCCTCAATAGGAATGTCCTATGATGGCAGCAATGAGCAGAAAAAGTACTGTGTATGCAAAAGAGAACAAAAAGGGTACCGATGAATATAAATTTACTGTAAGTGATGCAAATATTCATCACATAGAAAAATGAACCGACTGATTTTCTTGTAAAACAACAATCAAATGTTTTACAAAGGACCCCAGAATAGAGGACACATGCAAGTAGACAAATCTATTTAAGTAGATAAATCTTTTGTCCTTGGGATATTCAAAAGGACTGTCTGTTGGATGCCAAGCAGCACAGTTAAAGGCAGAAGAATTTGCCAAATCTTTCAGAATAAATCACAGTGTGTTTTCAAAGCTAGGAAAGGTGAATAACCCGTGAATGCTGTGCTAAGGACTAATTGCTCAAGTGCTAAACTGTAAAAAAAGCTTCCTCACAACTTTCAAAATTAGCTGTATAACCTCAGGCATATAATTAAATTGGAGTGTGTGTGGAGGATAGGGGAATGGGGTAGAATATTCAAGTAATCAAATGTAATTGCAGAGAGTATCCCAGTATTCTTTGATATGCCTTAAGATTGCATTTTCAACAAAAAGGCACCAAAAAGTTTCAATCAGAAAATGTATTATGAAAGTATTATGTCATACGCATGACAACTGATGGCCAAAGTGATTCTGAAGTATGTTAAGAAGGTTTAGATTTTTACCGAAGGAATAATATGTCATTGTATGAACAAATATACACCACTGTTGTTTTTTAAAGAACTGTACATTTTTTCTTTTTAAATTTTCTTTCTTTCATAAAAAGCTGTTATTAAATTGAGATGTCTCTTAAAAGTAATGGGCTAGAACCAAGGAAGTAAGAAACTAAGTAAGGATTAATTCTGAAATCTCTTATCAATGAAATTATGATATAAATGATTTAATCCTTTTTTCTTTTTCTCATTCTTTTGCCTCTCCCTCCAGCTACACTGCCTGTTGTGACCCTTTCCCTACACTCTTAACTTTCAGTTTTCAACAGGATATGTATTTATGTTTTTTTCTACACTACTGAATCAAGCAAAAAAGAAAGCTCTTCAGATATCTCTCAAACATGGTGAAGTTGCTGAAATGGCAAGGTAAATCGAAAGGGCAGAACCATGGAGAAAGGAACCTATAAAGATTCAATTTGCCAGAAAAAATTATGAAAGACTTGGAACTAGGCCAAGATGATTACTGAGTATCTTTAATGAAAACTAACTATGGGCTAAAATACACACTTCCGGTTACCTCACTTGATGGGTTTTGAGCCTGCCTTTGAACAAGTTTACAACCCTTTAAGTTGTAGAAAACTGATAGTGATGCAAACGATTATTGTCCATAAAAATGCACAGCATACATATATGGTGGAATGCAACTGATTGCTGCTCTGTGTATACTGACTAGTTTTGCATCTATTAAGCAAATGTATTTCATATTTCAGTATTTCTGATAGGCTTATATATCCATCTGCTTTTTGGATGCTCTCCTGAATTGGTTGTAACAGTTTACTGGTTCTCTCATGAATTAATAAACTAAACAAAATCTTTCACATGTGTTCATTTTATATTTGTATGAGAGTCAACATTATAACCTTTTAAAAATATATTCTTTAATTGATTTTAAAATCTTCAAAGCTAGAAATTTTTCTCTTAAAAATATTTATTTTCATAGGATAATACAATAATAAGAGCAGGAAGGTACCAGAATATTAGCCTTTCCTAATCACTAAATATTTCTTAATTATTGGTTGAATTAGTACTATACCAGTAATACCCCAGAATGATTGGGTTGAACTCTGTAGCTTGAAATTACTGATCACATAACAACTAGCACTGACCTGGCTGTGCTACAAGTATAAAGTTTTTGGGTATTTTGCATGCATCCAAGAGGAAGTTGGGCCTCGTGACCTGCTCATTTAGGGACTAAAAAATTGTCTTAGTCATTTTATGTTTCCATAACAGAATACCACAGACTGGGCAATTTATAAAGTAAATAAATTTATTAGGCTTACAGTTCTGGAAGCTGGGAATTCCAAGAGCATGGCACCAGCATCTGGTGGGAGTCATCCCATTGCAGAAGAGTAAAATGCAAAAAGGCAAGAGAGGGTGAGAGAGGGCCAGACAGAGGGGAAAAGGTGGCCAAACTCCTGCAATAACCAGCCCACTCCCATGATAACGGGATTAATCATTCATGAGGGCAGAGCCCTCATGGCCCAGTCACCTCCCAAAAGCCCACCTCTTAACACCACCACTATGGCAATCAAGTTTCTAACACATAAACTTCTGGGGGACACATTCAAACCACAGCACAAGTCCAGCTGGAAATTCTGGGGAGTTTTGAAACTATATATTCCCTTGGGAAACAATCAAGGGAATATGTAGTGGCAAAACTCTCCAGAATTTCTAAAGTGCTTTGATGTATATTT
Source organism: Lemur catta (assembly GCF_020740605.2). Lineage (NCBI taxonomy): Eukaryota > Metazoa > Chordata > Mammalia > Primates > Lemuridae > Lemur > Lemur catta. Next base: position 195,160,708 of record NC_059128.1, on the reverse strand, counting down.
ACTGTATTAAGTCTGAATTCCTCAGCATCAAGAGAAGGCTAATTGGAATGAAGATGAACTGTGACTTAGAAGAGAAGACTCTTTCTTTGGCAGTGCCTGAGGCTTGTAAGATTCTGAGTTTTTCCAGGAGCCTCCCTGGGCCACAATATCACCTGTCTAGTGGGAGGTAAGGGCTCTAAACCTCCAAGAGTATTTCACAGCTACAACAGCCTCTTGTGAAATTGTTTTGACTCAATAAATAGATGTTGAATAACTAAATCTCTGGTCAATCCTTTTCCCACCTTACACCATAAGAAGTTAAAATACTCAATTGTATTCTTTTACAGGTTAAAATAATACTGATAAAGAAAAAATTATTCATGACACTTGTTAAACACAGTAAAAAGAACTTTATTCAAGACGGACTACTGCAATGGAGGTTTTGCAGTAGTGCAGAGAGATCAGGCATAACTCTGAAAATGAGGACAATGGGAATTTATAGCCAAGACAAAGGGTGGATAGAAAATTACTAAGAGGAAACATCAAGAGTAAGGGTGATTCTGCCTAAATTGATGGGACAGGATCTTGGTGAAGGCGGGCCAGGGCAATAAGAGATCAAGGATGGGGAATGAGGAATTTGATCAGATATCAAAAGTGGAGGATTCTCGCTAAATTCACCCAGCCAAATTCTTACTAAAACTGGACCCAGCAGGCCAAGGGCAGAGTCTAGGGTCAGGACCTAGTGGATAAGAGGGCTCAGAAGAGCCTGCCTCAAGTTTGGTCAAGGAGAGAGCCTTTGTCAATGCAGTCCAATAGAAATTTCTGTGATGACAGACATATTCCATATGCACGCTTATCCGATGAGGTAGCCACTAGCCATGGGTAGCTACTGGGTACTTACAATGTGGCTAGTGAAACAAAGGAAACATATTTTTAATTTTATTTGATCTTAATTAATTTAAACAGCCACATGTGGCTAGTGACTACACAGTTCAGAGCTGAAAAGTAGGCTAAACAGATCAACTTTTCACAACATTGGTTCTTGACCACGTAACTCGTAATACAAGCATTTAAAACAAAAGCAGAGAACAATTAGTAGCATGAACCCCATAAAACATATTTCCTTAGCTAAGATGTTTTTATTTAAAAACAAACTCCCTTCCTTCGGGAGATCTCAAATGGTAGAGACTTCATTTGGAATTCCAAAGGCTTTTGATTAAAGCAGGTGATTATTGGAGAAAATAAAATCAATCAATGCCAACAAAACCCAGTGATCTGGCAGGTCCCCAGCCCTCCTGGAAATGTGATTTGGACTTTCCATAAAATGGTAATGAATAATTCTCCTTGGCACAATTGGGGAGAATTTGTACTTGCCAATGAATGACTTCCTTTGGATTCCTGTCAGGAGAGCAAAATGAGTGACACACAGGCTCTAAGATAAAATTCAATGAGTAGTTCCAGAAAGAGTGTAAATGTCATCATCAATCAGGGTCACATGTGGCCCAAAACCTCTGTGGGACTAAGCCAGGCACTAATGGTCTTAACTTACTAATTAATGTTTTAAGAAATCCCTGCTGTTTGATCTCTTCCCCAGACAGTGGGCTTGTCTGTTTACAAAACTGTAGAATGTTCACACTGGAAACACCTTGTATGTCCCTCTCATGTAGGTGAGGAAACTGAATATTTTTACTGAACAATTTCTTGTACACAAAGGATGTTTAATGAGCTAAAGAAATACTAAACTATGAATGCAATACCTGGAATTTCATTCATTCTATTCATTCATTCAGTAAATACTCCTCTTTGCCAACTACATGCCCAGGCCTGGCACTGGGTGTTAGGGATAAAGAAGAAAACAGGATGACACAAGCGATCTACCTTTGTGGCAATTTCCTTCACGTGTTATGTCTACACTGTTCAAAGGCATATTCAACTTTTTGTTCAAAATGTTTAAAATACTGCATTTTCTAATTTTTTATTATTAAAATATTGCCTGCACAATACAGTTTTTAAAAGTTGGCTATGTCCCTGAAATCTAAAAATACCCAGGTGTAAGGTTACTTCTCAATTATTTTGCTAATGAGGGGAGTTGTAGCCCCATTCATGCTTCAGTCATTCATGTGCACTAAAGTGACACCTGAGTGTATCCTGAAGGGCTGGGGAATGAGGTAAAACTTTAAGAGTAGTTATTTAGTACACAAACTTCAAGAAAAAAATTCTCATAGACTTTTAGAGCATTCGAAATCAGTTTTAAACTTATCTTGATAATGTACAGTAAGAACTGCAAATATACTATTGTAATAGAATGATATGCCAGTAGAGGACAGCAGTATAGGACTATTGGCCAAACACATCAAAGTATCCCAAATCAAATTATATTTGAATTATTCTTACAGAGTGCTTCTTTTTTTTTTTTTTTCTTTTTTGGATTTTCTGTCTCTCCCCACTACAATGTTAGCCTCATAGCTGCTATTTTGCTTTTTCAGCTTTAACCTCTTGCCTTATTTTATAAGATCATGTATGAGGATTTAAGGACATCACAAAACTCGCCTGAGCTGAAATGCATAGGCGCAATTTGCCCCATTGTTTACTGAAGCCACGCAAAGCTAATTCCTTACCTTGGCTAATAACTGTAATGTTCCTAAGATCTGAGGGCTCTCTTAGTAAGACGGTTTAGACTGATGGGATTTTGATACCAATGTAAATAAGGAAGGATGTTAATATTAACTTGAATCTTGTGAAATTGTCAATTCCTTAAGTTGAAGTGGTCAAATACCAGCAACCTCATATGCTTCAATCTGCTACTGAGCATTTGCTGTGTGTCAAGCTGTTGTTTTACTACTTTACATTTCATACAGTTGTTTTGATAGTTTTTAAAAATGTATACTAATTTAGAAACCTGGAAAAATTTCTTTATTCTTTATTATGATTTCTTCTAAGTACTGTTTTCACTTTGTGCTAGAAATGTTAGAGATTGACAGAAGGAACTCTTACTGATACAGAACACCAACCTAAATTAAATGGCTCTTAATCACAAAAGTACTTGTGGCTCACATTTATTTTGCCCTGGGAAATTAAGTTACCTACATCACTTTTTTAAACTGTCTTTTTCAGGACTACAAACTGTGTGGAAAGTGAAAGTAAGAAAGAATGTGTCCAAAAATAATTATACTGCTTTGTTTTATGAAGCTCCGTAAACTTAAAATAAAAAAGTTCTCTGACATTGACTAATGTTGTGTTAATGGGACCTGATAATATTTGCCTGTTACCTGCCACACACATTGTAAAACGGGGATTTCTCAAAGCAACTTTGGTTTCCTGTTCCTGCTCATCACTGTGAATGACTGAAAAGGCAACTTGTAATTTGTATTGCAGAGTGTGGGCAAGCAAGTAAAACATAAGTGGTTGTAAAAAGGCTCTGTAAGAGTATTCTGGTTACATTTCCTTGCAATTTTCAGAACAACATTTACAATACAGTAACAGCTCTAGGAGCATGTAAAAAGATGTGTTAAGAAAGTCAGCCGATGGTAATGTTGGGTAGGTGAAAAAAAAAAGTTGGGAAGGTATTGTACTTCTCCACAAAGCACTTCAAATTCGACCACTCTTATTTTCCAAGATGCAGAGAGAAATGGATTTAATTAATTTCTCCTGCATTGGATCCTAGTTTAACAGTCGTCACTCAGAGGAAACTGTCCCTTATCAAGCTCCTTACACAGCAGCTTAAAGCTATTCACATCACTGGACAGGTAGAATGGGAAGGATATTTTATGGATCTTATACTTGTGCCAGCATCCACTGCTCTGGCATACAGTTAGCATGCATCACTCTCCTTAGTAAGCACTGAAGGATCTCAGAAGAGTCATGGTGAAATGCAGGTGAGGAGGGTGGCTTTTTTTTTTTTTTTTAACTTTTGCATTGTTTCTTACCTGCTTAAGCATTATCAAAAGTTAAAGCTAGTTGTGTCAGAGAAATTTCAGAGAATATTTTTTTTCAGAAACTATTTTAATGACTTCAAGATATGAGTCAGAGCCTATCATGCAGATAAGACTTGTCCATGAGTAAATTAGGGTAAAATGAAAGCTAGACTTAACTTTTTAAAAAAATACAGGTAATTGGCCCTGCAGAGAATGACCGAATGATGGGCATCGGGTTGCCGTGAGTATGATAAGATTTTACACTATAACAGATCTATAGATCTATATTTAAATATACAGTTTTATAATCCCAGTAAGAAAAATAATGAGAGTCAAAGCTCAACTTGAGATATGTGCAAGACAGGTTATCCAAATAGGATGGGACATACTGTCATATTTTCTCACTTCTGCTATTACGTGTAGATTCTACACATGAATGGCCATGGGCTAGAAGATTTAGGGAATTGTTGGTAAAATTCAGAAATATGATAGAAATGTCTAGGTTTCAAAATGAAAAGAGAAATTCTTCCCATAAAATATAACTTTGACCTCAATTTTCTCCCCAGGGACCATTAATTCATGGAATTCTAGAGCTGGAATAATAATATAATGGACCAGGCATCTAGACATAATATAAATTATTACTAATCTTCATAACAAATCTATAGGTAGATGGAGGCGATCCTCTTTTATAGATTAAGAAACTGAAACCTGTTAAGTTTGAGACATTTTATCATCTTCACACAGTTTATTAAGGAGTAGAGAGGGGACCTGAACTTTTGTCTGAAGGCTTTAAATGCCTAAAATGCTATTTCACTATGCCATGCTGCCCATGTTGCATGGGATTTAGAGGTTATCTGGTTCACTTCTGGTTAATTTATGCAGGAATTCTCGTACAAGACACACAAAGCTGTCCATCTCAGTTTTAGATTGCCTTACTTGGTGAGGTATCCCTTAACGTTAGGATAAAATCTCACTGTCTTTAACATATTGATCCTAATTATGCCAAATAATTCTACAAGATTTAAATGTAAAAATATTAATTGGGATTTTAACCTACCATTTAAATCATTACAGTACTTACACTCTTTAGCCAAAAAAAGTTAAATAGGTAAAACATTCACTGAGCACAATATTCAAAAGGTATAAAAAAGCATATAGCAAGGTTAATCTTTCCCACACTCCTTTGTCCCTTAGTCAGCTAATTTCCCTTGGTGGAACTTACCAATGTTATCTTCCAGAGATATCTTATGCATATACAGCATATGTATTACCCCTTTTCTTACAGAAATAATAACATATATTCTATACACACTGGTTACACCCTCATTTTTTCATTTAACAACGTATGTTGGAAACTATTTCCAATTTATTACATAAAGAACTTCCTCATTTTTTTTTATCAGCTTCACAGCATTTCACTGTATGGATATGCCATAATTTATTTAATTAGTCTATTACCAATGGGAATTTATATTATTGTAAACTTTTGCTATTACAAATAGTGCTGCAAGGAGTAATTTCAGTAATAGATCATTTCACAGGTGTGCAATTATCACTGCAGGATGAACTCCTAGAAGTTAAATTGTGGGCTCAAAAGATACAAGTAGTTGTAATTTTGATAAATACACCAAATTGCCCCCAACAGAGGTTATATTATTACAAACTCTAGGAATATACTCAAAAACAAATAAGGAATATCTACATAAAATAAAAGTCAAAGTGCTGCTGAGGTATAGGTACAAAAAAGACTACAATACTTTATCATTTATTTAGTGCTTTTGCCAAAATAAGAACAGATTAACATGTTAAACAACACTGTGAGGGTACAATCAGCAAGATCCAGATGGTGGGGAAATCCACAGGAAAACTGATTCAGCTTCAACAAACAAAATGCAGGAATTAAGGGCAGCGAGAGCCAGAGAAACAGGGAGACAGATGGCTTAAAAGAGATTTGAGAGATATATCAACAAATTACAATGCCTGGACTTTATTTGGATTCTGGCTGAAACAATCTGTAAAAGTCATTTATAGTAATTATGAGACAGTGGGGGGAACAGACTAGGATAAATGGAAATTGATACTTTATTTTTAGATAAGAATATTTAATATTATAAAAATGTCAGTTCTTCCTATGTTACACTATACATTTAATGCAATTTCAATAAAAATAGCAACTTTAAAAAATTGGACAAGCTAATTTGAAAGTTTATATAGAAAAACTAAGAAGCAAGAATAGCAAAGAAAATTTTGGGGACAAAAGAATAGTGATGACATACTAAAATGTGTTAGAAAGCTACAATAATTAAAGTAGGGTGGTTTGAAATATAATTTAGTATGTGATAAAACCTGGCATTTCAAATCAGTGGGTTAAGAGAGATTATTTAGTAAAAGATAACAATGATAACTGGTGTTGGGAGAACAGGATATCAATGTACTTAAAAAATGAGGAATATGCATACTTTGTACTTTAAATCAAAATAAATTCCAGACTTTAAAAGTGAAAAATGAAACTTTAAAGTTCTAAGGAGAAATCATGGAAATTTTTTAACATACACATTTCAAACTTATATTCATATGTAAATATAGACATATACATATTTGTACATAGATTTTTCATATATATGCATACATATACATGTATGTATATATATATAAAATATATGTATATGTTATATGTGTATATATATATTTTTATATATATACATACACACATAGTGTTGATTGGAGAAGCCCTAAGTGTGACAAAGCCCCAGGAGCCATTAAAGAAAAAATTAATAAATACGACTATGTTAAAATGAAAAAATATGCACAGCAAAAAACATATGACTAAAGTCAAAAGACAAGTGACAGACTGCCAAATCATAAATTACTGACAAAAGGATGGTTTCCTTCCTCTACAAAGGACTTCTATAAATTGATAAAATAAAAAATGCTATAGAAAAATAGGCAAAGGATATGAATAGACATTTCACCAAAAAGGTATTACAAATGGCTTTTAAACACATAAAACTATGGTCAAACTTTTTGATAATTACTAATTAAAATAAAACCACACTGAGTTACCAGTAGTCACTTACCAGATTGATAAAAATAAATTAAGGCTTAAACTCTTAGAGAATGACCCTAAAGCTATTTGATTTGTGAAAAAAAGTAGATGAGGGAAAAAAGCAATCACCTCGTCAAAGCTATAGGACATGCCTTTAATCTCTAGGTTTGGAGTGTTATGGTTTTATCTTACTCATACAAAGATTTTCATAATTCTTAGTAGCTCTAGGATTGTTGGAATTATAAATGAGCATTGGCTTCAACTTAAAGCCACCAGCTGCATTAGTCCCTAACAAGAGAGTTAGCCTGTCCTTTTGAAGCATTGAAAGCAGACATTGACTTTTTCCTCTCTGGCTATGAAAGTCCTAGACTGCAACATCTTCCAATAGAAGACTGTTTTGTCTTTATTGAAAATCTGTTGTTTAACGTAGCCACCTTCATCAATGATCTTAGTTTGATCTTCTGGATCTGGATAACTTGCTGCAGCTTCTACATCAGCACTTGTGATTTACCTTGCACTTTTTATGTTATAGAAATGGCTTCTTTCCTTAACCTCATGAACCAACCTCTATTAGCTTCCAACTTTTCTTCTGCAGCAGCTTCCTCACCTCTCTCCACCTTTACAGAATTGAAGAGAGTGGGTCTTTCTCTGGATTAGGCTTTGGTTTAAGGAAATGTTGTGGTTGGTTTGACCTTCTATTCAGACCACTAGATAGAAGCTCCATGTCAGCTTTCTTATCATTCTTATGTTCACTGGAGTAGTACTTTTAATTTCCTTCAAGAACTTTTCCTTCATATTCACAACTTGGCTATCTGGTGCCAGAGGCCTAGCATTCTGCCTATCTTGGCTTCTGACATGCCTTCCTCACTAACCTTGATCATTTCAAGCTTTTGATGTAAAGTAACAGATGTGTGACTCTTCCTTTTACTTGACCACTTAGTGACCATTGAAGGGTTATTAATTGGTCTAAAGTCCATATTGTTGTGTCTCAGGGAATACGGAGGCCTGAGGAGAGGGACAGAGATGGGGGAATGGCCAGTCATTGGAGCAGTCAGAACACACAACATGTATGGATTAAGTTTGCTGTCTTTTATGGGTGTGGTTTGTGGCTACCGAAAACAATTACAATGGTAACATCAAAGACCACTAATCATACATTATCATAACAGATATAATAATGAAAAAGTTTGAAATATTGTGAAAATTACCAAAATGTGACACAGAGACATGAAGTGAGCACGTGCTTGTGGAAAAATGGCACCAATAGACTTGGCTTGATGCAGGGTTGCCACAAATCTCCAATTTGTAAAAAATACATCTATAAAATACAAGAAAGAAAAGTGCAATATAACAAGATATGCTTGTAATATCTAACTTACCTTATGACTACTTACTAAGGAATACTTTGGCGGGTTTATGACCTTAGCACAGAACATGGCCACAAACCATAATTCAAAATTCTTTGACTTAGTATAATTATGTTAACAGAGTGAAATTATGTTCATATTTAAATCTGCATGGCTTAATAATTGCAGCAGTCAGCACCATCTGTTGATTGTTGTCCTCAGTGTCTGCAGCAGGAAGGGTGTGGTCAATTTTTTTTTTTTTTTTTTTTTGGTTGTGGCTCTCTTGCTATTCCTTACATTTTAGCCGTTAAAATTGATAGCATTTTAAAATTCTTCCAGTAATTATTGCAATGAGGCTATCAGGCAACAAAAAGTGTCCCCAGGGGGCTAAGTTATTTTAAGATTTAGAACCTAGTAAGATTTGATAGTGAGTATGTGGTCTCTATGCATCATTAATATCATTAATGTGAGTCAAAAGTGCTAGATTAAATGGCTTCTAGGAGAGCATAATTTATTCTGAATGACATAACTTTAAAATGTTTTTATAACCTATTATTAAAAAGGGAGACAATAAAACTACTTCTCTAAATCAGTACTTCCCAATGTGTGGTCTGGTGACTTCTGCATCAGAACTTCCTAGGAGGTGGTTAAAATACAGTTTGGAAGCCACATCGCCAAACTCTGGAACCAGAAATTCTAGACGGTGGCCTCAATTGCCTGTATTTTTAAGGGCCATTTCAGGTGATTGTTATACACACTCAAGTGTGAAAAGCAAGTTGGTAGAATATCAACTGGGACATGCCTGTCAGTAAAAGTGTAGTTGAAACAAGGGAGTGGTGGTGTGAGAGGAATGGGGAAGGAAGAAGTATCTGAGTGTTAATTACTAAGCCAGGCTCTTTACAGGCCAGCTCATTTATTCCTTTACAATCGAGTGGCTGTGATATTCACTTTGTTTCTAGGATTATTGTTTAATATCTGCTCCCTCCCTAAATTGTAAGCTTCATAAGGACAGGAACCACATTTGTCCCACTAAGACTATCTGGGTCCAGCCCACTGCCTGGCCCAAGTCCGCACTCAGTGTTTGTTGAGTGAATGATTTGAGTGTATCATCCCTGCTTACACACAGGCCAACTGAGATGCAGAGACTTTGGGTAGTTACCCGAGACCACACAGTTTACAAATAGTGAGCAGAGAGTCAATGAGGTCTGGCTCCTAAGTCCAGGCCCCATTCCCACAACATCTCCTTGTCATGGGGCATTTGATTTGTTTGTAAAGGAGACTTCTGTCTACTTTGCCTGATAAACATTAAAAACTTCAAAAACCCCTGTAATGGAACTTAGTTAGAAAGTGAGTTATATAAGATATTGGAATGTGATAACTATCCTGGAAAAATAAAAAACTTAGAGAAAAGGGATAAGGAAGCGAGGGAGCGAGTATTGAAATTTTAAACAGAAAGATTAGAAAGTCTTCACAAGAATGGAAAAACATGCACCACATGTACTACCAACAAATTGGTATTAACTGATCAACACTTAAGTGCACATATAGTAATAACATTCATTGGGTGTCGGGCAGGTGGGAGGGGGGAGGAGGGGATGGGTATATACACACCTAATGGGTGCAGTGTGCACGGTCTGGGGGGATGGACACACTTGAAGCTCTGACTCAGGTGGGGCAAAAGCAATATACGTAACCTAAACATTTGTACCTCTGTAATATGCTGAAATAAAAAAAGTTAAAAAGAAAGCCTTCACTGAATAGGTAATTTTTGAATAATGGCTTCAAAGATGTAAGGTGAAGAAGCAAGCTCTGGATATCTAGGGTCAGAGGCCAGGAATCAGCAAGTGCGAATGCTAAGGAAGAAGTGTTGTCTGGTTGGTCCAAAGATCAGCAAGAATCCAACACAGCTGGAGTGGAGACTGCAGAGGAGCGTGAAGGAAGGTAATTAATCTTAATTGGAGTGACTAAGGAAGAATGGGAAGGAATGATTTAGAAACTGAGCAAAGAAAAAACTGATTTGAAGAAGAGAGAAATGAGGCAGTAGCTGGATGGAGAAGTGGGTGTTTAAGAGAGAGTTTTCTTTGTTTGCTTGTTTGTTTTAGGTAGAAAAAAAACAGCATTTTTTTTCTAGTAGTAATGATCTAGGAGGGTGATATTGATTATTTAGGGGAGAAGGGCATTGCAGGAGTGGTATCAAGAGAGGAGGAGAGGGAATGATGTCTAGGATATAAGTAGAGGGGTTGGCCTTAGATGGAAGCACAGAGAATGGATCTATAGAAACAGGAGAAAAGTCAAAGTACACAGGTACACGTGCTTTTAGGTGGGAACATGGGGTAGTGGGAGACCATGGAAGTTTTCTGATGGGCTCCCTTCTCTCCATGAAACGGGCTGCAAAGTCCTTAGCCAAGACCAAGGCTGGGAGGAGGTGCTGGAGAACCTGCCCTAAGAACATTTTCCATGGCATTCTACTTGCATATAAGTACTGTGCTAGGTATTTCTGCTTTAACATATGGAAATATCTTAAGCACAGACTCTTGCCAAGGCAGTGTTACTCATCTTTGCTTATAATTAGCTTGGAAAGTAAATTGCACAAGTAATGAATTTTGAAAAATAAATTATTACAGATTGAAAACCTCCTTTGTTCCCACTTGTATTGCAAATTTATTCTCTCAAAATTATTTCATGTTCTGAATGTCACTGAGAAATTTAGTAGATCGCTGAGCTGCACCACAGAAGTGGGTTTCCAACCATAATTTAATTGAAAAGGTCATAATTAAGTTTCACCATATGGGGTTGCCAGATGCCATCAATGCAATGTAAGTTTGAAGAAGACACTATTGAGTGTGTTGAAGCACATTTTATAAGCAATGAAAGCTATCATTTATGCAACAGAAATCACTCTAATGTCTTATGAAATTAGGACATCAGTAGACTATACAGTTGTTAGAGGTCAAGGTAGAATGAGTAATCATAGTTGCAAGATAACACCCTATATAAAGATATACATAAGTCAGACAATAAAGGTATTACAATCCTCCACTCCACCACATCAATCAAATTTTTAAGGCTAACATGGCTTAAAGTTTTTACACCAATTCATTTGATAATACAATTGGAAAGGGTTACAACTGGAAATTTGGTTTTATTAACAGAGAATCTGGGCAAAGCATCAATCATTAAATAGAGGTCTATAACTTTTTAACCTGGGGACAATGAATAAACTGAAATTGCTATCACTGAGCTTTCAGCTTGTTGTTTGTACTCTTCAAGCCTCAAAGCTCTTGCAACCCACTGGCCAGTATTGCAATGGATAAACTTAATACTTGTGATCTCAAATGTATTAAGTCTATTATTCAAATATCTTAAAGCAACCTCATAGTAAAAGATCATGCCTGAGTAAACCATATAAGCGACACTGTTCTCTCCCCCTTCAGGTTAGGTGGAAGAGAGTTCTTGTACAAGCAAAGAATTCATTTGCCTTAATTGTACACCAGGAACAACTATTGTAGTGTTAAATCTTGTTCAAATACAGATGTATAAATTCCCTCTGCCACCAAAACAATGGCATTCCAAAGTTGAAGATCCAAATCTACACACCCTGCAGAGAATAATCATTTGGTCTTATTTTTCCTGAACTTGGCCACACTGTTATTTGCAGAATTATGGTGATGAACGGATCTAATATGTTAATGCCTTAAATCCTAATGATGTTGAATTTATCCCCCTTGCAGGCTGGTCTGAACACATGTGAAACTAATGAAGGAAAGGCAAATTCAGATCGTTTGAATTGTGTAATCTTTGGAGAGATAAGATAAATTCAGGAGAGATGTTCCACTTAAACAATCTATAGAGTTTCAACAAGTTAAGGGTTGTAAACGCAGTCAAGACACACACAGACACACACACACACACACACACGCACACACAATTTGGAGCCAGGCCTCCAGAATTGAGGAAACCCCTGTCTCCAGCTCACCAATTTAAGCTGAGGTAGCATGTTCAACCCAGAGACATAGTATTGGAGGACAGGGGGTTACACGTATTCTCCGGTCAGTTTCCTTCTGCTGCACTGGCAATAGAAAAGTGTGCAATGCTCAGAGTTCTAAAGCCAGGCAGGAACATTTTCTCTTAAAATTAGTTATCCAGCTGTCAGCAGGCCCTCCTCCTACCAGAACCACTGCAACTTTGGTAAGACCAAATTAATAGCACAACTCAAGAGAAACTGATGAGGCCAGCCAGCTGAACCACTGAAATATGGAAGCAGCAAGACTAATTTGTCAGAGAAGCAAATTTATTTATGTTTACAAAGTATATTTTAAAGGATACAAATAAACTGCCAGATGAAAACATACATAAGGCAAGGTCTGTAAGGCTCCTGGGCACAGGAGCTTCTGTCACTGTAGAATTGGGATGTGCCACCCTCCTGGCACATGGATGAACTCTTGTTTGCCTCTGTGTAAGCCTTCATGTGTGCAGCTGTTCTGAAGCTACTGAAGCAGAATTTTAAGCACAATCCTTTAGAATGATATTCCTAATCTCTTTCACCTGTACAACTTCTCTTTCAAAACTCACCTCATTGAAGATGACCCCCAACAAGCCATATCCATTTTTTGTATACATAGTGCTCAGTGCAGTGTCTTGACTAGTAGGTTCCAAACAAATGTTCTTAAATGAAAGAGAGAAATAGCTACATTTTTTTAATACGAATGAAAAGAAACTGGGTTGGCCTGTAATCCTAGCACTCTGGGAGGCCGAGGTGGGAGGATTGCTTGAGCTTAGGAGTTCGAGACCAGCCTGAGCAAGAGTGAGACCCTGGCTCTACTAAAAATAGAAAAATTAGCAGGGTGTCGTGGCACACACCTGTAGTCCCAGCTGCTTGGGAGGCTGAAGCCACAGGATAGCTTGAGCCCAGGAGTCTGAGGTTGCTATGATGATGCACTGCACTTTACCCAGGGCAACAGAGCAAGACTCTCTCTCAAAAAAAGAAAAAGAAAAAGAAAACAAAGAAATCGTGTTAAGAGAAGACTTCAACTTGAATTCTAACTCCACTACTTACTAATCTGTGTTACATATGGCAAGTTTTTACTCTTGCTGGAACTCAGTTTCCAATCCATAAAATGGGAATAATAATGCCTTCTCCATCTTCTTTGTAGTTATAAGAATTAAACAGTAAAGTTCGACAGTTCCTGTAGTGAGGAAAATGAGATCTAACCAAATATGTGGTTCCATAAATGGGTCATCTTTGGCAAGTCACTGAAAGGTTGGCATCTATTTCCTGTGTCACACATGGATCATAAAAACTTCCCTATCTCTTAAGCTACTTTTATAAAGGGCCATTCAAATGTAAGAGAGTGTTATAACCTATTTATTTATTTAAAAATATTTTTAATTTTAATTTTGAAATCATTTTAGACTTACAAAGAAACTGAAAAAAAGCACAGAGTTCCCATGTACCCTCCACTCAGTTTCTCGAAATGATAACATATTGCCTCTAACTCATGCACAATTACCAAAACCAGTAAATTAACTTGATGTGGTACTATTAAGGTCTATAGACCTTGTTCAAGTTTTTCTAATTATTCCACTAATGTCCTTTTTCTGGTCCTGGATTATATCTAGGATCCCACATTGTATTTAGTTGTCATGTGTCCTTAGTCTCCCCCAATCTGTGAAAAAGTATTTTTTGGGTGGATACTTTAAGATTATGAAACTATCCTGTTTCTCATCATATTTTTGGACACTAATTTTAATATCTGTTGATGATAGTTATCTGAAACAAGGTGGTGTCTGACAAAATTGTGATTTTTCTATTTCCATCATTCTTACATTCATCAATTGGGATTCTAGTATAAAGAATAGCTGTCCCTTTTCCCCCCATTCATTTATGTATTCAGATTATTTATTTGTATTAGCATGGACTCATAGGTATTTATTTTATACTATGGGCTATAATATGTTGATATCATTATTTATTTTCCAAATTGTCCCAGATTTGTTATGGCCATTTTAGATGGTTCAACTCACATATATCAATGTCTTGCTAAAAATCAATACATCCAAAGAAATGCCTGTTTAAAGATGTAGCATAGAAGAAAAAATCAAAAGGTATGCTTAGAGAAGGAAAAGATGTGTGGGATGTCAGGGGACATAGGGCACTGGATGCAGATACCTGCGGGTCTAAGAATGAAGATGAAAGACCTATAAGTACACAGATACATTCAAAATATGAATCTGTATAAAAAATTAATATGATCTTCTGCCTATTGAATAGGGGTTTATGTTATGTAAATCAGGATGCTGGATATCCCTGATGTTTTTACTCTGGCTAGAGATTTGGTTATCTGGCAACTGATAAGAAGGGTGTTTAGGGACATTTATGTCCCTGGTTCATCTCAATATACTGAGGCCAGCAAGAAGTATGAATGCAAGTACAATGACTATATCTCATTATGTGTGTGTGTGTGTGTGTGTGTGTGTGTGTGTGTGTATGAGAGAGAGAGAGAGAGAGAGGTCACTGAAAATTCAGGCTACTTAAAAAAATGAGAGAACTTTTTGAAAATAGGTAAAATCAACCTTGAGTATGAGTTGTATAACACAAACCCCTATGTAACAGACAGGAGATCATATTGTTTCTTTTACTCATGTTTGTTCATAAAGTCATTTACTAATCAATCATATGAATTCATATTTTGAATATTTAATATGTCCCAAGCATTGTACAAACACCATAGATATAAGCAACAATTAGACACTGTCTTCAGTGATCTTACAGTTTAGTGTAACTGAGGTCCTTTCAAAAAACTGGTCTTAGGAAGATCTCTAGGCTTCCTCAGTAAAATGGGAGGGTTGGTCTTCTATCTTTTAGATTCCATCTAGCACTAATACTGTGATTAACTAACTTAATCATCCAAAGGTTGCTGTTCATTGTGCCTTTCTCTCAAAATATACTAATCAGTGATAGATGCACTTCTCTCTCTTTAATAAATCCTTTGTAGCTGTTTAAATACCCATTGAATCTCATAGAGGTGATTCCCTACGGGTGGAAAACCTAATTTACATAGAGTCACCAACTCTATTTTTCACATGGTGACTTAGACTCGTGACATAATGAAGAGTCAGTCAGCTGAGGCTCAGAATACATTGTTTTTAAAGTCAGAGGCAGAAAGTTGGTTGCATATTGTAGCTACTTAGTTTTGTTTTTGTATTTTTTGAGGGCATTGTCTTCTTTTGATTAATGGAAAACAAATAGCTAATCTAAATAATTGTAGTGGTGGACTAGACATTACTTTCATGGCTATGACTGCCATATTAATTACAAGGGGCATATACTTATCTATATCTTCCAAAGTAATAAAGATGACTTATGTGTATTACTGATGATCAGATATGTTTATTTGGAAGTTTAGTTAAGAAAACAATTTTAGAAAATCAGCAACACCTACTTGTTTTAGTATCTAATAATACAGTCTTTAGGTTTATTAACCTAAACCTAAACTATTTCAGTAGTGCCAGAATCTGAGAGATTACAGAGAAGACAGTGAAAAACAAATGAAAAGATATTTTTAAAGGACTATTTATGCTGTAATGTCAAAGTCACATTTTACATTTACTACAATTCTAAGCATGAACAGTCAGTGATATTGGTCTGCATTGTACAGGGTTCCACTACCAACCACGGGCTTCTCATGGTTTCCTCTCTCCCAACCTCCTAAAATAACAGATCTTTTTACAAAAGCATAGCCATATCACAGTGGGCTCCTCTGAAGTAGTCTAAGACCATCATTTTTTTTCCCTTAAAACAAGAACTGATTTTCCCTTGTAAATTGATTTTAAAATATTGAATTTGCTGGTATCCTTGGTCACTTGCCTACTTCAAATGAGTGATGAAGGTGGGTTGCAGATAAAAAGATCTGAAATTATTCTAAATGAAGTTCAAATTGGAGTGATCCCCAAATGCCATGTGCTTTCTTTCAGGGTTTTAATTAGGAAGACTACCAAACTACTAACCTAGAATATATAATGGATGAAAATGCATCATTTTTCCCACACAGGTAAACTTATGAAATGTAGATGTGGAGTTACGAGTTAATGGTTATAGTGAGAAATATCAACCCAAAACCACTAGGATTATTGAAAGACTGAAATAAAAGTCAAGGAGGAATCGGATTTGCTGAATGAGTATGTTTTGGAAATATCAGCTCAGACAACAGAATGGCTCATTGAGCTGCCTGAGAAGGCAAGAAGGAGTTATCAAAGATATTTGTGAACAGCAGAAAAAAAAAAGAAAAATGCAACTTGGAAAGCTGACTAGGTGGCCTGTTAGTAGAGAAAGAAAAAGTGCTGGTGGGAATCCAAGATGCAGGCAGCTACTCTGGGTTGGGGAGTACACAGACGAGGACAGTTCAACCTTAAACTTCATGGAGGGCATGCAGACCAGGGAAGACTGAGAAATCCTGAAGTAGAAGAAAACTAAAGGATTTAGCTGGTCAAATCTGGGAACCCTACAGAGTAGCAGCCTGAAAATGAGTTATGCTATAACCGAACAAACAATACAGGTGTGTTTACTTAACTTCCTTTCTTGATTATAGCTCTATCAGAAGTTTTTCTTCTAAAGAATTTATCTGATTAGTGAAACTCCTTGTATGTCCCAAGGATATGTAAATTCAGCTTTTTGCACTATGGATTTCTTTAAAGTCAAGTCATAAACATTAATGTTATTCTATGCTGACATTTAAAATATTCAAATTTGAACAATCTTCACATACTAAGGAAAGCACAGCTTTATGATAGAATCTGTAACTCAATGAAAATATACACACCATAGAAATAAGTAGGGTGCTTACAATTGCTTAAGTATTTTGATTGCATGAACAGTGAAAATGCTTGTAAACATTTTACAATTATAGACCAGTAGAGGGCTTTAAGAGGCACTTTCATCGATTTCAATTGTCTAAGTTGCATCTCAGTAGTCCAGGGTCTGGCTGTAATGTGTAATTCAATTGGTTGATGAATTTTCACTTCCTCTGTTTCTGGGATTTGTGACATCCTATGGTGATTCTAACGCTCATTCCTTTCTCCCTCCTGGATTTCATGCCTAATTAACTGATATAAAAATGATTGCAGAGCTCACAAATTCTTGAACTGGATAAAACAAAGGTAAATGTGGCATAACTGAGTCTCTCCCAGCCACAGTCATTAGGAGTATAAATATTCCTCTTGAAAAAGAACCTTGAAGTAAAGTTAATACATAATTTTGGAGAGTAAGAAATCTATTTCCCATCTGCGTTTTAAAAAAGTTATGGGCTACCAAATGTCTTTAAAATTAAATCCAAAATAATACACCCAGAGGAGCACTCTATCAAGCACACATTCTGATATTTCTTACCAGAAGACAGTAGCATCACTACACAATGGCTCCACAGTTTCTATTTTTACGTATATACTTTAGCCTAACAACATCAACAGTGTTCTGATATACAGTCCTCATTTGTTAGCTATAATTCTAGTGATATTGGTTCTAGACTAGATTTAGACATGCGTTTTTCAACCTTTGTCTCAGCATACCAGAGGAATATGAGATTTTCCTCATCAAAAATAGCCAGTCAGTAGCAGGCAGTGGAGATGATTTAGGTAGTTTTAAAAAGGCCACAGAGGTTATTCTAATGTACCTACCTCACTGCCTCTAACTCCCAATCTTCATACATTGTCTGTTTTGTTCACTGATCTAACTCCAAAGTCTCGAAAAGTGCTTGATAAATAGTAGATGCTCAGTAAATATTGTTAGGGTGGAAAGCTTAGTAGGTGCTCGTGGCGCAGGTAGAGAAAGATTTCTCACTCAGAGATTAAGATATAAAAATAAAATTTATTTTATCCTCTAGAAGAACAGAGAGAGAGAGAGAGAGAAAGCGAGAAAAAGGGGGCAGGGAGAGCAGGGAGATGGCGTGGCACCTCAAAGAAAGAGAACGGGGTGCCAGCAGCAAGGCCAAGTGGCTTGCTGATTTTAAGGGGGAAGAAGAGAGAAAAAAATAGTGACAGCTGTCAGTTGATAACAAAAGTGGTAGGTAGATAACAAAAACTGCAAGGATGTCAAAGTCTAAAAGTTAGTTTCCTGCCCTTCCTTGGAGAAGGGATTATCACAGGAGATGTGACTCTGTCCTTGAGATATGGTTGAGGCTGCATCTCGTTTTTCTGCTGTTCACTCAGGAACTCTGTAAAAGCAGATTCTCAAAAAAAAAAAAAAACAAAAAAAAAAACAAACAATTTTGAAAGAGAGAGATTTATATCTCTTTTCCGTCCATTTGGCTCTTTATAGAAGTTATGCAAAACAGAACTCCTTCAGGGTACTTGTTAGACAACTCATAGGATTGATCTTTAACCATTACCAGGGAAATTGTAGGATTAGGTATTTTCCTGTTATTTTTGCAAGGCCGCCCCTTTCAAATATTTGTTAAGTAAATGAATTTTTGTTTCCTCTTTAAGTTCCTTTTTCATGATACTGTGAGAGGATAAATAAAAGAAAATACAGGAAGTGCCTAGTATATAGCAGGTACTCAATAAATGCCAGAAGCCCTAAGGCTTTTTCCAAAACACAGTTCTCACATCTTTTGAAACAGTGATTCTCAAAGCCCTGGGCCCCTGTGAAGACTGGGAGTTTTCAAAAGCTTACAGTCTAGGGGCTCAGAAAAGTTAAGCCACCCAAAGTGAAGATGGGATTTGAAACCAACCCTGTGTTCCAAGTACGACACCACACTTCCAGAGGCCCTTCATCATTACATCCTCTTCTGAACATCTGGCTTTCCATAAGCACCAACATCCAAGATAGACTATGTTTTTCATTTCAAACAGATAGCATCTACTGTGTGCTGGACACTGGACACAGTGTTGAACACAGCTGACAAGGGCCCTGGCCTCACAGAGCTTACATTAAACAAATCAATGCATATGTGAGTATCTAACTGCAAACTGTGTTAAATGCAATGAAGAAAAAGTCACAGTGTGCTATATGAAAGAATAATCCTATTTTAGATTAAGGAGGCATTGGGGAAAGCCTCTATGAGTAAGTGTTATTTAAGCTGAGAGCTGAAGGACTAAAGAGCTGAGGAGGGACGTTGTATTTCAGACCGAAGGAATAATGTGAAGGCCTGAGGACAGGAAAGAGCTTTGTGGTGGTGAGGAAGTGAAATAATTTAGTGAACAAAGGGAAAGAGGAGGCTGGCTTAGATATGTAGGGGCCAGGTCCCTTGCAGGCAGCAAGAGTGTTGGATTTTCTCCTAAATGCAGTACAATTTAAGAAGCTGACATTTACAGGATGGAGTATAGGGAGCTTAGAGTAGAAGCCTAAGGATAAATTGTGTGGTTATTGCAACAATCCAGGTAAGAGGTGACAGCAGACTAACGTAGTTGCAATGGAGATAGAAAAGGAGTAGTTAGATTCTGGGTACACTTATTTAAGAGATAGATTGGACATGACCCAGGTAACTGAAAGGAAGGATGAGCCAGGATGACTCCCAGGTTTCTTCTGGATCAACAGGATGGGTAGAGGTGCCTTTTGTGATGGAGAACGTTGGCCTAAGAGGGGTGAGAAAAGAGATCAGAAATTTTGTCTTGGAAAAGTAAATCTGAGATGCTTATGAGACGTCCACTGGAGAGTTAAGAAAGTAGTTAGATAAACGTGGTTAGAGTTCAGAGAATAGGTCTAGGGTAAAGATACATTTAGGAGTTGTGAGCACATTGAAGACTATCAGAATGAATGAGATTTCTTGGGGAGTGTGGAAAAGAGTAGAAGACCTATAACCAAGCTCTGGGAACTCCCAACATATGCCAGACTTAGGAGAATGAAGAGAGAAAATGATTTTGCATGTGAGCTCAGGGCCTGGAAGAAAACAGGGACACAATGCATGTCTATTACTAACCTGGAAACAAACCTGTATATTAATTTCTGTTAAATAATACCTTCCCAGTTTGGAACAATACTATCTATGTTGGAATAGTGAATGTGTCAGGTTGAACCATATGAATTGCCTTTTTTGGTAAGTCAAAAATAGTGAAATATTGGCAATTTTATAGAGTTCAACTTCATACAACACAATATGGAACAAAATCCATTTATATTATGGAACAGTATACAGTTCTAAAGTGTTGCCCTTTCACACATGAAGGGCAATCTTTTGCTAATATTAGAAGCTTCTTTAATACCTTATGTACGGGAAAAGATATTAGAACCAATCATACATGATAATGCTGCATATCAAATTACTTTTATCCTGATAATTGAGCTAACAGCCTAAAAATGGCATCGACAACCTATCACCATGTTCTATCAATAACCTCAATATTATTCCCTGATAAATCTACATATTCAACAGAGTAAGCACTTGCAATTTAACATATCTCAATTTTTTCATCTGGCTTAAGAAAAATCTCTATTTCCTACTCTTCTATAGGGAATAACATTTAAAGGAACTTAATAGGGATGGTTATGCTTTATAATTTAATCTTAGCTTGCACAGATCTAAGCTTTGAAAAACTATTCTGATATAGTTTGAGTTACTTTGTATAATTATAGGTCTACCTCAACTTACCAAACATATTCCAAATATTATGTTAATAATTCAATAGCATATTTTAAATTTATCAAACGGCTATGATATAAAGTTCTAACAAACTCAGAAGTCTGCAGTGCCTTAGCAGATAAAATGAATGTGTGAATCGGGCTAGTATAATAGAGAATAGTGAGGTCTGTGGCAACTAAAAGAGGGTATCTTTCACCTAAAGAAAATATTTCTTTTTATAAAATATAAACTCTGCAAAACACAATTCAGCTGGGATGAGGTGAAGTAGGAAATTTCAATCTGCCAAGCTGCCAGTTTGAGATTCCTGATTTAAAGTAATATTGCAGTGACTTTTTTTTTTTTGTATTATCACTGGACATTCTCTAGTTTTGTCTGAAATGAGAATTTTTAAATATGGATTTTGTTATTTTTATAGGGTTCATGTCTATTATTGTAGCTGTCCTAATTTTTTAATTTTACAAATACAAGAGAATTCATAGTTGCAATACACAAACACTGCGTAGTAGCTATAGACCATTCCATAGAAATATACAAAATATTCTGGTTACTTTTGTGTTAATGATTATATCTCAGAACCATGTTTCAGCTAGAAACAAATGCAAATTTAGTACTACATGGCGATACCTGAGGTAACCTATATAGCTTTCTATGACTCACTTTCCTCATCTATGAAATGGGGATTACAATAGTACTTGTCTCATAAGATTGTTATAAAAATTAAGGAGGATAACATATGTATATAAAGATACTAGTGCTTAGGTCATAGTAAAATTCTATTCTCAAAAAACAGGGACATAGTCTAGAATTCCCTCTACATGATACCCACTGCCTCCTTAAAATCTTTCACTTTCTCTTTACATAATATTAAATAATCTCCTTATGATATACAAACACATCATATACACTATGGTAAACTCATTGCTCTATGTTTTCTTTTCTATTTCATAAATTTCTGTGTACAATCTGGTTCTTATTTTCTGACACTAAACTAACTGCATGGCTAAAAACATACTTCTCGTAGAGCTTCCTAAATTCAGCCTGGAAGGGAGAAAGCTTACATAGTGTATAATTAATCATTTCATATGCACATCTCTAAAGCAAACATTTAAATGTTAACTGTTATTTTAGGTATTTGGGTAAAATATACATGTTGTTACACACAGAGAAAAGCAAAGCTTTGATTTCCTTAATTTCTCTGAAAATAAATCATCCTGGCTGGGTGTTTTCCCAATAGCTGTGAATTTACTTCTTTAGCACCAAAATTTCTGTTTATTTTAACCGCTTACATGAAACTTTAAGAAAGCATGTAATCTTTTTTCCATAAAACTGGAAATATAACAAGTTAGCCTCTTGTCATGCCTGAAGGTCATCTTTTTGAACTTACTGGTTCTGTCTTCACTCACCCAGCTAATATTTGTTGAGCACCACACACTGTCCCATGGCTCCTGGTCTCTGGACATCTCTGAGGTGTCAAGACACATACCCTTCAGACAACTACGCTGTCTTAGTTCCATAGTTTTCCCCTTCTCATCTTCGGTTTATATAATTGAATCATTGTTAATTTGTCTAAACATACAACTTAAATAGCATTAAATAGTAAATTAAACAGTTTATTATAAATAAACAAGCTCTAAATAAGAGCTTAGGAGGCTAATGGATGAATAAAGTAAATTTTAACAGCAAGGATTTGACTGGATTTATTAGCTATTAGCTTACTTCCCACATTCTAGCGTGTGTTTTGGTGGGAATTCTGGATTCATTTAATAAATGAGATCTTCCTGTTAAAAGTTTTCATTTACGAGTCATTCTAAAGGGGAGGAAAGAGGTAAATATTACTTAAAATATCAGATGGTCCACTATTATATTTAAGGTGAAACTGGATTTATGGTTTTAAGCCATCAGCCTTATAGTCACATGATTGTCTTGTATAAAGATAGCAAACACTGTACTGGAGCTTGTCATATATGGTTAAGGGTTCTCAGTGATGGATTATTCATGCTAGTTAGCTAGCTGAACGTTATGTTTCTATAAGGGTAAAAAGCATGGTGTCTTAATATGTTTTGTGGCAATTAAGAGACAGGAATCACTTAAAAATTGAAATTTTCCAATTAGGGTAAGGTAAGACATAACAGGCAGCTGATATGAGAGTAAACTAGGGCAACAGAAACAACAACAAAAACAACAAAAACTTAAGACTGAAGAAGAGGAAATGAGACTTGATATTTTAATGAAAGTTGACTTCCTTAATCTAAAATCAAGGGGAGCATTTTAAAATAGTGATGTATCAATTTCTTAATAGGCCATTGCTTCTTATAATATGAAGCAAACTGAATGCAGGTGAATGAGTACAACCCTTTTAAGACAGATTGAAATGCTTTATATTTTCAGCTGATTTACAATCATTACTTTTTTAAGGTTCCTAAACTTATTTTTTTATTGTAGTAAATACTACATAGCATAAACTTTGCCATCTTTTAACCATTTTTAGGTGTATATAATTGTTACTTTTTGAACTACTATAATTATTCTTTCTTTTCTTCCTGCTCGGACTCACAACTCTCTTAGTCTTCTTCATCAGCTTTTCTGTTACCTTAACAAACTCAAATGCCTACAGAGGCCAAGGAGGCAAGGTCAATGACCAAAACTAGCTCAGTGTAAGACAATAGAGCATGGTAGTGATTGTGGAAAACTGGCATTCAAGTACGGTAAACACACATATGCACACACCTGTGGGCTGACTTCTGACCTAATTTGTAATCCCTGAGCTGTAGCAAATCAGGGACAAAACATGTTAATTTTGTACCTCAAATTTTCCTTGAATCTGCATCACTATTGTTACCACCTCTGGGCCACTGTCATCTCTTCTGCTTCATTTCAAGTCCATTTTTATCCTTTCCTTATTTGTAACTTTGTATGTCTATTTACTTTTTCCTCTTGAATTTAGATCCTACACCAAGGGCCATGTTTATACTTCTTTTTCAGATTGTTTTATGTGTTTTAATTCTATATGACCAGTACAAATAGGTTCATGACTATTAAATCTTCACTAAGGTTTACATCTTTAAAACAGAATGACAAAAATGCTAAACAAATATATTACAATTATCAATAGCTTTAGTATATTACTGAAACATAAAAACTGCCATACTGGTTAGAAAAAAAAGTAAAACTATGTAATGTTTAAAAGAGACAAAGTTCAGCAAAATATTAGGTTGTTAAGTATGGAATGTCCAATTTCCTTAAGTACTAAGTTTGGCAGTGGATATATCTGACATTTTACTTTGACACTTCTTGAGTTTGTATTTTTTGTGTGTGTGAAGCTACGTCCTCATTCTTTCAAACACATGGCTTGGGATTATCTTTCAAAATTTTTTTAGAGCAATTTTTGTGAAACCATAGATAAGTCAAATTCGTGTTATTTTTGAATACGAGTCCCATCATATTCAGAACCAATGCAGCGCACACAGCTCAAAATATCAAGGAAGTGTTTGGGAAGGATGTGGCTAATGAACGCACAGTACATCAACGGTTTGAGAAGTTCTGTTCTGGTGATTTTCATCCTGAAAATGAGCCATGTAGGCGACCTGAGACCAAAGTGGATAATGATGAGCTGAAAGCTGTAGTGGAAGCAAATCCATCACAACCTGTGCAGGAATTAGCAGCAAGGTTTGATGTTACTATTCCAACAATGTTGGACCACATTAAACAAATGGGCAAGGTAAAGAAGCTGGATAGATGGATACCATGTGAATTAAATGAGCTTCAGAAGAGAAATACTCCCAAATTTTGCCTTTCTCTGCTGTCACGTCATAAAGATAAACCATTTCTACACCATATTGTTACATGTGAAGAAAAATGGATTCTGTTTGACAATTGCAAGTGTTTGGTACAATGATTGGATAAAGATGAAGTGCCAAAACACAGTCCAAAACCAAATATTCATCAAAAATGCTAATGGTGTTTGTTTGGTGTTCCGGGGCTGGGATCATCCACTGTAGTGATCATGAAAACTGGTCAGTCGATTACAGCGGATGTCTACTACAACCAATTGGACAAAATGATAAGAATACTTGCAATTAAGCAGCCCAGATTGGTCAACAGAGACAGGCCAATCCTCTTGCAAGACCACATGATGCAAAAAGCAGTGCTGCTCAAACTACAGAAGCTAGACTTGGAAACTCCCTGTCATCCACTATATTCACCAGACCTTGCACCAACTTACTACCACTTCTTCCAGGCTTTGGACCACTTCTTGCAGGGAAAAATATTCAATTCTCAACAAGCTGTGGAAAACGCCTTTGGCGATTTCAACACCACTAGCTCTCCAGGCTTCTTTGCTGCTGGCATAGCAAGCTACTATTAAGACGGCAAAACTGTGTCGATATTTTAGGCACATACTTTGATTAATTGTACTGCTTCTTGTTTGAGATATAATAAACTTTTGATTTGAAATTGGACATTTCATATTTAATGACCTAATAATAATAGTGTAAAGTAAAAGGATGACACAGCAATAATAAACAAAATAAATTTAAAAATATAAGATGGCTAAACAAGGCAGAATCCAAGGCAAAAAGCTTTAATCTTTGACCAGAGTCAAAGAGGGTAATTTATGTTAGTAAAGATTCTTATTGTTTCTTTTTCTTTTTGCTTTGATCACATTTCTTTTGTTCTTAAATAGTTTGTATGACTGTGAAGAATAAAACAAAGAAAAGTCATAAGACAAGCTAATATTTCCATTCCCTTTATTTTTATCTGCTTGGAGTTGTTTAGGCCTTTCCTCACGGCCTCCCTTCATTTTAAAATTAAAAAAAAACACAAAAACTTAGCACATGTGTCGTGGGTCCCTCTTCATTAATTTCGCCTGGTAAGCAAATTTTATAAAGTGAATATTTTCCCCTATATTAATTTGCTAGTTTGAGTTCCTTATAATTCAATCATGTATAACTCTTCCTTATATTTTAAAAATTATTTATAGTTACTTAAAAATAACAGCTTCATTGAAATATAATTCACATACTGTCAAATTTACCCTTTTACAGTATACAGTTCAGTGGTTTTTAATATGTTCATAAAGCTGTGCAACTATAAGCACTATATAAATCTTAGAACATTTCATCACCCCAGAAAAAGACCCCATGATCATTTGCAGTCACTTCCCATTCCACATAAAATGTGGCCTGTTACATCTGACATTTTTGCTTAGTTTTTTTTTGAGGGTCATCTATGTGGTGGCATCTATCAGGACTTCATTCCTTTTAATGGTCAAATAATATTCCATTGCACAGACATAGAACATTTTATATATCCATTCATAAGTTGATGGACATTGGGTTGTTTCCACTGTTGGGCTATTATGAATAATGCTGCTATGAACATTCATATACAAGTTTTTGTGTAGATATAGTTTATTCAATTCTCTTGGGCATATGCCTACAGTAGAATTGCTGAGTCATATGCTAACTCTGTGGTTAACACTTTGAGGAATGGCCAAACTGTTTTCCAAAGTAGCTGCACCATTTTATAATCCTACCAAAAATTTATGAGCATTTCAATTTCTCCACATCCTCATCAATACTTGTTATTGCTATACTTGTCTTTCTTTTTTATTTTAGCCATTCTAGTGGTGTAAAGTACTATTTCATTATGGTTTTGATTTGCATTTCCCTAGTGACTAATGATGCTATATATCTTTTCATATACTTATTGGCCATTTGTATATCTTGTTTGGAGAAAGAAATGTCCATTCAAATCCTTTGCCTATTTTTAATTGGTTGTATTTTTATTGTTGAGTTGTAAGAGTTATGTATGTATTTTGGATGTAAGTCTTTTCTCAAGTATTTGGTTTTCAAATATTTTCTCCCATTCTGTGTCTTGTCTTTTACTTCTTGATTGTGTCCTTTGAAATACTAAGGTTTTTAATTTGATAAAGTCCAATTTATTTGTATTTTGTCATTTGTGCTTTACTTGTGTTTTTTGTGTCCTATGTAAGAAACTACTGCCTGATCCAATCCAAGGTAATGACAATTTTACTTCTATATTTTCTCTGAAGACTTTTATAGTTTTAGCTCTTACATTTAGGCCTGTGGTTTACTCTGAGCTATAATTTTGTATATGGTTTGAGGGAGAGCCCAATTTTATTTTTTGGCATGTGGATATCCAGTTGTCTTGATATCATTTATTGTAGATTATATTCTCCTCATTGTATTGTGTTGGCACCCTTGTCAAAAATCAATTGACCATAATTATAACAGTTTGTTTCTGGACTCTCAGTTCTATTTCACTGATACATGTATGTCTGGGTTCCTTGAATTTCTACATAAGTTTTAAAATCAATTTGTCAATTTCTGCAAAAATTTTGCAGCTAATATTTTGATGCATTGAATTTGTAGATCAATTTGGAGCTTACTGACATTTCAACAATATTAGGTCTTCCAATCCATGAACATGTTTTTCAATTTATTTAGGTCTTCTTTAATTTCTTGAAGTGATGTTTTAGACATCCTTTGGTGTTTTGGTGTACAAGTCTTGCACTTATTTTGTTAAGTTTATTCCTAAGTATTTTATTCTTTTTTATACCATAAATGAATTTTAAAATTTTGTTTTTGGATATTCACTGATAGCACATAAAATACATTTGACTTCTTTAAATTGATCTTGTATCCTGAAATCTTGTTGAATTATTAGTTCTAATTGTTTGTGTGGCTTCCTTAGGATTTTCTATATCAAAGATCATTTCATCTATGAATATAGATTTGCTTTTGCATTTCCAATCTGGACCCTTTTTGTTTTTCTTAACTAATTGCCCTGGCTAGAACCACTAATACAATGTTGAATAGAAGTGTGAGAGCAGACATCTTTGTCTTATTTCTACTATTAGGGGGAAATATTCAGCTTTTTACCACTAAAAATATTAGCTGTGGGTTTTTTGCAGATATACTTTATTAGGTTGAGGAAGTTCCTTTGTATTCCTAGTTTATTAAATGTTATGAGATGGTGTTGGATTTTGTCAAATATTTTTCTTCTTCTATTGAGATCATATTCTTTATTCTCTTGATAGGGTATATTACACTAATTAATTTTCATGTCAAATTAACTGTGCATTCCTAGAATAAATCCTACTTGGTCATAGTATATAATTCATTTTATTTATTGCCAGATTTGGTTTGGTGGCATTTTGTTGAGTTTTTTTTGATTCTATATTTGGATTTTCTAAGTTGGTTTCAGTACTTTGTGTCTTTCTAGCAATTTTTCCATTTCATTTAGGTTACCTAATTTGTTGCCATATAATTGTTCATGGTGTTCTCTAGTAATCCTTTATTTCTGTAAGATTGGTAGTGATGTCTGCTTTTTACTGTATTTATGTGGATATTTAATCATTTTCCTTTAAGTTCTAAGAAAATATCTTTTTTTTTTTTTTTTTTTTTTTTTGAGATAGAGTCTCACTCTGTTGCCCTGGCTAGAGTGCCATGGCGTCAGCCTAGTTCACAGCAACCTCAAACTCCAGGGCTCAAGCAATCCCACTGCCTCAGCTTCCCAAGTAGCTGTGACTATAGCCATGCGCCACCATGCCCAGCTAATTTTACGTGTATATATATATATATATATATATATATATATATATATTTTTTTTTTAGTTGTCTAGCTAATTTCTTTCTATTTTTTTTAGTAAAAATGGGGTCTCACTCTTGCTCAGGCTGGTCTCAAACTCCTGACCTCAAGTGATCCTTGGCCTCCCAGAGTGCTAGGATTACAGGCGTGAGCCACCACGCCCAGCCCTAAGAAAATATCTTAACTTTTTTTTTACTTGACAGCATGGCTTCCTACAAGACTCCATATGCTATTCAGTCTTAATTAGCTTTATTTAAAAGTGTAGCATTATTTCTTCACATACTTAGGTTGTTTGACTCTAACATAAATTTTATTGTCCCTTTAAAATATTTTGTTCAACTCGTAAAAACTTCTTACAATTAGGTGATGCCCTTCCAAGTCTCCTGAATATTATTTTTGTTGGGAAGGGGGACTTAAATTTACAGCTTCAAATACTCATTTGAATAAAAAGTTATAGTTCATTTAAAATAATAAATTGTAATAAAATAAAATCTAACATTTGATAAAATAACATTTAATAAGCATTTACTACATGCTAGGTACTGTGTAATGCATTCTATGTGAAATCTCATTATATCACCATAAACTGCCGTTGAGTAACGTTACATATCACAGAACCAAGGTTTAGAGAGATTAAGTAACATGCTCAATATCATACAGCTAGTAATTATGGAACAAAAGTTTGAACGCAGTTTTGTCTGACTGCAGAGCTGATACTCTTACCCAGTAGTTGACAAATATTTTTAAAAGGGCCAGACAGGAACTACGGAAGGTTTTGGTTTTCATAGCAATAACTCAAGTCTGCTGTTATAGTGAGAAAGTAGCTTTAACAATATGTAAATAAATTGGCATAGCTGTGTTCCAATAAAACTTTATTTGTAAAGAAAAGGTAGTGTACCTGCAGACCATAGCTTGCCATCCTCTGCAATTAACCAATATTCCATGCTGCCCTAATTCTTCCTCAAAGCCTTCCCTGATTATCACATAGATCAATTTCTTTTGTTTCTGGCCTTCTAACATAGTAACTATTATAATACCATAGCCCTAAGTCATATATCCTTGTTTTTATATAAATGTGTGTTATAATATCTTCTTTTGTTAACTATAGTGACAAAAGATTATGTCAAATAGTAAGTGATTTTACATATTTTGTTATATCTCCCGTAGGCTTAGTGCCCAAGCCTATGCTACAGACTGACTGTAGAAGAGTTTAGAAATTTACATGTGACTATATCTGGAGAGCCTTGTTCCAATAAAGCCACCTACCTAAGGTAACATAATAGAAATGCAAAAATTAGACAGTAAAGATGTCAATATGGAAATGCAAAGACAATTGCAATATATCAAGGTTCTATGCTCAACATCTTTGATTATGGCTTTCTTTAGGCAATGGAAAAAAAAAAATCAATGTACTTGTTTCCATTTTCTCAATTTCAATTTTCTCCTCAGGCTTTCCCCTCTCAAGAAACCATAATTCATCAAGACCATAAGTTCAAGATGTGTCATTTTATGAATGAGTCACAACTTAGGTAATAATAACTCTACAGATGTTGATAATATTTTTTACATTTTAGAAATGGATAATAGCACCATTTTTTAGGATAACAAATTTTTAGAGTGAGTTCCCCTGAAGGAGAACAATGGCTTATTTTGTTTTCTCAGGCATTTAAGCAAATATTCTTAAAAGGAATCCCTATCCTCAAATTTTTTTCATTTGTATTATACCCATATTCTATCTTTTTTTTTTCCTTTTTGAGACAGTGTCTTGTTCTGTCGCCCTGGGTAGAGTGCAGTGGCCTTATTGTAGCTTCCTGCAATCTCATATTCTTGGGCTCAAGCGATCCTTCTGCCTCTGGCTCCTGAGTAGCCAGGACTACAGGCGCATGCCACCACTCTCGGCTAATTTTTCTATTTTTAGTAGAGATGGGTTCTTGCTCTTGCTCAGGCTGGTCTCAGAACTCCTGAGCTCAAGCAATCCTCCGGCCTCGGCCTCTCAGAGTGCTAGGATTACAGGCATGAGCCACCACTGTGCCTGGCCTATACCTGTATTCTTGAATGCAGTCTATACAGAGAGATTCTTAAATACTTTTAGGTTTAAAGCAGATTTATAACAAAATCACCAAGTTTTACAGAAAATGTTTGTAATGAAAAGTACAGAAAAAATATTAGATGCAGTATCGGGTAGATGGCTTTTTAACCAGAGATACCATTAGTCTCTGAGGGACTTGAAATTTGATAATCACATAAGTGAAAACTTGACATGGGAAGGTTAGAATTTGCTAAACAAACAAACAAACAAAAAAGGCACCAGAAAAGGTTAGAATAAGAAAGAATGAAATTTAAAGTTAACATGGTTTTAGTCATGGCTGAAGTTATTGATGGTTACCCAAAAGTCATTCTCAAACTTTTGTTCCCTTGTTCCACCAGAGGCCAAAAGTCATTAATATCTCAGAATCCCTTAAAGATAGGGACAGTCACATGATATGGACAAGTACACAGAGGACATCTGCTGGTGGTCTTTGGGAAAACTTTTCTTTCCTGATTAAAAGAGAAAGACTCGACAGGCACAACCATTCCTCATTTTTCCTTCTTTGAACTGGAATGTGATATCTACATTAGCAGAAGCATCTATCTTACAACAAGCAAGAGAGAAATCATGAGGACAAAACCCTGATGATATTGAACCTGTAAAGAGAAAGCAAACTACTACTCTCCTCAGACTACTTGTTTTGGAAAAATATTAATAAATCCCTATTGTTTTATGTCATTGTGCTGAAAGCACTTCTTATTGATACATACTTTAAAATTATTTTTAAATTATTAATTACCAATACAATGTGAGTAAAAATTTGCTTTTAAGATAATACTGGGTAAAATTTCTTTCTCTTTCAAAATGCTTAATTCTGTGTTACTAATTATTAGTTAAATCTGCTGTTATATTAAAAAGACATAAATAGCTATTAGGCCTTTATAATTTTAAGTTATTGGCATTTTTAAAAGAACACATCAAAAACTTTGAAATATAGAAAAAATTACTTTATTGACTTAGATTTAGTTAATGTACGTTGTGTTCAAGAATTCATAATATCATTTTTAAAAAGTATACTAACTTACCAAAATCAAAAATTATACCAGTGTTATGTAGCTGTGAGACTATTGGTATTGTACCATCTGGTATCATATATCAAAGGACTTATGATGTAAGATACTATTTAACCTGCCTCAGACATAGAATAAGTGAGTTCATATCTGTAAGCAAATTAGGATACTAAGTAGTTTTTTCTTAACTGGAAGGTTAAATGTATCTCCAAAACACTAATGACTTCAATGATTTTAAATTGTTTTGTGAAGCACACAACAATTAAATGCTCCAACAGGCTCTTGCCTATTGTCCCAGTGACTTGGGAGGCTGAGGAAGGAGGGCCACTTGAGGCCAGAAATTCAAGACCAGCCTGGGCAACACAGGGAGACCCTCGTCTCTAAACAACATTAAAACAACATTAAAAAATAATAATTTATCTAGGTGTGGTACCATGTACCTGTAGGCCCAGCTACTTGGGAGACTAGGTGGGAGAATTGCTTGAGCCCCGAAGTTTGAGACTATAGTGAGCTATGACTGTACCACCACACTCCAGTCTGGGTGAAAGAGGAAGATCCTGTCTCTAAAAAAACCAAACCAAAACAACAAAATAAATGCTACATAACTGATTTAATTCAAGACTATGGCAAAAATTATACATCATAATGCACTGTCTACAGCATACTACTAAAAGGTGGATAAACAATAAAATTAACTATCTCTTCAAGTTAGAGTAGGTTAAAAGACCACAAATAAAACAACACAATTTAGGTTATAAAGAAAATGACAGAAGTAATCCAATGTGGGTAAAATATTAAAAGTTTTCCAGTGAACTTTTCTGAATCTATGCAGAAAAAGCCAAGACGCTGGGGGGAAATGGACTACAAATTGATAGATACTCATTGAATTGCCTGATTATGCTATAGAAATCACTTTGTGACATTTGAGCTACTCTTACTGGGAACCCTGTATGAGATATATCTGGGAAAAACAATACACTTAGGAAAATAAGGTTATTAAATCAAAATAAATTCAATCTGCCTTCCTTCCCACACTAAATTAAGAGCTATGGGGAGCTCAGAAGGCTCCTTTCCTAGGCAGAACCAGAACAGGGCCTCCAAGCAGTGGCTGGAGCTGAAAGTAGGAGCTGCACAGGGGGTCAGCACTGAGCACTGCTAATGCCAAGTCTCAAAACTCATCCCTTCCCCATGATGGCTCAAAGGTGACAAATACCTGCATAATTCAGGTTTAATATGCCTTAATAAGACCTCCCAAGACAACCATCTCCCTGAAAATAGATCAAAACAAGTTAAATTTTAGTTAAGATAAGCCTCGTATTATTAATACACTTACCTGTTTTTCTTTAATTCTCTTTGTTAAGGAAAAAAAGTCAGAGAAAGAATGTGTAATGTATGTGTGTTTGTATAGGGGGTGGGGGTGGGCAGTTGTTACCTAAAGGTACATCTTTAAATCAGCAGAGTTCTACAGCCAAGGAGAGAAAAGGACCACACAAACTTCAAATGGCATCCAATGAATGAATTCATATCTAAAGCACACACACACATGCAAGGTTGCAGTTAATAGCAATATTTGCTTTATTCATTCAGAAATCTAACATAAGGTGACAATATTTATATTTAGCTCTAATATAAAGCAACTGTTGTGGGCACAGGGCTGAATTTGGTGCTAAAAGAGATGTCTAAGAAAAATTCATTTTTCTAGCTGTACTTGTAAAATGATGCTTCATTACAGGCTGCCAAATAGCTAAACAAATTGTTACTACCTACCAAGTATGGAAAATGAGGTTCTCAACATAAATACAAAGGTCAATGAAACTGGGTCTTAGTTCCAAACATACTAAGTATCTGGGTAAAGACATTATGAAATCAGCTAACTGCACAAGGCTCAGTGCTAAGCATTAAGGACAACGTCAAAAGAACATAAAGAAGGAAGATTAATCATTAGTTCTAAACCAATTTGTATCCATCAGCATGAGAGTAAAAGTATGTTAAAAAGCAAACAAAAGACAAATATTTTCTATAATTAATTTTACTACTAAAGAATTATTTACAATTAATTAGAATTGTCCAAGTCTTATAATAATGAAAAAAAAGGAGTATTCTTAATTCTAAACCTAATCAGATTAATGCTTCTGAAAAGCCAAATACAAAAAAACTTAATAAATGCCCAACTCCACACATGCTTAAACAAAATCAGGATCAGTTTGACTTCTTTTTCTTTCCTTCTTCTATTTCTTCCTTTCTTTTTTTTTTTTTTATTTTGGAAGAAATGATTAGAAAACTGGAAGAGCAAATTCAGTTTTTATAGAATGAAATATGCTTTTTATAGATAAACTTCAACAGAGGTATGTCTCCAGAGCCTTGATGTTAAACCATGGTGAGCTATGGGTTTCCCTGGCTATGAAAGGCAGACCTTAGGTGCCACCAGTTGCAGAGCGCTTTCCCCTCATCCATATTGCCTATCTCTGAAATGAATTTAGAAATGTTGGCACCCAAAGTTGTTGTCTTTACAGCCAATACAGTCTGAATCAAACTGGGCTCAACCAACACTTCTGCAAAGGCTAATTAACACAAAGACATTCTCAGAAGGACTGATGTACTGCATAGTAATCATTCTGTGAGGTTAACTAATTCTTATCTACCAAAGTGCAAAATGTCTCAACGTTTACATTATAGAAGTATTGGCCAATGGTTCTAAGTAAGTGATTATAGGGCAACTTCTTTATGCTGAACATGACATAAGGTACTCAGGACGAACAAAAGATAGAAAAGAAGTATATGGTCTCTAGGAGCTAATAATAATCTTGTTACTTAAAACACACTTTCCAAACTTTAAGTACTAAGTCCTGAAACATTAGAGGTAAGATTAAACAAAACAAAACAAAACCCCTTATCTGTGTATAATAGTTAATCCTGATCCCCAAAGCTTTGGAATTTGTTTAAATAAAAAGGCTCTGGCCTTTTTTTTTTTTCCTTATCTTTATTGTCTAGTTGAAGTACCTCTGTTCTCTGTTTTTAAGGCACAAACCATTCATTTTAGGTTTTTACTTCTTTTTAATATTTTGTCCAAATAATAATGTTTCACTTAGAAGTAAATGTGTACATGCAGAATTTTTATGCTTTAGCAACCCACAATTATTAAAAATCTAATGAATTAATGCCAGTTTGATTCCAGTTAAAATGGCAATGTAGAAAAGTAATGTCTTCCACTATGGATATAGGCCTCTAGAAATTAATGATTGGGGGTAAGGGGAAGGCCATGGAATCAGTTAAAGGCATTTAACAAAAAATACCAAATTTCTTTTCTCTTTTGCTAAGCATGTTTCACAAGCCGTTTTCTTCATATCTATCCCGTCTCCCCTCTGCACCAAAACCATTGATGTTGAACCTTTAAGTCTTGCTCTTTTGTGCAACATGCATCAGTGAATCCTCCTGTTACAAATCCATGCTACCACTCATTTTTATTCAATAGGCATAGAATTAGAATTTTTAAAGAAAAGTCCAAAGGATATTATAAGTTGAAATTAACCAAGTCTTCGGCTAAAGAACAATCATCCCCAGAGAAATTTCCATTCAAGAGAGACATCGTGCACTCTGTTGCTTTTCTTTCTCATCATATCACATATTTACTGATAGCCAGATAAAAATAGTAAAAATCAAGAGCAGACTAAATAATATGCTCTTAATGTAGGCAGTGCTTTACATAAAACTATAAACTGCCATATAATGAACCTTCAAAACACCAATCAGGAAAATTTTTCAGATTACTTGAGATTGAATTAGAATGAGTCAACAGTTTAAGGTAACAGATAAATGCCCAAGTACATATATTGCTAATGATTTTCTCCCATATAAAAATGTGGCCTTCATATTTCCACATGATATAGGAATCTAATCTCTTTTACTGACACACTAAAAAGGATCCAAATCTTGAAAACAGGTAAAAATTCAGTACTTCAATACCACAAACTCATTCATTCCTAATGAGATTCTAGTCTTTATGATACCTCAGAAGACCTATATAAATAGTTGGGATTCAAAGTATATCTGAATTTCAACTGATTTGATATTTATTTTCTCTTCATTTTTTTGCTTATTGTTTTCCAACAAAATTCTTTCAAAAAGATCTCTTAATAAAAACTCTGAAAGAACTTAATTGCCCATATTATTATTAATTATTATTATATGGGAGAAATAACCCAGTGACAGCAAATAGTCAATTTTACAAAATGAATTAGTATTGGAGTCTGAGAGAGAGAATCTAAGATTCTGATTTAGGACAATCCACTTAATCACAAATAACAAGGACAAACACAATCTTTTCCAAGCCTCACTATACCCTAGTACTCACTAAATCATTTTCACAGGGTCATATCAACTATGAGAATTAATTTCTCTAGCAATGA
Organism: Lemur catta; assembly: GCF_020740605.2. Classification (NCBI taxonomy): domain Eukaryota; kingdom Metazoa; phylum Chordata; class Mammalia; order Primates; family Lemuridae; genus Lemur; species Lemur catta. The sequence continues at coordinate 195,124,732 of NC_059128.1, read as the reverse complement.
CAGCAAAGATAAAATCTGATCCTTACCGTGGTTGCTAAGTTTAGTGGCTACCGTTGTTTTTTCTTTCTTCTAAGCTCTTTGCTGCTTCTGAAAACTTACCTGATCTGCTTAGAGATAATCTAAAAGCATTGTTTTTCTAATATCTATCAGTCTATATATTTATCTGGCGTGTGAGAATGTGAGAGGGAAGGAATATATACTGATAAGTCACTTCGGATTATCAGTAGTAGCACTCAATAGGACTGAAGTTGAAGACAGGAAGATAATTCCTCTGAGCCATTTCCTTTCAGAAAAATTTTGAGTGCCTTACAAAAATAAAATTCAAAATCCTAAGTAAATAAAGAAATCATGAAAATAGAAGAAAATAAAAGGCAATTATTCTATTTTATTGACCCTAGTTAAAAAAAAACTAAAGTATTCAAACACACTCTGAAATATACAACTGTCACAATGAAGGCATTTCAGAGCAAAATGTGCTGCAATATGCTGCTATGATTAAAAGCCATGTAATCTGAGGAACCTCTGTAACAAAAAAGAAAATGAACTAAGCAAAGAGCTTCTTATTACTTTTCTAAAAATAAAAGGCTGTAATTTTGTCATAGTTACACAAAGGCAGGTAAGACTTTCATCTTTATCTAGCATTACAGCATATTTCCATCCATAGGTATCATAATTACATTCAAAGGAATATACACGGTTTAATACAGAGAATAAACTATTATTCTATGATACTACATGTGTTTGTAAATCTGAACCCATCATAACATGTACTAAGGGTAATCATTTAGCACATACTCTCTACACAGAGAAAAGATTCTCACACAGCTTTCCTTGTACTCGTTTTTTAAAATGTACAAATATCATTGGACACAAATGAGAGAATAAAGAGCAGCAATGAAGTACACCATATGTTCCCAGTGTAGGCTGAGTCCAGGTCTTTGTTCCAATATTCCAGAGCAACTGGAAGAAAAGCTAAGTAACCATTCATTAAAATACATTTTTACATTATTGCTGGCAAAAGTTATACTTCTGATAGGTTCAGTCAGAACCCATGCTATCCTGACTATTCCTGCCTGCATTTGCTTCTTTAATACACATCTCTTGCAATTCTAGGAACCTGCAATACAACCACCCTGAATAACAGTTCGGTAGCAGGACAATCTGATAAACAACATGAAGGGTAGACGCTGAAGAAGACCGCAAAGTTATTTGCCTAGTGAAACAGTTCTGAAGTAATTCTATGTCAATGAGAAAATTTTTGCATTTTCTCAGCTACGCACCTATTCAGATATCATCTCCTTTCTCCTCATTTATAGCAGGGTCTCCCTCAATCTTGAGATCTCCTAGAACAGTTTTAATGGTGCAACTCAAACCAAAACCACTAACCACGCCCTTTATGCCCAGAGTCAAGCTTCCTTTTGCTTTTTTCTCCTCAAAGTCCAAAAATGTAAATCTTTCACCCGAAAGGGTTTGCGCCGGTTTCCTAACCCAAGGCAGACTCTTTTAGCTATGCCTTGGCGTAATTCCTATGGGAAGCTTTCTCCGGGGCAACGTGAAACGCCCCGAAGAGACACCCACGCTTACCTCCCACACACCTGCAACCCCTGGCGGGATGCTGGAGCTAGTGCTCCGAGACTGCTCTCCGCTCCGCTCCCGTGCCTGCTCTCCTCTGCCGGGAAACTACGGCTCAGCCCGAGCCTTCGGCTTCTACAGGGCCCCAAGCTCCGCCCCGCCTCCTCCAGTTGGAGAATTTGGCGGCTGTTGCTCCGCCTCCTGCTGTTCCTGCTGCTGCCCCGGCTGGAGACAGCGGGAAGCAGCTGCGCGGGGACCTTCCCTCTGCCCGCACTTCTGCAGCTGCCCTGCCGCTTCCCTTCCCCTCGCTTCCCGTTCCCCTCCGGAGCCTCACACCTGGAACTGCCTCCTGCCCCGCCCGGGCGCCTCTGCGAGGAGCCCAGGCTCAGCCTATCCCTCCCCGACCCGACGGTCTGGTTGCTCGGTGTGTCTAGAGTTTGGGGGCTCTTGGGGAAGCTGCTGCTCCGCCGAGGCACGTCCACACACCGCGCTCTCCCTCCACCCCGGCGATTTCCCCGCGGCTTCCTTTGCACCAGCCCGATACTGAGCCCGGCAACCCCACGTTCCCCACCTCAGGCCCCTCACCCCCTTCCTTCCTTTGCTCCACTAGCCCGCCCCCTCAATGGGTGAGGCGCCTGCCGGGCCGACCCTGCACCCTGATTGGCGCAGGTGAGAGTAGGCCCCGCCCTTCCTCTCCTTTCCGTGAACCTTCTCTCTTCATCTCACCTCCTCCCTCAAAGGCAGGGAACTCTCCTACTATTGGCTAGAGGTGCCCCCACCCATGGCCTCAGGCTGTCCCGTATAGCCTGCCGGGAAGTGTAGTCCTGCGCGTGCGGGACTCGCCAACAACGCCGGCGAGTGGAACTACGAGTCCCCATAGGCCCCTGCGCGACTCCGGCTGGGCAGGATTCCGGACAACGCCTGGTTCCTCTCAGGTCCTTCCGGCGTCGCCGGAGTGAATTGATCCGGAGTTGAAGAGGGCTCCAAAGGTGGGAAGTGAAGTCAGTACCTCAGTTGCCGGTAAGGTATAGCTGTTCTGCTCCAGTGTCCGTAGCTCCGCGCGGAGCAAAAGACGGCTGAGGTCACCTAGGGGCCGTGGCTGAAGCACTCGGGCTTGGTTTTGGCAGGCAGAGCCGACGGGGCTGGGAGCGGGGCCCTATGGGCGTAAGGGAGGTTACCTTACGCGAGTGGCGTAAAGCGGGTTTGTAAATGCCGCCTGCCCGGCTTGGGCCTGAACGCCTCCAGGAAGTCTCCTCTAGGTGGAGGCGGGAGGGGAAGAGCGAGGTTGGCCTCTGGTGCCCCCAGAGAAGGGAGAGGGCGGATGTGCCTGGGGTGGGGTCCTTTGAAGGTGTGGCTTGGGAGAGAGGTGAGGCTGCTGTTTTCTCTCTGCTTTATAAGTAAGATAGGGACGGAGTGGAGAAGGAGGGGGTGCTTGGGAGTCTGCTTTTGGGGTGACTCAGGTTATGTCCTGTGAGGGAAGAGGAAAATTGAAGAAGGAAGAGTCAAATGTTGGCTGAGGTTTAAGGATTCTGTTCCAGTGTAATGATGTGGCCCTCTAAGGAGGTAAAATTTTGCCTTAAGCAGAAAGGCTTGACCCTCTGAGGTGTAGTACCTAAGATATGTTTACTCCTCTGCTGTTTTTAAAGCGCTTTCATGTTGGGATGCTGATGAGGAAACTGAGGGAGTGTATGACGTGCCCAAGGTCACACAAATAGGGACAGATCTGAATCTAGTCCAGTTCGAGTCCAACTTCTGAACCAGAGCTGCCGCTCCAAAAAGAAAAAGTAGGGTTGGTTGTGTTTTCTGAAGAAGGTGAAGGAAGTTGCAAGTAATGGTATTTTATGTAGTATTTCTGAGAAGCCATTTGTGAGATGAAGAGTTGTTTTGTTGAGCTGGGATGAAATTCCTCAGTAAAGGAAGGCCCCTCTCTAACCTTTTGTAAAAATAAAAAGAAAGGGTCAGTTTGAACTTACATGTTTTTCCTTTTATTAGGGATATGTTAAATGGTAGATTTTACTCCCACAAGTCATTTTTAAGAGTAGGTAATGAGATAGAACATAAGTTAAACAGTATATCCCATCCTTACAGTTAAAAGAATACCCTTTTACCTTTCTACCTTAGGACTGTTTTTATTCTCATTTTGTAAATCTGAGAACAGTGGGATTGTGAAAAGTGTGAAATTTTTCACAGAACTTTACACTTTTTTCAAATAATGTAGCACCAAGGAGAGTTTGGTGTGCTCATTACTAGAAAAGAAGATACATTGCATTTCTTGGAGGTAACATTTTACTTTTTGTTTGAGATTTTTGTTTACTTTTGCCCTCATTTTCTTGACTCTAAGGAGTATGTGTGTATTTGGGTGTGTGAATGATAAAATCAAGCTCTTGCATATTTTGTGTATTTTTCTTTGCATCATCTGTGACTTCTAATTCATTCTTATTTTACATTAAAAAGTGAAAAAGCTTATACTTTACGTTGAGCAGAAAGCACTATGCTTATTCTGGTCTTATGTTCTGTAATTATTATGGCCAATATAGCTCATGAATATTATTATTGGATAGGTTTTTAATAGAATTGGGGAAATATGTTCATTGATGTCAGGATTTCTTCATGATAAGTTTATATCCATAAAGGATGCTTATAGACGGCAGGTAATCAATCATGGTTTACTGTTAACGTATGTTGACCAAAATATGCTGAATTTTGAATGCACTCCGCAATTATCATCAACAATGTGTATAACTTTCGAATACAGAAACACTTTCTAGGATCAGAGGTATTTTGTTCCCCAAGACTGAAGTTAAGATGGTCTGGAAATGACTTTTAAAGTACAAGAAGTGTGATACTATAGAATGAAGTAAAATCAGGAATAACATAGCAGCAGAAGTGACAGAGTACACAGGCAAGGAAGAACCAACTAAAAAAATGGAAAATTATGTGGGGATAACTGGATTTGTGCTAGATTAGAAGGGTGTGGTAGTTGAAGTAGACCATAAAGTGAACATGAGTCAGTGATGGTAAAGCAAGATGTTAATGCATTTTCTAGATGGCGATGTAGGTATTTGCCTTTTGTTGGGGGAGGTGTGAAATGAGTTCTTCTAACTTTTGGCATCTAGCTATGTGGTAATGGGAAGAGATTTTGAACTAAGGAAAATTTGGAAATAAATAAAAATTAATATAATGCACTTGTTCATTGTACATTAATTTTTGTCCTGGTTCAGTTCTACCACTAACTTCTCGTTATCTCTGAGGGCAGTTATAATTTTGATATTTCACCAATGTTGGAATGCAGAGTAAGGTGTCTTGTATTTATTGCCTTTCAGTCACGTGCTGGAGTACTGTGGTCATTTTGGATCTTTGCACATTGGATAATTAAGAGTTCACAGAGCAATGTATACACTTGCATTTTTATAGTAGTTTGTAGCTCACCGGTGTCCACATTTGTTCTCGTTGTGGGCATTTTGCAGGAGCATGTGTCAGCTTTTGGACATCATCTCTTAAAGGACTTCAGGTGTCTTCCATATACATCTATCTCTTTCTTTCAAGGATGTAAGGTCTATAAGAACAGGAACTGTATATTGTTTATCATTGTAGTCTCGGTAGCTAGGATAATTGGATACCTGTTTACAAAGAGAATGAAAGGGCTCAGATTGATTAAATGACTTGTCCAAGGTCATGCAAGTAGTGACCAGTGGGACTAAAGTATAATCCACGTCCTCTGACTGCAGATCTTTAATATTGTGTAAGTAGATTTAGTTCCCTTAGATTATTTATGTGAGAAAAACACTTAAATTTGATTTAAATATTCAAATACTATTAGTCTCTTACTGTTTACTGCTGACAGTTTATCTCCTCTACTCCTGTCCAGCTCTCCATCCTTATCCCCAGCCTTCCTCATTTATTGTGCCTTTCTTTCAGTTATTACGTACATAATCTCCTTCCTGACTTGGGGGCCTTTACATGTTCCATCTCCCTGCCTGGACTGTTCCCTCCTCCCCTTCCAAAATATGGACAACCCCTAGTCAATTTTTATGTCTCAGTTTAAGTGTCATTCCTCAGGGAACCTTGCTCTCCTTCCCCAAATCGGAGTAGATCCCCACTGTATCTTCACTATACTCTGTACTCGTTTGTGGCATCATTATAATAGGGACTTACTTAATTCAGTATTTTATATGATAAATGTTTGTCTCCCTTGCTAGACTACAAGCTACCTGAGCAGGGTCCTCCCATTTGTCTTGTGTTTTACCACAGTACTTTCGAATACCTGGCACAAAATAAACGTTCAATAAATATTTGCTGAATGAATGAATGAGTACATTCATGCACAGTGCCTCCAGCACTTTGCTAAGACAGAAATACAGAAATGAGTAAAACAGATGTGCTTCCCACTCTCATGGAGGATTGAAGTTTGTAGGAACTTTCAAATGAAATATAAAGCTTAGGCAATTTAGGTTAGATACAAAGGAGTTATTGGCAGAAGTTTAATGTAAATTGTAGAAAGATTTTTGTTCTTCTGAGGTGTCTCAAAGTCAGGATTAAGTAGTTTTCTATGTGGAAATGACCAAGGAGTCAATTTCATTTACAGCAAAATTTCTGTGTAACGGCATTTTAGAGACCTTATCACTGCTGTGCTTTGTGCAAGCAACATTCGTTATAGGAAGATATAGACATGGAAGAAACTAACTTTTAATGGACTCTATTCTTCTCTAATGTTATCTCATTTTGTCCTCAAAACTATTATTTCCTTTAAGGCAGTATTAAGACTGTTTTATAGCCGAGGACACCAAGGAATTAAGTTAATTTACTTTTTAACTCAAACAAATGTAATGAATTGCTAGAGTTTCCAAGGGGTAGATGCTCCAGCGAAGACTGGAGTCTGGATCTGTCTCCCTGGTTTTCCTTTTTTTTGTTTTTTTTTTTGTTTTTTTTGTTTTTTTGTTTTTTTGCTTTGTTTGTTTTAACCATGGGATCTTCCTATGAATTTTACCTTTAATATTGCTTGCTTTAAACAAGGTGACTTTGTAAAATTGAGTAGTTCTTATTTCAAAGGAATTTATTTATATTTTGGGCTTCTTGAAAATTTTCCTAGGCCAGGTGCAGTGGCTCACACCTGTGATCCTAGCACTCTGGAAGGCGGAGGCAGGAGGATTGCTTGAGGTCAGGAGTTCGAGACCAGCATGAGCAAGAGTGAGACCGCGTCTCTACTAAAAATAGAAAAAATTAGCTGAGCATGGTGGTATGCACCTGTAGTCCCAGCTACTTAGGAGGCTGAGGCAGGAGGATTGCTTGAGCTCAGGAGTTCGAGGTTGCTGTGAGCTAAGCTGACACCATGACACTCTAGCCCGGGCAACAGAGCAAGACTATGTCCCAAAAAAAAAAAGAAAGAAAGAAAGAAAGAAAAATTTTAAGTGGGTCTTATTTGCTTTAAACCTAGATACTTATAAGCATAAAAAGATCATTTTTAAAATGAGCTAAATTTAAAACTAAATTTCAGGGATACATTGTGTTAGATTTTGGTCTTGAAAACAAATTCTGTGATCTTCTGTGGTACCACAGTAATGGCATAGAATAAATTCAACAGCTTTGAGTTGCTGTAGCCTTATATGCCTTAATGGATATAGCAGTTCACTCTCCCAGAAGATATTGTCAAAAAGATATTGCTGATATTTGGCTTTAAAATTTGATGATGCTCCTAGTTTTTCTTAAATATAGGTCTTCACTGAGTCCTAAACTTATTTTTTTTAAAAGCAAGTCTTGATGTTATTTGAATCTTGGATAAAATTTTCATATTTACCTGGCATAACAAGTATATGAAGGATAAAATTGAAGTATTGCTTCTTATATGTTTGACTATTAAGGTCATTATGATAGGTAATGTTACTAAGAATTTTAAGCCAATTCTATGATAAATAATTTTTCTCTGTAATAGAAACTATAAAAGTGATTTAGAGTTAAATAGTATAATTGATTCTGTGTATTATTACATTTGAAATGGTAAAGTATGTTGCAGTCTTTGAGGCTTATACTTTAGGGATATATATATGCATGCACATACACATAATGTAAAAAATGAAAGTACCTTTATTACAGCAATTGGAAATAATTTATTTGCTGAAAGATAAACAGTGTGGTTTGGTGGTTTATTTTGTCTTTGTGAAGATGGAAATTTCAGTTTTCTCATTTAAGTTATAAAATTTAAATGTACTTGAATGTATTGTGTTAGTCCAATCTTATTTTTCAAGGTCACCCTTATATTTTTCGTATATGTAATCATTTTTTTAATCACTCAAAATGATGTTAGCCTATTCGGTCTCATTCTTCTACAGTTGCCTAGAATCAAGTTTTGCCTATAGGGTTAAAAAAAAAAGTGAAAAAGGATTTTACCAGCAAGCTTATGAGTTATTGGGTAATAGCAGTGGAATGGAACATGTTAAATGGTAGGCACTATCATATACTCAGGTCAGTCCCTTAGAAATAAGTTAACAGAGATCAGTCTAAATTGCCTAATAATGATCTTTTGGTTCATTCACTTATTGAGTATATATCATGTGTGAAATTGCCTTAAATCTACTTTGGAATGAGCTGGAATCTAATATGATAGCCAACATTTATTGAGCAGTAACTGTCAGGCATCATGCTAAGCATTTTACATAATCTCATATAATCCTTACCATAACCCTTCGAGGTAGAGGCACTATTATGCCCAGTTTATAAATGAGGAAAGTAAAGTATAGAGAGGTTAAGGAACTTGCCCAATCAAGGCTACAGGATCAGTAATTTCTTGAAATTAGGATTTGAATCCAGGCTGGCTGACTCAAGAGACTGTTTTTGATCACTGCAGTAAAAATGTTAGTGATTGGACTCCATTGGAGGGCAGTTAGCATTATGAGTTGCAGTTACAGAGAAGTTGTATCTTAGATGCCAACGTCAGGTGGCAGGCAGAAATTACTGAATTTTTAAACTTAGTCTTAAAAAAATCTATTTAGAATTTAACACATTGGAGACTAACAACTTCAACACAGCCAAGTTTTCTCTAGCATTGGAATAGATTACTTTTCCTTTGAGTCTGGTGTAGTATTTGACAAGTTATTCAGAGACCGTGTTGAAGAAGAAGTATGTATATTATAGTGCAAGAGTCGTAGTCAATGTGGTGAACTAATTGTGAGAGGGAAGTCCGTCGGTAGAGGGAATAGCAGATCCATATCTCTTACCTCTCACATTCTGGGGCTTATGCATGTGGGACGGAATTATGATCACCTACATATTTCAGTAGTTATTTTTCTTTTTCGTTTTCTTCAAAAAAAATGTGGAACTTTCGTAGGGTATGTGTGTGCATATCATGGTGCAGATCTCCCTGGAATGTCATGCAAAGTGGCAGCCTGACATATCACTGTATTTCTTTACTGTCTCTCTTCCCTGAAAGACTGCACCCCCTTAAGGATATAGATTATACCTTTTCATCACCACATCTCTAACGCTGTTGCTGACTCAGACTGACTATGCAGAGTACCGTGATAGAGAAATGGATAAAACCTCTCTTTAGGGAGTTTATACTTTAGCAGATAGAAGGGGAAGGGTTTGAAAAGATCATTGTATGGGCATTTAGCCTTTCTCATATATTAAGTACTTCCACATGCATCAATTCATTTGATAATGTGGGGTCTGAGGTGATAAGAAGGGAGAAAAATGATAGTTTCTCTAACTTGCTGTCTGGTCCTGGGCACTGAAATGAGTTTTCCTGCCGTATTCAGCCGTCCTAGATTACTTCAGGATAAACTGGAATCTGAGATTGGAGTTAAGGAGTGACAAAACCCTAAAATGTTACACCGCTGCTGCCCTCTCAGACTTAGGTAAGGTTACTAGAGCTAAAGCCAGTTGGGAATGTTAAATGAGTCAGACCTGGCCCCTAGGAGGCAACTGCTCCCTATGCTGGTTCAGGTTATTGCAAGGAATTTTGAATAGTGCTGTAGTCTTTTATTCAGAAATGCACATGCTTTGTATTTACCTTTATCCATATTTGGCATTTATGCAATATTGTCAAAACTTGAGAGATTTCCGAGAGGTTCTACTTTGTCTCTTTCCTTAAAAAATGAATTACACTTTTGCAAAGTGAGGATTACAGTAGGAACTGTAAATAGAGTGTAAGCAGTTACCATTCTGGCCCTGATTTCTTCTTAGGAGTAACAGCATTTGTATTTCAGATCAGTTGGAAGCTAAAGGTGAAGTTAAATGCCTTCATCCAGTTAGAACCTTGGCTTCATTAACACATAGTGTTAAATAAGCCAGAGGCTATTTCTGGGGGGGGGGGCGCAGTCTTAATAATTTTATCAACATTTCAGTGCCTTGTGGCAGTGTTTTGGTGCAAAGAAATTTTGTAAAGGCAAAGTACAGGTTGCATGTGGTAGAGGATCTTAGGCCATTAGAAGTCATTAAATTAAATAGTAGGTATCTAAGATTATAAGTGATACATACCCAGGGTAGTACACATTCCTTAAATTGTACTTTTAAGCATAGAGAACATAAGAACATTCTGAGGGCTTAAGTGTAGTTGAATTTCTAAGAGGCTTGGAATCTTTAATATTGTATTGATGAAATTAAAGCAAGAGATCACAAATACTAATAAAAAGGAAAATAGAAGGGCATGTACCTCAGTTAAACATTAAATGACTGTTCAGCTAGGCATTATTATTCCTAAACCACTAGATTGAGAACTTTATGGGCAAAAGATAAACATATTCATGGGGACAAATTTGGTTCCTGTCTTCTAACAAGTGTTTTTATTTAAATTTTGTTCAGACTATGATTTAACAAACATTTACACATCGGAATAGGAAATAAAGGATCCTGTGAGGCTTGTCACAACTAAAGAGATGTGTTTTTTTCCCCCTAAACCAGTTGTTTTGAAATATATCAGAAGCCAGTTGGTGCTATTTCATTGTTGTTGTCCCCATTCCCCATCAGCTAATTCAGAGGTAAGGAGCTCTTTGATTCTGTTGTCAATTTTTGATTATCCTGTATAGATTACCCCTGGTATGAATTCACTTGAAAAGTTCTTTGATCTCATCTTGATTTCATTCTGCTACCCAGCCTGCTTCTGGGCCTCAGTTTCCTTTGTTAAGATGACCTATGTACGTTAAGAGAATAAAGAGTAATTTTAACATTGATTTGGCAAAAAGTTTTAAAATGCATCTGATGGTCAAATTATTTCATGTATTCCAAAGCTAAGTAATTTGCTTTGAATTATATATGTAACTTTCTTCTGGTGGCCCAAATAATTTATTTATGCTTTCATTTTGACAAATGGGGAGAAAAGATTTTGAAAATATACTACGTAAATGGCCTTTATGACATTGTGATGTCAGTATTAGACTATCACTGTATGTGTTATGCAGAGGCAGGACTAGAGTGAGGCAAGAGAGGTGCCTGGGGTACAAAATTTAAGGAGACTTCAACTCTCCATGTCATGCAAATCAGAGCAAAATTTTGTGCTCGAGGCATCTGCTTTGCCTCATCCTACTTGCAGCCCTAACGCCGTATACACCATATTCTATGTCAGAGTCATAGAATTTTGGATAAGATATCAATGATGTTGGGAATTGAATGCTTATTGGGTGTTATCCAATGCTTATTGGGTATTAAGTCTTTTATATGCGTTTAGTATTCTTAACCTGGTAAAGTGAGTACTTCAATTAATATTTCCAATAAGTTCTCACTGAGTTTAGAAAGAGAGATTAAATAACTCAGGTGAGCAAAAAGTCAAACTTAAGTCATTTTGTTTCAGATCTCCTCCTGCTTTATACTGTCCATCTGTGTGTAGAAAAACTTATTTACTTCTTGTTTATTTTATGAATTTCTGTATTAAGAAACAATACTCTCCATAATATGTAAGTGCATAACTTGAACATGATGCAGTTAACTTTTAGGGTGAGTCTCAGTATCACCAAATTGAAGATACACGAAGCAGTGCTGCTGAGTACCCTACAGTAACCACTGAATCAGAGCCACATTCTTGCTTCAGTCTGCAGACATTTCTAAATGGAGTCTAGGGTTCTTGGTTGTACGCTGATTGGACCATGGATAATGCAAAGGACAGGGCAGATTAGTCTGGAAGTATTATAGTTCAGTTTGGCAGACTAACTAACATGACCAGTACAATAGGCTATAATATAATAGCCTAGTGTCATATTTGGTTAAAGTAACTGTCACCATTCTGTTTTATTTCTTAATGTGAATTTCTATGGACTTTTATTTCTAAGTTGTGAAATTTGGAGATGGACTAGATGATATATAATGGTTGGTTTTGCTTTAAAGTTTTAGAATCTTAACATTGAGTTTCTTAAATGCATTAGCATGTGTAACAAGAGATTGAGATCTGGAACTGAGTTAAGAAAAATTCTGGGTCCAAATACATTCTGCTAGCTCTTAACCTTATTATTAGGGCTACTCACCTTTGTTCTTCATAATGCTTGTGTCGTGATAGTTCTAGAGCAGTGATTTTCAAATTGTGGAGGGGAGGGAGATGTTTAAGAGCTCCTGTGAATGGGAGGGGCTGATAAACTCTAGTTGCATTTCTCAGATGAATGAGCAGTTTAGTGTATTTTCTCTCTCATATATAAGGTTTGATAAAAGATTTTATTTGGAAACAAAAAGAGTTCTGCTCTCTTAAAGACATTTAAAATCACTTATCTTCCTCCATTTATCTGGCTTGGAAGAGTCTTTGATTCCTCTGGCTGGGGGGTTGTGGAGGAGGCCTGACATGTAGAGAGACCTGATCTTGTCATCTAGATTAGACTTTCTGCACTTAATCATAATAGCTAATATTGAATAATTCCTGTGTGTGATGCACTGTTTTAAACATTTATCTTTAAGAATGATGTTTAATTTTCACAACAGCCTTAAGAGATGATTTTATTATTCCCATTTCATAGATGAGAAAAATGTACTCACCTCTCTAGTAACAGTGCTCTTAACGTTGCTAGGTATAGTTGAAACATTCCTATTCCTATTTTCTTTAGGTAACATTGTGGATTTTGAAGTCTTTCTTAGAAACTTACCCTTGTACAGAAGAATAAGTTGTAAGTTTGAAATGACTAATTTATAAGCACATGTTTAGTACCAAGCCTGCTCATCAGCTAAGGAACACCTCTCCGTAACAGACAAACTGGAATTAACAGTGAATGATAAACTGAATGGAGTTAAATTTAGAGGACTTTTACATTTAAGCATTTTTCCATCACGGGTCATGGTGTTCTAATTTGTCCATTTTATCTGTTTTCAAAGACTTTTTTTTTTTTTTTTTTTGGAGACAGAGTCTCGCTTTGTTGCCCAGGCTAGAATCAGTGCCATGGCGTCAGCCTAGCTCACCGCAACCTCAGACTCCTCGGCTTAAGCGATCCTACTGCCTCATCCTCCCTAGTAGCTGGGACTACAGGCATGTGCCACTATGCCCGGCTAATTTTTTGTATATATATTTTTAGTTGGCCATATAATTTCTTGCTATTTTTAGTACAGACGGGGTCTCACTGTTGCTCAGGCTGGTCTCGAACTCCTGACCTCGAGCAATCCACCCGCTTCGGCCTCCCAGAGTGCTAGGATTACAGGCGTGAGCCACCGCGCCCGGCCTGTTTTCAAAGACCTTTTAACTCAACTTGTAGATGTTGTTTTAGTTAGAACCTCTGTTACTTCTTAATAGCTCAGCAAACGTTTTGTCGGTCATATTTACAGACACTTGAAGATAATATCTTTCGTATCTTTTTTTTTTTTTTTAAGTAGCTGGAATCCTTGAACCCAGTTACGTGAAAAATATGGTGTAACACAGGGGGCACCAGGGTGACTTTCCAAATTTCATTGAGTAGATTAGACTTTTCCAGTGAAGTGAGAATTCCTTGTGAAATATGTACTTTCTTTGGATAGTTATTTAAAAGTGCAAAAGCACAATGCTTAGTAACTTAAAATCATTTAATATAGAGGCTTTGTGGTTTAGCTTAGAAATTATTTTTTATTTCAACTATATCTCCTTTGAGTATGCAGCTCAGTTGTCCATCTTAAAGAATAAACTAAAACATAGAAAGGTAAGGTGACTTGCTTCAGGACAAAATGGTTTATAAATGACAGGACCAGAATTTGAGCTTATGTTTTCAGATCTTAATTCTTATGTTTTTTTCCCCATATGTCTCTGCACATATTATTCAGTTGATGTTTTGAAAAAACCTAGAAAACATATAAGTAAATAATACAGTGGCAAAGCACTATATATTATACTTGTTAACAAGAGACTGTTTCTAGGTGTCTCTAAATGTGAAACCCTATAAATACTACACTGACAGTAGTGTATGTTCAGGGAGATTTAAGTTCCACATAACTTTATTTAAAAAAAATTGAATGAAGAACCTTGAAGTATAGAAAATATAATTTGCAGGGGAAGGAGGGAAATGTAGGTATATGCTGAAGACTTCAAATTTATTTTGGTCCAAGTAGGATCATAAAACTTCCTCTGTTCTTCTACCTCCCTTTTTCCTAGCTTTCTCTTGTAAATCTTTGGTCTCTTATTGGAAGTGACTACAATATTTTGGCATGAGAAGGCCCTGAAAGGTATGTAGGTTATAATAGCAAATGCCAGCCTTCCCAGCTGTGTGAAATGGCCAGACTATGATCTCTTTATAGTCTTTGGATAAATCCAGTTTTTCTAGGAGCCTGATGGGTATGATTCTTGATGCTACATAATGGAGAGAAAGGAAGGAGTTGTCAGTTATTTGAAACCTTGAGTCAACCAACTCTTGGGGAGGACTTCCTTACTAGAATGTGCAAATATAACCATCAGATCTCTTAGCTTACTATAGTTGAAAGAGCCTGGGATAGCTAAAAAAGAAAGTAAAAACCAGTAAATATGACTGGGTCCAGACTTTATGTTTGTTTTTATTTTGCTTGGCTTGGCATTTGAAAAGTATTAGCAAGACTGATTCAACTTATGAATTGCCCATCTCTTATTTCATTAATTTGTTCATTCAACAAAAATTAAGTGTCTGCTATGTGCCTGCTATGCTGACTCTAATATCTCTGTTGGGAAAAAGAAATAGACTTATAAATGGGCACATAAACACATGGATTCTGCTCACTGCTATGAATACACTTAACTGAATGTTCTTGGACATTTTGTTGGAGATCCAACAGAAATCAGTCAATCAATCAGTCTTCTCCCTTTTAGAGAGGGAGATTATGGGAATTGTAAGAATTTAGGGCCTGGTGAGAGGGCTAAGTACTGGACTTAAGTATAGAGAAAAACAAGACAAAAAGGCCTTCCTCTACAGACATTTTAAGTGTACAATTTATCTTACGAAGCTTTTTTCTAAGGAAGAGCTGCATACACCAATACCAAGGACTGTTTGTCCCGCTCCTTTCATTTGAGAGTAAATAGCTTTGGCTCTAGAGTTATCTCAGGCCCCAGATGGTGTAAAGTGAAGCTGTTTCAGGAAATGCTGATTCTGAATCCTGAGATATACCCAAGTGTAGCTCTTTATATCAGCAGACTCTAGTTGGTTTTGCAGGGCAAAAACTCGGAAGACTAAGAGTTTGACAGTGGAATGGCCAAGAACCAATTTTTTTTTGCCTCCTCACTCCAAACAAGTGATAATTGTCCTAAACTCAGGTAGATATTTAAAGCCGGTTCATTTTATGTTAGAAATTAGCACTGTTATTTTCAATATTCAAGGAAATAAAGGGGAGAGTATAAATGAGAAAGTTGCTGTATTTGTATTAGTATCTTCATATCACAAATGGTGTTTTTGAAGAAAAATTTGTTTAAAGGTTTGCCTTTTGTCTGACTTCTTATCTACAATTCTGGTTCTTGTTTTTTCATTCTGTGGATGCTAACAGTTCAGATACAAAGGTTACTTTGAACTGAAAAATTTTTCCCCAAAGCAGCATATTTGAAATGTGAGACATAAAGTTCTTGCTATGTTGCCACCATACTGACATCAAATTTTTATTATTTTATTTTTAGCTAGAAATCGACCATGGGCAAGTCAGTATGCCATTTTTAGATTTTGGGTTCTATTATAGTTAAGAGGCAGATGAAATCACTTTTTAAGATCTTTCCAGATTTGGAGTTTGTAGTCAGTGATCTTCAGTTGTCTATACGTGCATGATAAAGCACTCACGCCAAAAACTAGTATCCCTTATATGGCTGAAACTTTGTTGAAGTGCTGCCCAACTGCCAGAACCTCACCACACCCATATTGAAGGGAAGGAACCTTATCAAAGGGGGCCTCAGACCTCACTCAGCTCAGCTGACCCTTGTTCTTTCTGTAGCAGGCTTTTTTTGTTGCATAGAGTTGTCCATTGAACAATTTCAAATGAAGAAGCATGGGAAAGGAAGGACAGAAGCATGTTTTCACTTGAAGTTGAATTAAAATTGCCAGAATAATTCAATATTTTAAAAGCCTTATTGGAAAACTTCAGTGGCCCCAACTTGTGAATGTGTGTTCTAAAAAGCTCAATTGTAAATTGGTTCTTTGGAATATTTTTCATAGGAACAATATTAAAAGGTAGTTGTGTATGCTGTAGGCCAGTCATTGTTTAGCTCACAGTGTTGCTAAAATACTGTTCTTTTTGGTGACAAATAAGAGGTGGTAGTACTGTTTTAGAGAAGTGACTATTTATTGTAACACAAGTTTAAAAAAAAATTCAATGCCAATATTTACAAAGGTAAAAATTAAGTATTTGAGCAAGTTTATTGGGGGAGGTAGGTGGGGAGATGTCAGCAGGAAATCGGAAAGTGACTCTAGCCACTGACCTGATCCCTTTACCTCTGTCAGCCTTTATATCTGCCATGAGGTGATATGCTTATGTGCTCGAAAGAGTCAAACATAAAAATGTTTCCATTGAGCCTACTCTCCTCCTTAGTATTTCACCTTCTTTTAAACTGAGATTCTTGGAAACTTAGATTCCTTTCTTACCAGGTGACTCTTTTAGCCTGTGCATACAGTTCCCACACTTGGTGTGTAAATAAGTACAGTACTCTGAAGGTTACCTGCTTCTTAACCCCATCAAAAAATCAAATAATTTTTTAAAGATTATTGGCCATGCTTGATAGCATTTAAAACTTTTGGCTACTTTCTCTTTGAAACTTTTTTTGTGATGCTGGTTCTCTCATTTAATTCTCACATAACATTATAGCAGCTGGAGTTCTCCCTTGTGTGCCCTTCACAATTGTACATTTTCCATCTTTTGTTTTATAGAATAAGTTCCATGGGGTCAGACACTGTCTTGTCTTGTTCACTCCTGTAATTTAGTATCATGTCTAAATTTTATTGATAGGTAATCAATAAAATATTTATGAAATAAATGATTTTTTTTGTCACCCAGTGAGATAGCTCTTCAGGTTCTGTTAGTCTGGTTTTGCTATTTCTCACCTGCTTTTTAATTGATATCATGCTTTCTGCTTCATTCCATCTTTTTCATTTTGACTGGCAGTGCTGCATTTCAGCCCCGCTTCTTTGTTCCAAGTTTATTTATTATGAAAAACCATTCCCAATTTATTTCCAAGTGGAAAAGTAGATCATTAAGTTACATTAAGTAGTTAAATAGGAATAGCAGGGCCACAATTGGTATTTACCTGTTTCCTCTCGCTTATTATTTAGATCTTGTTTATCTCTGACTAGATAGACTAGATCTCTTAAGGTTACCCTGCCTTCAGCTTCTTTTCCTCCATTCTCTTCTTCATGTTATGACGAAAACAATCTACTTAAATAAATCATGATCAGATAATGGTTTTCCCTATAGAATTTTATTCCTGTAGAATAAAATTTAGGAATAGCAGTTGCCCTTTCCTGGTTGTGATGTGAAGTCAGGGAGCGGGTTTCAGGTCACAAACAGAAAAGCTCATCTGTGTTTAGAACTATTGGAAATGAAACTAAATAGTTTGAGTAGGTGTTGCATTCTCTTTCATTGGTGTCAGTATGGTAGAATACTAGGCAGTTCTCAAATGGGACAGGTTATTGTAGCTTTTTAAAGCAGCATTCCAGGCTTTTAATTGAAGATTATATCTTTCAAACTGCTTAGGTCTTTCACAGTCTGCCACAGATACAATTTTAATCATTAGAAACTGCATCTTGCACTTAGTGGGTGCTAAACATAAACATTTGTTTAGCGTATTAATAACTTCTGGGCACTTGAGTAGGTGAGGGTGGGGTTCTTTATTTCCATTTCAAACTTGGTTTTGTGGTGTAGGAGTATCAGATCTGTATTCAGAGCCTTAGGAGCAAGTCTTTGGCCTCTCCATGTGTTATCTTGGGCAAGTTATGTGTCATCTATCTGTGAGCCTAATGTTGCATCTTTAAAATTAGAATGACAGTTACTGTAAAGTAAGTTATCGTGAGGACTAAATGCATGTGAAAATGTCTTATACTATGAAAATGCTTTGTAAGTAGTAGAAATTAGTAAAAATTAATGGCTTTTTTCTTTAATAAATTATAGGTATGTCATTACTATTTCACTTTACAGTTAGGGTCTTTTTTTTTTTTTAAACCTTACAAGGAAATAGATAATTGCTTTCTTTTAAAAAGTAACACATTACCGCAACTCCTCAAGGCAAAATTTCTTTCTTATATTGTTGAATTCTTGATTTTAATCCCAAACTCCTACTAGTTTCTCTGGATTTTTTTTCTTTGACTTTTTGTGTCAGATTTGGACAAAGATTCCCAGAGTTCTTCTAAATACCAAAAAGTACATGACAAAAGTAGCTTGTAGTTTCCCAAATGGATTATATTTGGTAGAATTTTTCTAATTTTAAGATTTGTCTTAAATCTTTGGCATTTGATATGTTATTATTATTTTCATGTGACAAAAATCAATGAACAAGTAGCAATAATACTTTAATGAAAATGTTAAATACCCTAATTCTTTATATTTTTTTTAATTCTTTAATTTGGTTCCCTATACATGCTTACACATTGTACATTTCCTGAGTATAATTTTATATTACACATAAATGCTATAATTATGCGTCTTGATACTTTTTCCTAGATTGTATATGATGGCATCAGATACATTATTGTTCCATGGTGCTTCATAGAGAGCTCTCCGAGTTACAGTTAAATGGATTCTTGTATCACTGCTTTGTGAAGAGTACCTAAACAGGGAGGTTAGTTGTAGGAACGGGCAGTTCTTGAGTCTGCTGGGTGAGGAAAAGATAGATGTCTCGCTGACCAGAGTTGTTTCACAAGTAAAATCCATTAACAAATCAGCTGTTCATAAGAGAGGAACTCTGTGATTTGGAAAGGAAAATTATTGGTATTTGTCATTTCTCCTTAAAATAGTAAATATGTCTTCTTTCTTCCTCCTTCACCAGGTCAGTGTGTGTTTGGTGCCCTATTCTTTCATCACACAAAAAAAGAGAGGAAACACTGTAGTGAATGAAGATTCTTCTCCATTTTAGCATTGCTTTTTCTACTGTAGTTGGCTTTTGAATGAGGATGACAATGGAAGAGATGAAGAATGAAGCTGAGACCACTTCCATGGTTTCTATGCCCCTTTATGCAGTCATGTATCCTGTGTTTAATGAGGTAAGTGGGTAAACATTTCCTCATATGATCTCTGCAGTTCTTTAATGCCTGCTTCATTTATTTATCTGCTTGTTCTTTAGCAAATATTAAATACTAGCATAAATGAATTCCATCTGTGTGTTAGACATTGTATCAGGGCATAAAATGGTGAAAACAAAATCAAACAAATATGCCACTTCCCTCTGGAGGTTGCACCATAGTGAGAGAGATAGACATTGAATAAAGAACATAAATAATTATATAAATGAAAAATTGTAGTAAGTGTTATGAAGCTTTTAAAAAGTGTATTAAGAAAGAAAATAGCAGGTGGAACCTATTTTAGGGGTCAGAACAGGCTTCACTGAAGAGGGGACATATATTCTAAGATCTGAAAGAAATAAGAGTTAGTTGAAGAGTTAGAGAAAAGTACGTTCTAGGTAGCAGGCACAGAGATCCTAATAAGTTACTATTGGTGGTGACAAAACATTTTTTAACTGATATTTGGAAGATACCATTGCTTTGTATCTGGGTAAGGACATGATTGCTTTTTTATTTGAGGAATTATTTTGGATTTAATACATTTTTGGTTTTTCATTTAAGTTAACATACTATAGTATATAGAGAATTTTAGAGCTAGAAGTTCCTTAGAGATCATTTAAGTAGTCTCTTTTAATTGTGAGCTGAGGCTCTGAAATATGAACTTATTTTCCTAAAATTACTTAAGATTAAAATCAAATCTAGGTCTCTGGACTCCAAATCCATTGGCTTCAGCCTTTTTTAAAAATTTAATAATCACTTTTTTGCTATTTTATTAATCTAATTAGCCTTTAACAACATTAACCTTTTTGTTGCTATTATAGTCTGGAAACCCGTACCATTTCCAATGACTTTTCATCTCTTTTTGTAAGATGTTTTTATTAGAGTAAAATTCTGAATTTCAAAACCATTTTTCTCACATTTTTGAGTTTGACTGCAGTTGATGTATTTTATGATCTTAAATATTGGGGGTAGAGAGTGATACATTTACCTTCTTTAACATGAAATCCACAGACCTAGTTGCCAATTCAGACATATATTTTGAAATTTCAAACACTGTCAAGTAGTGTTAGATTCAGCAACCATGAGAGAAAATTCAAAATCGTGGCTTGGGTAAAAGTTTATTTCTCTGTTACACAAAAGATTCTGGAGGCAAGTGGTCCAGAGATAGTGTCTTTACGACTCAGTGTCATCAGGAACTCAGGTTCCTATCTTCTGCTCCACCATCCTAGTGCTTGGCTTCTATTATCAATGTCAGCTTGGCATGTAGGACAGTTGCTGAAGCACATCCATCATGTCCAAAGTTGTTGTCTGGAAGGGGGAAAATGGAGTAGGGAGTAGAGTCCTGCTTCCTTAAAGTAGCCCTTTTGAAAGGCCTACACAAGATTTCCACTTACATTTCATTGGCAATAGCTTAGTTTCATAACCAAACCTAGCTGCAAAGGAGATTGGAAAATTTAGGAGTTTTGTTGCTAAGGAGGAAGCATCTTTTGAAAAACCTAAGATTATATTGCTACTATAGTAGCATTGGAAGTATTCTTTTAGGTCTAGTTATGCCCATCTGTGGCAGCTGTGGCCAACACTCCAGTAATTAATTTCACCATTTTTGTTCTGATACTTAAGTAGCTGTTGTTAGAAGCAAGTGCTTCAGTTCTGTTCAGTAAATATTCACTGAATGCCATCCATTTATTTGCTGAGTCCTCTGTTAGGGTCTGGAAGTGTGTAGAAGAAAAAGCTAACATGCCTGTTCTTGAGAATCTATTAGGG
Source organism: Lemur catta (assembly GCF_020740605.2). NCBI lineage: Eukaryota > Metazoa > Chordata > Mammalia > Primates > Lemuridae > Lemur > Lemur catta. The sequence continues at coordinate 195,103,817 of NC_059128.1, read as the reverse complement.
AACACAGGTATTTAAGCAAATAAATTTTTAAATTATCCTTGTACTGGAATTAGGTAAGGAGACAATGAGTAACCTATCTTGGTAACAATTAAATTAGAGTTTGAACTTCTCAGGTATTCCAGAAACCATTATCATAATTCCACTCAGAGGTACTCCCTCTTTCCATGTCTGTATCTCTAAATTGATAGGTTATTGGGCAAAGTTTTTTGGGAAAATTTTGTGTATTTATCTGGTATTTTGAGTCTTTACTTGAAGGGAGGAAAAGTTACATTGCAGAGCTTCAGTTTGATCCTCTGATTAATGAAGAAAAATGAGAAAGAAAAGCTTTTGTTTTAACAATCTGAGTTGTCTTTTGAACCTTGACTTTGCAAAAGAATTATATAGAATGTGGGATTCCAGTAATATTATTGGGATTAATATTAATATACCTTTTCTAATTTTATTCATGTGTAAGGGAAATTAACTTGAAAGAAAAAGAAGTGGCCGTGAGTGGACCAGTAAGTCTCTTCCATAAATAGAGGCAATGATTATCTCTAGATGAAATCTTAAAACATGTGGTTCAGTGGGCCCAAAATTAGACCACATCACCAAATGATTCATAGTTGGTCGAGGGAATTAAATTGTTAGAAGTAAAGTTTGAAAATGAAGTGGCTGAACGTGGTACACTGAGAGAGACCATAGCAAATTGGTGGAGTCTAATTTTCAAATTGAATTTACTGATCTAACATTATGATATCAAGCTTTTTTAAAAATCAGTCATCTATTCAAAAACATGTTCAGAACTCTACAAGGTTTTAGGAATAGTGATGGTGATTAGTAAGTTTCTCTTTGATAGTGACGAAATCTAGGGCTTGATTTAGGAATGGAGTCAAATAATTATTGTGCCTTCAAATATGAAGTGTTTGATTAATAATAAAATACTAGCATTATTCTTTGGTATTCTGGTATAACATCTAAATAAGATACCTAATACCTAAAATTAATGTTTAACTGTAGTTCAGCCATGAATTTTTCTATAAATCTAATGGGGAATATTATATATTCAGTTTGGCTCTTTTTCTGTGCTGTGCAGATTTAAAGATGAAAATGATTGTCAAATTAATCTTCCAGAAAAGTAGTACCACCCTAGGGATGAATGTTTTACTCTGAAGCTAAATGATTCACTAAATCTTGTCCACAATGTATTTAAGAGTTAAAAAGCTTACTCGTTCTCATCTTAATATTAGATCCATGATATCTACAGTGGTAGTCTAGAAATCATCTTTTAAAAGGTTCTTAACTAATACGACATCCTTACACCTGGGGGAAATTTTAGTACTGTCACTCCAGCTTACAAGGCAAAGTTATTTATGGCATTTGTAGAGCTTGATGCTTGCTAAACTTAACAAAACTATGCCAAGACAGCTGAGAAGGAGTAGGCTTTCTGTTTAATCAGCTGCTGAGGAGTTCAGAGTCCAAGTATATTTCTCGTGTTGTAAATGTACCGTGAAATAGGTTGGCTGGTTACATTATGGAATAATGGGTTTCTAGAAACTTCACTCCAAGTCCTAGATCAGGTTCTCATATAACTGTATTATTTCTCACTGATTTTTTGTATATGGAAGATGACAGTGCAGTGGCTCAGTTCTTCATTCCAGGGGCAAAAAAGCCATGTATCTTCTTTCCTATGACCTTTTAGAGGAATTTTTTTCTGAAGCAATGTGTTATATTTTGAGAAATAAACAATTTTGCAACTAAATGTGAATTTTAAATCATCAAATGTTTATATGTTTATTAATAAATTACACAAAAGTATGCTTCTGAATAAATAGTATTCTATTCAGAAGCTTCTGAATCAGCTATTTCTGTCAACCCTTGGCAGATGTGCTACTCTTAATTTTTCTTAGTAAAGCAAATGAAAGCTAGGAATACTTCTTTTAACTTTACCCACATATTTTATATATTTTTTCTTATTGAAAACAAATCAGACCTCAGATTTGAGCATAGTAAACATACTTCTCCATAATGAAGGTATGGATTTCACCTGGAATCCCACCATCCAAAGGTGATCATAGTTAACATTTTGGGTTTGAATTAGCTCTTCTACTTACTAGACTATATAATCTTGACTCAGTTTTTTTATCTGTTAAATGGCTATAATCAACTATATACTTAATTCTCACAACAGCTCTGTGAAATAAATGAGTTAATGTAGTATAAAGTGTTTACAGTAGTACCAGGCATGTGGTAAGTGTTAGCTATTACTGTTAAGGAGTCTTTCAGATAGATTTTCTGACAAAATTTTGAACATATTCTACAGTTTTGTGTACTTATAGGCAATGTTTTAATGGAATGTTTTTATAATAGGTGGTTCTGCTTACATTTTTGGCCAGATATCTTGGCAAACCCCAGCAACTGATTCTTTTAGAAACATTGAATGCCTGTGTACAAAACACAGCAGATTACATTTACTTTCTCTGTGGCAGCTCAGAAAATTATTCCCTGTACTTTCTATCCTTCTGGCATGCTTGTTTTTGACCTGACTCACCTCATTCTCATTTGAATAACAAGAGATGTACCTGAAGTTTTTATTCTTATGACTTGGGGAAGTTTACTTTCTTTTTGAGAAAATAGGATCAATAATCTTTGTGGAGGATGGGTAGGGAGAAGGCTGTCAACGTGGGAAAAATCAAATCTTGCCTGATTCTGAGGAAGCAGATTTCTAGACAATTCAGAACCAGTTAACTTAATTATTTTGACCCTTAAAAAAACATTGTTGTGAAAGTAAGAGTCTTTAAAACCTGAGCAAAGGGCTAAATGTTTTTTTTACTTTTATTATTAATGGGTTAAGGAAATTAGCTTGATGCTGTAAAGTATAGGAGTGAACTCAAAATTTTAGAGAGAATAATACCGTAAGTGAACTCTCTATGGAATTGAAATTATGCATAAGATTTTAAAATAACATTTCATTTGTATAAATGAAACAAAGTAAATTTGACAGATTTGCAGTTGATAGTAAGTATCTTAAAAAGGTATCAAGAATAAGCTGCAGAAGGAGCTCACAAAACTGAGAGTAGGCAAAATGTGAGGTTGAGGTGAGACCTAATGTTAGGCTCACTCAGCCTGTCCATTCCCTCCAAATGTGTTTCAATGGCAGTTTTCGTCTCCTTTGAGGTGAGATGAAATATTATGTACCCTTATCTCTCTCATTTTCTTATTTTTCCTTACTCTTTTACTGGTGACGTGGAAGTCTTTAATAGTTAAAGGCCAACCGGTGCCTCTCCCTGTGCCAGTATCCATTAATGCATGGTGTAGTTATATATTCCTCCTTCACTGGACCCAAAATATGGTACATGTGCTGTCATTTACTACTAAGAAAATTATTGCATTGGTTCTTTAAAGATACCTTAGCCAAAGATTGTTAACCCAAAAACTCAGAGAGAGCTGGACTCAGTAAAAGTATTGGAAACAAAATTTAAATCCTTTTCTGTTCTAAACTTCACATAAAATCATTACACCTATGTGTTACCAATCCCTAAGTGGGAGAACTTCCAGGGAAGATGATTTTAAGAGGCCAAGCCACATTCTTTAACTCCAGTTCAGATCCATCCCATCTTCATGAAGACTTTTCTTTCTACTTTAGCTGATGATGACCCCATCACTTTTAACATAGCTGCTTGCTTAAATTGATCTGAGGGTCCAGGACTATAGTCTATTTCTTTGTATTTCTTCACGTTGACTTCCTGGCATGTGGTAGAACCTCAAGAACATGTTGGTCCTTAAAGAACCAGCAGTTAAAGAAACTTCAGTGTGGAAGGAGTGAGTATAGGGAGTTAGGGTGGCATTAGTGGCTTGTGTGCAGGATTTGGAGCCAGACAGATCTGATGTGAATCCTGTCCCTGTACTTAATACCTGTTAACATTGGATAGATAGATTTATACAGAGTTTCTTCCCCTGTAAAATGGAGATGATATCTACAGATTTATGATGAGGATTAGTGATATTCTATATAAAGATACTCCAAGTCCATAATAGATACTTGGTAATAAAGGGTAGCTGTTATTGGGATAGTATTATCAGACCTGCTACTGTCATCAAAGGCACTGGTAAGATGAACATAATTTTGTCAAATCATATATCACAAGTGAGAAGCCTAAAAGAGAAGCCCTTTTTAATAAGGGAGATAACATGTCTTGCTGCCTAAGTAGTACAGGCTGAATTTATCAATATATTTAAGAACAATTTGATAAAATTGTGCATGAGAGATTAAATTCAATTCAGACAGTACCTACTGTTTGTGCCTATTTGCCTGGTATTGCCTTGGGCAGTATGGGTACTATATGAGTAAGAAAGCCTGTTGGGTTTATTGTGAGACATGTGGGTATATGTAGTCATGTGCTGCATAATGTTTCTGTCAGTGATGAACTGTGTATATGATTGTCCCATAAGATTATAATGGAGCTGAAAAATTTATATCATCTAGTGATGTTTAAGTGTTGTAACATTGTAGCAATGTTTAGATGTATTTATATACACAAATACTTACCACTGTGTTAGAATATTCACTACAGTGGTATGCTGTACAAGTTTGTAGCCTAGGCATGATAGGCTGTTTGCCATATAGCTGTGGTGTGTTGTAGGCTGTACCGTCTAGGTTTATGTAAGTACACTCTATGATGTTTGCACAATGACAAAATCGCCTAATGATGCATTTCTCAGAACGTATCCCTGTCATTAAATGATGCATAACTGCAATATATCCCAAAATGACTCCCAGCAGAGTTCTGGTGAAGTACTGCACAGCTCACAGATTTTTGATTTAGTATATGTCTGACCTTCCTGTGACTTCCTCTTTTTTGGTAATATATATATATGTGTGTAAACTTACTCTAGAAATCTAGAGATGTTGGTATATATCTTGGATGATTTTATTGGCTCTTCACTAACTTTTCTGGGCATCTTACTATCCTTGACCTTTTTATATACCTGTGATGGCCAGTACAGAATGAGTTAATAATGCTGATACTTGAAGGCACACATCTGACTCAGACATTTGACTTGTTGAAAGGAGTTAGAGTGTGGTGTAAACTCAAATAAGGAAATGGGTTCCTATCAGAATGGAAACATTCATCCTGTTTGTCCCTACCTCTGTTGCATGACGAGAACTTGAGACCTAATGACCTGTATTGTTATGTCAATCTTAAGTAGTATTCGTTATAATTACATCAGTTACATAGAAGTAGAGAACTTTTTTCATTTTTGGAAACATGCTTTTGTTAATTTAAAAAACTACTTACGTAGTTACTTCTTTACTGTATTTGTGTACTGGGCTCCTTGTCCTTTGCCTTTTACCTACTGAGGCAATATTAGATTTTACAAGATTTGTAGAAACCAAGTTAACTGCTAAAGCTAAATGGTTGATTGTTTTTTGAGAGATGAATTATTTTAGTAGATTTTTATTACTGTTGGTTTGTGTTTATGGTGAATAATTCATAGGGAGATATGTTTCTTGGCATTTCTAACTGTGTTATTTAAAAAATAAATTGATTTAAAGTGTTGGAGATCCTGTAGGGGACTGTGTGTGAGTGAGAGAGAGAGAGAGAGAGTGTGTGTGTGTGTGTGTGTGTGTGTGTGTATGTCATTTCTGAAGCAAAACATACACTTTCATTGCCTTAAGGGAGGACTATTTATTGCATAATATGATATGTGTTCACAAGGGTTTTGCAGAAATATTCTACTTGTGTAAAAATCTATAAAGGTTACATTATTTTCCAACATTTAATATTATCCCAAATAAAAATATATATACAGTTTTACTTAGTTAACTAGCTCAATCCTTAGGGACTCAGGAAATCAGAATTTAACTGAAGCTAGTTATTTTTAAGCCTGGCAGTTAACTCTTCAACAAATGGAGTTATTTTTATAAAATTCTATACCTCCTTTGGTTCACTGAAAACTGAATTATATAAAGTATGTAATAAGGACATTTATCTTTTGAAATTATAAGCTTCACCTATTTGATATAAAAATTGTAAGCATTTGGATTGAACTTTTGTTTCAATATTTTAGATCACCATTTCTTTATCCAGATGAAATAGAGGACAGATAAGCATCTCTGAATTCCAGATGATACAAGTTTTCAATTTGAGTACCAAACAAACCTTTTATCAGCACTATTTGCAAGTTAATAAAATAGACTAATCTTAACTTAATCCCTGTCTGAGGGATTGAAAATCAATTAAAAAGGAATAAGATGGTAAATAGAAAGAATCAAAAAAACAAATCTTTTCCTTATGTTGGTCATTTTAAATTCATCACACACATGCACACTTGCCATGATTTGCCCAGCAAAACTATAGCTTCGGCAAGAAAGCATTGAGAGTTAATAATTTACATAAATGTGTTTATTTTTTCTATAAGGACTTATGTTGTTGTTACTTTGTACTTAAACCTAGTTTTAAGGTGTAGAGTGAATCTTACTTTTTAGAAAAGTAATAAATGAATAGATAATTTTTCATGTTTTCCATTGAAAATTTTAGCCTATTTGAAGAATTATGGTGATTTACAATTGTTAACAAGTATTTTTATTGATTAAAGGATGGATATATCAATATGATTACTACAGAATGGATTATCAGAAATGTACTTTGCTTAAGAAAATTGATACTAATGATTTTAAATTTTTATTGCAGCTAGAACGAGTAAATCTGTCTGCAGCTCAGACACTGAGAGCCGCTTTCATTAAGGTGAGGTGAAAATAATTTATTATGATTAAAGCATATGTTATTTATAAATATAAATGCTATGTAATGGTTGCCAGTTTATTTTCATTTAATGAAAACCTTTTAAATCTTCTTATGCCCGTTTTAGTGTATTCCGTAAAGCTTAAAACACTTCCCAAAGGTGAACTGGAACAAATGCTATTTCCTTAGTATTCATCTTTTCATTGCTTTGTGCTTTTGAAACTGACTTCTTCAGAGTGTTCTCTCTTTAACTTTAGATTATATTTTCTAATTCTTTTTTTTTTTTTTAGTCTTGTTAAAAATTTATTTGTAAAATTATAACTTGAAAAGGTGTTCTTCATATTGTTTAATTATAGAGCGTAAGTATAAAACAGTGTTTCTGAGTGGGAAAATAATACCTTCGTATATTAATGTCATGGATTAAGGAGAATACACAGTTAAGTCACTCAGGATTGGTTGTTTTCATTGTCTTCAGACCTGAGCTGTTCTGTTCATGGATTTTTACTAGCCACATGGTGCTGTTGAGCACATATGATATGACTAGTTCAAATTGAGATGTGTTCAAACTATAAAATAGAGATTTTGAAGACTTCACACAATAAAAGGAAAATAAAATATCTCAGTAATAGGTATTTTATACTGATTACATGTTGAAATAATATTTTGGATGTACTAGTAAGATAATTTCACCTTTTTTTTTTTTTTTTACTTTTTAATGTGACCACTAGAAAACTTGAAATTACGTAGGTGGCTCATATTTGTTGCTCACATTATATTTCTGTTGGACAGCCCTACTGTAGAGACTTATTGTACATGTTGAGTGTATTCTTTAATATAAAACTTTATCTGCCCCTCCACCTCAAATATTTTAATTCTTATTTGTGAGTTTGTTCCTATCAGTAGCTAAAATAACTTGTCAGATAAAATATTTTAATGTTTAAATGTGAAATAAATTTATAATGAAGTTTCATTGGAGTTGAAGCTATAAATTCATTTAGCTTACTTTCTTTTTATGACACATAGGATTAGTTTATTGATACCACTGTTAACTGGTAGCATAGGTAATGTCACTAGACACCTGTCTTACATCACCACAAAAATTTACATTATATACGTTGGAATAGAATTTTTTTGATGTGTTTAATACCCTGTGGTTCAGTGTGTGTGCATACATTTTACTAGTTCATTAAAATACATCCTGCACAATCATTGACTTAATGAAGAAAATTATTGAAGCAATACCATAATCAGTTTTGTTATTGTTTTCTTCTTTGAGCATCAGTTTGGTTTTGGAATGGCATATTTGGTCACTAAGGAGGCATGACAGTGACTATCTTAAGCATCTTTGTGGCTGAAGAAAAGAAGGAAAAATGATCTTCTGCACTGTATAGTATCTGCAAGGCAAAAGTCAGTTTTTCAGTTTTCCTGATACCAAGAACAGAGAGAAATTTGTCCTGTGACTCTTCAAAAAAAGGACCTTTTCTGAAGGAGTAGATGACATCTTCAATGATATTCATAAAAGAGATAAAATAGTGAATTTTCTAAGGCTTTTTCTTGTAACATCCTAACATATAAGCTGATTATTTAACACTGAAGTACAATCATGTGACTATGATAGATCTGCTTTGATTCATGCATAAATCTTCTTATCCACAGTACTGATTCTTAACTGAAGGTAGTAGAAGTTATTTTGGAGGAAAACAAATTAACCAATTTTGCATTCATTTGTTTTTAATTATCACATTTAATTTCTTAAATTTCAAATGAAATTGAAGGAGTATATGTGTTTAAAAATGAAGATTTTTGTTTTTTACACTATAACCTTTTTGAAAAATACGAAAAAACCCTCATCAGTTAGAAGATCTTTTACATCCATGTTTCCAGTTCTTGGTCCACAACAACAGTAATTTTATCAAACTTGTTATTTGGAGAATAAGACTAAAGTAATTTTTCTCAAGATAATATAATACTTTTGAATATTATGTTTTAACATATATTGTTGACCCATGAACAATGTGGGGGTTAGGGATGCCAACCCCTTACACAGTCAAAAACCGGAGTATAACTTTTGACTACCCCAAAACTTAACTACTAATAGTCTATTATTGATCAGAGGTATTATCAGTGACATGAACAACACATATTTTATATGTTATATGTATATATGCTGTATTTTTATAGTAAAGTAAGTTAGAGAAAAGAAAATATTTTTAAGAAATCATAAGGAAGAGAAAATATACCTACTATTCATTTAGTGGAAGCGAGTTATAAAGATTTTTACTCACGTTGTATTCACATTAAGTAGGCTGAGGAGGAGGAGGAAGAGCAGTAGTAGAGGAGGTGAAAGGGGAGGCAGGTGAGGCAGGCACACTTGGTATAACTTTATGAAAATACATCATAATTTCTGTCTGACTTTTTGCTTTTCGTATCTGTAAAAATGTTTCTATATGGTACCAATTCATGTTTCACCATTTGCTTTAGTTTCAGTGCCTGTGTTATAGAACAGTCCATGTTATAAAAAAAGTCAAACAGTCTTGAATAATCAGAATTCTTGTGCCAGATTGTCCAGTGTCACTTTGTTTTCTGGCATTGCTGCTTTTATATCTTCATCATCATTTGGCACTGGTTCAGAAGCACTCATCTGCACCATGTCATCTTCTGTCATTCTTCTGGTGTGGTGCCTGTCAGCTCTTGAATTTCTCCAAGATCCATTTCTTGAAAACCTTCACCCCTTACCTTTTTGCTGTATCCACAGTGTCTTTCATGATTTCCTTGAGTGGCTCTGTTACAGATCCTATAAAGTCATGTACAACATCTGGGCACAGTTTTCTTCAGGAATTTATCGTTTTGGGCTTAATGGCTTTCGTGGCTTTTTCTGTAACAATGGCATCTTCAATGGTGTAATCCTTCCAGACTTTGATGATCTTCTATCAGGGTTCTCTTACATAGTATTGACAGTCCTTTCCCCAGAGTACTGTATGTAAAAAGTACCTTTAGCTTTAAAGGAACTTAGGATCTAGAAGCGCAACTAGAGATGTATTTGGGGGGCAAGTAGATGCTTCAGCATCTTTGGTGTTGGCCTCATGGGGTTCTGGGTGGCCAGGGGAATTGTCCAATATCAAAAGAACTTTAGAAGGCAGTCTCTTACTGGCAGGGTGTTTCCTTACTTCAGGGACGAAAAGCATCGATGCAACCAATCCAGAAAAAGGGTTTTTATTGTCCAGGCCTTCTTTTTGTACAACTACAAGACTGGCAGCTGGTATTTGTTGATCTTTTCTCTGTCAAGGCACGGGAGTTAGTAGCTTTATAGATAAGGGCAGTCCTGATCACAAACCTGACCACATTTGTGTAAGACAATTGAGTTAGCCTATCCCTGCCTGCCTTAAATCCTGGTGCTCACTCTCATTATTCCTAATAAATGTCCTTTGTAGCTTTTTTGGGTCCTCCCCCCCTTTTCAGGTTAGAGCACTTTTATCTGCATAGAAAAACTGTTCAGTTATCTTTTCTTCTCAGTGATTTTCTCCATGGCATCTGGGGACTTGTCTGCTGCCTGTTGGTCAGCAGAAGCTACTTATGTTATCTTGATATTTTTTAAGCTAAACCTCTTTGTAAAATTATCAAACCATCCTTTGCCAGCAAAAAATTCTCCAGCTTTAGATCTTTCACCTTGCTTTTGATTTAAGTTGCCATATAATGACTTCACTTTTTCTCAAATCATATTAGGGTCTACAGGTATGCCTTTCTTAGAACAGTCCAGCACCCAAATAAAAGCTGCATATTCACTATTAGATAAAAACGTATTTTGTATAAAGTACAAGGTTTTTGTGTCTGCTGGTATGGCTGCAGTGGCAGCTTCATAAATTTCCTTTTCTATTTTTGTAATGTCCTTACACTGGATTCATTTATCTAGAAATGGAAGGTAATTGTAGCTGCAGACTTCGATCTGTGGAACATATCAAACAATCAAGTTTTTTCTTGTAATACCATAACTTTTCTCTGTTTCTTGGGAGCACTTCCAGCATCACTAGTGGCATTTCATATGGGTCCCATGGTGTTATTCAGGGTTTACAGTATTCCACTAAACATGATGAAATATATGTGAGAACTGTGAGAGATTAATTTGTACCGGAGAGATGAACTGATCATCATGTGGTGATGATTAAAGTCACACGGCATTTTAAGTGTATACTGGTAACACTTGAGCTCACCATAATAGCAACTTTACATATGCAGTATGTACTATGGCTAATTTTATGCAGTTATGATTTAATACTGCATCTTTCTTTATGTTTATTTATATTTCTGCTGCAAATGGTGCCATACATTCTATAAGTGTTTGTGTGTGTTTTGATAAATTTTAACTTTTTATAATAGATTTGTGTATATTTTATGGTAGTAAATGATAAAATTGACTAGTATTTACATAATTTTATGTATTCATGACATATCTTTTTCTTAATGTTTTTGATATTTTTAGTCTATGAGCTTTGTCTGCAAGTTTTTCAAATTGTCACAGATCTTCAAAATTTTTTTCAATATTTTTTTGTATAAAAAAGTCTGCATATAAGTGTACTCACACAGTTCAAACCCCTGTTGTTCAAGGGTCAACTATATTCTTCTTGGTTTCCTGTCCCCCTTATTCGCTCTGAGAGGTTCTGATAGGTTGTCCTGTCTCCCAGGTTGAGAGTGTATGGTATTGCCCTTTGGAATATTTTTCTGTATCAACTGGATTCTTTTCAAAGATTGGACATCCACCAAGTCCAAGGTTGTATTCCGAGGGAAAACCTCGAGGTGTAGGTAGTTACAGAGTCTCTGGTTTAAGAGCAGATCTATTTGTTTTGTCAATCTGAGGCTTTACGTAAATTTAGGCATTTAAAATAAGAAGTAAATAGCGTAACCAGGACTTTAGCCAGAAGATACTAAGACTGCTATTCCCAAACAATGTGCCTAGGCACCTTGGGGGCCTATAGCAAACTCAGAGTGGTGTCGTGAAAGAGTTTAAAAATTTGAGTAAATACAGTGATACTCAACATCTATTTGATACTGCATGAACTCCTAAGCTAGATTGCAATTTCATCTTTGTGAAGCTGGACTTTTAGTTTCTACTATGATAAGAAGGAAATACCACAAGAAAATCAATGTGCAAGAAGAAATGACAGTGGCAGGGTTCAATCTAAATTTAATGTTTCAGAAATTGTGCAATGCCCAGTCATATATCCTAGTAAAAAGTAGCCATGGTTATTTAAGAATGAAATAAAATATTTTTCTTCCATTTTATGTGCGTATATTTTTAAGGCTAAGTTGTTAGGAAACAGTACTTTATTATTTGGACCTAATTACTTAAATAGCATTGTTAAGTATGTCTTTTGGGCATTGTGAATTGAGAAAGGGACCTCTGTCAGACTTTTGTAATGCTCTAGCTTAGGCATTTTGGGGCCCCAGACCAACTGGTTGTTGAGAATTTGTTCTCAGATTTTCTTCACTTCATCCTTTCAGTACCTTTCTATAACTTAATTAGAGAGATATTTTTCTGCTGGCATTCCTTGCCAGCACATAGAGAGAATGCACCCCTGTCCCCCAAGATAATTCATTGTGTAGGTAGATTTAATGCTACTTAGAGAAGGAGGATAAACCACTATTATCAAATAGTACCTTATATGTAATTTTGTGGCACTTCACCAAATTAATACTCTAAGTCACATCTTAAGCCATATTTGGACAGCTTTTCTTTTAAAGGCAACTCCTTTTTAAAAAATAGATTCTATCTTGAATATATCCAGGGAAGGAAAAGTCAAAATAGGCTGTAAAAGAATGAGATCTAGTCAGACATGCTTTATTGTTATTAATCATCTATCAGAATGATTTTCCTGAATAGCTTTTGACAGCAGTTAAAATGATCTCAGGATTGAGATAAATGTGTGTATTTTCTTTTCTCATTTCATTCCACAACCTTTCAGTTTTTGATACTTGAGATCTAATGGGAAACAAGATGTTATAATGGAAAGAGCAATAGGAACAGAAGAAAACTGGATCTGCACTGATAGAGGAATTGAAGAAACAGGTTAAGTCTGCTTGACACACAAGGAAGTAAAAGTATTGCCATCTGATTAAGATCATAAATTGTTTCTATTTGCTTTTTAATATCAGAGCAAAAAAGAAAGGAAATCATCAGCATACTGATTAAAATTGGCAGGCATTCTAAAGGAAACAAACTTCAAGTATGATTACGGAATTTAAAAAATAACAAAATAAGACAAAGTTACTGGGGAAAATTGAAATCTGAAAATTAACTTTGGTAAACTCGGAACTCTGCTCAGTTGAAATGGCTAGATTTCAGTGCCCTAGGGAATTTAAGTAACATAGAACCAATGGAAATTCATTAGTGAAACAAGCTCAGAAGGTAGTAAAAGGACTAATGATGTTCTGGCAACTAGTGAAGGAAATATTCTTGCTACAAAAATAGGAAATGAAAATCATTGTGTGGGAAAATAGTTCAGAGATTATATAACTTCAGTAAAACCTGAAAAAGAAACTCTGTTTTTATTTTGTTTTGGTTTTCTGGCATTCTGTTTATTTAAATGCAAAGAATCTGCAAAATACTGGTAAGATGCGTTATTGCTTGATCCTTAAGTTGAGATATTAGCTAATATAAAAAGCTAAAAATCTTAAATATATATAAACTAATAAGAAGAATAATTGATGAATTACCAAAATATATACAGTCTTTATTTCTATCTTTGTCAAGTATTTTATGTTCAAATGGAAAATGGAACCATGGTCATAGTAAAAAGTTACTGATGCAGAAGCTCTAACAAAACATTAGTGAATGCCACACCTACTTTAATTTACAAAGATTCCTGCCCTTTTAGGTTACTGGTCTAAGAAGTTCCCAACAGGTTCTAAACAATTAAATTTTGGTTTTAAAATACTGATTCCAAATCTGTATTTCAAAACTAGCTTTCTCTTTCTTATAGGCTGAAAAAGAAAATCCAGGTCTCACACAAGACATCATTATGAAAATTTTAGAGAAAAAAAGCGTAGAAATTAACTTCACGGAATCCCTTCTTCGTATGGCAGCTGATGATGTAGAAGGTATCAGAAAGAACCTTATTTAGTTTTATAATTGTTGAAAAGCACTTTTTCTAAATCACTATTACTTGACAAAAAGATCTTCCTCCCCTCCCCTTTTCTCCCTTTCCTTCACTCTTCTTATTTCTTACAATGATGATGATGATGACAAAATGATGATAGTGGAAACAAATCTGTGTAAAATTGAAAAATAATTCTTGTTTTTATTCTATATTTGTGAGATTTAGTTAATTGAAGTAAAAGTTTTGTTTATGCTACATGCATTAATTTTTTCCCCATTTGTACGATGTTTTTTGAGTTCTAGTTTTACTAAAAGGTGAGTTCTATTGGAATGGTTATTTTCTTTTGTATTGTCTTTAAGCAAATAGCAGTTTGAAAGTAATGAGTTTTTTTTTTAATGTTAGTATAGCATCTTTTTATTTTTAAGCACAGATTTAGGAGAACAATACAACCATGGCTTTTGCTTTTCTCAGTTTTGCTTTTTAAAATTAGAAGTGGATTTCTAATTTTCACTTAAATTTAGTAGCAATTTTCCCACTAATTTAAAAAAATGTACATATATAATTTCCCATGTTTATTGAGGAATAACAAAAAGTAGATATTTTAACTGATTTCATGATTGATAAGAAAACCCTCATCATTATTTAGACTTGAGCATTTGCAGCCTGTAAAGCTATAATATTTTGATGAATTAGTAGAGTTGTAGTGCTTCCAAGTCTACAGTGAATCTGGTGGTAAGTTTATTTTGCCTCTGCCAAGTCTGATTGAACCTCCTTTCCAAAATTGCTGTTCTGTGCTCCTAGGTTTCATGTTGGATTTATGGTGGTGGTTTTGTTTTTAGGTGAGATTTCAAGAATGAGCTAAATAAAGATTTTATTAGGTTATTTGGGGTTTTACTATAACGAACAGTTATATATTCAATGTAGGGGTTTTAAATTATAAAACTTATCTTTCCTTTTGGCAGATATATATTGCCTTTGCATTAGTTATGGATATCATTACTTAATTAAAGGTTTCCTTGTGGAATGTATCTTCAGGGGACTGATGATAAAGCCTCCCTTTTTAATCTGTTTATCTTGATTTTCAGATTTCAGGGGATTTCCATTTACCCCACATTGAAAATATTTAGTCTTTTATCTTGTAATATTTTACTTGGAGGGAACCCTGTTGTTACTGCTGGACTAAGTCAAGTCAAATGCTAATAAAATTCTATTTTGCAACCTTGTCTTTCCTAGTTTATCTGGCCTTTTTCTTCCCTACTCACCTTTGACCAACATTGGGAATTCTTAGATGTGATGTTGGCAGAGAGTGGCATAGTATTTTTTATTATGTGTTTATTTTATCAGAGTATATGATTGAACGACCAGAGCCAGAATTCCAAGACCTAAATGAAAAGGCACGAGCACTTAAACAAATTCTTAGTAAGATCCCAGATGAGATCAATGACAGAGTGAGGTTTCTGCAGACAATCAAGTAAGTGATTTTTTGTTTTGGATCTTTTCGTAAAAGTACTTCAAAGGAACTACTCATCTAGATGTTTTAATTTTGTTATGACATTAATATTAAGATGAAATGTTAATTTGAAATAAAATTTGAAATTTTTATATGCTACATCTTATTATTCACTTGTAAGCTATGGCATTTGGTTTCAGAGTACAATAACATTTTTTAGATGGACTGTTTCATTTAAAAATAATGAAATGTACATAAACTGGAATATAGTATGAACTATATAAATAATGGAAAAATGTAAAAGATTAAAATGAATAGAGAAATTGGGTAAATCATAGGATAATAAGAGATACCAAAATTGTTTTTATCTCAGAAATGGCACAGGTCATTAGGATAAGTAATGTACTCTTGGGTGTAATAGCCTTTTCAAATATTGATCAAATTGTGGACCTTCAAATCCTTGCCTTTGGGATACAGGTTTAGTAAGACTGAGAACCTACATAGGACCAGGAGACTGGCTGGGTCCCATCCCCAAGGTATTTCCTTATGTATGTACAAATATTCCAAAACTGAAAAATTCAAAATTTGAAATACTTCTAGACTCAAGCATTTCAAATAAGGAGTACTCAACCTTTATAGTTAAAATAAACATGTTTGACCCATAAAAGGAAAAACTGTCAGTGATCTCAAACCCAGTTTAGATAATTTATTTCTAGAGTTTTCAAATAGTTTAGTAAGTTTTCATTTGCTTTGATAATGATATATCTGCTGATGAGCCATGCTACATTACTATGAAGATTTGGTATTTCAAATAATATTTTCAGCAGATTTTACTTCATATTATTGAAGTAGAGGTTTACACAATATCGTCTTAATAGCAGTCACTCATATAGAACTTACTAAGTGCTAAGCACTGTTTTAAGTGCTTATACATATATTAGTTTAGTACAACAACCCTATAACAGATGAGGAAATTGAGGCATAGGAAATTAGGTAATTTTCTTAAGGTCACATAGCTAGTAAATGGTGGACCTGGATTTGAACCCAGGCAGTTTGATGCCAGAGTGTTCTCTGCTGCTTCCCAATCATAGATTTATATTGTTCATCTGGTGATTGAAAAAAGAGTTTTTTAAAAACAAGTTTTCTTTTTAATTATTTTGGGTACATAAAAAAGTTATACATTTATAGAGTACATGTGATGTTTTGATACAGGCATCCAATGTGTATTAATCAAATCCGGGTAATTGGGGTATCCATCACCAAAAGCATTTATCATTTCTTTGTGTTAGGAACATTCCAGTTCTACTCTTTTAGTTATTTTAAAGTATACCATAATTTATTGTTGACTATAGCCACTTTGTTATGCTATCAAATATCATTCATTCTATCTGACTATATTTTTGTACCCATTAACCATCCTCACTTTATCCTTCCCTCCCTGCTACCCTTTCCAGCCTGTGCTAACCATTCTACTTTCTGTGTTAGATCAATTGTTCTAATAATTAGCTCGCACATATAAGTGAGAACAAGAGAGATTTGTCTTTCTGTACTTGGTTTATTTCACTTAATGTGAAATTTCCAGTTTCATCCGTGTTGTTGCAAATGACAGGATTTCACTTTTTATGGCTATATAATACTCTATGGTGTATATATATATACCACAATTTGTTTATCCATTCATCTGATGGTGGACACTTAGGTTGATTCCAAATCTTGGCTAGTGTGAAAAGTGCTGCAATAAATATGGGAATGCAGATATCTTTTCGATATACTGATTTCCTTCCTTTTGGATATACACCTAGCAGTGGGACTGCTGGGTCATATCATAGTTGTATTTTTTAGCTTTTTGAAGAACCTCCATAGTGGTTGCACTAATTTATGTTCCCACCAATAATGTATGAGGGTTCCTTTTTCTCCACATCCCTGCCAACATTAGTTATTGCCTTTCTTTTTGATAATAGCTGTAGATTTGATTTGCATTTCTCTCATGACTAATGATGGTAAGCATTTTTTTCATGTATCTTTTCATTTGTGTATCTTTTGAGAAGCGTCTGTTGAGATCTTTTGCCCATTGTTTAATCAGATTATTTGATTGTTTCCTATCAAGTTGTTGAAGCTCCTTATATATTTTTGTAATTTATCCCTTGTCAGATAGGTAGTTTGCAAATATTTTCTCCCTTTCTGTGGATTGTCTCTTCACTTTGTTGGTTGCTTTCTTTGTTTTAGCTTGATGTGATCCCATTTGTTCAATTTTACTTTGGTTGCCTGTGCTTTGGGATATTGCTCAATAAATCATTTTCCAGACCAATGTCCTGAAGCTTTTTCCCAATGTTGAAAAAAGAGTTTCTGCTATTTGAAAGAAGCAAGATAAAATGGTAAAGGACATCTTATACAGAATGCCAGTACGTAAGAGATAACAGTATTGTGGTTGAAGCTAGGGTATAAATGGCAGGCCCAGAGCCCTCATCCTGTTACTTTGACGTCCTTTTTCTTCCTGTGGAATCCCTGAGACATCTTTGCTAAATCCTCTGTGACTCTAGGAAGATACAGTTTGAAAACCACATTATTAATGGCTATATTTTTGTCATAAGGAAGTTGTACTTACCAGTCTTGTCCATAGTCATTGGCAGGCTTTATGAGGGTCTTATGTCAAGTATGTGGGAGTAGTAATATTTCAATTCTGTTTTCTGGAGTGTACTCAGCACAATTGAATTAAGAGTAATGACAGTGAAAATTTATTTCCTAACCATTTTAGAAGGGGTAATTTGCCCTAGTAAGTTCATTGATATATATATTATTTTTGAAACTAAAATTCAACCATGTGCAAATAGCATAGATGGCTAAGGTATAATTATTTGCATCACTATAATGTATGTTTCTGCATTTTGATATATGTTATTACCACTGTTAATTGCCAAATTAGTGAGTAAAATTGCACTAAAATAGAAAATCGCTTATCTTTTAGACACAACATGTACAATTTAAAGTTTCTCTTTAAAATATTTTACTTTCTTATATTTATCATCCATCTGTTTTAGCAACATTTTTCAATAAGCATATATCAAAGATCTGCTATACCAGGTACTATAGGTGATGCTGTAGGTTGTATTAAAATAGTAAACAGATTCCTTACAGCTAATAAATATTCAGGCAGTTTTGAATATATTAGTAGACCTAGGTTTGAATCTTCAGTCCAAGATTTAGCTGTGTGACCTTGGATATATGTTGCTTAGCTTCTGTCATTCTTGTTTCTGCCTCTGTAAATGAGGGTAATAAGTTGTGAGACTTGAAAGAAATGATTTACATAAAGTGCCTAACACAGAACCTAGCATACATTCATTGACACATGCTAGCATTGTTAAATAAGGATTTTTCCCACTTTCCATGTATGGAGTTGATTAGGAAAAATGATCCAGCAAGCAGATTTTTAAAAGTCCTCTTGATTAATGAATGTTTCTGTTTGACTACCTCTGAGCTTATGCAAATATTTTATAAAATTAATTTGTAGGGTTTTTTTTAAAAAGTCTGATACATTCCAATTAATGGATAACTAGTGGAGACTTGGAACTTAATAGATCAAAAAGCCATGCATTTATCTATTTACTCTTTGTAATTTGCATTTCATATTCTTAAGGCTAAAATTCACCAGGGTTTATTTGTTTCAAGTCAGGAGTTTTCATGATGGTTTCAGTATAGATTTTTTAGAGTTGTCCAGTCTAAACCAAACTAAACATACACTGCAGGTGGCACGATCAGAAGCTCTACTTTTCTATGTAGTTTTCTGATAAGGTGTATGTTTACATTCACTAATGCTTTTGTCTTTCAGTATACATGTTTCCCAAAAGTTGCCCTACTAAATAGCTGCAAATTGCTAAACTCTTTCCCATTCTACTCATACTGTCTGGCTCTGACCACAGAATTCATCAGTTTCAAGCTGCCTAATTACACAATAGTTATTTTACCTTCAAGTTTTTAAAATTCCTCATTTGGTTAATTGTAGTATTTTTTTTGTGCTGGTATTTTTCCTATAGGAAACAAATTACTAATACAATTTAGCTTCCCTAGAATAAACCTTGGTGCCATAAATGAAAATGCTTTTTCTATGTACATACAGATAACATAATATTTGGCACAAATTGCTTCAGATTTTTTGGGGGGGGACATTTTTCAATAATTTGGTAGGTCAAACCTGACTCATCAGCAGAATCACCTGGGGAGTTGTTTCCCCCACCCCTCTTAAAGTACAGACAGATTTCCAATATTTATCAGCAGGTCTGGGGTAGAGTCCAGCAAAACCCTCCATTTTCCTCACCCCCCCACACACCTTTTTTTTTTTTCCTTCCTATATGAGTTCACTAACCTGATTCAGAACCAGTCTTTTGACCTGTAGAATCCAGCCATTATCGTTGCATATGGAAGATATGTTCATCATGATGATTAGTACTGAAGGCACATTTTTATATTCCCTTTTTACAGAATATTAAAACACACTACCAAGTAAGACTATGTATAAACAGCTAACTGATCACTGTAATTTTCCTTATTATATTCCATTTTAAATAGCTCCATTGTGGATTTGGAAAACTTTGCATGTTTAGACTTGACATTTTTTATTTGCTGAAATTGTAGTTTTTCTCAGGTAATAGTATGATCATATGATGGCATTTTATTAAACAATGGTGGATTTTGTCTATCACAGCAGTACAGAGGGATTCAATTTGTTTAAAACCATAATTGAACAGTTATATAACTTAAAACTGCTATTAAAGGAGGCAAAAAATGATTGGACAGATGGTTATGTAGAATTTATTGTCCTACTTGAATATGTAATGTTTAATGTTTCAGCCTAATACCAATGTTTGAGATACAGGAGGTAATAAGTATTTATTGAAATATTTAATAAAAATATCATTACTTCAGGATAGGCTAAAATATTTTTTATACCAAAATCTTATATGCCTTTAATTCATAGAATTTCCACATGCTTATTTACCAGGAAATATGCTGGGAAACACACACATACACACAGAAACCTGGATACTGAGGTTTTTTTTTTTTTTTTTTTTTTTTTTTTTTTGAAATAAAGCTAAAATATTTTAGATATGAAATATCTGAAACCTGACATTTGTAATTGAAAAATCAATAATAAAATTTAAAAATATAATTAAAAATAAATATTTGGGATGGTCTACTTAGATTCATATCTTCACTCTTGCATTCCATTTGAACAACAAAAGTTTTTGCAGTGACTAATAGCTAAGAGAGTGGATGTGAAAAAGACAAGACTTGTCTTAGAGATCGTGAGGCTATTTGAGATGCAGAATTACATAAAGTTAAATTTGACAGAAAAAAATTGCTATGAAGTTAGAAGGTGGAAATTGAAAAGGGCATAGATATAAATGACAAGAAAAGTTCAGAAAATATTGCGCATAGATAGGATGAAAAGTCAATTCATGAGAATTATTGATTTCTTCTCCTCTCTTTAGAAAAGGGAGAAAGGTGTTGATACATATATAGTCAAAGAATGATTGCTGGAAAGGTTAAGATAGAATAATATTCTGATATTGTCTCTCCCAGTAATTTAAATATATCTTCTAAAGGAGATAGTGACCGACAGCAAAGGTTTGGAAGAGGAAGATATTTATTTGCTAGATAGAAGGTAAGGGTATCTGAAAGAGAAGAAGAAGAGGAATATTTTCTGTGAGGAGGAAATGTTTTCTGTTAAACATTAAACCTATTAGGTATCTGGCATGTAGTATTGTTAAATACAGAAAGGTGTTACATGTAATGTAAAATTTCATAAAATTGTTCATTAACAAATTGTTCAAGTAACAAAAGTGGAGACTATTATAGTTTGAATTCAGCTACATTAATCAGACAAAATAAATTTAAAAAAAAACAGGAAAAGAAAGGCTTAGATACATTTGCCCTCTTATAAATTTGAGTGAGGAATTCTGAGTGAAATGTGATTGATTTGGGAAAATTGGTGTTAGTTGGCAATGTTTGGTCAGGAGAATCAGGATCACAGCAGGGTATAGGCTAAAACCCCTACTCTGACCAGCTAGCCAAAGGTTGGCCCTTTGTGAGGTATACGCAGGGTAATTAAGAGTATGTTGTGATTAGTAATTCTTAAAATACATCTAGACAAATTTCTTTCAAATGTAGCTGATGTTAAAGATTTTTTTTTTCCTTTTCCAACAGGGATATAGCTAGTGCAATAAAAGAACTTCTTGATACAGTGAATAATGTCTTTAAGAAATATCAATACCAGAACCGCAGGGTAAGTTTCGTAGAAGCTTTGCTGGTTGCCACCCTAAATGCTGGTTTACATCTAGTTGTCTTATTGAATTAAATACTAAGGGGGTTTAATTATTGGAAATAGTTTTGTGTCATTAACCATTGGATTTATCCTTGAATTTAAATATGCTGTTTAATGTGTTTAAATACTCCAAAAATGCTTATTTATAATATAAAGTGCCTCCCATATTATGTATAATCTCCTGTCTTTGACTTTGGCTTTTGTATTATTTCTCTTATTTAGTATTTTTTTCTTATTATTTTTCATGTCTGTAGGCACTTGAACACCAAAAGAAAGAATTTGTAAAGTACTCCAAAAGTTTCAGTGATACTCTGAAAACATATTTTAAAGATGGCAAGTAAGTACTGTCATTTATCCTTTTCTTTAAAAATTAAATAGATGATGTGGTTTTATATGATACTAAAATCATATAAATTAGGCCCTTTTACTCTATTGTTGGTTCTCAAGGCAACTGATAAACAAAGCAGACCATTAAAAATAGAAAATAAATGGTTGCTAATTCAGCCATAACTGTTCTAGAGCAGGAGTTTTTGTCAGACTTTTTCTGAAAGGGGCCAGGTGGTAAATATTTTAGATTAGGTGGTCCTTTCACAACTACTCACCTCACCTCTGCTGTTGGAGTGTGTAAGCAGCCATAGATAAAATGGAAATGAATAGGTGTGATTGGGTTCTAATAAAACTTTATAGAAACTGAAATTTGAATTTTGTATAATTTTCAACTGTCACATAGTATCCTTTTTATTTTATTATTATTATTTACCATTTAAAAATATAAAAGCATTTTTAGTTTACTGGCTTATTTTACCCCCTTCTGAAGCAGTGGTTCTCAAACTTTAGTAGCTAAATCCACCTGGAGGGCTTGTTAAGGCTCAAATTGCAAATTGCTCAAGGGGCCCCACCTCCAGAATTTCTGATTCTGTAGGTCTGGAGTAGGGCCCAAGAATTTGTATTCGTAAGAAGTTTTCAGATGATATTGATGTTGCAGTTCTGTTTAGAACTACTGCATAAGGTTAAAGCAGTGGTTCTTAATCCTGTCTGCACATTAGAATCACTTGGGGTGAGTTTTTAAAAATCTCGTTGCCTAGGCCCCTCCACCAATTCTGATTCAGTTGGCCTGGAGTAGAGCCGTGGTTTAGATGTTTTGTGAAAGTACTCCACAGTTTTAAAGTGCTGTAAGGATTTTGATCCACTGTCCTGGAAGGAGAGAAACTTAAATTGGCTTTCATAGCATCCTTCTATAAAATAGGAAGTATACTAAAAATGTAAATTGGACGTTATTTTTAAATGTACATTCATTTAGTTGCAGAACACTATAGAAAGCCAAGTGATTTTATGTATTTTTGCATACCTACACACATACATATAATGTGTAAACTGATGCAGAGGCCATATCTTCTGTAATATTATATAGGTGGTTCTTTGTACTTTAAATAGAATGCTAGAATTTTGTGGACAAGGCTGTTTTCTAATCGTGCTCAAGGTCAGAAAAGTAATCTACATAGAGGATTCAAACATCCTGCTCTACCATTCAAGTTTTAAGACCCCATATACAGGTCACAACATTACAATATTATTGTAATAATATTTAAAAATAATAAAAATTAGATGGAATTCTGTTAATTTTCAGTGTCATTTTCAACAGTTCAAACAGGTTGAAGTATTTACATTATATTAATAACGATATTGAGCTAGATTTTATTAATGGTTTTATGTTGTTCCATACTACCATTCAGGTTATCTAGGGGAAAGGCTCCTTGATGACTTAGTTTAATAAGGTAGCAGCTGTGTTTTGAAAATAATCTTTTGTTTTTTCTGTCTTGATCTCCTATACTAAGCCCAAATAACCAAACACACATTAAAAGAATAATTTACGTGAGGGGATCATTATTTCTGATACTATTCTGTTACTATTATGGAATAAGCACATTAAAAGATAGAAATTAACTTAGAGCCTAATTTTCATTAATTTGAAATTATGTACTCCCACATATGGATTGCTCAGGCTGCTTGCTACTACTTTCTCTCTCTTGAGTGGCTTTTAAAATTCTATTTCTTTGTGGATGAATAATGTGTCATAAGTCTTAAACTTGTTTCCTCAGAACAGAAAATTATTAATATAGCCCAATCTTTAAGCCATCTTTCAGTAGGGGGTGAATTTACATTGGTTCAACTAATTCTCCCTGGTCCCTGTCTTTTGAGAAATGTCTGGGGTAAAGATACAAGCTCTGCCTATGAAACTAAGAAATTGATAAGGCCACACAGTGGGACTGGGGCATCAGCTTTGTATTCCAGTCACATGAAGATAAGCCATTAGGAGAATGTGGTGGAGCACAAAGCAATTTTTAAGAACATATTTTTATATATTATCAGGTCCAAGATACTGAAACTATATGATTATTTTGTTTTAAAAGTAGATTATCCTAAAAGTAGTTTGTAGTTCATCATTCCCACCCATTTTTTTTTCTTGTGTTTTTTTTGGGGAGGGGGGGGACAGTGGTTGAAAGAGAGTGGGTTGAATCGACTTGGAAGTAATTAACTTTTTTCTTCAGTATTTGTCATGCCCGTTGACATGCAGATTTTGAGACTGAGTATAAAATACTTTATCAGATTTATTTGTTAGTCTATGAAACCACAGCTGAAGACCGCATCTGAATCTTCCTTTTGGTTAGTTATGTGTTTGACCTATAAATGAACTCTGGTTGTTGAGGTGCCACCTACCATTAGCAGCCCTCCAACACTTTATTGCCAGCCAGAACCACCAGGGGGCAGTAATTCCCAGATAGTTTCAAATGATTCAGGACCATTAAATCCCAAATTGGAGTGAAAGTTATTATGCTCAATACCAATTTATCTTTTTTCCCCCAGATTGATTTCACTGTTACTGTTAATAGATGACATTGAGTATAAATATTTTAAAAGGGTCAATTTTGGGGATGAAATTAATGCTTGTTTTTTCTTTTTAAACAGGGCAATAAATGTGTTCATAAGTGCCAACCGACTAATTCATCAAACCAACTTAATACTTCAGACCTTCAAAACTGTGGCCTGAAAGTTGTATATGTTAAGAGATGTACTTCTCGGTGGCAGTGTTGAACTGCCTTTATCTGTAAATTTTAAAGTTTGACTGTATAAATTATCAGTCCCTCCTGAAGGGATCTAATCCAGGATGTTGAATGGGATTATTGCCATCTTACACCATATTTTTGTAAAATGTAGCTTAATCATAATCTCACACTGAAGATTTTGCATCACTTTTGCTATTATCATTCTTTTAAGAATTATAAGCCAAAAGAATTTACGCCTTAATGTGTCATTATATAACATTCCTTAAAAGAATTGTAAATATTGGTGTTTGTTTCTGACATTTTAACTTGAAAGCGATATGCTGCAAGATAATGTATTTAACAATATTTGGTGGCAAATATTCAATAAATAGTTTACATCTGTTAAACATTTCTTTACTTGAAAAAATGCATATATATATGTGTGTATATATGATCAGAAGACCAAGACAACTTGGTGTAATGTCTAAAAAACTTCTAACAGGAGGTTATTAGCAGTTTATCAAATAATAAAGCAACAAGAATTCCTATTTTTTGTCCGTAATCACTTTAGGGAAAAAGTAGTCAATGGAAATATTTTTGTTAGTTATTACATAATGACGTAATTACATAATGAATATTTTTACAATATTTGCAACCTATTTTAAGAGACTTATGAGAAAGAGATGGCAACTTGTAGTATGTTCAGACTATAATGCCACTTCTTAAACTGTGACAATGTACATTTGAATCTGAAAAATTAAGTCTTTCTGGTATGCTGGGCCCTAATAAGCTTTGCACAGTTTTTTCTCCAAAATAGCCTCAATGAATAGTAATTTGAAAATATTCCAGGTGTTGGTTTGAAGTTGTCATAAGTGTTAATAATTCTACACACTTTTAAAATATGTAGTTTTGTTTCACCATAGAGAAGTTTTAAGGAAACTATATGATAAGTATTCATGTTAAGTGATTTCATTTTTCAAGTATAAAATAAAGGGAAAATCAGAATTTATTTATCTTTTATAAAGATTTAAGTGTTGAAGTAAATTTCTGTTGGAAGTATAATTTTTTTTTTTGCTGTAAATGCAATTTAGTTTTTTTTTCTCCATTTTAAAAAATAAATTTTTGAAAGAATTACTATCATTGGAAACATAAAAGGAAATCATCCTGTTAAATGCAAACAGGAAATATGTTAAAAGAAGCAAAAAACCAATAGAAAATTGCATGAAATTTCATAATTCATGGACATTTTACTAATTTAATTTTTTTCTTCAAAGATACATAGCCAGTAAAACAAGTAGAATTGGTGATCTTCACTATTTATTTTTGGCATAAACTATCATTTCCTCTTGGAAGTAGATGGATGATCATTTGCAGAGTAGACTTGTGAATATATGAAGAAAAAAGACACTTTTATTTGCAGCAGACTCTTCTAACATAAACCAAATACCCATCATCCCTACTCTTCTTATCTTTATTCTCCTTAAAAGAACTCACCAGTTACCAGGCATGCCTCAAATCACCTGTTTTTATTAGTCTTCTATCTTTTCATTCCACTATCAAATATTTCTAGCTTAAATTTTCATGAAATATACCTCTAAAAAGGAGGCTTATTTTCAGAATACTTCAGTTTCTTATCCTTCCAGCAGAGCTCATTTGTGTCAGTGAAGAAAGGGCCAGTGTGGCCACATTCAGGTACTTCTCCAGAAAACAGGAAAGTGGCTTCAGAGGAAAGGAAGAGGAGACCATTTGTTGAGCACCTTCTCTGTGTCGGGCACTATTCTAGGTAGATTTATTTAATTCTCTTAACAGTCTTGTGACTTAGCTATCTGCCTTGCAATTGAGGAAACAGAGCTTAGATCACACAGCTGGTAATTGCTAGGGCCAGGGTTTAAATTCATTGGTGTCCAGATTCCATCTCTTTCCACAGAACTGTTCATTGCCAAAAATACACCTTGTTTAGGATACTAGTTCTCAAACACCAATGTGACACACCCTCTCTCTTTTGTCCACAGAAAAATGAGACTAATTAGGACAATGTTTTTGTTTTTCATAAATCTAAATTTATTCATTTTAAAGGATTATTTTTTTGGATATTTAAAATGCCTTCTCACTTTTTTTTAAATCAGTATGATATGTGGTGGTTTTTTTAATGATTGCATTTAATAACCTTATTGGGCAAAACATAAGGTTGGCAATCCAGTATCAGTCCCTTCTAATTGTTTTTTATAAACTTTTTATATGGAGATAATTTCAAATTTATAGGAAATTTGGAAACATAGTACAAAGAATATCCATATTCCTTTTACTCAGATTTACCTATTCAAATTTTACCCTCTTAGTTTTATTATTTACTTGTTCCTTTGCCCTCCCTTAAGACTCCTTTACTCTGGATCATTTCCATAGCCATCTTTGTCTTTCATGACACTGACATGTTTTTGAAGACTATAATCTTCTCTCCCCCTGCCCTTCCTTTTTAATAGAATGTTTCTCATTTTGGGTTTCCTCCTGATTAGATTGAGGTTATGCATTCTTGATCAGAATACTGCATTGATGGTACAGCATCATCAGGACATGACATGGGGGCACACAGTGCCCATCTTATTGGTGATGCTAGTTTTGATCACCTGACCAAGGTGGTGGTCAGTTTCTTCAATGTATAGTTGTTATTTTTTACCTTGTAACTAATAATCTGTGGAGGACTCTTTTAAGTCCATGCTAACATTTTCCCCCAGGATTTAGCATCCATTTATGATTCTTAGTTATTCATTCTTGTCTTTGGTAGTTGCAAGATGGTGATTTCCCACCTTCAGTATGCTTTCCACATGCACCAGTTGGCAGTCAGCATTCTAGTGTAAGCAGGAGCCCTCTTTCTTTTGATCCATCCATCCATCCATTCATCCGTGTATCTATAGCCACCTAAATTCTTATGTCTGTTAGTGTTATATACTCATGCTTTTCTATTTTTTTCCCCAGTGGTTTTTAATTCATTACTTTGGTGCTCAAATTATCTTAAATTTGACCAACAGGAACTCCTTCAAGCTGGCTCTTGTGTTCTTGTCATCCTCTATCATTTTGTTTAAAGCAGTTATTATCTTACATAAAAGATATTCCAAGATCTAGAATCAGCAAGTTCTCCATAGGACCGTAGGGAATGATATTAGATACCTAGCTCTGGATGCTGGATCTGCTCATTGCTACTGGGTGTCTGGGGCATTGAAAATATTCAGAAAAAAATTAAAAGTACAACAATAAAAAACAAAATACAGTATAACAACTAATTACATAACATTTACATTGTATTTGATACTACAAGTAATCTAGAGATTAAAGTATGCGGGAGGATATGTATAGGTTATAGACAGATACCATGTTATTTTGTGTAAGGGACTCAAGTATCCGTGGATTTTGGTATCCTGGGGGTCCTGAAACCAATCCCCCGCAGGTACCAAAGGATGACTGCATACACATACAAATAATGTGTGTACACTACATTTACATATGCTCATATGCGCTTATGTTTGATTTTAGAAATCATGAGTTTATACCAGTACCTCCAATTGCGATCCATTCTCACAGGGTTCTTTCTCAGCTTCCCCATTCCGTGTTTCTATGTCCCTTCCTCAAAATCCTGGATCCCCCAATAATCAATTGATTTATTTACTATCTCAATCCTGTAATATATCTAACATGATTTTAGGATTGCTTTTTCCCGTGTCACTGAAAAGCAAGATTTGCTTACAGTTCTCACCCAATCTGTACCCTGCCCCAAATTAAGGATAATGGTTACATTGTCTGTTTATATAGATCACCTGGATTCTTTTTCTTCCCCCTCCCTCACTGTGATTTACATTTTCTTTTTGAAATACAATTGAGTTCATTTTTTCAGTTTGCCTTCAGGTTTAAGGTTCTTCTCCCAACCACTTCCCATCCTTGTTGATTTAATTTTATTTTTAAAATATGTAGAACCTTAACATGCTTCTAGAAGTCAGAACTATGTGAAAACATACACTCAGAGAAGTTTAACTTTCTCTCATATCCCTTCTGCCCCATTCCACACCCCTTGTAGGTGTCCAAGTTCTCTCTTTTTTTTCATGAAGGAAAACAATAAATGTAGGTTTTCTGTTTTTCCCATTCTTATACAAAAGGTAGCGTACCTGAAGCGGCGGGAACCAACCATCCCAATTTGCCTAGGACCGAGAGGCCTCACAGAACTAGTGCCAAAACAGGGACAATCAGGCAAACTGGGATGGTTGGTCACCTTACATACATGCCCTTTTTAAAAAAGTTTTATTGATACATACTTTACATATAAAGTTATCATGTCCTTTTTAAAAAAAAAACTTCACTGAGGTATAATTTAATGCCAAAAAATTTACCCATCTTAAGTGTACTATTATATTTAATAAATTTAGAGTTGTACAACCTGACCACAATCCAGTTTTAGAATATTTCCATAATTCCTATGAAGTCCCTCATGCCCAGTTATAGTTCATCCTTGTTCCCACTTCTCACTCCAGGCAACCACTAGCTACTTTTGGTCCTTATCTGGACATTTCTTATAAACAATCATACAATGTGTTGTCTTTTGAGTCTGACTTCTTTTGCATAGTATAATGTTTTTGAGCTTCATCTATGTCATAGCATCTATAGGCATGTCTGTCAGTACTCTTATTGCTGAATAGTATTCCATTAAATATTATATTTTGTTTATCCATGTAATAGTTGATGGACATTTGAATTACTTCCATTTTTTTGGCTATGGTGCATAGTGCTGCCATGAATATTCACATGCAAGTCTTTTCCTGGACATAGGTTTTCATTTTCGGGTAAATACCCAGGAGTAGAATTGCTGGGTTGTACAGCAAATTTATATTTAGCTTTTTAAGAGACTGCCAAACTATTTTCCAAGTGGCTGTACCATTTTGCCTTACCAGCAGTGTATGAGGATTTCCTGTTTCCTCCACATCCTTATCATTTGTTAAAATTACAGATGTTCTAGTAAGTGTGAAGTGGTAGCCCATTGTAGTTTTAATTTGCATATCCTAATGACAATGATGTTGAGAATCTATTTATGCGCTTATTAGCTATTTCACACGTACATACTGTTAGTGCATGTTGCCTTTCTCACTTATCTCCATAAATCACTCCATGTAAGTTCATAGACATCTTTCTCCTTTATTCTTTTATTTTTTTGGTAGTATTCCTTGGTGTGTAGTTGCCATAGTTTAATTAATGAATCTTCTATACATGGACATTTAGATAATTTTTAATACTTTGCAAAAATACACATAATGCTACAATGAATGACCTTTCATATATAATTCTGTTATGTTAAAGTTAAAGCTTCAGAGTAGATTCCTAGAAGTGGGATTACTAAATCAAAGGATATATGCACCTGTAGTTTTGTTAATATTGCCTTTCTTTAAAGGTTGTGGCATTTCACGTTCCAGCAGCAACATGCAAGACTTTCCCCACAGCTTCACTAACAATATATTGTCAAGCTTTTGAATTTTTGCCAGTGTGATATGTGAAAAGTGGTATTTCATTGTAGATTTGATTTGCATTTTTCTTATGAGTAAAGTTAAACATCTTTCTTAAGGACCATTTTTATATCTTTTTGTAATTTTGACTTTTTTATGTTCTTTTGACATGCAGACTTTTTTTTTTTTTTTTCAATTTTTATGTAGTCTATCAACTCTCCTGTTAAACTATCTGGATTTGGTGATTTTTGTGCAGTAGCTTCTTTATAACTTTATTTCTTCTGTTCAAATTGGTTTCTTTAAGCTTTCTATCTTTACAGGGATCAGTTTGCGAAGCTGTGTTTTTAAGAAATTATTTATTTCCTCTCGGTTTTCAAATGTGTTTCCACTGAAGTAATCTTTTATGTTTCTTTTTTAAATTCTCTATATCAGTAGTTATTTCTCCCTTATTTTTTATTCTGTATATTTGCTCTTCTCCCTTTTATTCTTTATTAATAAACTAGCAAGTCATTTGTTTTGTTGTTTTGGTTTTTCCATGACTTCACTCATTAATTTGATACTCATTAATTTTTCTATTCTCTACCTCTTAATTTCTGGTCCAATATTTATTATTTTATTCCTTGGTCTCTCTTTTATTTTACTTTGTTGTTATTCTTCTAGCTCTTTCAGTTAACTCATTTTTTAAATTGATATTGATATCTAGTGCTATGAAATATTTTCTGATTAGTGCTTAGAATGTACTCTCAATATCATAATTTTTCATAAATTTTATAATTTTTGTTTGTATTTTCTATTTTGTCCAAGAGCTAATTTTAATAGACTATCTAATTTTCAGGTGGAGGGGCCTTTTTGGTATCATTTTTAATTTCTATTTTTATTGCATTGTGATCACCAAGTAATGTTTGTGGTAACTTTACTTTATAGTACCTGTTTTCTTTGTGCCCTAATATATGTTCAGTTTTTTTCATGTATAATAGTTCATGCATACTTAAGATTATATTTTTCTCTATTTTTAGGATGTAATATTCAATATATATCCAAAAAGTCTACTTTATTGGCTATGTTGTTGAATTCTTATATATCTTCATTTAATTTTTATTCACTTGACCTGGCTAGTACTGTGTGTTAAAGTCTCCTTTTAGTGGTGTGTTTGTTTCTATTTCTCTTTGCATATCTTGGTTTTATTTGGTATAGGTGGTTGCTGCGTTGTTGTATATACAAAACCGGTTATATCCTAAATGTTAAATGTGGATTGTAATATTGTAAAGTGTTATTCTTTGTCTTGTTTAATAATTTTTAAAATTTATCTCGTGACATTGAGTTAAACCCATTCACATTTATTGATATCACTGTTCAAGTTTGGGCTTAATTCTGTTACATTTGTTAAAATTTTTGTGTGTATTATGTTATAGTTACTGTATATCTTTTTCTATTTGATATGTCCTTTTTGCTTTTTTAAAACATTCCTTTTGTTGTTTAGAAAGGTTTATATTTTTATTCTAGTTGTTGCTTTATTTTATAGTCTTAATCCCCTTTTCTTTGTACTTAAACTTTTACTATCTGGTATGCCAGTTTTAAAACGTAGCCTTTTACTTTCACCTATTACCTAAATAACAGTCAGTATTCTTATTCTATTGTTTTCTTTTTCTCTCCCTTTTCCTCACAGTTTTCTATTTCATCGAAACATAGAAACATAGAAGTTTGCATATTATTCTTCTACCCATGTTTCCATTATTATTTGTCTAAACTCTATAACTAATTATATAAAATGCTCACTGTTAGTCTTTTTAACAAAGTTTTCATTCATCTCTTGTTTGGATTAAGTTCATCCTTTAGTGGGTTCCTCAGGGAAGTCACATCTATATAGTATTCTTTGAGTTCTTTTGTGTTCAGCATTATTTTTCTGTAGTCTTTATACTTAAAGGATATCTTGGTTGTTTATAATATCCTTGGTTCACATTTTCTTTCCTTAAATTTCTTGAAAATGTGGCTTCACTGTTGCCCTGCTTCGTATGTTGTTTTTGAGAAGTTAGGATATGAACCAAAATGATTATTCCAGGTCTTTTTTTTTTTTTTTTTGGTACTTTATGGACCTTTTCTATGGGTAGATTGAGGTATTTTATTTCTGGAAAGTTTTCTTAAATTACAGTTTAAGCTAATATTAGTTCTATTCCATTGTTTTTGTCCTTCTGGGGCATCAATTAAAAATATGTTGGACCCTCTTTGAATATTTTCCATTTCAACCACTTTCTCGCTGACCTTTTTTATTCATTGCGTTATTTCATTCTTCTCTTGTTTATCCAACTCTCTTCCTTCTGCTCATCTACACGGAACTCCCCTGACTAATCAGAATTTAATGCAGAGTTTTCTAT
The DNA here is from genome assembly GCF_020740605.2 of Lemur catta. Classification (NCBI taxonomy): domain Eukaryota; kingdom Metazoa; phylum Chordata; class Mammalia; order Primates; family Lemuridae; genus Lemur; species Lemur catta. Next base: position 195,071,339 of record NC_059128.1, on the reverse strand, counting down.
TTTGTTTTTCACTTTTTCCTACATGAGAGAAAAAACAAAACACATAAACAACAGATACTTCCTGGGTAACAGCAGGAAAAGTACAAATGAAAAACAATGCTACTTGTTTCTTTGCCTCCTTGTATGTTTAAAATACAAAAAGCAGAGAAATAGAGATTTCAAGTATGGCTTTGCTGTGAACAGTGGACAGAATGCTGCTCCGCACTGATCTTCCTATCTTTGTCTCCCTCCTTCCCCCACAACCAGTCTTCTAAAATACAAAACACCTAAGAAAACACATTCTGACACACGTACCCAGTTCCTGATTGGGCATCCCACTTAGCTGGTTCTCAGAAAACTAATATTGCTATTGTTACTGTCATGTTCATAATTGCTTGTATCTGTTAGGAATACATTAGGTTGTAGGCAACAAAACTAAATAATGTTTAAATAAATAAAAAATTTTTTACATAAGGAATATAGAGAAAGGAAGTTGCTGATTTTGATAGAGTGTCTCAAATTCGGACTTTGGGAGGTTTTCATAGCCTTTTCCTCAGCTACTACAATCATCATGTCCACATTCAAGGCAGGATAAATGGAAGAGGCTGCACCTTTCCTGTCTTATCAATAAAGCAAAGCCTTTCCAGGGTCCCCAACAGTCTTCCACATATGGTTTCATTGGACAGAATTGTGGTACATGGTCATTTCTACTAGTAAGGGAATCTGGGAAAGTAGGCTGTCTTGTTTGGCATCAGGCACAGTGTTCTTCTGTTTGAAATGGGTGTTCTGTTAACAAGGAAGAGGCAGGGAATAGATGTTGGGTAGGGAACCCAAACTACAACGTCTAGAAGGAAAAGGTTAACAACTTGTTCAGTAGCCTTTTCTTAAGCTTCAGTAATACTTTAGCATTTGACCTTTTGTAAAATCACCTTTGCCACATTAATTCTAGGAATTAGGAGAAGTTTATGTATACTGGACCTAAGGCAAATGAGAATTGGCTAAAGACTATAACGATTCATGTAGCTGTACTTCACTGTTGCAAGTGTTTATGAAGAAATGAATAGCTGGTATTGATGAGATGCAGGCTGCACTGGAGAATGGGCACTAGTCATGGACACCTGGGCAGGTGGAAGGTGCTATGTGACTTTCAGGTATAAAAGCCAAAGTGAGCCCAGAGCCAGTGGATTTCCTGAGAGCAATTGTCCTCACACTCAGCTGTGCATCTGTTGGTTCTATCACTGCTCAAGCACAAATCCTGAAATCTGCACTTTTCATTTAATTTTTAGCTGGAAAAGATTTTAAAGATACAGAACTGCATTTAATACATATGGTAATATATGCATATGTATGCATATGCATTTATTAACATATATATTGTCATTGTTGAACCAATCAAAAACATTGCAGGTGTCATGGTCCTTATCCTAAATACTTCACCATCTGTCTCTTAAGAATAAATACATTCTCTTACATAACCACAAGGCAATGATCAAATTCAAAAATTTGATATTGATTCAATACTATTATATTATCTATTATACAGTTCATATTCAAGTTTTGCCTATTCTTCCAATACTGTCCCCTCTCCCCACTCTGCCACCCCCAAATCAGGAGCCAGTCCAGGATCATGAAGTGCATTTAGTTGCCATGTATCTTCAGTCTAAATTTTTCTTTGTCTTTTTATAACATTGACATTTTTTTGAAGGGGACAGTTGTCTGTTTTATAGAATTCCATCAATTTGGGTTTGTCAGACTGTTGACTTATGATTAATCTCAGTTACACATTTGGCAGGGGTATTGCAGAAGTGGTGTTGGGTTCTTCTTAGAGCATCTCACCAGGATATACACGATGTCTGTCTGTCCAGTTATTGGTGACGTTAACTTCTGTAACTTACCCCACTGAAAAGTACTCCTTTTCTTTCTGTAATTATAAGTCACCTGCAGGGAGAATACATTTAAATTATTTAAGTATTTTATTTCCTAAGAAACTTTCTTCCATTGATGTTCCTGAATCAATTATTACTAAAGTTGGTTGTAAAATAATGATTTTCTAATTTTATCGATCGACATTTCCCTCTCTCTCTCAGTGTTACCCATTCCTGTCATTTATTTTGATACTCAAATTGATCCTGATTTGGGAGCCCCTTTATGCTTTCTTTTATTTCCTTTTGATGTGTCTCTCGTTTGAAAAGCATTTTCTTACTTTCTAGGCAACAAAATATTTCAGGTTCGTCTTGTACTACTTGCTTTAGCCCTGGAATCATCCATGTCTACAAGGAGAATGGTATTTAGAAATGAAGATCTGGGCTCTGAGTGTGCTCATTGCAACTGAGGTGTCTCAGCAGTCAGAGCTACGAAAGTGTGTGTGTGTCTGTGTGTGTGTAAATTTTTACTGATCTACTTCCTATCCAAGTGCACAGAGTTCTTCCTTGCCTTCCTCCATTCCATATTTTTATCTCCCTTCTGCTACAGTGGAAACCCTGATTCCTAAAATAAAACAATATTTATTTGCACAATCTATAATAGGCACAACATTGTTTCAAAATAGCTAGACCTATGCCACCACAATCAAGAAATCTATTAGAGGTCAATATTTCTTTGCACAGGTAGTTCTTTTTTTTGCCTTAAATTGAGATTACATAGTTGAGGTACTATGCGCTAAACTTCCTTGGACTTTTTTTTTTCCTTGTGGTTACGTTATGCATTTGGTTAGGCTCACTTGTTTCTGTTTGTATTCAATTTTAGTGTGTTCCCCATCCTTATTGAATTTTTATTTTTTAATATTTTAAAATATTAACATGCTTTCTGAATTCAAAAATTTGCATAGATATTTCAGGATTGTGCTGATGTCCACTCTAGATTCTTCTCTGCACTCATCAAATAGTCTTATATCTCTGATGTTTTTCTAGTCTATACATAAGTCATCATCACCTGTTGACTTTATTACCTCAGTTGTCTCCCAGCTGGTCTTGCCTCCTTTCAAACCAGTAGTTCTGACCTTTGGTTGCACAACTGAAACATCTGACTAATTTTAAAAAATGCTGGTGCCTGGATTCCACCTCCAGAGATTTTAAATCATTGTTCTGGAGTAGGGCTGGGCATTGGATTTTTAAAAACTGCCTAGATCATTTGTAAAACTAACTAGATGAGACCCACTGGGCAATCAATGATCTTTCATAAGTGCACATCTCATCACGTTACATTCCCAGCTTAAAAGTTTCCATAGCTCCCCAGTGACCTCAGCATGAACACCTAGCTCATTTATCATTATTTTAGAAGTTTTTACAATGTTCACAGTCAAGTATGAATTCAGTAATATTACCTGGGGCATAGCATCTTTTCTTTTTCTACAAAGCTCACAACATTTCCCCTCCCCCTCCTTTTAAAATTAAGTACTGGAAGAGACTTTAAAGATCATGTGATTTAATCATTTAATTTAACAGATGAAGATTCTGAAACCAGAGAAGTTAAGTAACTTCCCCAAGGTCATTCAGCTGGCTATTTTCATAGATCTGTATCATTTTCCCCCTATTTGAAAACTTGACTCACTTCCCTAAATTTGGTATCCCACTTGGTAAAGTTGTAAGCCACACCACTACCACATTGTGTTTTCCCAATAGATCGATAAGCTCCTTTTCTTGAGTTTACTGCCCCTCCACCCCACACACATCTGTAGTGGACGTAGACACAATAATTAGCAGTCCTATCATTTGCTCTGAACATGCATAACTCCCTAACTAATTCAAGAGTGTATTTTTAAAGCCTGCCTTTAAAGAACCTCCTATTTTTCAGACAATGGCAAGAGTTAATCTTGCAAATTACGAAACCAAATGTGTTGAGTAAATTGAGATCCATTTTCTGTGACAGCATTTGGCCTAGGCAATGATTGCAAAAGCTCTATATGCATTTTGTAAGATGCTTTCTCTATAAGTACACTTGCAACAACTTGATTTAGGAGTGTACTAACGATATTAATTTGACAATTGCTGCTCCAGCTGTGGAGAAATAGAGGCCCTTGGTCTTCAGGGCTTTTAATCAGAGGCACCATGTTCAGGAGCACTGTGTTCTGTAACAAATATTTATTGTGGCAGTATTCTGTCTTGGAACTATAGTTTTCAATCATGTAAAGTGCAGTTTTTTTCAGAACTTTGATTTTTACAAGTTTTAAATTCCTTTCTATTGCCTTTTTTTTTCTTTTCATTTCTTTGCTTTCCTAGACAGAATTTCTTAGAGTAAACAAAGGTGAAGTGGCAGCATTTTTCAAAGGAGTGTAGACTTTTCTGATTTTTTTTTGTTGTAAGTAGAGGGTTGACCAGAAAAAGAAGAGTATTAAAGAGATTTAAAAAAAAAAAAAAAGTGTGTGTGTGTGTGTGTGTGTGTGTGTGTGTGTGTGTGTGTATGTTTTAAATGGAAACGTCACTTATATTGACAATTTAGGGTCACTCCCAAGACAACAGAATGTAAAATTATAGCAGACAGGTTAATATTCTTCACCCTCATCCTTTCCCTCAGTCTGTTCCAACTGCCTCATAATCCTTCTCAAAGGCAGCCACGTCCTCATGGGCTTCAGAAAACTGCCATTCCTCCATCCCAAACCCACGTACCAGTGAACAAAGGCACATCTACCATACATCAGGTCGAACTTGTGGTCCAGGTGAGCCTAGGCCTTGGCAACAGCTGTGGTGTTGCTCAACATGCACACAGCTCTCTGCACCTTGGCCAGGTCTCTACCAAGTACCACAGGGGGAGGCTGGTAATCGATGCCAACCTTAAAGCCAATGAACACCAATCCACACACCAGATGGTACACTTGGTCTTGATGGTAGTAATGGCTACAATGACATCTTTGGGGACCACGACACTGCTGTACAATGGGCCGCAAGCCATGTATTTACCACAGCAAGGGTCACATTTTGCTATCTGGTTGTTTGGCTCGAAACAAGCATTGGTGATCTCTGCCACAGTAAGCTGTTCATGTAGGCTTTCCCAGCAGAGATCACAGGGGTAGATATGTGGCCAGAGGGAAGGAGATATGGAGATAGAGCACCAGGTTGATTTGGAATTCTGTCAGATCAGCATTCAGGGCTCCATCCATTCTGAGGGAAGAAGTGATGGAGGACACAATCTGGCCAACAAGGTGGTTAAGGTTAGTGTAGGTTGGGTGCTCAATATTGAGGTTTCTATGACAGATGTCTTAGGTGGCCTCATTGTCTACCATGAAAGCGCAATCAGAGTGCTTCAGGGTGGTGTGGGTGGTGAGGATGGAGTTGTAGGGCTCAACTACAGCCGTGGACACCTGGGTATTTGGGTAAATGGAGAACTCTGGCTTGGACTTCTTGCCATAATCAACAGGGAGGTGTTCCATCAGCAGGGAGGTGAACCCAGAACCAGTTCCGCCACCAAAGCTGTGGAAAACCCAGAAGCCCTGAAGACCTGTGCACTGGTCATCCAGCTTGTTAGTTTGGTCCAAAATGAGGTAAGTAATCTTGCCAATGGTGTAGTGTCCACAGGCACAGTTATTGGAAGCATCTTTCTTTCCTGTGATGAGCTGCCTAGGGCATAAGAGCTGGCAGTAGGTATCAGTGCAAACTTAGTCAATGACTGTGGGTTCCAGGTGGGTTCCAGATGCTGCCCTGGGCAAATGCTTTGCAGAGCCTGTTTCACACAAGAAGATGTTGAAGGAGTCAAGTGGTCTTGTCACTTGGCATCTGGCCATCAGGCTGGATGCCGTGTTCCAGGCAGTAGAGCTCCTAGCAGGCATTGCCAATCTGGACACCAACAACCTGGATGGAGATGCACTCATGCATGGCGGGAACTTGTAGGGCCCTGCAGCACCGGAGACGGTGAAGGGACAGCAGCAAGGATCTCCCACTAACAGACTACCAAGGAGTCTGGAGGAACAGGGGTCAAAAATGTATGTATTTTATGCCAATCCATTCCTCTTTATGTGTTCTCTTTTTTGTTTATTAAACAAATGATTCATTTAATAGATATTTATTTGGTGCCTACTATGTGCCAAATGCTGTATTAGGTGCTTAATATTATATTACATTATTATATTATAATGATTTTATTTATATATATTTTATATTAGTTTAATAATAATGATAAACATATTGGTAACATACATTTCTATCCATAAACTGTCTTTTCTGTATTTCCACATAACCAACTGTATCAGTTTCCAGGGGCTGCCAAAACAAACTCAGTGGTTTAAACAACAGAAATTTACTGTTTCAGTCCTCAAGACATCAGCAAGAGCATACTCCCTGTGAAGGTACGAGGAAAGGATCTATTCCAGGCTTCACTCCTAGCTTCTGATAGCTCCTTATCTTGTGACAGCAAAACTCCGGTCTTCACATGGCTTTCTGTGAATGTTTGTGTTTGTGTGTGCACACGCGTGTATGTGTGTTCATATACAAATTTTCCCAGTCAGAACAGCAGTCATCTTGGATTAGGTCCCCTCCTACTCCAGTATGACCTCATCTTAACTAATTGCATCTGCAATGACCCTATTCCAAATGAGATCACATTCTGAGGTACTGGGGGGTAGGACTTTGACATGGGAATTTGGGGGACACACAATTCAAGCCATAACATCAAGTGTCACCACTTCCAAAGCCATTTTTACTCTATCTACCATGCCTCTTCAACTATATATATTTAAGCAATCTTTTCCTTAACTTAACTCACATAGTATTTCATCCATACCATTTTTACCTATATGATTCATGTAGATGGGTTATGTTATTTTCTAGACTTTATGCTTTTTAATGTTAATACTCACAACTGATAGCCATTCGTACCGCCAGTTAATGCCCTACACATGTTAAGTCACATAAAAATACTTTAAATGAATGAACCAACCAACAAATAAAATATTTACATAGCCCTGTCTGGTTAACAACTGTTTCCACATATATGATCCCATTTGAGCTTCAAAGCAATTATTTGAAGTGCATGTAGGAATTATTAGTTTCACTTAGGCCTGTGGAAACTGAAGCCCAAAGAGGGTAAATTTTTAGAGTTACATTGACATGGTAGAGACTGCACTAAAATCCAGGTCTCTTGTCTCTGAACTTAGAGCTCTTGTCCCATTGTATTTTATCCCCTCTAGAGATACTTCTGTCTTTACATTACACCTGTCACCCCAGTTAGTGGTCACTTGTTTACCCAAAGGACAGCAACTGCCCACAATTCACCCTTGTGAGGCAACCTGTCGGAGAAACTCCCATTCTTACACTCTCCCATGTCTCGCCTTCTCTCTGTCTCTTTCTCTCTGTGTGTATGTGTGCTTGTGTATGTATATATAATATGCACACCTATGTATGTATGTGTATATATAATATGCATACATATATATATTCCATTGGGACTAAGCCATTCAGTGAAACCATGTTAAATTAAAATCCACTTCTTTTCTAGAATAGAGTTTTGAATGCTTTATAAACAAACTGTCTGATTCTGGGGATTTGGGCACTCAAGCAATCTAAGAGCATCACATTATGAGAGACAGTAGTTACACTGCTTTGAGTATCATTTCTGTTGCTATTAAAAGTAGATTCAGACAATACCAAGTAGACCAGGCTCTCTTAGGGAAGACTTCTATAGTTGCCATTAGCGCTGACTGATCCTAAGGCAGAAAATGTTTTTCTCAAAGTGATAAAACTATAACACACACACACATACACACACACAAATACAATCATTAAATTTAATAACTAACCTTGAAATATTGATATAGCATTGCTCTCTGAAATAGATTTAGACATAAGACCTTCCTGGAAGCAATGAGAATGATTACAGAATCTCAGCTTCAACATAAAATGTCATGATGTGGATAATTTTGCTTCATTCTGTTTTACAATTAAAATATTCTAATCCCTCTATGAACTCTTACCTTATTTCCCCAAAGTTGCAGGAACTTTGCCTTACTCTGACTGTGTATTAATATTACTGTTAATTCATGTGCATAATATTTTTGCAATTTACATAGAGCTTTCACTGTATTTTCTCATTTTAACCCTAAAGCCATTCTACAAGATAAATAATTCTGCTATCTTCATTTTGAGAAATGACTCAAGCTGCCCAAGCTATAGGGCTGAAAATAAGAGAACCAAGACTTGAAGCTAGTATTCTGACTCCAAATTCTAAGCCCCTCAGACTTCATTTTCTAGTGTGTGCTTTCTTATTTCCTTACATTTTGCACATTTTAGCTCCCAGACTGGATTAGCATTGACTATGGTGTTTAGCAGGCTACCCTGAACATGGCTTTATACTAGTGAGTACATGGAAAGATGTGGGGTTGGAATTCCGGCTTTGCTACTTCTTGCTGGATGATCTTAGATAAGTTATTTAATCTAAATAATCCTCAGTTTCTTCATCTAAAATTGATGACGATAGTAGTGCCCATATCATAGGGTTTCCAGAAGAATTCAATGAAATAATCTATGTAAGTTTCTTAGAGTGCATAGCATCATTCTGTTGGCATTATTATTATATTATACAATTTGTAAGTTGGATGAGATGCTTAATTTTGCTTTAGTTCCCTCATCAGTTAAAAAAAGAGAAAATATTAAGTATCTTTCAGGGATATCATGAGGGTTAAATAAAATAACATTTGTGAAAGTGCTTAACACAGTGTTTGGCATATATTAAGAACTCAATAATTATTAATTTCCAACTTACCTGCTTTCTGTCTTTCTTCAAGGAGGCAATCAATAAATGCTTAACTGGATTCTCAGTGGCTCCTTTCAAGCAATGATTTTATGACTGTTTTCTAGTGGTTCTAAACATGAATGCAAGTGTTCGATATCAAGGTGACTTTGACAAACTGTTCTAAAGCTCCAAGCAGAATAGAATGCAATGATTTCTCAGAGAGGCAACACGAAGGGATTTGGTAACCTAGCTTGGCGTAATTGCCCGGTAAGTGGCCTCTAGTGAAAGCCGCACTGATGACTGAAAACACTGGCACTGCATTTCAAAGAGAAGGGGTCGTCAAAGCAAAGAGGGGCTCAGAAGTGATTGGCAGTTGGGACTGCTCATCAGACTTCCGCAAGCAGATTGAACGTATGAATACTTTAAGCATTGTTCTCAATATTAAATTCAGTGGCTCATAAAGTGCCTACTGATTAAGTTACAGTGGGCTTGTTTTTCAAATAAGTTGGAACATTGGAGTCAATAATTAGGATTTTCTCAATTTTATATTCTACTTCCACATAGATTTTTAAATTTGGCTACCACTGCTTGCTTCAACTAGAACTTAACATATGATGACATGCAATTTATTGTAAAATTATATATTTAATTATTTTATGATATCATTATTTCATGAATTCTGTCTTCGAATACTTGGAAAAGTCTGAGAAATGCTGTTCTGCAAATACAGGTTTTTTTACTTTGAACATTGTTCAGGAGATCAAAAAAAATGGCTAACATTATGTTCTCCAAGGTTAACATAGAAACTGCTTTCTCAAAAGATAGGATTAATTTAAAACCAACATTTACTATGATATGTGTCTCTGAGCAATGGTGGTTACAGAGATGTAGCTCCTTTATCTTAGCTTTTCCGGTGCCTACAGCAGCCTCTGCAACAGAAGAGTAGAGCCTCAACATGTTTGCATATTACACAGGAATTGTATGAATAAAAAAAATGCTTTGTTTCCAAAAGTGCTTGACCAGTTTATTGTGGTAAGTGGCTTAAAGATACAGTCTCAACTTTTTCCTTACATGAATTTTCTTTTTCCACAGAATTCTGCTTCTCTTTCTGACTCAGTGCCACCTATTCACAGGGCCCTTCCTTGATAACTCAAGGTTATCGGTGAATGTTGCTTTCACCCATCCTATTTTACAAATGAGCACACATCACTGTCCTATTGTGTAGTTTATGCAAAGCTTTGCGTTGGGCAATGTAACACTACATGCATTAGTGAGATATCATATCATCCCTGTTGTTAGGGAGTTAACCTAGTGGGAGAGATGGATAACAGACAACTAATTATATTACAAAGCAAAAAGAAAAAGCGCTGTGGTTAAAGTATAAACAAAACACGGTGGTTGCAGAGTAGAAGGAATAATTAATTCTAACTGGGATGATCAGCAACAAAGAAGGAAAGAAAGTAGTAATATTTACTGAAGGCTTAAAAGGTGCCAAAGGCAGGGCTGGTGCTTTCCTCTAGCATCTGAGAGGAAGTTCCCTTTAACCAGAGCTATGGGGTATTTCATCACTGGGGCCACGTTGGGGATGCACGGGTTCAAAGGGCAAGAAGATGGTGGGAAGACAACCTTTCTTTCTCTTCCCAGAGAAGCGGGAACTATGGCAAGAAGCAGCCTTGGCTTGAGATGGTTTGGTGGGAGGTTGGTAAGGGAAAGCTGGTCTCAGTTCAAGTGAAAAGTTGGAGGGAGAATTTAGGCAAAAATTAAGAATGTTAGAATAGGCTCAAGTGTGAACAGGGGACAAACGCAGGGAAGAGAAATTAGAAGAAAGGGGACATTTATGTTATGTTGGTGGCAATAAGTTATGGGGGAGGAAGAGAGCAGGGATTTGGGTGTGGACTGATGAGTATTGATAAGGACACAGATGGGGACATCTGTTCTGTGGGGACAATTATTCATTCCCGAGGTTTCAAGGGCAGTAAAGGCCAGCGGATGTTTTGACTTACTCTGTCCTCTTGAGTGCTTAGTGCTCCACTGCGCCAGTGAGTGTTGCCTGGTACCTACAGGAGAAGGGAGCAAGTGTCAATTTTTGTGTTGGCCTTTTTGCGACTAAACTGTGAGCACCGTGGGAACACAGACTGCCTTCATCACTGCAACATTCCCCATAAAGCCTAGTATTGGACTGGGCATGTGGCAGATTTTCACAAAATCATAATTGATTCATGGCAAGCAGGAGGGTAAATTTTATCAGTCAAGAGACTAGTTATGGATTTTACAGTGTTGCAGAAATTTAACCTGAAAATTAACCACAGAGTAACAAAGAAGGCTAGAGCCATTTAAGATTTTATGATCAAGAATTATTTCTAATGCCATAATTTTACAGCAAGAAAACTGTGTCAATTGATTAACTTCTGTTATTTGTTAGCTGCTCATTATACTTTCCTGTTTTGACTAATGAGAGTTAGTTTAGAGCTGCATCTTTATGGAAGGTAAGTAGGACAGGAAGGTTGACTGTCTTCGAATAATTAGAGAATTTTACATTGTCAGCCAGCGGGATACCTATTTCTCCAGTGCAGCTTCATAGCGTGTTTTTTTTTTTATTTCCTCTTCCTTCCCTCATTAGTGTCTGTTACTGGACTAAGCCCAGCTTTCCAGAATATCACTATAGAACATTTTGCAAACATTTATGGGCCTGATCCAGCTCTAACTTACTATTAAGTCACTAACCAGGATGGTAAGAAGACAAATTGTGTGCCTCTGTGAGATAATTTAGGGGAATTTATAATATTAGGACTTAAAGATGTTTTCCTAACTTACATGAAGGGCTAATCCAGAAAAAGCAAATTTGTGGTAAATATGCTCCCCTGCCCTTCTGTGCCCATGATGCATATCTATAATTTATAATGCCACTCTTTCTCTTTGGGCCTATCTATGCCTTCAGAATCCTCTCAAACCACACTATAAAAACAGCAAGAGGTTGGAACTGGCATGAAGGATGAGCTAGACAAGTAATTGCTCCGAAAAGACTGTAAAGGCCCTGGGGCGGGCACCAGGTCCAATTCAGGACTTGATGTAAATTATGCGCTTACTAAGTGGTTTTTTGAATGAATGCTGACAGATAGATGGATGAATTAATGGAAGCACGGATGAAACTTTATTTTTTTCTAAAACTGGTATAGGAATGCTTGCGGGATGCTTCCTTCTCTATGCTGTACCACGCATCTAGTGAACACCAGATTGTAGAATGGAAGAGACCCTGGAGAATATCTAGTGCCAACTTTCCAGTTTGCAGAAATGAAAAGAAGGTGCAAAGAGGGCTTCCATCTGTAGTGCAGCCTCTGAAGCTTGGGGCCATTCTGTCTCATTTCATAGCTTATTAACTGTGTCAACTTTGGCATTCTGTTCTTCTTTATCTGTGAAAAGGGGATAATGGTCATATCTGCCTTGTAGGGTTGTTGTGAAGCTTAAACAAGATAATGAATGTAAAGTTTTAGGATAGTGCCTGGCACATGGTAAATATTCAAATAAAAAAACAGGACCTTTTTCCCTTTTTCACCTCATGTTCATTATTATTAGCTGAACGAGTGATGACACTGCAAGCTGTTTCATCATTAGATTATCGTATTATGTTATGCTGGGTTTTTCCCACATTTTCAATGAGCTGAAAGCTTTTCTGAACCATTCCTTTTTTACACATAGAAACTAAGACAAAGAGAATATAAAAAATGGATTCTTATTATATAAGAATAGAACGTTTTCTGTGCATAAATATACAATTCCAGAAATCCACACTTTTCTTTGGCTAATCATGTTGTTTCAGAATACATAACATGCTTCATAGAAAATAGATTTGTAAACATTTTCTTTAAATAATACAAGTTTAATAAAAAAATGAGTGGGCTGAACTGTCCTTTAAAAAAAACTCAACATTTACATTATATGTTTAAACCTTCAGTCATTACTTGGGAAGAGGGAGGGAAAGGAAAAGTTTTAGCTGGCTTTATGTTAGTTGCCAGGAAACATACAAAGGCATCAGGAACAGATGAAACAAACAACTCCACATTTCTGGGAAGGTGGCCTTCAGAGGCAAGCACTTCATTGGTACGAAACTGCAGCTTCGTCTTCTGCTACCTCCAGACAAGAAAATGGATTTGAAAACTACAGCATGTTAATGGAAGCAAGGTTAGCCAAAGAGATTTTGAGAAGTTGTTTATCTCATGCATTTAAAAGGAGGATTGGACGTTGTTTTCTATGTCAGTTACTATAAAAGTGGGAGAAGCTTTACACATTTTTAATCAAGCCAGGTTAAACAGAGTATAAAGAAGGGGTGTTTTTAAACCATTCAACTAGTTTTGAAAATAAACAGTGGAATCAAATAAGTTAGAGGATTGAGGTCTTTTATTTCCTACCTAGGTTTGAACATTTTGCCTCCTAATTGTGTTGCCTTTAAAGGCCTGTACTTTCATTTTTGAATTCTATTGCTAAGTTGGGTTTCTTTTCAAAGGCACCTGCTGAAAGGAAAGAAAAACATATAGAAATAGTTGAAGGCTTCTGAAAAGAGGTAAAGCCATTATGAGTTGCCAAAGTGGTGCACTTGAGTTAAACTCGAGGTCACAGCCTGGGCCAAAGAGCCCTGAGAGAGCAGAAGGTGTAACTGCAGATGAAGACTGTGGCACAGGCCTGCTTGAGAACCAACTCAGCGTCGGGGACTTTGTCAAAATACAAAGGGCCTTTGAGGTAAGTGTGAAGCTTATTGACCAGAGAGTTTGAGAGTTGATCACAAAGGAGACTAGGATGAAAAAGAGAGAGAGATATTTCTTTTAAAATTTTTAAAAATATATTTAATAGTTATAGCAGGGTATTGGAAATAATCAGTCAGGCCTGGATTTAACATGATGTGCTCAGTATCTTTATCCCTCAGTTCTTTGGACCAAACAATATTATTTAGTTTGAAATTGCTACAATTGCATATCATAACCATCAAGGAAGAATGATTTATTCTTGGAGAAAATTTTTCTTAGCGATCAATATATTTTTGGAAAACAAAAAATTATGTTGTGAGTGAGGAAAACCAGATCTCCAAGGTGACCCCAGTAATAATTGTCCTTGCAATTAATATGGACATAGAACCTGGCAAGTTCAAATATGCATATCCAGTTTGCAGAAATTCCCTTTGCCTCACCCTGAGTGGCACAGACCCTTTTCAAAGCTGATTTTGACACTTTGTTGTCCCAAGATCCCACGTGAAGGAACAGTCTGGCATTCTTTTTGTAAATTATGGAGTAATGCCAATAAAAACAAAATTAGAAGTTTTCATTTTAATTCTACATATAAAATAAATCATAGCAATTTAACTATAAATGATCTTAGTTAATTAACTTGGAATTCTTCAGCTGTGTGTAATGAATAGCATACATCAAAATGATTCTTAGTTTTGAACATGGATAGGAAGAAGTGCTCTTCTGTGCTGTGGAATTTAGGTAGGTATGAGCCTCCATCCTTTCTACTTCATTATACTTGCAAAATATAGGTCCTCATGGAGTGCTTGGAGTATCTGTATTAATTTGAAACAGACATACAGTATTTTGGAATACCACATTGAAATTAATAAAACATGATAAAATCTAACAATTATACTGGCCTATAAGTGGCACAAATTTTAATCTTTAGCTATCAAAAAAGGAGAGTTGCTAACCACTGAAACTCTGCTATACCCTATTCTGTATAACAAGCTAGATTCTACTTATATTGATAAATTAATGTCCTAATAATATAAATCATTTCTTTACAATATAATCTATCCTACTTTGCGAAGACATGCTTTATCCTACACTTTTCTCATTTCAATCTTCATATATTTTCTCTTCTTCCAACCCCATTTGTGTGAAAGATTTCAGTGGTGCTTATGCCCAATGCCCCAAATGAATCTGGCATATTTTGATAGACATAGGAAACATTTTGACAGCTTGAGGACATTCACAAAAAACTTAACAGCAGATTATGACAGCTTTGACTCTGGAATGAACAGAAATGTGGCAGTTTTGTTCTGGTGCTAAGAACACAGAATTTGAGAGCTAGAATCTATCAGAAGAGTCAACATTATAAAGTTCACATATTAGTGAAACTGCTACAGGAGGTTGAGGGTGGGTGTTCTTTTCAAACTACAGATTAGTCTTGAGTGAACCCAAGTGAAACTTGGAAAATTCAGTGTTAAGTATTTTTTTTTTATTTTAAACACTTTAAAGGCCAGACCACTTGTTCTGAAATTGCCAATTGGAAACGCAAGTACTGATGGACCATAGGGAAGAAAACGTAATTCAGAGCTTGCCTGAACATAGAGAATCTATTGACATTTTAGTAAAAAGAAATTGGGCTTTGCAGCTGTACTTTCAAGAAAAAATGAAGTTCATCCATTTTTAACATACTCAACAGACAGAGAAGGGAACAATACAATGGCAAATGTGCAGCCAGTACTAAAAGCTAGACCCTTGAGCCCACATGATTTCCAAACACAGCATGGACACCTAGAGAACGATGCACTAGATGATGTCAGTGGAATCCAGTCCATCTGTCATGAGTGCTAGGCCTACAGGCCGCAAATAGAGATTGCTGTAGGAGGAAAAAACACCCTCAGTGGTATTCCTGCAACACAGAACTCCAAAGGCAGTGATTTGTGGTCCAATTACCAAAGACATGTTCTTGGAAATGTCAAGCTTCTGGCACCAAATTCCTTTATCTCTTATTCTGTTTTCTTGTTTGTTTGTTTTTGTTTTTGTTTTGTTTTTCTTTTTATAGAAATTTCTTATTTGGGGCTGAAGTGTTGTCTGGTATTAGGTGAAGTCCATCCCCTTAAATAGCAGTGGCAATGCTTAACTGAAAAACAGGACGTTGGGTCTTTAAATTGTGCAATGAATGTTTTATGTATATGTTCCCAAATGAAATATCACATACCATATTAATCTTACTAGTAACACTTAGGAATAAAGCAAGTAGTGCTTATGTTTATTGTACAATGGTATACATGGATCAGAATCACTTGGTGTTTAAGAGCTATGAATCAGACTTCTTGGATTTGAATCACTGCTTTGCCACTTAACAATGTGACTTTATGGAAATCACTTAACCTCTCTGGCTTCAGTTTCCTTTATTTCTAACAGGGGAATAATAGGGTTTTTGTGAGAGTTAAATGAGGCATTATCTGGAATGTACTTGGAGGAGTGCTTGCCACACAGTGTGAAGTGCTCAGTTAACGTTAGGCATTACATATTTAATAAGTAGAGATTGAACCATATTACTTCTAACATTGTCTTGACTCTAATTCATACATTTTCTAAAGAAAATTAAACTCCCAGTGACATTTGCTGCTATGCTTCTACATTCCTTTTAGTTGTGGTAGGAAGTGGTAAGAACAAGAGTTGCAAAGACAAATTCACATAGAAGAGTAAAAAGGTATCATCTTTGCATGTCCTATTTCATATTTTACGAGCAGGCAAAAGATTCTAATTGATGTCTTGATCCTTTTCTTTGGAACAAATAAGTTACCTGGGCATGAGGACTAGAAAAGTAACTTGTGAATTTCATTTTTCCTTACATGATGGTGTCAAACAGCCATATATTAGGATGAAGGGAGAGAAACTTGCATTATTCAAAGAACTGTAAAATGGTTGTTACTCAAACTTTTCTGTAGCACTTTCAGTGTTAGAGAAATGACATGGTCTCTAGATATTCATATTATTTTGATGTCAACCATATTTTACATTTTCTTAGAAACTTCAAAAGCCAGCTGTTGTATGAGGAAGAGTAGCTGTGGTTTGCTGATTATACAGAAGTGGTGAGAAGTAAAAATTATGGTCTAAGGGAAATGGAGTGTTGGGAAAGCCCCTTTGGGGCCTGATACACATTGAGTTTCTCCTCAGACTCTGCCTATGTGGGTGTCTGAGTATTTCTTTTCTCGCATTCTCCATTGTTGACCTCCTGTCAGGGCACTCTGCCTTTGATCTCCGAAGTTCTGCTGTGTGTTTGGTCTGAGAGCATAGTTTACGCTATGCCCCTAGGCCCTCTAGATTAGGTCCTGAATTGCCTCTATCAGCAGCGGTGTCTGTGTCTTCTCCTGGCACTCTGTTCTGGCTCAGACTGTGGGCCCAGAGCCAGGGCTGGCCCTACCCTGTCTGCGCCGTGCTGCCATGTGGCCCTAGCCCTGCTAAATCTTTACCTTTAACTATAGCTAGAAATGAAACCTAAGCTACACATAAATCATGAAGTATTTATGTTCAGAGTAGGAAGAGCCCAAATGATTCAGTGTGAGAAAGACATAAGGATCCTAGCAGGAAGTCCCCCAAGCGTGTCCAGTGAGAATTCTTAAAACAAATTTGTCAGTGGAGAGAGGGGGGCACAATGAATGAAATCTAAACACGATGCACTTATGCTAACTTAATCTCCAAAGACCAGAGAAGTTCAAGAGTCAATTCTTTAAATCCTGAAATTGTACTTGAGGAGTAATAAAATAATTAAATTTACAGAATTTTGATATATTTATCCTTGATTATAAAATTGCTAAGATGCCTGGACAGATTCTACAACAGGGCCTATGAACTATGCTTATTTGCCTCAACAAAACAAAGCTGAGGATTCTGATACCCTGCCAGGCAGGCAAGGCTCTAAGGGAATACAGAAAGTCAGAACTGGCCCTTTCCTATCTTTCTGTTATTTGTCCTTCTTTCTAAACTGTCGGGCTTCCTCCCAATTTATTAAGGATTAAGTCTTCTCTAAGCCGTCTCATTGTCCATTGTACCATCACTATTAAGGTACCCAAATGAACAGGCCTTCCTAAATGTGTCTCACGCTCTAGAAGTGTTTTTGTCTCATGCTTCTCTCCTTTGTACCCTGGGTAACAACATCCAAAACACGTAAATAAAATCTCCCATTTTTGTTTTATTGCCTTTCTTCAGATCCTTTAGATTTTCTTGTTTCTGATAAAATATGAGATGGTCAATGAAGATCATTTAGAAAATTTCTTGGATAAAACTGATAAAATTGGATATTAGGTTATTCAACAATGTTCCAAATTATAAAATCTTTATTTTTTATAGGGTGTGCAAAATATGTAAAATATATAATAGCTGAAACATGATAGAGGTTTATTTCTTGCTCACATAAAGTAGAAAGCAGATTTTCTAATTGGCACACAGTTGCAAGTAGTGATTCAGGTCCCGCTTCTTCCACCTTTTGCCTTTCAAGCTTGCCAGGCATCCGCTGGTAGCAGGGGGAAGAGCATGAAGGAGCACTGAGGAAGGCATTTGTGGGCCAGGCTCACATCCCATTGGCTAGACCTCAGTCATATGAACACACCTAACTGTGAGGGAATCTGGGAGGTATAGACAGGTGTGTGTCCAGATAGCAATCTCACCCAGGATCCTCTTAGACTTTAGTGGTAGACTTAGTGGTAGGAAAATTTACATCTCTCCTAAAGAACCAGCTTGTTTCATTTTGTAACTTAAGGAAAGCCACATGCCTAATTGTGTTTTCTGTTTTGCCTTAGCTGCCAGGAAGTTCAAAGCTAAATTTAGTATTCAATTGATATAATTATTCTTAACTTGGGTTTTCTGGGACAATTATCTGCTGTTTTTATTATCTGACTCTTGTTCTTTTATCTTTGCATTACTTATTATGTACCTTCTGTTGCAGCTGAACTAAAACTCTTTGTGGAAATCACTGAAGGTAAAAATAATGAATAAAAATGTAATAACTTTCAAGTATGCCAAGAGTTTATAAAACACTTCTGTAGACATCATGTTATTTGATCCTCTCACCAGCCTGAAATGTAGGCAGGGTGGACATTTTTACTTCCTGTTTACACATAAGAAGACAGAGGGCCAAAAATATTTAATTGAATTTCCCCATGGGGCAGAGCCAGAACTCAGAGGTGAATTGTCAACTTTCCAGCCCATTGTTTTTGGCATGACTTCCACCAGCCAAAAGGTAACCTTCCTTTGGGATGTTGCTGAATGAATTGCATGAATCCAATAAGATAAAGACTTCATTAACAAAACGAGCTTGTTAAGTTAATAGTATACAGGCTCTGTGCCCTGCTAACTTGAGGCTAATGCATAATCAGCAAATAATAAACAACTTCTATGATAAAATCAATGTAGAGAAAGGGTTGAAGAATAAAAAGAATAACCCATTGCTTTTTTAAAAAAAATTTTTTCTAGAAGGATTTCAGTGGAGACTTGTGAGAAGGTAAACAGGTAAAGCTTAATTATTATCTAGTACAAAGTGCATTCAGTAGCCTAATCCTCACTTGCTGATTATGAATTAGCCAGTTGCCATCTCTATTGTCCATCAGATTAACATGCCTGAGACTCGGCTCTTTACTTTGTTACCCAGGAATCCCCGTTCAGAAAGCATTTACAAGTTTGCTAGAGGCAACTGAAGTTTTTTGGGAAGAGGGTATGGGTTGGAATGGGGACTATGTGAGTAAGGTTTACATTTCTGAAACTCACCAACACTTCCATTATTTAAGGTCATTTTAGCCATATTGCCTGTGGGGATTTCCTGATGGCCCATTATTTTCATGCCACCCTCTGCCATCTTGCTGTCTTCCATCCTCTCTATGTCCCTTTCCTGCCACTATTTTTTTCTCTCCCCCTCTGTCTAATCAAACAACAAAACCATATCAATAAAAACCAATACAAAATTTTGCTTCTTCAGAGCAACTTGGTCTTTACTCTTTCTTGATTGGTGTCTTTCCCATACCTCAGGTTTCATTCTCCAAGTGAATGGAAATCTCAAAGTTTTTTCCCAAACAAAGATATTCTGGTATCAAATGTTAACTTGCTACATTGTTTATTTTGTCAGGTAAGAATGGAAAGAACCCACTGAAAGATTTAACCACAACGTTTTTAGTCTTCTTGGGAAGAGCAGCTTCAGGGTAGGGGAAAGAAAAGAAGCTAAATTGCAATAGACTAAGTTGGAGGTGAGGAAATTGAGACAATGTGTGAACATGATTGTTTCAAGTTGATTGGTTGAAAGGAGAAGGATGGGACAGTAGCTAAAAGCAGATGACAATGTCCAGGGAAAGTTTTTAATAATTCAAATGACTTGATCATGTTTACATGCTGATGAAAAGTAGTCAACAGAGAACAAGAAGTTGATAATAAAAGAGGTTCTCTGATGTGGTGAGAGAAGGTCATATCTAAATACAGGAGAAGGTCTGTTGTCACAGGAGAAAAGGAGACGGCTACAGATACAGGTCAATCTATATGTGGGTTGCAAAACGTTGAGGAAGTTCCCATATAATTCTTCCTCATCTTCCTCCTCCTTTTCCTCTTTTTCTTTCTCTTTCTTCTGTGGCTTTACTCTTGTAAATTAGGAGTTAAACTTCTCTATTAGGAATGGACAGGGAAATGATGAAGTAAGAATTTGAAAAAAGTGAAGAATAAGAGTGAGAGTTAAGGAGGGAAACATGGGCAGATTCCTAGTAGTATAGAGGGACCTTTGGGGTTGGAGACGATGTGTTTTATCGTAGTGGCACCATTCTGCCCATTTAGATGAACTTTACCCATCAGTGTTCAGCAGCCTGTATGTAGGCATGAAGAAGATGCTTTTCCAGGGCTTGTGTTTTGCTAGATACCTGGGATGAAAGGATGGCACACCAAAAGGATGAAGATAATGGCCAGAGATTGGTTGAAGTTGGATCTTTGGTTTGAGGCCAAAAGAACAGGAAAGAGGTGATGATTGATGAAAAGGTTTCCCTTAGAACCTGGATTAGACTCTTTCTGTCTTTTTAGTCATTTTATGCTTACTTTATTGATTCAAAGTTCACATGTAAAATTTAAGTATATTATTATAAAGCTATAGGGTTCTAAATAGATAGCTTTTATCAAAACAGTATGAGATTATTTGGTTGTACATGTTACAAATTCATATGATTTTGGTTTGTTGATGACTGAGTTATCCTAAAGAGGATCAGGTTTTGTTGAAGTTACTGTGTCCGTGGTATGGTAAAAGTGGTTAAGAATTGGAAATTCTTGGTTCTAGGCCCATTTCTACCAAAAGTGAACTATGTGACCTCAGAGAAGTCTTTTCATCTCTCTGGGATTCAGTTTATTCCTTTTAAATGAAGGACTTGGTGTATATTGTCTAAACTTCCTTCCAGCTTCAACATTGGTATTAATCTATTGATCCCATGAATGCACGAAATTCTTTGATGCAGTTGGAACAGCAATTTTTCAAAAATTTTATATTTATCCTGCTATAGTGAGATTTCCAAATGAAGATCAATGAAGCCCAGTTGTCTGTTGAATACACCATTTCACTGATCAGGCTTATCCCTCCAAGTTTCTAGCTTAGGCAAAAACAGATAGTAGTAATAAACATCTTAAATCTGTAGCAGAGAATTGAGAATTGAAGACCTTCATAGACTTAGAGGAAAATAATAAGAACAATTGCATTTTTCAGGGATGATAATAATTTTTATTTAAAAGGGAGAGATAGATTTATTGATCCCCTACCCCCAACCCCACGCAGCTTCAATTGACTTCTAATTCATCAGCTGCATAGGAATCTAAGTGTTGAATTTTTGGTTTGAGAGAATTTGGTTCCAAACCTTAAATTCAGTACAAGAATTTCAAGGCCTGTGTCTGTGTTAGTCACAAAATTTTAACTCCATTTGAATTGATGAGTTCTTGAATCATTGATATCATAGTGTAAATGAAAATTAAAACCAACTAGAACTCATTGAAGCCGGGGGAAAAAAGAGCGCTATGAACCTTGACTAGCAGACTAATCTCTCCTGTTCTGTTGTTCAGTCTTTCATGAATGTTCACTGGTAGGTGAAAATTGCAGGGGATGATATAAACTGATGCATTGGTTTTGAAAAAATATATCTAATCTTCTGCTCCAGAAGATGTTCACAGGGTTTGACAGCAAAGCCTAATACATATTCATAGCCAATATGCTTTGTAACCAAGGGAAATTGAGGCAAGTACAACAGAATGAAGCATGAGAAAGCAGCATGTTAATTTTAAATTTAATTATAGAGATAAGGAAAAGGATGTGTTTTGATAGTGTATGCTCATTCAGCTGTCACAGAACATTAACCAAAAATCATGCTGAATGCCTGACAAAAGAGATATTAATTTTGAGCCAGGTGTGGTAGTGTGTGCCTGTAGTTCCAGCTACTTGGGAGACTGTGGCGGGAGGATCCCTTGAGCTCAGGAGTCCAAGCCTGCAGTGAGCTATGATCACACAGCCTGGGTGACAGAGCAAGACCCTGGCTAAAAAAAAAAAAAAAAAGAATATTTATTTTGGTGAATGGTTAATAAAACTAGCAGGTTCTGGAGAAAACAAAATTTTGAAATCCTATTATAAACTATTTTTCATGTAAAGAAAAAAATCATTGCAGAATTCCAATGATCTGAAGTAAAAGCAAAAATCTTATGAATTATGGACAGGTTTCTGCTCTATAAAATAGTTCTATTTATGGATATTTCAGCATGCTTAAAGGCTGCATTCAGTTAAAAATTAGGAAAAACAATAGGTAGTGCTTGTAATCTTATTGCTTTTGATAACCTGGAAACGTGTCATTAGTTGTGACCAGAACACCTGGGCTTTCCACTGAAGTGTAAGTTTTTGAAGAGCATTGATCTTGTCTGTCACGTTCAAAGTTAGTGCCAAATGTTTAGAATAATGTTTGGCATGGAACAGCCACTTAATAAATGTTTGTTTAATTAATGAATGAATAAACCTACCAAATGCTGCTTTGTACGGTGCATATGCTCAACATATACTAATATTTATTAAAGAATAGATGGATGGATGGAGGAACATATTTCTCCCAGTGGCTTACAACTCATGATTTGACAGTTATTTTCAGGATCTGGAAGCAAATATTCACCAATGAATAAGGGCAGTGAACCTTGGGTCAGTGACATGTGACATGCTAATCCACTGCCAACTTTTGACAGAGGAGAAAATACCCATGTTTCTGAACCAGTTGGATTGTGCTCTTTCCATAGTTTTAAACTGGGACGTTTATCCTTGTCTTAGACAAGTCCTTATTTACGGAGTAAGGGAAAATATTATTTTCTTCATTTCATTATTAAATATTGCTAAGAAGGAGTTAAAGAAAAACAAATCTAAGCAACATTTCTAAGGGTTGACAGATTTTAAAAAATACGGTTAAGTGTCTGCTTTGGAAATGTATTGCCCTTTTTCTTTACCAGAGAGTATGTGAATATTTAGCCTTATTAGAATGATTTTTAGCAACCAATTGATGAATCTTAAGAAGAATTATACCCCTGCTTGGTGAGAGTCTTGGATACAGGCAACCTTATACTTTGTTGATAGGTATGTAAATTTGTTCAGCCTTTTAGAGGAGGACTTGGCAAGATATGTTAAAAACTTTAAGAATCTGTAAATTCTTTGATTCAGTAATTCTGCTTCTAGAGAATTTCCCTCAGGAAATATTAATAATTGGACAACCGAGCAAAGATGTGTGTGTAGGAATGTATGTTGCAGAGTTGTTTATATAAAACAGTAAAGCATTGGGAGCAATTGAAATTTTTAATAATAGAGGTTATAAATAACTGTATCTTCTCCATAGAATATTGTGCAACCATTAAGAATGATGATAAAAACCTATATATTGTAAGAGGCATAGCTTTATGGTATGCTATAAATGGAAAAAGCAACATATAAAGATAAGTATTTCATGATACTATTTTGTAAATAATACACAGTCATTTCTATTTCTGCCTAGAAAAAGCTGAAAGGCTGATGGCATTATGAATGATTTTAATTTTTCGCTTATCTGTATTGTCAAACATGGATTATTTTGTGCAAAAATAATTTTTAAAGTGTGTTGGCACACTCACATGTTGCCAATTCAAAGCATGTGATCTTTTCTTAATGACAAAAAAGCCTGCCAAATTTCTTACAAAGGGTATATTTTTAGAGTTTTGTACTTAGGTTTAGAACTTAGTTTTTATATAAGTTACAGTGAACTCCAAATCATTCAAAGCTCAGAGGCTGAAGGGAATTTTACAGTTCATGCTTTTCCTAAAAAGACAGGCAGCTCACTAGAACTGACTGTAACTGCAGAAAATTCTTTCTAGGCAAAAGGAAATGGTTTTTAGAATATTCTTTGAAAGGGATTCAGGAAGACAGGAAGATTTTCTAAAGGTCTAAAGTTGTGCCTAGTGAGATAACCAACCAGGCATTCCGAAAGTGTATTGGCTTTCTGGCTCTTGCAAGAGCAATTGGAGACAATAACTGGTTATTTTCTTACTCAGTAGTTAAACAGATATAGCAAAATAAATGTACAAACATTATCTTAGGAAGAGCTGAATGAGATTATGTTTTCCAATGGCTCATGCACTTATCACCTTTATTAGAAGAGGAATTCTAACAGAGGCAGGTGTACTAATTTTTTTTTTACCTCAGAAAGACAAGACAGAATATTCATTAATAGGAGTGAAAGGATGTGTATTTAAAAACACGATTAAGTAGTTTTTATTTGGAGGTCTACATTCAAATGAGACTACATTGTCTATTAAGATAATGAAGATTTTATTAAAGACATAGTAATGAAATTTTCCATTGAAGGGAATGAGGATTAATTATTTTATGCTCTATGTTTTATTAATATAATGAAATAAAATTTCCTAAACTCTTAGTGTGTTCATATCGATATTGAATATATGCTCGTGAATTTAGCTTGAGGAGATTGTGTCTTCAACAGCAATAATCAATGTTTGAATAGAGTTGCTTAATGTAAAGATGGCCTTCTGTACAGATTATCTTACTGATGCCTTATACAAACCCCGAGAGAGGTTATGACTGGCCAAAGGGCATACAAATATTATGTGGCAAATTCAGGAATAAATCCCGGATATTAACTAAATTAGTACTAGTTCAACAGAACACAGAACCCAGATATAAAACAATCTACTTACAATCAGCTGATCTTTGACAAAGCAGACAACAATATACACTGAGGAAAAGAATCCCTATTCAGTAAATGGTGCTGGAAAAATCAGATAGCCACACACAGAAGGATGAAACAGGACCCCTATCTTTTACCACTTTGAAAAACTAATTCAAAGTGGATAAAAGACTTATATGTAAGGCGTGAAACAATAAAAATTCTAGGAGAAAATGTAGGAAAAACTCTTTTAGACATTGGCATAGGCAAAGAATTTATGACTACAACCCCAATGGCAATTACAGCAACAACAAAAATAAATGGGACTTGATTAAATTAAAAACCTTCTGCACAGCAAAGGAAATAATCAACAGAGCAAATAGACAACCTACAGAATGGGAGAAAATATTCACAAACTATATATATGATGAAGGGCTAATATCCAGAAACTACAAAGAACTCAAACAAATCAGCAAGAAAACAACAAATAATGCCATCAAAAAGTGGGCAAAAGACAGGAACAAAACCTTTTAAAAAGAAGACAGACAAATGGCTAACATATGAAAAAAATTGCAACATCACTAATCATTGGAGAAATGCAAATTAAAACCACAATGAGATATCACCTTACTCCTGTCAGAATGGTTATTACTAAAAAGCCAAAAAGCAATAGAAGTTGGTGTGGATGCAGAGAGAAAGGAATGCCCATACACTGTTAGTGGGACTGAAAATTTGTGCAACCTCTATGGAAAACAGCATGGGAATTCCTCAAAGGACTAAAAATAAACCAACTATTCCATCCAGCAATTCCACTACTGGGTATCTACCCAAAGGAAAATAAGTCATTTTATCAAAAAAACACCTGTACTGAAATGTTTATTGCAGCACAATTCACAATTGCAAAGATGTGGAATCAACCTAAGTGCCCATCAATTCATGAGTGGATTAACAAAATGTCTTATGTATATATACCATGGAGTACAACTCAGCCATAAAAAGAAATGAATTAATGTGTTTTGCAGCCATTTGGATGGAACTGGAGACCATTATCCTAAGTGAAGTATCTCAAGAATGGAAAAACAAACACCACACGTACTCTCTAATAATTTGGAACTAATTGGTGGGCACACATGGCCACAGAGAGAAGTAAGAGTCATTGGAAATCAAGAAACAGGGAGGGGGTAGAATGGAAGGGGTAGAAACCTACCTGATACGTACAGTGAACATTATTTGGGTGAGGGGCACACTAATAGCCCTGACTTAAGCATTATAAAAAGCTATCCATGTAACAGAAACATTTCTACTCCCTTAATGTTTTGAAATAAAAAAAGTTAATGCATTTGTGCTTTTAAGTTTGTACAAAAGATCAAGTACTTTAATGTAACTAATTTATTTAACATTTAACTAATTTATTCAAGTTGGCATATGATAGAATTAATAAACATAAACCACATATTGATCAAGGCATAATCCTTCTTGAAATAAGTTAGGAGTTTTTAGTAAAGGCAAACTGCTAAATTTTAACCAATGGTATGGCAAAACATGGTTTTATTTTCAAATTTAAAACAAACAAATAAAATTCTAACAGGTGAACAACTGGTAATAGAATTATCAGGGATACCATAAAATTGTGTTTTTTGTCAAATTTCACAAATTTCTCAGGTCTCTCTCCCCAGTGCATATTGGCATTATTAATGTGCGGAAAACTATGTAGCAACTTATGTTACTTTGAGGAAGAACTTTATTATTCATGATCTGTTTGTAATTCCACATTCTTGATTGTAAAAAAGAAATCATTTTGGTATTTGTCAGAGCAGTTTCTTGTTTTTAGGAATAAAAATGAACTACCAGCTCATGGCAAGAAAATACACAGAGATTCTGCTTTAAAATGTTATTAATGAGATAATAATATAGATATGAGGTTGATTGATGTCATTATGTAATAGTTTAAAATAAAAGATTGGCATTGACTTAGTTTTCAGAAACAGTTTGCAGTTTTGGCTCAGATGGAGTGTTTTTAGGACCAGAATTCTTTCTCTACATTTAAAATCTGGGTCACTGAAAATTTTCCATCTATCTAAACATTTTAGACTAAAAATAATTTAACAAAGATAAGAATAATGGATTTCTGACTGGCTCAAAAGGCTCAATATCAATTATTTCTCAGAAAATTTAATTAATTAAATGCCCAAATGAACCTCTGCTATTAAACAATTGATTATTTCTTTCTTGCACACATATCTAAGTTAATGTTCATAACAATTTTCTTGTGACTGATAACTGCTATACCTACTTTACAGAAGCGGAATTATGGCTTGGCAGTGAAGTAACTTGCCAGTAGTTATCTCGATTTCTGGTGCAACCAGGATCAAACCTACATCGGTTTGAGTTGGTCTGCAATATGCTGCCTGCAGTGCTTACTGTCAGTCCTGACTCTCTGGCTTTGACATTGGGAGAAAATTAATTCTTTCATCATGAATCTCACTTAATAGCCCATCAATATTAAGCTATATACTTATTTGAAATATGGTTGATCTTCATTATTTGTAGATTATGTATTTGTGAATTTGCCTACTTCCTAAAATTTATTTGTAATCCCCAAATCAACATGTCACATTCATGGTCCTTCGCAGACATATAGAGAGTGGCAAAAAATTTGAGTCTCCCAATGTCCACATTCCAAGCTGAGTTCAAACAAGGTGACACTTTGCTTTCTTATTCCAGCTTTCATATTGTAAACAAGTGTCCTTTTTGCCATCTATTTAATACCACGTTTTTCACATTTTTGTACTTTTTGTTTGGTGATTACTCTGTTTAAAATGGCCCAGAAGTGTAGTAATGACGTGCTGTCTGCTGTTCCTGACTGCAAGAAGGCTGTGATGTGCCTTACTGAGAAAACAGTTGTGTTAGCTTCGTTCAGGCGTGAGTTATGATGCTGTTGGCCATGAGTGAAATTGTTATGAATTAACAATATATATTAAATAGAGTGTCTTCCAACAGAAACACACATAAGATAAAATTAGGTATTGAGCATTTGATGAAGATGTGACTAGAGGTTTGCAGAAATTTTACTCTGCGTTTCCCCTGGGAGCAACGGTTTAGTATCTGCTAATTTAGCGTTTGTAGGGACTTTATAAAGCATAATTACCACAAATCAACTGTATTTGGTTTCACTCTTCCTTTGGAATGACTTATTTACAGAACTGAACTTCTTGCCCTTACATTAAAGTTTCACAGTGGTGTAATTTTACTGGCTGTGCTAAACCCTCTGTAGAGATTCACCCATTTTTCTATACCACTGTACAGGCACACCTTGGAAATATTGAAGATTCAGTTTTAGATCACCACAGTAAAGTGAATATCATGGTAAAGCAAGTTACATGAATCATTTTGTTTCCCGGTGCATATAAAAGTTATGTTTACTTTACAATGTAATCTTTTTTTTTTTAAGAGATGGGGGTCTCACTCCACCCAGCCTGTAGTGTGGAGTGGTACAATCATAGCTCACTGTAACCTCAAACTCCTGGGTGCAAGTGATCCTCCTGCCTCAGCATCCTGAGCAGTTGAGACTAAAGGCATGGTATGCCACTGTGACCAGCTAATTTCTTTTATTTTTTGTAGAGATGAGGTCTCGCTAAGTTGCACAGACTGGTCACAAACTCCTGGCCTCAAGTGATCCTCCCTCCTTGGCCTCCCAAAGTGCTGGAATTATAGGCCTGAGCCACTGCACCTGACTAGTGTAGTCTATTAAATGTGCAGTAGCATTATGTCTAAAAAAATACTTTATTGCTAAAAAATGCTAACAACTGTCTGTTAGTTAGTCTTCAGTGAGCCTTAATCTTTTTGTTGGGGGTAGGTCTTGCCTTGATGTTGATGGCTGCTGACTGATCAGGCTAGTGTTGCTGAAGGTTGGCGTGGCTATGACAATTTCTTGAAATAAGATGACAGTGAAGTTTGCCACATGGATATACTCTTTGGGGAAGGATTTCTCTATAGCATAAGATACTGTTTAATAGCATTTTACCTATATTAGTACTTCTTTCAAAATTGGAAGCAATCCTCTCAAACTCTGCTGCTGTTTTATCAACTAAGTTGATATAAATATTGTAAATTCTTTGTTGTCATTTCAACAATGTTCACAGCATCTTCACCAGGAGTAGATTCCATTCAGGAAACCACTTTCTTTGCTCAGCATAAGAAGCAACTTCTCATCCATTCAAGTGTGATCATGAGATTGCAGCAATTCAGTCACATCTCCAGGCTCCACTTCTAATTCTCTTGCTACTTCCACCACATCTGCAGTTACTTCCTCCACTGAAATCTTGAACCCCTCAAAGTCATCCCTGAATGTTGGAATCAAGAATCCAAATTCCTGTTAGTGTTCCTCCCATGAATCATGGACATTCTTAATGGCATCTACAACAGTGAATGCTTTCCAGGAGGTTTTCAATTTACTTGTCCTGCATCTATCAGAGGAATCACTATCTATGGCAGCTATATCCTTACAAAATGTAACTTGAAAGTTGAGATTATTCCTTGATCCATGGCCTGCAAAATGAATGTTGTGTTAGCATGCCTGAAAACAACATTAATGTCCTTGTACATACTCTATCAGAGCTCTTGGGTGACCAGGTCCATTGTCAAGGAGCAGTAATATTTTAAAAGGAATATTTTTTCTGAGCAGTAGATCTAAACACTGGACTTATAATAATCAATAAACTATGCTGTAAAGAGATGTGCTGTCATCCAGGCTTTGTTGTTCTATTTCTAGAGCACAAGAAGAGTAGATTTAATATAATTCTTAATGACTCTAGGATTTTTGGAATTATAAATGAGCACTGGATTAAACTTAAAGTCATCATCTGCATTAGCTCCTAATAAGAGAGTCAGCCTGTCCTTTGAAGCTTTGAAGTCAGGCATTGGCTGCTTTTCTCTGGTTATAAAAGTGCTAGATGATATCTTTCAACAGAAGGCTGTTTTGTTTCCATTGAAAATCTGTTGCTTAGTGTAGTAACCTTCATCAGTGATCTTAGCTAGATCTTCTAGGTGACTTGCTGCAGCTTCTACATCATCAGCAAAGAAAGTGGTTTCCTGAGATGCAATCTACATCCATTGCAGCAACACAATATCTGCAAAATGTGATAAAACAAAGTTCAATAAAATAGCGTATGCTGGTATTGGTTTCCTTTGCTTCTATAACAAATTACCACAAACAATGGCTTAGAACATATAAATCTATTAATGCGCAGTCCTGGAGGTCAGAAGTCCAAACTGGACTTTACAGGGCTAAAATCAAGATGTTGTCAGGATTGCCTTCCTCCTGGAGGCTCCAGGGGAGATGCCTTCTCATACCTTTTCCATCTTCTATAGAGGCCACCTGAATTTTCTGGCTCATAGTCCCATATCACTCTGCTTACATTGTCACATCTTCTCTGACTCTCCTGCCTCCCTCTTCCAGTTATAAGAATGTTTATGATTGAGAATGGCAGCTTCTAACCCTGTCAATTATTTGCTCCCCGGCTTAAATTCACTTAAGTATAATACTTTGATGAAGTAAAACAGCGGTCCCCAACCATTTTGGCACCAGGGACTGGTTTCATGGAAGACAATTTTTCCACGGATGGAGGTGGGGTGGGGTGTGGATCTGTGGCAGAGCTATGTGGCCCAGTTTGCAGCCTGGAGGTTGGGGACCACAGAAGTAAAGGACATTTTTCCTTGCATGTTGGAAGAATTGCTGATAAAATTCCCTTTTGAGGGTAGCATGATGTTCTTGTGCCTATGATGCTTTCACTGTTGTTTCATTTTTTCACTCCTGTTTCTAGTCTCCAGAGCCAAGGAAAACCATCTGTATGTCCAGAGAAGAGTTCATGCAGAGGATGACAGAGGTTGTTGGTTGGGGCACAAAAGAAGAATATGGGGAGCTCTATGACAAAGTGGATATGGCCCAAGATGGCTTTATTACTTGGGACAAGCTGACTTCATTTATACTGCTAGTGCTTTATGAGAAAGAGGAACGAGCAAAGTCAACTGTGGTTCCCCAGTGGAAGGACCTTCAATTCCTCCCAGTAAAACACAAGGACACCATTCAAAAAGTAATTTTCTTAAAAAGTTCATGTCGGTATCTGACTATCAGTAAAGAAGGTCTATTAGGAGTCTGGGGAGAGAATTTAAAGCTGCAAGAAACACTTCCCATCACTTCAGATGCCACAAAGCTCAAACACCTGTGGGTGACAAGTATGGTTTCTCTGGAAAATGTAAACAAGGTAAGAAGTCTTTATAAAGAAATTTACTGCTTGTAAAAGGGGGAAAATTATGGGACCGGGCTCCTGATCAGTATCAAATATATAACACTAGCAGGAACAGAAAGCTGCTTTACTCTTTTGGTGCCTCTCCTCTGACCTGGAGGGAGTACAGGTAGAGCTAAGTGAACTACTCAACTTCCCAAGCTGTTCTCTTGGGTGCCTTAAAATGAAACTGCTGATAATGACTCAGATTCTTGGCTCTGTCTTCCATGTGGCCATGCTGCATCATTAGCTTACAAGAACTTTATTCCTCTATAGTTTATAGCAGTATCATGGATTTAGACACATAGCTGAGAGGCTATTACAGTGCATGGCATGGTTCAAAGCAATTAAGGGAAACTGCTTATCTGATTTTGACCACATGAAGTCAGTGTCTTAATTCTGATAGGTAGGGTCCACTCGGCACAAATATCTTCCTATAACTATACCTATGAGTAAGATAACATAGTGTAAGAAAAATAATTTTTGGGGGGAAGATTGCAGCTTGTAGACTCTATATTCTTAGTATTTTATATTAAGCAGATGGCAAATTTTACTATGAAAAACTTCAAATATAGACACATGCAGACAGAATGGTATTAGAAACCTGATGTAACCAGTATCCACCCTTAACCATTTTCAATTCACAGCCAGTCTTATTTCATCTAGGCCTTCCCCCTATTAAGATGTAAAACATCAAATCATTTCCCTATAAATATTTCTATATTTCTAAAAGATGTGTTTTTTAGCATTACCAAAATACCCCTATCATAGTTAATATCAATAACAATGTTTCCTTAATATCATGAAATATCCAGTCATGTACATATTCCTTTGATTGCCTTACAGTTTTTAATAGTTTATTTGAATCAATATCTGAATAAGGTCCAATTATTGCGAATGGTTGATATGTCTCTTTTAATATATGTTTTCCTCTCTCTCTTCAATCTCTCTTGCGTTATTTTGGCTGTTGCTATTGATGTTTTTGTGTCTTTGTCTTTTAGAGTTTCCCACAGTCTGAATTTTACAAACTGTGTCTACACAGGATTGTTTAATGTGTCCACCTGTTTCTAGTATTTACAGTAAATCAGCTGTCAAGTCTAAAGCCTTGAGCAGTTTCAGGTTTGTTTGTTTAAAATAGGTGGTTATGTGTTCTTCAGTCAGGAGGTACAAAATGTCTGCTTCTTTCTCTTCTTGAGATGTTAGCAGTTATTGCTGATTGTTCCTAGATACATTAATTTATTAGGGGTTGCCAAATGATGACATTCTAATTTTATCATTTTCTCTTCCTTTAAAAGCTGGAATACTTCTATAAAAAGAAATTTCCCTCATGAATTATTTAGTTATCATGTAGTATGAATTATAGCATAAAGGCAAAATAAATGCCTAATTCTTCACTTTTACTTATCAGTTTTCTAAATAATGAGCTGTTTCTTTAATATCCTATAAAGTTGAACACTGAGTACTATTATCATCATTGTTATCAGTATAATTGAAAAATTATGGGCTTTAAAAAAGTTAATCTACTATTATCCCATGCCTAAAATTGTACTATCTTTAGACAATGAGAACTAACCCAAGTCACCTGCCGAGTCTTTTTACAACCATAAGTCTTTGAAAGCTTGTTTGCTTCCTGCTATGACAAGATTTTGCAGGATCATGTGTATTTCCTATGCCAGACCTAGAACCAGCCATTTCTCCAAAGAGCCAAGGTCTTTTTAGTGGGAAATAGTATGCTCTACTGCCTTGAACCATAAATCATCCTCATCATTATTAGCTCTCTCTATGATACAGCCTGATATATTAATCCTCTTATGATCATCATGAAGTAGATATTATTCCTACTTTAAGAATGAGAGACTGAGCAAAGAAAAGTTGTGTGATTTGCCCTGGATCACACAGGATGTAATCAGTGTTGCCAAGGTTGGTAAACTGAGGCAGCCTGAGGCCTGTGTTTCAGTCTTTGCTGCCTCCATAGTGGCTGCTGACATTGGATCCAGTTCCTTCTTGCTAAGGGTCTGGTGCTAATGCTTAATTTGCATGGATTAAAAGGTAGTTCTAATGCAGATAATATTTTTTTATATCTACATGCGGCATTCTTTTATTATTATGTAATGTTTGTGTTGCACTGTTTCTTCTTTTCAGGACTGATAACTAAAATCTGAGCCTTGCCTTTGTACTCACTCAACATAGAATCTTAAAGAATGTTGCCTTTTTTTTTAAACAGGTATATTGAGGTATAATTACACAAAATATACATTGCACGTATTAAAAGTGTACCAAGTTGTTAGGATTTTAATACATATATGTACCTGTGAAAAATCAACAGCAAAATGAACATAATGAACATATTCACCTTCAAAAGTTTCCTTATACCCTTTCATAACTCCCTCTCACCCCTTTTAGTCAGGCAACCACTGATCTGCTTCTGTCACTATAGATTAATTTGCATTTTCTAGAGTTTTATATAATTGGCATCATGCTGTGTGTACTCCTTTGTTGGTCTGGGTTCTTTAACTTGCATAATTATTTTGAGATTTATCCATGTTGTTGGATACATTGATAGTTTATGTTTTTAGGGCTGTGTACTATTCCATTGTGTGAATATATCACATTCTCACCAATACTTGGTATGATCAGTTATTTTTTTCTTCTTAATTTTAGCCATTTTAAAAGATTTATATTGGTATCATATTGTGGCTTTAATTAATATTTCTCTAATGACTAATAATGTTGAACATACTTTCATGTGCTGATTTGCTGTCTGTGTTTCTTCTTTGGTAAAGTATCTGTTCAAATCTTTTGCTCATTTCTTTTGTTGGGTTTGTTTTTTATTACTGAGTTTTGAGAATTATTTATACATTCTGGGTACATTTATCAGATGTACACTTTACAAATATTTCATCCCAGTCTCGGTTTTATCTTTTCATCCCCCTAAACACTGCTTTGGTAATTTCGTTTTCAGATTGTTCATTGTAAAATAATACAATCAATTTTTTAAAAATGATCACATTCACTCAACTTATTTATTAGTTCTTTAGTTTTTATGTGGATTTAATATATATATAGAAGATCATGTCATCTACAAATAGAGATTATTTTTCTTCCTTCCAATCTGGACACATTTTATTTCTCTTTCTTGGTTAATTTCCCTGGCTGTAAACTCTGGTACAGTGTTGAGTAGGAGTGGTGAGAGTGAACATCCTTATCTTGTTTCTGATCTCTGGGGAAATGCATTCAGTTTTTCACAGTGAAGTATGATGCCAAGGTTTTTCTTTAAAAAAAATTATTTATTTATTATTTTAATTTTTTTAAAATTTTATTATTATTTTTTAAAATTTCAGAATATTATGGGGGTACAAACATTTTAGTTATATAAATTGCTTTTGTACGTTTGAGTCAAAGTTATAAGTGTGCCCATCCCCCAGATAGTGTGCCTTGTACCTGTTAGGTGTGAATTTACCCATTTCCTCTTTCCCCCTCCCACCTGCTTGGTTTCTGATGAATGTAGTTTTTGTTTTTTGGGTTTTTGTGTTGTTTTTTTTTTTTTTTTCTGGTAGTACATACTCTTTATCAGGTTGAAAAAATTCCCTCTTATTCCTGGTTTGTTGAGTGTTTTTATCAAGAAAATGTGTTCGATTTTGTCAAATGCTTTTTTGGCATCTATTGAAATGATCACGTAGATTAGTCTTTTATTCTGTTATTTAATAATACGATGCATTATATTGATTGATTTTTGTATGTTTAACCAACCTTGTGTTCCTGGGATAAATATCACTTTGTTATGGTGTGTAATATTTTTTGTATATTGCTGAATTCTCCTTGCTAGTATTTAGTTGAGTGTTTTTACACCTATGTTCATAAGGGATATTGGTGTGTAGTTTTCTTTTCTTGTGATGTTTTTGTCTGGTTTCAGTATTAGGATAACACTGGCCTGGGGATAAAATGATTTGGGAAGTGTTTCCTTCACTTCAGTTTTTTGGGAGAGTTTGAGGAGTGGTATTAATTCTTTCAGTGTTTGGTAGAATTTATCAATAAATCCCCACCTGGCTGGGGATTTTCTTTGTGGGACATTTTTTTCATTGCTAATTTAATCATTTTGTCATGGATTTGCTGATATTTTCTAAGTTTTCTTGAGTTAGTTTAGGTAATTTATGTGTTTCTTGAAATTTGTCCATTTCATAAAGGTCATCTAATTTCTTGGCATACAATTGTTTATAGTATTCTCTTATAATATGTTTTTATTTCTATAGGGTTGATAGTACTATCCACTCTTATATTTCTGATTTTAATAATTTATATCTTCTCTTGCTCTTTTTTTGTTTGTCCAGCTAAAGTTTTTCCAATTTTGTTGATCTTTTAAGGAGCCAGGTTTGGTTTGATGGGTTTTCTCTATTGCTTTTGTATTTGTTTTACCTCTGTACTCATCTTTATTATTTCCTTCCTTCTGCTTGCTTTGGGTTTAGTTTATTCTTCTTTTTCTAGTTTCTTAGGATGGAAAGTTAGATTACTGATTTGAGTTTTTTTATATTGGTGTTTACAACTGTAAATTTCACTCTAGACACTGCTTTTACTGTATCCTATAAGTTTTGTATGTTGTGTTTTTGTTTTCATTCACTTCAATGCATTTTCTAATGTTTTTTGTGATTTATTCTTTGATCCATTGGTTATTTAGGAGTGTCTTAATTTCTCTGTAATTGTGAATTTCACAAATTTTCTTCTGTTGAATGAAATTTCTAATTTCTAATTCTAATTTCTAATTTCTAATTTCATTCCACTGTGTTTGGAGAACATAATTTATACAATTTCAAATCTTTTAAATTTATTGAGACTTGTCTTATAACCTAATATACGGTCTATCCTGGAGAATGTTTCATGTGCACTTGAGAGGAATGTGTATTTTGCTGTTGCTGGATGAAGTGTTCTACAGACATAGGTTAGATATTATTGGTTTATAGTGTTTTTCAAGTCTTCTATTTTCTTGTTGATCTTTAACTCAGTTGTTCTATTCATTATTGAAAGTGGAGTATTGAAATCGCCAACTGTTATTATTGAAATACCTATCTTTGTTTTCAGTTCTTTCAGTTTTTGCTTCATATATTTTAGGGCTTTGTTGTTAGATAAATGGAAGATGTAAATCCTACCTTGTCAGTAATTATTAATATGTTAAATCTGAATGGATTAAATACTCCAATTAAAAGACAAATTTAAAGAATGGCTCTTTATTTTAATAATTTATACATGTTTATTGACATTCTCTCTTTGGTGAGACATCACTCTCACACTTTCCTGTAGTTCTTTAGATATTATTTATTTTAGTTGTTTGATCATATTTATAATAGCCAATTTAAAGTTTACGTCTAGTAAATCCAACATGCAGGTTTCCACAGGGACAGTTTCTACTGAATGATTTTTATGTTAAATCATTTCTTCTTTTTTTAAAATAGCCGTTAGGATTTTATTTGACTTAGGATAAGGCTATTTAACAGAATCTTTATTGATTTCCGTGAAGCTTCTGCTTACTTCATAAAGCATGGTTTGTAAAGTCTCTGGTATGACT
Source organism: Lemur catta (assembly GCF_020740605.2). Taxonomy (NCBI): domain Eukaryota; kingdom Metazoa; phylum Chordata; class Mammalia; order Primates; family Lemuridae; genus Lemur; species Lemur catta. The sequence goes on along the minus strand of NC_059128.1, from coordinate 195,034,939 downwards.
ATATGATGCTATAGCTCTCTGTGTCTTAGTCTTTCCTATGCGATTCGTGGTCTAGTCTCCCATGGATGGAGGAGTGTGTGGAATGGAGATAGGAAAGAAAGGATGTTCAAATGCCTCTAATGGGAAAAGTTTCTTCTTGGCTAGAGTTCAAAGTTAGAGTAAAGTATGTTTGTGCCACTGTGCTATACACTTCTGTAATACTGTTAAGGACCTTCAGGGAACAAAGTCTGATTTGGTAATGAGATTTGCGTGTCTGATTTGCATGTTAATTTCACTAAACCCATCAGAAATACATCCTGATTTTCTACTCTGCTACTTTAGATAGCGGTGGCTTTTACAAGTAAAGAGATTTGCTTCTATGATCTGCTGTCCAAAGAAGAATTTTCTTGTCAATACAAACTCCAAGGCCTGAAAGGAACACCAATTTGCATGGATTATTGGTATGATTCTCTTGATGCCAATGAATCAATTCTTTCTTTTGGGGATATAACTGGAAAGGTAAGTGAGAAAAGGATAAGGTTGAACACTATGGATTTAATCATCAAACTAAAGCTCAAAATAGAAGTTAAAATGCAATGAACGTCACCTCCTAATTGAAGTACATTATAGATTATAAGGTCACACGTAGAAGAGATGGATTAGGTCACAATTCCTCTTCTTGCTTATAAAAACAAATCTTCATTGTGGTGTGTGGTTTTTGGTCTGTATATAGTCTCATTTTCCTCATTTAGAAAAAAAAAAGAAGCCTTGCTAACTTTTTTCACTATAGGATGCTTAATCTATTAGATCCCAATGGACATGCTTAAAGCTCTGATTCTGGTGGGGCAAAGGCAATATATGTAACCTAAACATTTGTACCCCTGTAATATGCTGAAAAAAAAAGATTAAGTGTCTAAGTTTATCTCTCATAAGTCAATTTGTTTTCCTGATTTTCTTTCATAAGGTTTTGAGTTTCTCAGTATAAGCCTCCTAGGGAGTGCTCATTTCCTGTTTCATGTAACAAAGAGATAGATGCATTAGAGAGGGCAGCACTGAAACCTAGACATTGGATACAATGATTTTTGTCCTCCTACCAAGTTCCACCTGACCTGTGAAAATGTATTACTTATTTATACTAGAATATGCCTGTAACCTCTGAAGTAGGCTAATTTGAACAATTTCCTTTTGCAATTATGAAAGCATTTCATTCTTACTGTTTTTAATAGAGTTTATCTTAAAAGCAAATAATAGACTGCCCTTCATAATTGTACCATCAACTTCATAGTTGTTTTGTCTTTCAATATAACTGCCTGTATCCTTTAAATAATGTTGAAGAAATTCTTATTAATTCATCATCTATTCTTTATTAAACTTAAAGAACATAAAAATATTCTTGCAGTAATTACCCTGCCCATGTGTGTCTTTATTTCAATATCTCTCTCAAGGTTCAAGCAATTGCTTTCACAGCAGCCTTGATTTCCCTTTTTGAACGGCCTGCAAGTGCATGTGAAGATGAAGAAGCCACCATGACCATTAGCTGGGCAGAACTGCTCTCTGGATGTCACAAATGTTGCCATATATTAGAGCATAAACTTCATCATGGAGATTGGGTCAGGCAAGGTACTGAATTTTAACAGTAATGAAAGAAAACTGTCACCTTCGACTTCTACATTTATATTCTTTGATGAAAAGATTTCACACAAACCGTTTAAGTCTAGAAACCGATAATTGGTTCTCTGGAGGTTTCCGCCTGGACTCTGCTATCCCTTGAACACTGGCAGGCATTCTTTCTTTCTTTGTTTTCATTCGAAAATTTATGCCCCATACAATTAATTCAGGTGACTTGTGCACTCAAGAAATCTCAAGAGAAGGAAGAAAATTGTCATAGAATCCATTTAACTTCAACCCAACTCTGATCTAACTAATCTTATCTAGTTACATTCAGGGCTGCTTAATAAAATAATTTAACAAGTTCCCTCAAAATCACTCCTTTGTTTTCTTTATGTTCCCATGGGAAGTATATTAGTTTGACTGCCTTCAAAATGGTATTGTCTTAATTTTCTTTTCTTCTTCTTATTTGATATAATGACTGAATTTCTCTAAAGTACTTGAATGGCAGTTCTCTATGTAATAGGATTATGCTATAAATCAGCATCTATAGAAAACCAGAATTTTCTTAAAACCTAATCACTTAGTCAACTAATGAGTTAGTTTCACAATATACTTTAATTTTACAAAATTTGTATCTGATGGTTCAATATCCTAATGTGCAATATCTGCACTGATATCTCTTTTCGTCTAGATACTAAGGACTGCGGTAATTTTCTCACTTCTAAATTGCTACATTAAAGAATGCCCACTGAAAATAATGGAAATTAACAATATCATTGATGTTAATAAAATTTAATGAGCTTAATGTTATTGGTCTAAACCTAGTATAGTTTGCAGAAGAGACAGTCAAAATGGACCCAGTTATTACTTTATGGTAATTTTACCCTCTTTGGGTTTTAAAAGGTTACAGCAAATTCTTTAATGTAGGCCCATAATAGTAATATCCTACTTGAGGAACTATACATTCTGCATTTTTTTCTTCTATATAAATCATACCATGTCTTTCTTACCTTCTATACATTTTTTAATTCTGGGATAATATTAATTGTGGAAAAAACAAAAGATGATTTTTTTTTGTAATCTACTAAGTGTGACAAGCACAAAATTATGTGTTAAGTTTTCATAACACTGAAATAAGAATCACAGTACTAGAAATGAACTAAATGGAGCTATTGCAGCTGCTTCCAAAAAAGCATTATATTCTTTTATTCACATTTATATTAATTTATTCTTTGGATATGTAAACCAAAGATTAGACTATAATAATAAAGTAATAGTTCTTGAAATCTTACTCCTACTGGGTTCTCTGAAGTTTAGTGTATTATTTGAGCTCCATAATCTTAAATGAATATGGATAAATACAGAAAAGTAGCCTATAGAAAGCTGTTCTTGAAAAGGTTGGGGAGATAACAAGTAAGGTTTCAAAATGGAGATTGTCTTTTCTGATGATGGGTAATATCTAAATGCTTTCTTCATGTTCAAGGAGAGATAGCGGCACCGCTGGTATAGTGGTATCAGGCAAAATTCCCATGTTCAGGGAGAGAATGAAAAGTTCTCACTGTAGACCCTTCCTCAATTTTATTTAAATCTCTTAAAAACCAACCCTACTGGTGAAGTAACCTGTCAATCAGCATTTGTCTCTTAAGTTGCAGGACAAGGATTGTTCAATAGGTCGATGTGGATTTGCTACTCATCAGGCTTCCATCATTTCATTCTGATTTTTGCTTTCTGCATCTAATAACAAAAGAATGTGGAAATTTAGTTTAGTATTAGCAGTAGAGACTCATGGTTGTGAACTAAGGAATTCAATTTCAGAGTCTGGCCTCAAATTACTGCAAATTAGGAATTGGCTACTGAAAAGTTATTTAGACATATGTATTTAAAAAATTAAGGATCTTTGCTATCTTATTTGGATTAAATATTTCCTAGCTCTTTGAATAAAAATTTGTTATAATCAAGTGGATAATCTTTGGAAGAATAGCTGAAATATATATATATACACAAACATACACACACATATTTACTTTGGCCAGTTTATTTGAATTATATACTTGATGTATCAATCAACAATTATTTATTGTTTTTTTATGTGCTTTAAAACTGTCTTAGGTACTTGAGACTGTGGAAGGAAGATTAATTATAGGCTCAACCGCAAAAATACTTAATATCTGAAAAAGAATTAAAGATTAACATAAAGGAACTTATTAGAACAGTGTACAATGGTACTGAAAATTAAGTACTAAATTTTACAAATAAGATTTTGACTCCTATAGTAGCTCTTAAGCAGAAAAGCCATGAGGAAAAGCTTCGAGGGTGGGTGGAGGAAAAGCTTTAAGGATGGATGGGGGAGGGAGAAAGAAAAACATGGTCAACAGGAGTAAAAGTAGACAAGCAGGCACAACAATGACAGAGAGAGAGAGAGAGAGAGAGAGAGAGAGAGAGAGAGAGAGGTGGACATGAATAGATAGGAGACTGAATATTAAGGAAATAAAAGCCAGTGAATTGAATGGGGACATATGCTGGAAGATACTGGCAGCGAAACACTGAAGGCTTTTGAGGAAAATTGGACAGACCTGCTGCAAACAGCTTAGAATCCACTGTGATTCTTGGATATGTGGATCTGTAGTTTTCATTAAATTTAGAAACTTTTCTATTGTTATTTTTTTAAATTTTTCTCCCTCACTCCTTTTTTCCCCCCAGAATTCTGCCCTACATTTTCTAGATGGTTCATCATCCTCTAATTACAATCATTCCAATTTTCTATCTCCTCAGTTTAGGAAGTTTCTATGCTCTGTGTGCTTTCCTTCTCTTTGTGCCCATAGTTTGGAAATTTCTTTTAAGAAAGCTGAAGCGATTATAGGGCTTACCTCATTTGTTTCTCTTTTCTCAGGCTTCACAGGTCTTCACTACCTATTGTCAAATGTCTGACAGTATTGTTACTCTAATATTTGTCAGTTTTCTAGTTGTTTATGGCAGGAGATTAAATTCAGTCCTTATTACTCCATCATGGTTGGAAGCAGAAAGCCAGCATAATGCTTTTTTTTTTTTTTTTTTTCTTTGAGACAGAATCTCACTCTGTCACCCCTGGTAGAGTGCAGTGGCTCACTGCAACCTCAAACTCCTGGGCTCAAGTAATCCTCCTGCTTCAACCTCCTGAGTAGCTGAAACTACAGGCACGGGCCATGATGCCTGGCTAATTTTCCTATATTTAGTACAGACAGGGTCTTGCTTTTTCTCAGGCTGGTCTCGAACTGCTGAGTTCAAGCAATCCTCCCACCCCAGCCTCCCAGAGTGCTAGGATTACAGGTTTGAGCCACTGTACCCAGCCCAGCATAATGCTTTTAAAAGAATGAGTATGCAATAAATATTTGTTGATTATTTAGCCTCTTTCTTTGTTGAGATCTTTTAGTCACTTTAACAATTCTTTACCAAGTGTAAGTATAGGAGATTCTATGTGATATTCACCCAGGAAACTTTTGTTAACTATTATGTAACAGGCACAGTACTAAGCACTGGTATGGTTCAATTGAATCCTGTTGTCTAGATCGGTCCTAAGAAACTTAACTTCTAATATGCTGATTGACTAAGGGGGTTTTTAAAATAATTACTTCAAGGTTTATTATTATGTTCACTTTGAAGCACTCAAAACCCAGCAATCAGTCAGTAACACTGCATGTTCCTTTGCACAGAGTTTTGTTTGTGTACTAGGAACTCGGTGGTAATTATTGTAGGGAACACTAGATAATTTATTGGCCAAAGGATGCTGGAGTGAGTGAGTGTCTTGTTGAGCTTGGTTAGGGGCAGAGAAGAATTGGTAGCTTATCTCTTTGGTGCTGAGAAACTGAGCTATGTTTTAACATTGGAAGATGCCAAAATGGGGAACTATCTGAACTTACGTGACAGAGTTATATTACATTAATTTTCTTCTCTTTTTAAAGATTTTACTTGTGTCTGTAATTAATAATCTCTATTAATTTCCTCTATGTGATTTTATGTTTTGATTGTGAAAATATAGCCATTTTGCAATTTGGCTTTGAAGGTGTTACATAAATTACTGTGTGAATGCTACTGAAAAATATTTCAAATGAAAAGAAATCGCTTAGTATTTGTATAATTCTTTTTTTAAAAAAATAGGGGGTTATTTATATTTAAAAGAAAATGGTTGGGGTAAGAAAAAATATTTTAAAATCATGTTTAGTTCAATATTACATGAATGGATGTTGAGAAAAATGCAGTAGAAGATTACTGAAAAGGAAGGAAAAGAGTATAGAAAGGTGAGGTATCTAAATTAGATTTTCTCTTGTTTCAAATGTGAAGCTCAAATACCTCTGAAAGGGGAATCTACTTCAGTCCTAACCAGTGAGAGTGCTTTTTCATATCTTTAGAAATAGAGATTCAGAGCTTAAATATGGCTTTTTGTTGTCATTTGAAGCTCAGCTAATTCAATATGAAGAAAAGGGAGGAAGACTGAAATAAAGAGGATGGGGGAAGGAGGAGAGGAGGGTGGAGTCCAATAGAGTCTAGTAAGATTTGTGGTGATTATGGATCACGCTCCTTGGTCTTCCAGACTTACTCCGTCAGGAGCAAGCAGCCAGTGCTGCCTTCATTTCTCTTTTCATCTCAGCGACATCACTTGATATGCTTAGAGCTCCTCAAGAAATGTCTTTGGTGATTTTCTTCTCAGTGTGAGGAGGGAATATACAATTGAGGAAAGAAAGAAATATATGAGCAAGTATGGTAATAATTTTTACTGAAGCTAAGGATAATATATCTGTAAAACTGAAATGTCAAAAGAAAAACTCAGTTTCAGCCATGAGTATTAGCATACTGCTTCAACATAAAGTTCAGACTTCTTATTTAAAACTTTGAAGGAGAAAATGTTTTCATCTTGTCCAAGTGGTTCTGTGTCATATTTTAATGGAAAAATAATTACATTCTGAAATGTTTGTACAGTAATTATAGAGATTTTGGGCAATAGTGGAGACACATAAATGTCTTGAATCTCAGAGAATTTTTCTTTTTTAATAATTGCCTTCTCATTGGAGACCTTAAAAACCATAGTCTGGAAATGAAGATATTCAGAGAATGAGCATGAAATCTCTAAGAAAAAAAAACATTGATTTTTTTTTTTTTTTTTATATTCAAAGGTGTTTTCTCTCTGCTTGACCAGGGCTAAGAGAAGATACAAAACAGTTTGAAGTGATAACAAAATCGCTAATTGCTGCACTATTTAATGGAGCAGGTGCCAGAGAATTTAGAATACAGATATCAGGTTGTGTTTCCTCAGGGAGTCTTCATAATTGATAGGCACTAAGTTTGGAAGAAAAGTCAGATGTAATACCTTGCTTGTGCATTGCTCCACTTCTCTGCATCTAAATCAGTCCTCCACACACAATGACGCTGCGCCACTGAGTTAGCTGGACCATGCTGCCTTTCCTGTCGGTTTCCTCACTGTGTTTAAAGCAGTTGAAATCAGCTGTGAGCCAGCAGCCTAGGTTTGAAGAAAGGCCTCTTTTCCTGTGGCTTGTTCTGCATGGTAGGATTCATTTGTATCATGAACATGGGTCTACTTGGTATTTTGAAAAATCCTTAAATTAATTGCATTATTATTTTTAAATATGCCCAGCAGTGCTGAATTTTAATTTTTAGAAATGCATTTTGATTTTTAAAGATGGAATAGATATAATTAGTCTTTCTTATCTTTCCTCTTTGAAAATGTGGTTGCTCAGAACAGAGAGAGGCCTATGGTGGTCTCAGGGAATGGGACTCCAACCTCAAAATAAGAAATAAAACTGAAAATATACTCCTTCAAATAAGAGAACATCAAGGAAAGTTCAAAGTAGGGTGTTTTCCTAAGTCACATGACTCATAAAGTAAAAGCCTAAAAAATGATAATCAGAATTCCTAGGTAGAAATGGCCCAATTTCTATCCTGCTAAAGTCTCTCTTGGGAAATGTTAGAGAGTGGCCTTATCTATCTTATTATAAATGCACTTAATGGCTTTACTTACTTAGTTTTTACATATCACTTTTCATTTTCAAATCACTGTTCCCACATTAACTAATTGCTGTTACACAGGGTCATTTTGATAGCACACCTGAGGATAAGGATAAATGGCAGGTTCCCTTAATGTCCTTTTTTATAACTATGTGGCAAGACAGTGGAAAAGTTGAAAGTTAGCATTTTAATGTACTAATATCTTAATGGACAGAAAAAATTTTTCTTTTTTTCCTCTAAAAAATGTTATATAAAAGTAATTTTAAAATGTTTTCCTCTACCAACCCCCAAACTCACTGAGAATATTAAAAACAAACCATTTATTTTACTAGCTCATCCCATTCCCTATTTTAGAAGCTTTTCCGTTATAACCTATCATTTCTTACATCAATTCAAGAAGTGAGAGAAAGATTTTTATTTATCAGATAATTTGGTTTTAAGGAAATGGCTTTTCTCTCACCTTTTACTCCGGCATTCTCAGGAATTCTGACATTCTACAATTTAATCAGAAACAAGTTATATCTTGGTTTAGACATGAAGTGTGAATTATTGAACCTCCAATATGTAACCTGCAGGCCCGTAAATGTCACTTGGTAACCTGCACATTGAAATCTTGGAGCAATGCTTTGAATACCAGAGCACAATGCACCTCTTTATATGTCTTTCTTTATGGTCTCAAAACTAAAGATTATAGTTGGATATAATGAGGAAACGCATAACAAATAATTTTCTGGATAGAAATATTTTATTCTGATTGTACTGTAATTATATTATGGAATTTCCATGGATTTAAAGATAATTACAGTGTTATGCTGTATACTTTGTATATTATAATATTGCTTCACTGAGTGTCAAGTTATAATAACTCTTAACATTTTCTGTAAACAAAGGGAGTATTTCAGTGAGGTTGCTTCCTGAATGAGAATAATTGCCATCAGATTTTATATTGCTGGTACTGCTGGTAAAGTAGTAGTAGTCGTGCAGCAGGTGATCAGGGGCCTCAATGTTCCTGCAATTAATTTCTCCCAAGTGAAGCTCAAAGAACTCCCCTTTATAAAGGAACCGATAACTTGCTGAGTCCTGGCCTGCGTGCCTGCCTTCCTACCTTCCTTCCTTCCTTGTATTCAGGAAGAAAAACAGTACGAGAGAAAAGGATGGATAGAGAGCAAGGAGGACATAGGAATACTATTCCTATAGGGATAAGTGGCAATAGAAAAGTGAAGAAATCAGGAAAGGGAAGACTCAAGAGAAAGTGGGGTCTTGGTCTGGGATTGAGAGTATGGGGGACAGAAATGTAGTTGGTGATAGAAAGAACCCCAGATCTGGACCTGGCATGCACATGGCAGTGTGGCTTAGTAGAAAAGAATGCAGTAGCACGGAAAAGGAGAGCTCACAGGCAAACAGGACTGGGTTCAATCTCAGCTGCACTTTTAATTAGCTTCATGCCCGTGGGCAAGCTGGCTGTCCGACTTTTATCCCCTCATCAATAAACTTGGAATAATTTACCCACTAAAGATTATTACAAGGTGAAAGTATCCAGCATGGTGCCTGGTACATGGGAAAGATTCAATAAATTATCCTAGTCATTATTAAAAGAAATTACATAATCGGGGATGAGCAAGAAACACCCTGTAGGGGCTCAGGAAATGATATCCCAAAATGAAGACTTCAGAAAGAGTCCTTAGAAGCAAAGTTTGTCTCTGACCTTCTCCTGCCCTCCTGTCTCACCCTCTCATTCTCTTCTCGGGCCAGCCATAGAAACTAGAATTCCTTTTCCCCCAAATCTAGCCGTAAAACCTAGAAATATTACTCTAACCTTCCTGTGTAACACCTGGCCACAAAGAAATTGAAACTCTCATTCCAGAGGAGCCCTGCTCTGTACCTAGGAGAAAGGAATGTCACACAGAGAAGCCAAGAAGAGGCCAAGCAGACAGGCCTTGCTGGTTTCCCCACTCAGTCTGTTTCATTAGCTCACACCCTTTTTGTCCAATCACAATTCTACATGGTTGTCCCTGCTTCATAGAATCTAAGCATAAAAATGGACACCTTTTCCTGTACCTTTGGGTCTTCCATCTGAAGGCTCTCATGTCACATAAAACTATGATCAAATAAATTTGTTGTGATTTTCTATGGTTAACTTGTTTTTTTGTCATAGGGGTATTGAGCATAACCCTTATGATGGGGAGGAAAGGGATCATCCCCTTCATGCCTCTGTGACACCATCCGGGCAACTTTCAGGCAGGGTGGAGAAGCAGACCATTCTGCCTTTGGCAATCGCTCTGTGCTTCACGCTACACTTCACAGGGAGTGTGCCTGAAGCTCCGTGAGGCAGCTCTGCTTTGGTCCCCTTTCTGAAAGCTTTCTTTGCATCCCAGCCCCTCCTTTCTTCTCTTAGGAATTTTGTTCAGGTGTTAACAGTACCCAAGCATTAAAGGCCAGTTAAAATCATTTACATTAAAGAAGCAGAAGCTAAAAAGAGGAGCCTAAAACAGACAATGACTAATGCAAATGGTGTACATTATTAGTAATAGAAATTTTAAGAATCACTTGAGGAAGCCGGTGGGGAATTGTTTCCCAATCCAAAATTACCTTGTAGCTGGAAGCTCATCATCTAAGTTCCTCAGATCTATTATGGTTGGGCTTTTTGAATTAATCAGGGAGGTTCCTAAAATCTTGATATTTTATGCAAAATTTTGTGTGCATGCACGTCTTTCTGACATCGTTTTCATCAGATTCTGAAAGGGTGTTTGGCCTCCCAAATTTTGATTCTGTAGGGTACAAAATGATGGCAATACTTTATAGAATGAATTCTAGTGCCTTGGTTCTTTAAGTGTGGTTCTCAGACAGCATCAGCAGCAACTCCTGGAAGTATGTAAGAAATGCAGAATCTCAGGTTTACTGAATGAGAAACTGCATTTTAACATGTTATTTCCAGGTGATTCATGTGCATATTAAAATTTGAGAAGCCCTTTTTCCAGTAGGCAAGAGATCAGGCCCTGTATTCTGAATGTGTACCCTGACTCTGATAATATTAGTGTCTATAGCTTGGATTTATAATATTACATGTTATGTAACATTAAACTATACCAAACTCAGAATTAATCCCCGAGCTCCAGACCTGAGTTTGACTACAATTAGTTGCTGACATTGGCCAAATCACTGAATCTATGTGGGTGAATATCTATTTCTTCATCTGTAAAATAAAGTAGATTAGCTCTCTTTCAGCTCTAATTTCTGGAATTTACCTTTTGTTTTCTACACAGGTGTTTTGTCATGGCCTCTCATCTATTAAAATGCTATCTTTTTGTCAGTGTTCACCAAATGTCTTCTAAACCCTGAAATCTACACTGTTTCTTTCTTCTTTGAAATTCTATTATACTTTTTGTACCATTCAACTTATCACTTTACTATGTTCTAAAATATTCTCTAATTGCTTGAGTTACATATTTTTTTCTTCCAATCTTGGTGCCATATGATTAAAGTCCAGGCTGTGTCTATTTCTTCTCTTATTATCCTTATCATATCACAGGGCATATAGTAGATGTTCAATAAATCTTTGAAGATTGGATGCCATGTTTTTAGAAAGGATCTCTATAGAGGACCCACTGAATAGTCTCAATCTCATTAATTTAGTTATCAATTGGTCACATTAAACCATTTATTTCCAAGAGAGAGAGAGAGATTGAAATATGCTAAATTAAGCTATTTACATGTCAATATCAGCTCTTCAATGAATAAATTCTAATTGTTTTTAGAAACAATTAACCCAATTGAATAGGTCAAAAGGAAAGGAATTTATTGAGTTATTCTCCTGCTTCTTGGAATTTCCTTCCGTTAGTAATTATTGGAAATTTACATATACAACTATATACATATACATGCATACACATGCACCCATAAGTATATAAGGCAAATTAAGTTATTTTGCCCAAAATAGTAAAACTAGATGCTGTATTTAACTCTTTAAAGAGAGATACTTTTTTTTCTTTACAAAGTTACGAGTACTTTTTACAAAGTTATGTTGTACTTTTGTACAATGGTTCCAGTCTTACTTTGTTCTGACTGCTATAACAAAATACCATAAACTGGGTATAAACAACAGAAATTTATTTTCATAGCTCTGGGGGTTAAGACTGTCCAAAGTTAAGTCACCAGAAGATTTAGTGTCTAGTAAGGGTCCACTTTCTGGTTCATAGATGGTGATTTCCACCTGTGTCCTCTCATAATGAAAGGGGCAACCAAGCTCTCTCAGACCTCTTTTATAAGGGCACTAATCCCAGTCAAGAGGGTTCTATCCTCATGACTTACTTACTTTTCAAAGGCCCCCCTGCCTCCTAATATTACTGCCTTTGGGGTTAAGGTTTCAACATATGAATTTGGAGAACAGGGATACAAACATTCAAACCGTAGTAGTGCCTGTTAAGTAGTGTGAAGGGTCTAAAGGTTTATACTGTTTTCAAGTTAGCTATTAACAGTTTAGCTTGCCATTTCCAGCACAACCAGCAATACAAATATTGTGGTGCTCACTTACAAAGAGAAGTTTAAAAAATCTTATAATGACAGAGGACATAAGACTCCCATGTCAGAGGAAAAGGACTTTATTATTCACAGGAGAGCAAGCAGCATAAGTATCAACATATTTTTTTAGCTCTCCTTGCCAACGTGTGCACAGAGGCCATGCAGATGGGCACAGATGAATGTCTGCACATGCAGTGTATTGCATTATAGGAAGGGAACCCCCAATTTAGGGAATCTGAATATATAATAGTGGACAGGTTGGATACTTGCCTTTTGCTCCAGAGGAAGGCATAATCTTTATTATTCTGGGCAGTAAGCATGCCTGCCATTTGCTCCAAAAGGAGACACTATCTCTATATTCCAAAGCTGTTTGCTATGCAAACATATTTGAAAAAATAATCCTGAAAAAGGACAGTCAGTGCTTAGTGTTACAAGAAGTACAGAAATGCTGGCAAATCATTGAGACTTACCTCCTAAGAATGTCACCCTTGATTCTACATAATAAGTTGATCAGAAATATTTCTGAGAGTCATTCTATTAGAGCAGTTTTCCTTAAGCTACCCAAAGTAATAACATTCCTTTTCTTGTGAGGCAGGAATTTGATCTTGAGGTCAAGTCAGAAATCTTTCAACTTTGGGGCACAAATCATTGAGCGGGAACACAAGAGAGAACTTGTACCTAACCATGGAGGACATAGTGGTTCCAAGTTGGTCAAAGAGTAGCTGTGGCTATTTGTCTTTTGGAGCCTGTGAGTGTGAGAGTAATGGAAAGATCCTCCTGACAAAATGCAGCGGGATCATTATCCTTGCTTGGAAAATGGGAATTTGCTCCACAACATCTGGCATTGTGTCATCAGGAATGTAGAAAGAGCCATTTTGACCCAAGCCTCTAGCTGTGTTTGTGAATCTTGGCAGGGAGTAGAGTCCTGGCCATTTCACTCTCAAACATTCTAGACCAAAGTTTAAATAAGCCATTGTTTGGGCATGAGCTGGACCTTTGGGGAGCAGCAGATGGCTGGTCAGCTCTTGTTTGCCTGCCCCAGGCCCATGAGGAAGAACACAGAAATTTGGCCAATTACTCATTTTAGATCTCTGGAATCTTACATGATTATTGTGATTAATATTGTTTCCTGCCATGTGTACCAATTAAAAAAAAATTAAGAAATCCCTAGAGTGGGAGAAAAGTCTGAATGCAGATTTGCTGTAACTTCTAACTGTAAATTCTTTCATGGGCAGTGGGAGGAGGCATTAGTGAGGTGTTTTCTAGGTTTTGGGTTGTATCATCATAACCTGAGTTTAATTTTAATTTTGTGTATTAGAACAGCTCTATTTTGCTGAAATCTTGGAAAAATGAACTAAAGGTTGTTTTCCTCTTCTTAATTTTTTGTCAGTTACTTACAATGCATCTTTAGATGCTATCATTTCCAGTACAACCAGCAATACAAATACTATGGTACTGGCTTGGAGAGAGAAATCAAAAAAGCATCTTAAAATGACATCCTTCAACATTGCCCAGGGCATTCATGCTTTTGATTACCACTCTCGGCTCAATTTAATTGGTATGTAAAATAAATCATTATAACTATGAGGGCCTCATAAATAGTCTGGGATGCATATTTGTATGCATGGAGCCTCTCTACCTTTTTGCTTTATTGTCACAGAGACCAACTTGAGCAGCTCACATTTTATTGCCTGAGAATGTCTGGTAATGATGCATTATGATGTGCAGTGTATTTGAACTGCATTGGAGTAAAAATATGAGAAAGTGCCCCAATGCTTTAATGAGTCATTTTATTAGAATTGGTGGAGGGTATAAAATGATATAGATAAAGAAGGCAGTTTGTGCAGCATCTGCTGTTCTGCCTTCTTCCTAACACCACCAAATGTTCCACCCAAACAAATACATTATTTTCATTGCTACTACTACTACTACTTACTACTGCTACTACTACACACATATCCCACACATGAGAGAACTACAAAATGTGGAGTGCTTTTCAACAATCTTTCAGAATACAATCTCTAATGATTTTTGAAAAATTTCAGATTATCCTAGCTTTAGTTTACTAAAGGAGAGAAATTGATTTCAAAGGGTATATTTTAGCTCAGGAAACATAAAGGTTCTTAGGCATTAACTATTTAAATAAAAAATTTAGACATTCTGACAGCTGATGATTTGATATGTGTATATGATATTATTTCAAACATTATAAAAAATGAGGTGTAGCTGTATTATTGAAAAATTAATAGGGTAGTTATAGAGAACATATGTGGCCTACAGAGTGGGTCATATTAACCCTCATTCAATAGTTATCATTCATATAAAGAGTATTGATATTAACTAAAGGGCTGGGTCCCTGAAATTCTCAACAATAATAGCTGACAACCACAGTAAAAGATGCCTTGCATATGGACTCAGGAATATGCCAACGTCAAAATTTCAAAGAGTATAGATTTATTAGAGAAGGCTGGGGGAGTTGGTGAACTAATTTAGCAAGGACTCAAATATTGACCATTTAATTAGTTGATTGATTAGTTATTTTAATCTCTGTATACTAATGACTACTTTGTACCTGCTATATCGCTGGAAAAATAAGAGTGAATAAGTTCAACTTCATAGTTGGCCCTAAACTAGGGAACAACAAAGAGTGCTATATTGGGTTTCCACAAGCCTAAGTAAGCACTATACTTCCTGCTCTGAAGAGCTCCCTAAATATAACCAATTCATATTCAAAAATACCTTATTCTATCAATAAAACAGGTCAAAAGTATATTTGTGCTACTTGTTTGTACTTACAGTCATGTGTCACTTAATGATGGGAATACATTTTGAGAAATGTGTCATTAGGTGATTTCATCACTGTGCAAACATCAGAGGGTACTTACATAACCCTAGATGGTAGAGCCTACTGCACACCTAGGCTATGTGGTATGGCCTATTGCTCCTAGATGGCAAACCTGCACAACATGTTACTGTACTGAATACTGTAGGCAATTGTAACAGTGGTATTTGTGTATCTAAACATGGAAAAGGTACAGTAAAAATATGATATTATAGTCTTCTGGGACTACCACGTACGTGCTGTCCATCACTGACCAAAACGCTGTCATGTGGTGCATGGCTGTACTTGACTATTTACATGGCAGTGAAAATCATTTGCTTCATTATACTTTTTAATTAATTTGTGAACTTTCAATATTGTTTTAGTTTTTTCTTAGTCCTGGGATAACTTTAACCCTGTCTACACTCCTGGAAAGGGGAAATAGTGGGACTAGGAAGAAGGATTCTGTCCCCTCTTGGTCAGGCTTCTGGTTGGCTCCTAAGTGGGACTATATTTTTCCTTCCACCTCATGCATACCCTTTTCCCCTGTGCAAACTCCTCCCTACTCCCTCCATATCAACTATTTTCATTACAGAACTCATGCCCTATTAGTCTGGTTTAGCTGGTCAATGGCGAGATTTTCCTACCTTCAAGACAGGATGTATTAGTGTTCATCAGATGGCACTTACCAACCTACAGATATGTGATAAATTTGTTTTAAAAAGACAATGTTGTGGGTTATTCATGCTATTAAAAACATTTTTTTTTCTTTCTAATTCTTAGCAACTGCTGGCATTAACAATAAAGTTTGCCTTTGGAATCCCTATGTGGTCTCTAAACCAGTTGGTGTCCTTTGGGGTCACTCAGCCAGCGTAATAGCTGTCCAATTCTTTGCTGAAAGAAAACAACTTTTCAGCTTCTCCAAAGATAAAGTAAGTAACAATGTACTTTTAATTTATTTAGTTCTGCCTCCGCATTTCCTATTCAGGACCCAGAAACTGGGTCCTGAATTTCTCTGACAGATGGTGTCAATTTTTAAAATATAGTGGCTAGCTACCATGTCTTTGCAAATCTATATTTGGAAAATGTGTTCATTGATGGTTACTTAACAATAGTGGTGGACAACTGGACAAAGTATTTCATTAAAATTTTGTTCAAATATAATGACTAGGCATAGCCAATTAGCTATCATTGCCTTCATACTGAAGAGTCTCAGTAAATTAGAAATTGAAATTAATCTAAAGAATATCAGGTACATTAAGAACACTTCAATCAAGTATATCAGTCCATTTCTAGTTTATGATATTGATGGACTATTTTAACTATGTTAGAAAATGTGGCACAGAGCCAGACAGTCCAGGTTGAATCTTGACCACATCATTTCTACTTATAGCCACTTAGGCAAATTTCTTAATCTCTAAGAATCTTGCTTTCTGCTCCTCAATAAAACTTCAATTTTATATAATGCCCAACTTAAAGATCCAGTTAACATATGATAGATTGCAAGGTACTTGGTTATGAAAAGAAGCATAAATGATGAGCTTATTGGGGATAGTCTCTGAGATTCTCTCAGTGAATCTGAATTTTTGTTCCATGCTAAAGTGTGTGTATAAATATATGTATGTGTTTGTGTGTGTATATATATATAAATTGCATAGAAATTCATCTTCAACTCCTTAGCCACACCCCACCTATAAGTCCTGCCAAACTTACTTATTTTACTGTATTACCTAGCATATAAATCTTCTCCCTTTCCCTTAAACGTCAACAATCAACTACCAATTCCTGTTGATTCTACCATCAAAATATGTTTATTAGTTTCACCTTTCCATCTCAAGTGCCACTGCTTTAATTCAAAATCTCATCTTTTTCTCCCAATATACTGCAAAGTTTTCCTAACATATCTCCCTACTTTCAGACTTGTCTGACTCTAATCTGTCCTCAATTCTGCTATTTAAGTAGTTTGCCAGAAAAATTCTTCAAGCCCTTATCTAAATATCAACTCTAAGATTATTAAACTTTTGTACAAAGCTCTCCTCCTGTCTACCAGCCCCACTTCATTTCCTTCTTTTCTCTTTCATTCATTTAATGCTCCAGCCTTATCAAACTATTGTTTGTTTCCCCCGTGCAGTTTCATGACGTTGCAACATGCTCTTCCTTCTGTCTTCCGTTCCCTCTTTTACATCAACTGGCAGATGTCTACTTATCCTCCAGGTTTTAGATTTTTCAGAGTCTCATGCAGACCAAAGTATTTCTCTCTGTGCACCTCTGCTGCACTTGTGCATGCCTCATTAGGGCATGTGTTTCACTGTACTGAAATTGTTACTTTGCTGCCTTAAGAACGGCCAGTATTTTTTCAGCTTGCATTCTTGGTATCTCTCACAGTGCTTGGCACCTTCTAATGTTTATTCAATAATTAATGGTTGACAACCTGAGAAATGACAACACATTACTCTGAATCTAAAGTACCAAAAAAACTCAGAATGACACTATTAGACATAAGTAATATTTATTTGTTTTAATCTTTGAGATCTTTTAGCACTTTGTTCTAACTTCCATTATTGAAATTAATACCATCTGGCTTGGATACTAGAGCATTGTATATGCATATTATATCTTTCACTAGATTTTGATTGTTTGAAGGCAAAGATTATTTGTTGAATTCATCTTTGTGTTTTCCAGGACCTAGCAAATATTAATGTATTAGACATATGTTAAATATAATATATGAAATAGTGTAACTATTAACTAAATGATAGAATTCATGAAGGTAGGGACTATATCTTTTTTGGATTATGCTATATACATACCACATCCTCAATAAGTCATAGTTAAATACAAAAAATCTTTGTCAAGCATAAATATGAAATAAATACCAGATATTTCATCATTATAGAGTTCCCTAGAAGGTTTTATAACTTTAAAAGCAAGTGAAAAAAATGTCTTTAGAATGAGAATTGATTGTATGCACCTATGATCAATGTTAAGACTACCTGGCCTCTTCCAAAAGCAGTTTTATCCTTCTATTTTTGTTTTCACTCCTAAACCATTATGTTATAATAAAGCTTGTCATGCTTTCTTTCATGTTAATCTAAATCTATATCACTTTGATAAATGCATGATAATCTCAGTCTTTATGTCTTTATAGCAAACAACAGGGCTTTCTCCTACCAGGGTAAGCCTCTGCTTTTTTGTTACAAAATTCTTTTGGATAAGAATTTGGGGCTCAGTTAGGGAACAGGAAAAATAAGAAAAACATCCTTTTTTTCAAAGAGCTTTTGATTGAAACATGTTTTAGCTAAATTAGAGGATTTTCAAACCAAAGTGATTCAGATCTAAACAATTTTCTCCAAAAATGATCTGAGACTTCAGTTCTTTTTTGGAAGACTGCTTTATTGTCACTTTCCAGTGATGATTAAACAGTAAGTTTATCCCTGCAGAATTTGGTATTATACTAAATAATAGTCCAATTGCATTTTGTTTTGGACTTCTAAACTGTTTGTCTTAAGATGGCAGTAACTGGTGGTAAGGACGTGCTGGGAGCCAGTAACTTCATTTGCAGAAGGAACCACCACAGAGGGTAAAAGGATTTTCAAAGCTTAGGGGGAATCTCTTTGCTGGGGGTGGACACTCCAACCAATGAACCTAATTCAGCTTTTCCGTTGCTCCTAACTATTCTGTCCTAGGCTACTAATCCTGATTTGGTCAGGAGAATTAGATCAGTTTGCAGCTTAATCCTTTGTTTGAGTTTCTGACTTTTCCCCCAGCCTGGATTTATACTGTAGAACTACAGTTAAGAAAAATATAATCAGGCTTTTGTGTTGGTGCCTACATCTTACCTGTTTGTCTTCTTTTCTCTTCTTCATACCATCCTCCCCCCCAATTTTCATCTATCTATCCAGAAACAAAATATTTTCATTTTATTTAAATGAATGATTAAATGGATTAATGCCCTCCCACAAAAATTACAAATGATGAGGAAGCACATAGTGCAAAAAGTGATTATTCCTTTTGCTGATTTCACCTTCAATTCAATTCCTTTCCCAAGAAATAACTATTATTAATACTTGATATCTATCTTCTCATATTTTATGTACTTAATATATTATGTATAATAATGTATTATATTAATATATGGTGTTATTATATGTTGTTAAATATATTATCCTATGTGTGTGTATAAATATAGGAAGTATTTATGATTCATTTTTATGTAAATGGCATCACACAAATCATATTTTTCTGCAATTTTGCTTTCCCTAAACAATATCTCTTGGAGAGCTTTCTATGTGAATATACACAGACCTATATATCTCTCTGTTTTTTTACTACATAATAATTTATGGTATGGATGACCATAATTTAATAATTTAATCACCTATTGATTAAAATATATTGTTTCCAATTTTTTACCTTTATCTTTATGAAACTAAGAAATGATTTTCTTTATGGCTCTGGATTTTGTATGTAGCTTAGGAATGCCTTCCACATCTCCTACTCATAAAATATTCTCCTTTATTTTCTGGTTATACTTTTTCTATTGTTGATATTTTTTTGCATTTAACTTTGCAGGATTTTTTGTGTAAAGTTTTCTTTCCCTACAAATGGATAGCCAAGATTATTTTTTTAATAATCTGTCTCTTCTTTTGGTTTGAAATTCCATTGTTATCATATCTGAATTACTATATATACATGAATTTGTTTCTATATGCTTTATTCTTTCTGTGAGTCTATTTTTCTTTTCTTACACTAACATACCACTGTTTAACCACCATAGCTTTATTATCTATTTTGATACCTCGTAGGGCAATTTCTACTTATTGTTTTTCTTTTCCCATTTTAACTATCCTCTGACATTTTTATCCTTCCTGGTAAATTTTAGGATCGATACTCCTGATTCATTAAAAGCCTTATTAGTATTAATTTCCTTGAATTTGATGATATTTGACAACTTGAAAATATTGAGAAAGAACACTGTATTTTTCCATTTATTCATTTGTCATTCACTTTTCTGAAAGATTGTTTCAGAATGTATGCATTAATTTATTTCCTATTACTCGTTCAGATTTTTCCTCCATATTATAGGAGGCATCCTTATTGTATTCACAACTTTAATGAGAGTGTTTCTAATGGGAGGTGCCCACTTTCTATATAACTCATACATTGGGTTTTTAGTTTTAAGTAACTTTTTTTCTAAAAGATTTTTTTTAACTATCTGATAATCTTGGATAGCCTCTTATTGCTTATTCGTTTGAGAGATTCTGACTTTCAGTTCTTTAAATTTATACCTAATTATTTTAAATTCATGTCTAATAATTCCAATATCCAGAGTCCATGGTGATCTAAATCTGATATTTGCTACTCTGCTGATTCTCTCCCTCATAGTGACTTGTTTCTTTTTATGTTTGGTTATCCTTCACTGTTGCCTCATCTTTTTGCTATTGCTAATCTGTAAGCATTCTGAGGAACTAAATTCAAAATGCTTTCCTCCAGAGAAGATTTGTGTTTGTTTCTGCAGGGTGGAATGTAGAAATCGACTGTGTTGAGGCTGCTGCACTCTCCGGTTTAACAGTCTCACTGCAATGCTAACACCTTACTGGGCCAAGGCTTAGGTTTCTGATTGTAGCTTTTTTCATTTATGCCTACTGTTCACCATCCCCATTTTAAGTTTGTTTCTTTTTCTCTCTTTTTTTTTTTTCAGACCCATGGAGGTTTTCCTCACTCTGCTGTCTTGCTGGCCCAGCAAGAAAACAGAAATTATATTTTATTCAGAGTTGCATTTCTTTGAAGCAGGAAGGCCCCCTACAAAAACCTAGTTTTTAATGATAATTGAGTCAGAGTTCCCCTGTTCTAGCTGTTTTTGGCGTATTTCTTTTAAAGTTGTTGTTATATAACTAAGTGAATAAATTTGTTTTAATGTAAAGTTAATTTACTTTATAAATTAGAAGAGGAACTGTGATCTTTGAAAGGTAAAGTTAGAAAAACTTTTTAAAGATGGAGAAAATTTCTGTTGTGATTTTTGTTATGTGAACAATGATAGTGGCAAAGAATCAATTTAATTGAAATTTTAAAATACTCCAGATGAACTTTTGTTCTGAAAAAAGAAATCACCTGAAATAAAATGTTGGTATTAGTTAAATTTACTGCCAAACTTGAACTGAGAAATCAATGAGATTTCTGCAGAACAATTCAGTATTAGGAATCCTTTTGCCTCTTTCAAGGTCAATGATAGAATACACAAACAGACACATAATAGAAATCCAAGTCTTACAGCTGTATGTCTTCTCTCATTTCTGTTGAAAAGAACTGAGAAAAAAAGAAGATAACAGTTATGGTAGCAATTTAAGGATGAATAGCAGAGGAGAAGATTTTAATTTCAGACTAATATTTTAAGTTTGATTTCAGTCTTGGGGAAAAATAGTAAATATATTTCTTAAAGAAAGAACTATTATATGACTTTATTATATACTTTAAGAAGTATTCAGTAGAATGCTTCTGCTAGCATATATCATGTCAAACAAAATTGCCTTTAAGCATTTACTGATTATGCTTTTGTGGATTATTGAAAGGCTTAAATTCTCAATAAATAGACTTGTTAATACATAAAAGTGTATTCAAGAGAGCCAATGCCCTCCGTTCCTGTTATCCTATTATCTGCAAGTAGGCTATCCATTTTTGTGGATTACTCCCGGAGAGCTGGGCTGCTGCACTGCTGTCCTCAAAATCCCCTAGCAATATACACACACACACTCTCTCTCTCTCTTTGTTTTCTTATTGTTATTTTACATCTATCTCCTACAGCATGGCAGGAGTTAGTAGTAAATGTTTGACGAAACCAAGCAAGTCTCCTTTAAATGCAGTCATCTGAGTTTGTTTTCTACTTCTCCCTCACTTTTATGTCATTATTAGGATATTATGAATCTTTTTTTCTAACTACTTTAAATTAAACTTGAACCTGTTGCCAGTATGCAAATTATGCTGATTTGGTTTTAAAAAGTGCACTGAAAACAGATTCTCTATCCGTCCATACATCTATTTATGCACCAACCTATCCATGAAGTTATCCATTTATAAATGTAATATTTGTAGTGCAAAAGAAAAGCTTTATTTATTATGGTTTTATTATGCCTATGTGATAACAGTGATACTGTCCATCTCTGGCAGGGAGCAGAGAATTCTTTAACAAAGCTAGACTGAAAACATGGCGATATCCTACATTTCTTTAATTTAATCCTCACAATACACTGTCTTGAATTTGTTTGAATTATTGTTATTTTAGAATATTTAGATAATGGATTGAGCAATTTGGCTACATTCTAGACAGAATTGTCAGAATTTCAGTGCTGGCGGGGTGCCTTTCGCAGAAAGGTGAGGAAATGGAGAGGTAAAAACACATACCTAAGCTGACAAACATGACCAGTATTAAAACTAGGATCCAGGGGTCTGTAGTCTTAATGCACTGTTTTCTGGATTTGTTGTATGTAAATAATATAGTGTTTGCTTATAATACTGCATTTTTAAAAAGTTGACAACTGAAACAAGGTGAAGATTATGCAGAAAAATGTCATCATCTTGCGATAAGCTAAATTTTGCTTTAATGTAAAATCATAGGCTTAAGGTACTTATTTCTGCTGATACAAAAATGAAGGTGAAACACAGAGCCCTCACATGTGTCCTTTCAAGAACAGGACTTAGTAAACCTGAGTTTGGGCAGATATCACAAATTCTCAGGTGTCATGATGTAAATAGATACGGCATAGTTTAAATGAAAATTTGTGGAAAATATGAATAAAAAGAACCAATTATTTGATTATAATTTTTAAGTTTGGAGTTTGTCAACTTTAGGATATCTGGAATAAAAATTTATGTTAAATATACTCCTTTCTGCACAGTGGCCTAATTCTACTTCAGAAGTTAACTTGAATATAAAAGAAGGTGAGAGGGCAAGATTCTCAAATAATGACTAGATATTTAAGTGACATTTTTGTCAAGGACTTGATTAATAAAACTGTATTAACGTGAGTTATTTTTATGATTAAAAGGATATAGTCTGATTAGGAAAGAAGGGGAATGTAGTTATCTGGCTTAAAGCCAAGCCATATGATATTACTAATTAAGCTGAGAGAAAGATTTTCTGTTCAAAGAGATTAGCATTGACCTTAAAACTAAATAGAGCAGTTAAGATATAATACAATGGAAATAACTGGGAGATTCAAAAAAGAAAATCACACAACTAATGTCTGAGCCCCATCCTCAGAGATTCTGATTTCATTGGCCTGGGAAAAAAGCTCAAACACCATAGGTGTTTCTAATGTCAAGTTTAAGAACCACTGGTAGGGAAAACCAAAAACATATGAGGGGGTTACATATCATCACCTAATTTCTAGGAGTATGCTGGAACACCATTTTCTGTACTGATGGCTGTATATCAACACTGTTGCTTGATCTCCAGCAGAGAGCAAAAGTAGAGAATTAAAGATGGATGGTGGATTCTAAGCAAAATTTATTAATACACACATTTTGATAAAAATATTTCTAGTTTTGATTTCTAATAGCAAGAAGTAACCTGTTGTAGACTAGAGAGGTTATGGCTCATTTGTTTGTAAATTTTCATATAATTTATGTGACTAAATGTCAATGAAATATTAAAGCCAATATAAATTACTTGAACAACACAAAGGAAAATAATTCTGGGGAAATTATAATTCATCGATACTGTTGAGTTGTTGTCAATCTATACTTACCTATACCCCATATAATTATTCTCACATGAGGTTAGTTTCTATTTCTTAGAAGGACTCTATACTAAATAAGACAGGATTTTGAATTTTGAGGACATGATTATCATTAGTATTATGAATGTTTGAAAATGACCTAGATGTGTCTAATCTTACAGCTATAACATTCAAAATTAGAACTTATCAATTCTATTTATTTTTAGAATACATTAAAATGTGTTAGTTCTTACAGACTTTATTTTTTTGAAGATAAGCATTTCCTCAAGAGCTGCCAGATGTTTAAATTAAAAATATTTTAGTCATGATTAAGAATCAGGATGAATTCTTTTTTTTAAAAATTTTATAATTGACAAGTAAAAATTGTACATACAGTAAATAACATGGCGTTTTGATACACATATATATTATGAAATGGCTAAATTAAGCTATTTAACATATGCATTGCCTCATATACATATCTCTTTTTTTTGCAGTGAGAACATTTAAGATCTACTCTCTTGGTGATTTTGAAGTATGTCATATATTATCATTAACTGTAGCCACCATGATGTACAATAGATCTTTTCATTCATTCCTCCTGTCTAACTAAAAATCTGTGTCTTTTGACCAATGTATCCCTAATCCCCTACTTCCTCAGCCTCCATTAACCACTATTCACTCTGTTTCTATATTGAGTTCAACTTTTTTTACACTACACATATAAGTCAAATCATGCAATATTTATCTTTCTATGCTTGGCTTATTTCACTTAACATAATGTCCTCCAGGTTCAACAGGATGAATTCTTTAATAAAAAGTTCTTGCAAAGAAAACACAATCTTCTCTATAAATATATTTTCTTTGGGTTAGAAGGATTGGTAATGCTATTTATCTGGTAGGGATTGACTAAGTCAGTACAAACTTGTGACAAAGGTTGGTAGGTGCCAAGGTTGCATCATGTATCAAGCATAATTATTTCAACCAGATATTTGAAAATGTCCCATAAAATTTCATCGTGGATTATATGAGATCTGCAACTGGGTCAATAACTGTGTAGAAGTGAGGCAGATTTTTTTTTGTGGAAGTGCTACATTCTTGCATCTATCCTACCTAATCTTTTCATTAATTACCTGGATAAGGACATAGTTATTAGGTGAGCTGTAATCTAATTCAAAAAATATTTATTGAATAACTACTGTGTCCTATGGGTTGTGTGGACCAATCAGGGAGAAATTGTCAATATAATTATTAATAAATTGGGATTCAAAATGATATCATCACATTGAAACTCTAGACCCAAACTAGGAAAATCCTAGTCTTGGCTTAAAAAATCATATCTCTGAAGAAAAGATCATAGACATCTGGGCTGATGATTTGTTCATGGGAATAAGATCTAGAGTTTTGTTTAATCAGGACCTCAAGGTAAGTGAAAAGCATGATGGAGGGTCTTAATCAGCTAATGCAAAAATAGGCTGCTTTAAAGAAATCATAGTACCTGTAATGATTAGAACACACTTGACATATTGGCTCAATTCTGAGTGCCTTGCTTAAAACAGATCCTTGAAGACCCTAAGATGCTCAGAGATAGTTACTTATATTAGTGTTGAAATAATTAATGTATAAGTATAATATTTAAAATATAATAACCAATAAGACTAAAAAATTAAAATGCTTAGCTTGAGAGGAATGGAAAGAGAACACAAGAAAAAATGTAAGTAATTTCTTTCAGGGGCAAGTCAATAGATATATTTATGAATAACATAGGCACTATTTATATATATGTATACACACACACACACACACACAAAATGAGATTATTTAATGTTATGGAGAAAACCTTAGCTCAGGAAACATTAAAGAGTAAAAGAAGGTTGTTTCCAAGGAGTGGAACTTGGGGTAGAGAGAGATATGGGTTGAGATTAAAAAAAAAAAGCCCTTCAGTGCTATTTGATTTTACACAATAGATGCGTCCTACTATGGTTTTTAAAAACAAATGAGGTCTGAGTGACTACCCTCTTCTAGAGAGAAAGTGGAAACAAAGACAAAGTGAGAGAGAATCAAGAGGCTATCATGGTAGATGGTAATGGGATCGGAAAACTGATAGTAAGATCGTGGAAGGAGCTGTGATCATTTATCCTGGAGAAAAGGGGTAAGAGGAGGCTTATGCAGATGTGGGAAGAGGGTAGAATAGAATCAAAAGGCAGAAGAGGATGTCTTTGGCTGAACATATTTATTAATAATAGTTATTGCAGAGATTCTTACCCTGCAGATTCTCAGGACCTGTTAATATGTATGTGAGGTATGTTTACCTATGTACCCAAAGAGGTTATATGGAAAATTGTGTGCATATATGGGTATATGCATCTGGGGAGGGAGGAGAGAACCATCATTTTCAACAGATTTTTTTTTCCAAAGGAGTATATGATTTAAAATAAGTTAAGAACTATGAGGTTACCTGCCTTGTGGGGTAAGAAGCATTCATTTAAACAGAAATTCATCATTTATAGACAATTTGAAATACTTCTCATAGTGGATAAGATAGACTAGTTTATTTGAAAGAACGGTTCTGCTTTTAGGTTCTAATATTTACATAATGAAAAAAATAATAAAATAAATTTAATAATAAAGAGCATTTATTGAATACATTACAGGCTGGTCATCAGTTAAGTGCTTTTCATGGACTCTAATTTAATTCTGATAGCACTGGATGAAGTAGATACTACATTAAACACTCAGAGAGAAAAAGAAACTTGCTGGCGGTCACCCTATTTGTAAGGGACAGAGCTGAGATTAGAGCCCAGGAAGTCTGACCCTACAACTTTCCTGCTAATTCGAATGGAAAAATAGGAAAACTAATTATGTAATTTCTATTGAATCTAAAACAACCTTTTTCTTGAGCAAGGATTCAGTGTTTGCCTTCTACTACTATCCATTGCTAAATGCATGTCGTTTATGTGTCTTGACTGTGTTTGAATAAGAATTTAATATCTATGTCTTATTTGAACTTGATTTCATTTAACACCACTTCTTTTATTTTTTGGTGAAATAAAATAACTGGCATTAAATGAAATCATATATATGTGTGTGCATATATATATATATATATATATATTTATAAAGAGAGAATTGTATTAGTTTTCTATTGCTAGTGTAACAAATGAGCACAGACAGCTTCTTGAAACAACACTGATTTATTTTGTGTTTCGTAGGTTAGAATTCCAACATGGGACTCACGGAGCTAAAATCAAGGTGTTGGCAGGGCTGTGTTTCTTTTTGGAGGCTTTGGGGCAGAATTCATTTCCTTGCCTTTTCTACCTTCCTTGAGTTACCCTCCCCTGACCCACCTTTTTCCATCTTCAAAGCCAGCAACACTAGAAAGAGTCCTCACATTGCATCACTCTGATCTAATTTTCTGTCTCTGTCTCGCTCTTCCACATTTAAAGCCCCTTGTTGTTACATTGGACTCACTCAAATAATCCAGGACAATCTCTCTACCTCAAAGTCCTTCATATCTGCAAAATATCACTTGCCACATAAGTAACGTATTCAGAGGTCCTAGGGATTAGGACACAATCATCTTTGTGGGAACATTATTCTGCCTACTGCAAGCATATACTAAATGCCAAGCCCTAAACCAGGGACTGAGATAAACCCCAATCCGTTTCCTAGAGGAGCTTACAATTTAGGAGATATTTAAACAGGTAACTGAATATACAAAATAATATATTCTATGTCAGAAGTGTGAACCAATCATAGTACTATGGAGGAAACAACTGTCTGCCTGGGGTTGAAGGTGAGCTGAGAAAAAATTGGCTAAAAACATAGAATTATCTTTGACATATTTATATGATTTTATTATGTTTTATCCAGGTGTTGAGACTCTGGGATATTCAATACCAGTTGTCCATCCAGAGGATAGCTTGTTCTTTCCCCAAAAGTCAGGACTTCAGATGTCTCTTCCACTTTGATGAAGCCCATGGACGACTTTTCATCTCATTTACTAACCAGCTAGCATTGTTGGCAATGAAAAGTGAAGCCAGCAAGAGGGTGAAAAGCCATGAGAAGGCAGTCACTTGTGTTCTTTACAATTCTATCCTGAAGCAGGTAATGATGCTTTCTTTTCCGTCACTCTCCTAAAACATTCCTATGTCCTCGTTTCCTTAATTCGATCTAAGGTAAAACTGAAGACAAATCTAGAAAAAACAAACGTGGGGAAGAAATGATTTAACAGCCATGCGCTTTTCTGCAATAACATATGTTCAGGTCGATTTGAAGAGTGTTTTTCTTTTTAACCAGTGACCACAGCAGCACTGATGGGGTTATAAGGAATTACAACATTGCAGCTAAAACAAACACAACATGTAATATAATTGAACTTATCTTTGTTACCCACTAGTCTTGAGCCAAAGGCAAGCAAACCTGGTTGTTCTCCTTTATGAATATCATCCTCCTGTACCTCTGTGGAAAGTTCTGAAATATGCATGAAGTGTAATTAGCAGAGATGCATTTTGCCAGCATATTTTACACCGATGGCTCACAGTGGCAGCCTGGAATGTATTCATAATAAAATGATTCAGTTAAGTGTGCTGCCACTTGGTATGCAGCACGAGTGTTGTTTGTCTCACCACCACTTTAATGATGCTCTGCAGCCTTTGCTTAGGGGACTGCTACCTGCATCGCAATGAAGAAGCAGGGCTCCCTTGGAGCAGAGATGCTGCACAGACCGCAGCCCTTCTTAGAGGGCAGGAAGATCCAGCCGGGGAGGCTGTAAGAGGCTCAGTGTGGGACTGAGGCTCAGGCCTGCGGGTATTGTGGAGGGAGCAGGCACCGTTGGAGGCTCGTCTGATGCAACGATCACCTCAGGCCTGATGGTAGCAGCACAGCAGGAGCCAAGCAGAAAGCAAGTCTCCAGCTTATGGCCAATTAAACAATAATTCCAACCCATTCTTTCTTTCCCCTTCTGCACTGGCGTAGAAATGAGTAGTTCAGAATTTGTACAAGGGGTGGAAAGCCCTCTGTTAGTAATGAGTAGTGTTTTATGTCACTACTTTAAACACCATTTTCTGGTTATTCTAGGAGATAAAATCCTTTAGAAAACAATGCATTTTAAATTCCATCTGCGGAGAAATGTTTTACTGAACTTTACGAAGGCAACCAGTTAATTCGGCTCCCTGGTGGCCACTGAGAGATGTGTTTGTTTCCAAGAGAACATTCTGCTAATTGAGATCTGCAAAGTTGAAAAGCTATGTTTCTGTGTGGATGTTAAGATCCTATGTTGCCTGGCCGTAACAGGAGCAATATTCCATGAGAAATTTAGAAAATGGGACACAAAGAGGATCTGAAATTTTCCATTTGAGACATAAATATTACCCACATTCCCATCAGCCAGTGATATCATATCATTTTAGAGTAATTAGTCAAAGCAAATCAAACAGTTTTGGGCAAGTATCAGGTGCCAGGAATGAAGAATTGACGATTAATAAACTATGGTTTCTTTCCCTTGTAGCTCAGAGAGATTCAGCTCTGTAAGGGCAGGTCCAGGTAGTGCGGATTGCTGGGCAGGTGCTCATTACACGATTGTGCATTGAAAGGGAGGCAGACGCATGTCTAACAAGGAAACGAGGGGATGCGGTAAAATGAAGTAGAGGTAAAAGTAAAGTGGTTTCTATGGAAAGTGATCAATTCTGCCTGGGCCTGGGGCAGGCTCGGAAAGCTAGAGTGGAAATCTATAAAAGGAGAAGGAAGGAGTTCCAGACAAAAGATACAACATGAACCTCTGCAAAGAAGCTTGAGCACTCATAGTTCATATTCGGGAAAGGGTTTAGGTAGGGCTAGTTTGGGAGTACTTAGCAATGTTGTGGGGGAGTTGAGGCAGTAAAGGGAGCTTAAAGTCAGACTGTGAAGGTCATTCATTGAATGTATCGTGGTCTGGTCTTGGAAAAATAAAGCATAGACTTGAGGTTAAAACAACAATTCTCATAGCATGATCTCAAACCCCTGGGGGACTCAGATCACCTCAGGGAATCAATGTGCCCAATTCAGGTCATGGTTACACTACAAGCCCAGACTTCACCACTATGCAATATATCCATGTAACAAAACTGTACTTATACTCCTTAAATTTATACAAATTTAAAAAACCTATTTTTATCATAGTATTAGTTTGTTGCTTGTTTTTTAAACTCTCATTCTCTCACAAGTGTACAGTGAAGTGTTCTGGAGGATACATGATATGTGATGAGATCTTTGCTCTGATAGCTAAGGGAATATGTGCTCTTGTATTCTTGTGCTTTAATAATTTCTGTTGAAATTTCTAATGTGATAAATATATATACATACATGTTTATGTATATATATTTGTATGTGTGTATATATGTGTGTGTTTATCTGTAACCCACATAAATGAAAGCTATTTAGATTCTTCACTAATTTTTAAGCATAGAAACAGATCTCAAGACCAAAACTTTTGAGAACTGCTCAGTTAAGGAGATGGGGGTTCAAACTGGGCAGAATACTTAACCTATCTGAGCTTCCGTTTACTGGGTTTTAAAAATGTGTGTGTCTGTGGGGGTATAGGAATAGTAATGGCAATGACACGTGCCTCTCTGGCATCGCCTTGCTCCGGGTGGCCTCTTCAAAGCCGTCCTCTTGCCTCCCACGCTGCCAGCTCTCCAGCTCACCATACCTCTTAGGATGAATTTTGCTGCTTTATGACACCTCTTTTTCTTATTACCTTCTTGAGATTCCTTAATCTTTATTTTAACCTTGTGTCATGTGATAACAAATGTTAGAAAGAATTAGAATGGGAGACGGGTACCCTGAATTGAGGCTGATCCCTGGCCCTGTTCCTCCTCAGGAATATGCCCAGAGGTGAAAAAGTACTTTATCCTCCTTCTTCTCTTCTTTGTCATTAAAGTTGCTTCTTGTAAATATTCAGTTGCAAGGCTCAGCTTTGGTCCTCTCAGCTCGCTGAAGTATCCAGGGCCATCTCCAGCCACACTTACCTCTCCTCTCTCTAAGCATTGGTCACATTTTTAGTCATCTTCCTAACGACCTAATTAAACTTAGTTTTCTCTTTTCGTATGCTTTTAGTGTAAGGGAAAGATCCTTGTCTTCCGCTTCTGTATTTCTTCACAGCTCCTAACACTGACTGTTCTGAGCACAAAATGGTTGCTCAACTGCTAGATTTGGTTGATTATTGCATTTTTCATCCCAAGTTTAATAGGAACCCATGGTTTTTTAGTCTACTGGCTCTTGCTCTTTGGCTATTTGGTTTAGTGTCTTTCTTGAAGACTTTCCCTTTGTCTGAACGTAATGGAAACCTTCCCTTCTATTGTTGTCATTTCAACATGTTGCCCACACTTCATTATTATTTCATTGTATTTGGACTTCAGTGGGGGCCTAACATAATTCCTATGTAAAGGCAGCTTAGCACATCACTGTGACTATTCTTTATCTTCTTACCTTGTAGTAGCCTTGTATCCTAATCTAAGGAAGTGCTGCTAACCCATGCAAAGTCTTTTAAAAGGAACCACATACTTTATTTCGCTTGGCAAATCTTGCCTTCACTGCTAGTAGCAGAACAAGTTGGGACTGGATGAGGGAGTCTCTGGAATGTATCATTTTGAAAGAATTAAAGTAACTCAATATCCTGGAGGTAATTCTAATGAGCCATCTTTGCACTGAGTTTTTAAATGAAGCTTTTCTTAAAAAAAACCCATGAATGTTAGAAAACTTTAAAACATATATTTCTAGATATCACATAAACTGAAAAAGATAAAATTTTTGTATTGTCACTGTGATTTTCATCCTAATGATATAGGTTTATGGAATTTTGTAAAATAGATAATGTTTCAGTTTGTCTTACATCTTGGACACATTATGGTCAAGCTAGACATTTAGGTATCATCAAATTTAACAGACTAATATTTACTATTTTTGTTATTGAAATAACTTTTTTTGTAACTACATGCAAAAAATTGCATACTTATTGTAAGAAATTAGAACAATGCAATAAAGCTCAAATAAGGAACTAAATAATGCTGAAATGTCAACATCTTCTAAACATTTCTCTGTGCATAGGCTATTTTACATAAATGTGGCTCTGTAACCTACTTTTTAATTCAATAATGTATTGGAATATATTTCCTTGCACGTAAATGTAGATCGAATTTATCATTTTTAAAAGGCAGCACAGTATCCCATTTTATGTTTGTATCATAATTTGCTGATCCATATCCCTTGGTGGAGACTTTGTTATTATGAATATTTTTGTGTGCATAAATACATGCACACTTATGACTTTAATCTCCTTACGGTAAATTTTTAGGAATGGATTTCTGGGTTAAAGGAGTGTGTATCATATAATTTGATAAGCAAATTTCCTCTCAGTATCTTACCATTTTATTCCACCTCTAACAGTGAACATATCAATCACATACATGGTTACATAAAGAGATTTATCATTCAGTGGCTGTCTGGCTTCCTGTAGCAGGACTCCTGAGATCTTTGTGGGTTCTCATAATCAAGAGGTATGTTAGATTTGCAAATTTGAAGACTGACCCTTATTCACTGTATCCACAGTGGTACAGTTTCTTGAGGATCGATTCTCACACTATTACAGAAAATGTAAGACCAAATCATTCATGAAAAATACAGGCTGGCCCTGATTCCATGCCTTAGCTCCTATATAGCACTTCTAGATCCACCCTGGCCCAGAAGGGAACCACTGCCATGGAGGGAAGGACCCAGTCCTGGCAGGATTCACCACCTGCTGACTAAAGAGCCCTTGTGTTTGAATAAACATCAGAGGTAGCCAGGCAGCAGTCACCAGAGGCTTTGGGTGAGACTGGGCTGGCTTCAAGTGTGCCTTTGTGCAGTCTCAGCTGTGGTGGCCATAAGGGAGTGCCCATGTCACTTCCTCCTTGCTCCCCTTAACTCCATCAGCCCATAACATAGAGTGAGGAAAGAGAGTGAGAGACTTTGCCTGGTAATCCAAGGAATCCTTCCATATCTTACCTGAGTCCACCAAGGTGGTACCACCAGGAGACTGGAAAGCCTAGAAGAAATGGCTGCATTCCTAGACACAACCTATTAAGATTGAGCCAGAAAGAAATCCAAAACCTGAATAAACCAATAACGAGTAACATGATAGAAGCAGTAATAAAAAGCCTCCTATCAAAGAAAAGCCCAGGGCCCAACAGCTTCACTGCTGAATTTTTCCAAGCATTCAAAGACCTAACACCAATCCTACTTAAATTATTCCAATAAAACAAGGATAAGGGAATACTCCAAACTCATTCTACAATGTCTGTTTCACCCTGATATCAAAACCAGACAAAGACATAACAAACTAAGAAATCTGTAGGCTAATATCTTTGATGAGCATAGATGCAAAAATCCTCAACAAAATACGAGCAAACTGAATTAAGTAATACCTTAAAAGGATTATTCATCATAAGCAAGTGGGATTCATCCTAGGAATTTCAGGATGATTCAAAATATGTAAATCAATCAATGTGATACATCATATCAATACAACAAAGGACAAAAACCATATGATCATTTCAATTGATATTAAAAAGCATTTGATAAAATTCAACATCCCTTCATGATAAAAACTCTCAAAAAACTGGGTACTGAAGGAACATTCCTCAACATGACATAAGCCATATATGACAGACCCACAGCAAGTATCATACTGAATGTGGAAAAACTGAAAGCCTTTCCTCTGAGATCTGTAATAAGACAAGGATGCCCACTTTCATAATTGTTATTCAACATAGTACTAGAATTTCTAGCTAGAGCAATCAGACAAGATAAGAAATAAATGGCATCCAAATTGGAAAGTAAGAAGTCAAATTATCCTTGCAGATGATATGATTTTATATCTAGAGAAACCTAAAGACTCCACAGAAAACTATTAGAACAAATAAACAAATTCAGTAAAGTTGCAGGATACAAAATCAACATATGAAAATCAGTAGCACTTCTATATGCCAACAGCAAGCAATCTGTAAAAGAAATAAAGAATGTAATCCCATTTACAATAGCTTTGAATAAAATAAAATACCCTGGAATAAACTTAACCAAAGAAGCAGAAGTTCTCTATAATGAAAATTATAAAACTCTCGTAAAGAAAATTAAAAAGGACACAAAAAAATCAAAAAATATTTCATGCTCATGGATTGAAAGAATCAATATTGTTAAAATACCCTTACTCCCCAAAGCGATCTACAGATTTGTTGCAATCTCTGTCAAAATTCCAATGACATTCTTCACAGAAATGGAAAAAATTATTCTAAAATTCATATGAAACTACAAAAGACCTGGAATAGCCAAAGCCATCCTCAGCCAAAAGAACAAACCTGTAGGAATCACATTACCTGTTTTCAGACTATACTACAGAGCTGTAGTAACCAAAACAGCATGGTATTGGCATAAAAACAAACACATAGACCAGTGGAACAGAATAGAGAACCCAGAAATAAATCCTCACATCTATAATGAACTTATCTTTGACATAGTTGCCAAGTACATGCTTTGGGGAAAGGACAGTCTCTTCAAAAATGGGTGCTGGGCAAACTGAATATCCATACACAGAAGAATGAAATTAGAACCTTATCTCTTGCCATATGCAAATATCAAATCAAAATAGATTAGAGACTTAACTATAAGAACTGAAACCATGAAACTACTAAAAGAAAACATTTGGGAAATGCTTAAGGACATTTGCCTGGACAAGGATTTTTTGAGTAATACTCTCAAGGCACAGGCAACCTAAGCAAAATTGGACAAATGGGATTTCATCAAGCTAAAAAGCTTCTGCACAGCAAAGAAAGCAATCAACAAAGAAGAGACAACCCACAGAATGGGAGAAAATATTTGTAAACTACCCATCTGACAAGGTAATTAATAACTAGAATGTATAAGGAGCTCCAACTACTCAATAGGAAAAGAATCAAATAATCTGGTTAAAAAATGGGCAAAAGATCTGGTTAGACATTTCTTAAAAGAAAACATACAAATGGCCAACAGGTAGAAGAAAAAATGCTCAACATCATTAGGCATCAGAGAAATTCAAATCAAAACTCCAATGAGATATAGTCTTACCCCTATCAAAGTATAGGCAATAATGAATGTTAGTGAGGATGAGGAAAAAGGGGAACCCTTGTACAATGTTGGTGGGAACATAAATTAGTGCAACCACTATGGAGAACAGTGTGGAGGTCCTCAAAAAACTATTAATAAAAATAAAACTATGCCGGGTGCAGCGGCTCACGCCTGTAATCTTGGCACTCTGGGAGGCCGAGGTGGGTGGTCTCGAGCTCAGGAGTTCGAGACCAGCCTGAGCAGGAGCGAGATCCCATCTCTACTAAAAATAGAAAGAAATTATCTGGCCAACTAAAATATATATATGGAAAAAATTAGCCGGGCATGGTGGCGCATGCCTGTAGTCCCAGCTACTCGGGAGGCTGAGGCAGTAGGATCGTTTAAGCCCAGGAGTTTGAGGTTGCTGTGAGCAAGGCTGACGCCACGGCACTCACTCTAGCCCGGGCAACAAAGTGAGGCTCTCTCTCAAAATAAATAAATAAATAAATAAAAATAAATAAATAAATAAAACTACCATATGACCCAGCAATCCCACTGCTAGGTATATATTCAAGAGAAAAAAAATCAGTACATTGAAAGATATCTGCACTCCCATATTTATTGCAGCACTATTCACAATAGCCAAGATTTGGATTCAACCTAAGTTTTCATGAATGGATGAATGGCACATATACACAATAGAATATCATTCAGCCATCACAAAAATGAAATCCTGTCATTTGCAATGACACAGATAGAACTGGAAAATGTTGAGTGAAATAAGCCAAGCACAGAAAGACAAATCTCCGATGTTCTCACTCATTTGTGAGAGCTAAATATTAAAACAGTTTATCTCAAGGAAACAGAGAGTAGAATGATGGTTACCAGAGGCTGGGAAGGGTAGCAGGGAGGGGTGAATAAAATGGGGATGGTTAATAGGGGCAAAAATATAGTTAGAGAGAATGAATAATATTTGATAGCACAACAAAGTGACTATAGTCTACAATAAGTTACGGTATACTTTAAAACAACTAAAAGAGTGGAATTGGAATGTTCTTAACACAAAGAAATGATAAATGCCTGAGGTGATGGATACTCCAATTACCCTGATTTGATTAATACACATTGTATGCCTGTGTCAAAGCATCACATGCACCTATAAATATATATAACTATTATGTACCCTTAATAATTAAAAATAAGAAATTAAAAAAAAATGGAGGCTAGTGAAGGTCACAGGTAAACCCTAAAAAGAATTTTCATTATTAAAAAAATTTCATTATATGTACATGTATAGCAGCTGTACAATATTATAATCCATGCCACAATATTCAAAATTTTATAGTAAATTTTTCTACACCTTAACTTTACTTACAATTTAGAGTTACCTTGTCTAAATTCAGGTTGTCACAGTCAAAACTGCTCTATGTATACATATTGATGTCCAAAATTTTACCAAAAAAAAAAAAATGGCACTCTGTTATTAATAAAATAAGGGCTAGGGTATAATTTTCTTGTGACAGTACATCTCTTGTCCTCTTTTTTGAACACCATTTCTTGGGAATTGAGCTAATTGAGAATCCAAACAATTCAATTAGTAGTTCTCTTGGTAATTGCAAAATCTGAGGAAAGGGAAGAGGACAGGCTTGAAATAAATTTATCTCTACTTCACAAGACAGTATACCTTTTTAGTGCTAGTGCAAAATCAATGAGTTTCTCTTTTGAACAGAACTGGATGAACATTAATGACAATTTTCTCCTTTCCTGCCTTGCTGCTGGGCTCCAAGGGACATACTTCTATTAATACAGCTTTTTGTCATTGGGCAGCTTACAGCTGTAATTTGTTACATGTCAGCCCTGAGGCTGTGTGTTCCGGTCACTGGATGAAGACATGGGAAGTGCACAAGTCTAATAGGTTATACCTGAACATATATGTATACATGCACGTATACATGTGCACACACATACACATATGTTTACTTAATGCAATTAGTTTGGAAGGAATAGCACATTTACATGTTATAAAATTCAAACGGACATGGGGGCATATGATGAAAATTTCCTCTTATCCTGCTGTCTCTATCCACTCAATTTCTTTCCCTGGAGTGAACCGGTTTTATGAATTCATGAGCACCCTTTAAAGTCTCTTCTATGCTTATACAAGTGAATATATATATAGATACAGTTTTATACATAGTTGATCCTTTAACAGCATGGGTTTAAACTGTGAAGGGCCACTTATGTGCAGAGTTTTTTCAATAAATATATTGAAAATTTTTTTGGAAATTTGTAACAATTTGACAAACTCCCAGTTGAACCATGTACCCTAGAAATATCCAAAAAATAAAAAGTTATGTATGTCATGAATACATAAATATGTATGTAGATACTAGTCTATTTTATCATTTATTACCATAAAATATTCACAAATCTATTACAAAGAGTTAAAGTCCATCAAAACTAACACACACAAACACTTACAGACCATACAGTGTACCATTCGCAGTCCAGAGAAATATAAACAAAATAAAGATGCAGGATTAAATCATAACTGCATAAAATTAACTGTAGTACATACTGTATTACTGTAATAATTTCATAGCCACCTTCTGTTGCTATTGTGGTGAGCTCAAGTGTTGTTTAAAAAGCCATGTGACACTAATCATCTGAGTGAGCAGTTCCTTTCCCCAGTAAATTGTATATCACGGTAAAAAGTGATCTCCCGTGATTCTCACATAATTTTCATGTTTAGTGCAATACCATAAACCTTGAATAATATCATGGGACCCATACAAAGTGCCACTAAGTGATGCTGGAACTGCTCCCAAGAAGAAGAGAAAACTTGTGACATTAGAAGGAAAAGTTGAATTGCTTGATATGTACCATAGATTGAAGTCTGCTGCTACAGTTGTCCTTCATGTCAAGATATATGAATCCAGTGTTAAGGAACATTATAAAAAAGAAAAGTCATGAAGCCATTGCTACAGCTGCACCAGCAGGCATGAAAACCTTGCACTTTTTCTGAAATACCTTTTTATCTCATACTGAAAATGCAGCTTTTTTGTGGTGCAGAATTGCTATAAGAAAGCCATACCTGTATGCTCTAATATGATTTGAGAATAAAGCAAGTCATTCTACGACAACTTAAAGCAAAAGGAAGGTGAAGGATCTAAAGCTGGAGAATTTTATGCCAGCAAAGGATGGTGTGATAATTTTAGAATGGGTTTAGCTTAAAAAATATCAAAATAACAGGAGAAACAGCTTCTGCTGACCAAGAGGGAACAGAGAAATTCCCAGACACCACAAGGAAAATCATTGAGAAAATGGATATCTGCCTGAATAAGTCTTTAATACAGATAATAGTCCCCTATCCCCCCCCCAAAAAAAGCCACAAAGGACATTTATTAGGAATAAAGAGAAGGGAGCACCAGGATTTAAGGTAGGCAGGGATAGGCTAACTCAACTGTTTTGTGCAAAAGCAGTCAGGTTTATGATCAGGACTGCCCTTATCTATAAAGTTGCTAACCCTTGTGCCTTGAAGAGAAAAGAGGAACAAACGCAAACTGCCAGTCTTTTGGTTGTACAAGAAGGTTATACAATGAGAACCCTTTTTCTGGATTGGTTCCACTGATGCTTTGTCCCTAAAGTCTGGAAGTACCTTGCCAATAAGGGATGGGCTTCTAAAGTTCTTTTGATATTAGACAATGCCCCTGGCCACCCAGAACCCCAGGAGTTCAACACCAAAAGCGTCACAGTGGTCTACTTCTCCCAAACACAACATCTCTAATTCGGCCACTAGATCATAGGGTCATAAAGTCCTGTAAGGCTAGTTACCCACAATACTCTGTGGAGAGGATTGTCATCCCTATGGAAGAGAATGCTGACAGAGACAGCATCATGAATGTCTAGAAAGATCGCACTATTGAAAATGCCATTATTGTAATAGAAAAAGCCATGAAAGCTACCAAACCTAATGCAATAAATTCCTGCTGGAGAAACCTGTGTCCAGATGGTTGTGCGTGACTCCACAGGATTGGTAATGCAGCCAATCAAGGAAGTTATGAAAAAGATTATGGACATGGCAAAAAAAGATGGGGGGGTGGTGGTGAAGGATTTCAGGATATGAATCTTGAAGAAATTCAAGAGCTAATAGAGGCCAGGCGCGGTGGCTCACGCCTGTAATCCTAGCCCTCTGGGAGGCAGAGGTGGACGGATTGCTTGAGGTCAGAAGTTCAATACCAGCCTGAGCAAGAGCGAGACCCCACCTCTACTAAAAATAGAAAGAAATTATCTGGACAGCTAAAAATATATAGAGAAAAAAATTAGCCGGGCATGGTGGCGCATGCCTGTAGTCCCAGCTACTCGGGAGGCTGAGGCAGGAGGATTGCTGAAGCCCAGGAGTTTGAGGTTGCTGTGAGCTAGGCTGACGCCACAGCACTCACTCTAGCCTGGGCAACAGAATGAGACTCTGTCTCAGAAAAAAAAAAAAAAAGAGCTAATAGACACCACACCAGAGGAATGAACAGAAGACAACTTGATGGAGGTGAGCACTTCTAAACAAGTGCCAGGTGATGAGAAAGAACACATAGAAGAAGCAGTGCCAGAAAACAAATTGATATGAGACTATCTGTTAGAAGGGTTCTGATTAATCAAGACTGCTTTTGACTTCTTTTATGACATGGACCCTTCTGTGATATGGGCACCGAAACCAAAGCACATAGTGGAGGAATAATTAGAAGGGAAATAAAAGAGCAAAACTGACAGAAATCACAATGTATTTCTGTAAAGTTACACCAAGTGTGCCTGCCTGTCCTTCCTCCTCTTCTGTGTCTTCCACCCTGACACAGCAAGTCCAACCCCATCCTCTTCCTCCTCCTCCTTAGCCTACTCAGCGTGAAGACAATGAGGATAAAGTCCTTTATGATAATCCACTTCCACTTAATAAATAGTAAGTATATTTTCTCTTCTTTATGATTTCCTTAATAACATTTTCTTTTCTCTGGGTTACTTTATCGTAAGAATAGAGTATATAATACATATAACATACAAAATATGTGTTAATTGACTGCATGTCATAGGTAAGGCTTCCAGTCAACTGTAGGCTATTAGTACTTATGTTTTGGGGGAGCAAAAAGTTAAACACAGATTTTCAACTGTGCAAGGAGTCAGCACCTCTAACCCTTGTTTTGATCCAGGGTCAACTGTACTCTTTTAAATACATATATAATATTTAATAATTCTTAGCATTTAGGAGTATATGTTATTTTGAAGGCTTTTTACACAAATGATAGCATATTATATGCCCAGAAAAACTGCTTTGTACATTGCTTTTCTACCTAACAATACAACCTAAAGATCATTTTATCTCATTAACTAAAGAGTATCCTTGTTCTTTTTCACAGTTGTATAGTATTCTGTCACGTGGGTGTTTTAAACCTTATTTAAGCATTTAGGTTGATTCCAGTATTTTTTCTTACAAATAATGTAGTAGTTTCAACCTTGCACATGTAACTTTGATACTGGTAAAAAAAAATCTGTGGGATAAATTCCTAGAACTGGAATTATTGGGAAGAGAGTATTAACATCTGTAATCTAGATAGATATAGCCAAATTCTCTGTAAAAGCATCACTAAATCCATCAACAGAATAGGAAAGGACCTTCCTTCAGCCCCTCTCATCAACACAGTCTCAACTGTTTTTAGCAGTGAGTTTTTGTTAGCTATTTTTTAAGAATGAGGGAGTTGGTGTGGTTTTGTAGTCAGGAGGAGTTCCTGATACTTTACACAGAGCAGCCGATTTAACTTCTCTAAGCTTTGACTTTCTTATCTATAAAATAGGAATTATAATACCTACCTTGTACAATTTCTAAAGAACATTATATAAAGATACATGAAACAAAGCAAGGATAAAAGCTAAATAAATATTTGCCAAAAAGAAGAAAGTGATATTTTTTGTCTCCTAGTTCTTGTTGAGGCTTGTTTTTTGGAGTATTTTGGGCCTCTGAACTCTGACCACAGGCAGTGGCTCCTTCCTTCCCTCATTCTGTCTAATCCTTGCTGGCCTCTTTGTCACTGCTTGAACATGCCAAGGACACTCTGCCTCAGGGCCTTTGCATCGCTATTTCTTTTGCCTGGAACTCTTTTCATCCAGGTATCTACATGGCTCACTCCTTCATCTCAGTCATGTCTTTCCTCAAATGATTCTCAGGGAGTTCTTCTCAGAGCTCCCGATTTCGCACCCACCTCCAATGCTCTCAGCTTCCTTCTGAGTTGTATTTTTCTCCATAACTCTTACCACCACCACTGCTTTTATCTTTTATTGCTAATATGGTTGCATCTCTCCTTCCACAACATGTAAGGGAAGGAATTTTTCACTGCTGTACCCTCAGTGCCTAGATCCAGTGCCTTGCATATTAGAGGTATGCAATACATTCAAGGAATGACTTTGAAAGATCAAATTACAAATTAATCTAAGAAGAGGTGAATTCTGAGAAATAAGACATAAAGAACGGCTGCCTTAAAATGTCTGAATACACTGTCTGTACCAGTACTCTCAGATATTATCATTCCCCTCACCTCCCTACTTACTGAGATGTAACTTCTAGAGATTTGATACAAAATGGAAATAATAGAAGTAACCTAGTTTGTATTATGGGACCATAAACAGCACTGACTAAAAAAATTCATAAACGGCAATTAAATCAAATATCTCAATTCCCTGGTAGCCAGCGGCACTCGCTGCTGTAATTTTTGATTCCAGTTCTAGGTTAGACCTAGGACATGGGATGCATAAAAAAGACAACTAAATGCCTACTATTGTTGGAATAGCAAGAATACAATTAGGTGACATGAATACAGCCTCACATCTCTTAGAATTGTCTGATTAGCTGTGACAGCTTCAGATGAGACAAACAAAAAGGAGCCATATATTCCTAAACAGTTATTAACTGAGGTACATAAGATGGAGCATGTTCCCTTCAGAACAACAATCTGCTCCTGAGGCTCATTTGCACTGGAGTGTGGCTATTCGTGACATTTCTGTTCTGCAGACTGTAAGGGCCTGGTCCTCATCAGCTGAGGTCCTGTCTGATAAGAGACAACCAGGAATGAACTGCACACTTAA
Organism: Lemur catta; assembly: GCF_020740605.2. NCBI lineage: Eukaryota > Metazoa > Chordata > Mammalia > Primates > Lemuridae > Lemur > Lemur catta. Next base: position 194,993,083 of record NC_059128.1, on the reverse strand, counting down.
AGGGATTTGGTATCACCAAAATGTGGCATATAAATGTGATGCCAAGACTCATTCTTGGGCTTTATTATTACAAAAACAACTTGCTGAAAATAAAGTCCCCACTTTCTTCATCTGCCAAGTAATGTTAAATGCACTTCTCTCTCACTAAACTTTGAAAGTCTTTTCACCTGCTTTGTTATTTTTGTATTCCAATATTGTCAAAGTAAGAGTAGAGTCTGGTTAATAATGGTTGTTATGTTTGTGACATAGTCAGTTTCAACGCATTGTTTCCCTAAAAACTGAACCGTAAGGCAGATTGCCATACGGTAATCAGAAATCAGACTGGCTGTACACTGTCACCATTGATTCAGATTTCATGAGAAATTGTTAAATGAACAAAGAAAGGTGATGAAAACTGATGAATAGTATGCTGGGGCTCAGGCAGCTGGGCAGGAGAGAGAGAGCAAAGCAGTAAAAAGTGGACATTACTAATTACTGCTTGGATGTCTGCATTAGCTAAAGGTGGTGGGGTGGACGACTAGATGCTGTGTAATGTGGGGAATGCCAGCCTTTGAACAAGTAAGCAAGTCTTTCCTTTGAACATGGCCGTATTTTATTTCATTCTGCTCTTTTGTTTTTATTAGAGAATGCCCATCTTTTGGTACTGAAATGCCTAGCACATAATACCTGCTCATTAGATGCTTTTTAGTATACTGGATAGAGGGAATAAGTTCCAGTGTTTTATAGCACTATAGGGTGACTATAATTAACAAAAATTAATTGTATACTTTTGAATAGCTAGAATAATGGATTTTGACTGTTTCAACATAAAGAAATGATAAATATTTGAGATGATAGATATGCTAATTACACTGATTTGATCATTGCACATTGTATACATGTATTAAAATATCACACTGTACCTTATGAATATGTACAATTGTGTGTCGATTAAAAATAAAAATAAGGCAAAGAAATAAATAAGAAAAAAACCAAAAAAATCTTTTTGGATAGAAATAGTAAAATCCTTCACAACCTTTAACCTTTTCTTAAAAGACCACTTATCGAAATTTTCACACATGCTTGTAAAATTATGTTTTCATGATTTTGACTTTAATGAAATCCAAATTCTTAAGCAATTCTGTGAGGAATTCACAAGCATAATTTAAAATTTCAATGTGCATCTAAAACCTAGTTTCTAAAATATAATTGTCTATATTCACTGTCATGGTTGGAAGAAAGCAAGATACTATTTTTTATCAAATTGATTTAGATAATTTAAATATGAAAAGTGATAAGAACCTAAATTAGAGGTCAGACAAATAAAACTGAGATAAAATAGCAGTACTAACTAACTTTCATGGCTTATTTATGGCTATGCCATGTGCTGTGGTAAGTGCTTTAACAATAGTAGTTGATTTAAACATCATAACAATGGTTTGAGGTAATTACTCAAACCATTATCTCCAGTTTATAGATGAGGAAATTGAGGCTTTGAGAGGTTAAATAATGTGTTTGACCTTAATTTCCAAGGTCAGACAACTAGTTAGTGAGTCAGCTGACATTCAAACTTAGGCATCCTGACTCCGGACCCAATGTTCTTCATCACTGTGTATATTGTACAAACAAAATCAAATAGAAGCACAGTCAGCTACATGGAATGATAATTAAAGTGTTAGGTCATATTATTTCAAAGATCCAGGTTATTTGATCTAGAAATTACACAGTAGTTTAAGGTCAGTAATTAAATATTTAAGGTATTTTTTATTTCACTGAGAGAAAATGTGTAGCATAAATATAGCTTTACATCATTTAAAAAATTCTCATCAGAGTTGTAATTTCAGGAAAAAAGGGGCTAAAAAGGATCAAATGCTCATGATCAGTTCTTTGCTGAGATATAAATGTTGCTAAATGGTGGTGTTTTCTTTCAATCCCACCTCTCCTTTCTACCTCTGGAACTACTGTTAGGTGAGAGAATCTCTTACCTGGGCTATTACAGTAGCCTCCAAATGGTTTTCCCAAAACCTCAGTTTGTTCTCCACTCTGCTTCAAGAAGTATCTTCACAAACCAACCAACAAAAAGCACTACATCACTCATTTCCTTATTAAGAACAATAATGTTGTTTTTAGTCTTTTACTATAATCATAGACTCCATTGTCAATCAATTAAGCTATGGGCCCCCTCCTAGTAAAATTACCTTTATACATTACTCAATATTCTTTGATATTACTTACTAGAGATTTCTAAAATTCCATTTCCAGTTTGCCTGTCCTTTGATATCCCATCATATTTGTCCCTTCAAATACTCTGCATGCGGGCACCATTAACCTTCCTATTGTTTCTCATGCTTGGAATATTCTCCAAGCCCTCTTCTAAGTGAACCCTTAATTGTCTGGGATACTATGTTGGAATACACAAGGACCTTGTGATGTGGCTGTCATAGACAGCCCAGGATTCAGACCTAGTTATATAAGTTTGGGAACACTACTTAGCTGATTTAAAATCTCAATTTCAACATTGGTGAAATATAGTTGTAATGTTATTTCACTGAATTTTTATAAAGATCAAATGATATAATGAGTATAAAGGGCTGAGCACTTTATTATAAATGCATGTTTCTATTTTCAATCCCAGGTGAATTATAACCTTCTCTGTGAATACTGACTTGCCACTCACCCTTTCAATTCCTAACTGCATCCCCCATGCCAGTGAGTGGATTTTGGGTTTTCCTCTCTGGGCTTCCCCAGAACTCAGGGGTAATATTTAACAATTCCTTATCTGTTTCTCCATCTAGACCAGTAGTTCTTAGCTCAGACTGCACATTTATTTATTTGGAGACAGAGTCTCACTCTGTTGCCCTGAGTAGATTGCCTTGGCATCAACCTACATCACAGCAACCTCAAACTCCTGGGCTCAAGCAATCCTCCTGCCTCAGCCTCCTGAGTAGCTGGGACTACATGCATGCACCATGACGTCTGGCTAATTTTTCTACTTTTAGTAGAGAGGGGGTCTCACTCTAGCTCAGGCTGGTGTTGAACTCCTGAGCTCAAGTGATCCTCCTGCCTCAGCCTCCCAGAGTGCTACGATTACAGGTGTGAGCCACTGCACCCGGCCAGACTGCACATTTAAACAACTTTTGGAGCTCTTTAAAAATACCCTTGCTTGGTTCTATTAAATCAGAGTCTCTGGTCTGATATACAAGCGGTGGTTTTTAAAGTTCCCAAAGTGTTTTTTATGTCCAGGTCTAGACTATAGACTCCTTGAGAGCAGGGTTTTATCAGTGAAGACCCATCGCCGTCATGGAGTTTGGCACAAAGTGCATGTTCTGTAAGTGCCTATAGAATGAATGAATGAATGCAAGCATGCATGATGGCCAGCTACCCAGTGTTTCTGAATATATAATACAGTTGATGAACTTCAACCCATTTGATTATGAAAATGCAGCATTCAAATTTAACATATTCTTAATAAATTTACACTTACTGATAATCAATACCGAAACAGAAAAAGAAATGCTTTAAGTTTTCTCAAAATCTAGACATTGTTTCAGACAACTTCCTATCTATGTATTTATATGGTTATTATTTTGTTTTCCAAAGTCATATTAGCTAGTTTGTTTTAACCTATAAATCTCTTAGAGTGTGTCTAAATACCTAGAGCTGAAATTAAAAGTCTACTTGCCAGTATAAGATTTCCTAAACTGCTATATAATACCACTATATAATACTATCCCTTCTAGCATTTGTTTTGTTGCCTTCCTCTGGAAGTGTACGTGTAGATTTCTATTTAACCTGTGTTCAGACCCATCAATAATTGTGTTTTAGCTGTAAAAATACACACAGTTGCTTGAGAAAAGAGAAAGCAAGGGACTAAAGGCATTAAAAGCAATGGCTCTAGTAATTTGTTGAAATTAACTTTTTCCCATAATGGCTGGCAGTGCTTGTTTTCTGAATCCTAAATGGAAGCTAATATGTAACAAACTGTTTCTTTTTATATAGTAAATAGTGTCAGAACACCATGACTAGTAAAATCAGCTTTCTTATCTAACTGCAAAAGATTCATAAGTTTGTTTTCAGTAGGATTTGATTTCAGGATGGCCTCTAGACATTAAGCCGAATGATGGGTAAGGAAAACAGATTCCTATCTTCTCTGATAAACAGGATCATGACTTCATTACCTGAAGTCTGGCCTAGAAATTGAAATGTTACCGGCTTAACAAAAAGAAAGAAAATACATTACCAAAATGTCTCTTAACTGTTGGGGGATCTTGGTAGTGGAAATGCACAGGCTGGATATCTTTGCTGAAATAAAAGTGGTTGATTCTGGGACTGTATCTAATTTCTCTATCATGTTATTTTCTCATAGGTAATCAGCTCTGATGTGGGATCTACAGTTTCCTTCTGGGTAATAGACACTGGGCAGAAAATCAAACAGTTTACTGGTTGCCATGGCAACGCAGAAATCAGCACTATGGCCCTTGATGCAAATGAGACACGGCTTTTGACTGGCAGCACAGATGGTACCATAAAGGTGCGAACACAATGATGCTTTTCCATCCAGATACGAGGGGGCTAAAGCACTATATGAGGAGACATGGCTATAGATATCCTTGGTTTTGCCTTTTTGGTGTTGTAAGAAATGAGATCAGACAAGATAAGAGCTAAATAAGTCAAACTAATAACAAAGCTGCTAGGAAAATAAACCTCTGTGGAAAAATGAATAAATTATTTTTCTGAATAAATTATTTAGAATAAAAATAAACGTGGCTCACTTATTTCAGAAAGCTCCATTTTCAGTGTACTGAATAGAGGACTACTTTGGGGGGTAAGATTCCTGGACAATTTTTATGTGCTTTGGCTAATATCTCTAGTTTTCTTTTTCTAAGCTGATTAAATGAGAGATCAGGGCAAATTAGGTAAACTTTAAAGAACAGCATAGATACAAATTTTTCAGAAAATAAATATTTAAAAGAAAACCTATTTTGTAATTTCCGTTTTTGTTATGTGAAAGCTAGTGAAATAGTGAAGAAGGATAGTTGAAGAAATGATAATAATCTTATTTATTATTCGTCCTAAACTACTTTATGCTTCTATTTTTCTTATTTTGTATCTTTTATTAATTTCTTATGGGAGGAAGGTACTACTTTGGTTTGCAAAATTATCAACTTTTCCTGCAAACCTAGATACTTGCTCTCTGAGACCATGGCCCCCTGTGAGTCTTCTCTGTTCCCTTCAGCCCCGATAGTAATGACAGTCTTTGATTGGAGATGGCTTGTGCCACTCTGAGGCAACAGAAGGCAGTTTCCTGAATAAACTTTTAATAGTTCTCAAACATGTCATAACTGGGGTTAGAAAGGTATTTGACTACCTTCTGTGATGTGGTGTATGATGCATTCAGTTAAACCGAAGGGAAGGGTGATAGAAAGCTCCCTGAATATGTAGGTAGAACATCCTAGCAGTTGGGGGCAAGTATTCAGAGGGATTCCAGGGTGGCAACCATTAGTGTGAGAGAGGTGCTACGCTATGGTGGGTGAAGTGAGAATCTCTGGAAATCAGTAGAACTTGGCCTCTGGGAAAGTTAATGGAATGAGGAGTGGAATGGAAACTTGGGTTTCAGTAATCTCTTTTACAGGAGAGCTACTAAGATGTGTGAAGGTACCAAGACAACCCAAATCCCAGTAGTTAAGGTGAAATAAAAGAAGACTACCTGGAACTGGAATATTAGACAGTGGTTTAGGCAAAAGAAACAAGCTAGTATCTCGTTTACCAGTCCTGAATATGAGACTGAACTGAACAAGGAAGCCAATACATTAGGTTCCATTTACCTCTATTTTGGAAAGTAACTGGGGATATAGACACTAGGGTAAGGAAGAACTTGTAGATGTTGCTGCAATGGTGCCAACTAAGGGACTATGGGGGAAGTCAGATCTTTGCAATACCTATTTGTGGAAATTATTTCAGGTGGACTTGGTAATAGCCATGTTTAGAAGAGAACAAAGTGATATGGTGAAGACTACGTACACCCCTCAAGTCTCAACTCAAGCTTTGACATCTTAGAAGTTAATGTGAATTTGGTAGTATAATCACTGCTTTTGAAGGTGTGTTTATCTTTATCACAATAGCACAACAGACTTCTGAAATCTGGCAACTTCTGTGTAGGACACATAAATCAGAGTTGAGCTGCTCCGGCACTATTCTATGAAGAAATACCGATGAATGACATTTCCCAATCTCATTTATAATTTAGAATCCAAAATCAGTACCTATGTAGTCAAAGACTTAAAGTTTTCTTTCTATTTACCATGACTCTGAAGGATCTCTTTTTAAATTAATTCATGTTTTAAATAATATATGCACACAATAAAATTTTTGAAATATAAAATAGATATACAGTGAAAAGAAAGTCTTGTTCTCACTTCTGTTCCTAGCTCTTCCCCTGAGGTTACCACTGTTACAGCTTTTTTGTGCATCCCTCTGGCCCATGAGTACCATTTGTTTCTTGATGGCAGTCCACTATAAAATGCTGTTCTGCATTTTGCATTTCTCTCTCTTGGACATTGATTCATATGAATGAATACAATAAGAACAATGTTAGTTATTTTTTATTGCATGTTTACTATGAACCAGGCACTGTTCTAAGCACTTTACACACACACACACACACACACACACATCCATAAGGCTGGTACTAATATTATCCCAATTTTACAGATGAGGAAAGTGAAATCCAAAGTGGGAAGGCAACTTACTCAAGGTTCCATAGCTAGTTGAGTTTTGACAGTCTAGAAATATTGAGATGACTCATTTTTCTTAATGGCTATATTATGTGCTACTGCATAGATACTTCATATTCTGATTGTTCAGATCCTTACTAATAATAAGCAATTAGGTTGGTCCCAATCTTTATCTTTTGTAAACAGTGCTGCAAGAATACTCTTGAAAAATGTCATTTCACACATATGAGTGTATCTGTAGGATGATTTCCTAGAAGTTGAATTTTTAAGTCAAAGGGTGTATACATTTTAATTTTGATGGATTGTGCCAATTTGCCCTCTGTGCACAATGTGCCAACAATGTTTTATTGTAGGGCTTGATTTTAACTGTTACTGGATGCTGTTCTTAAAGCACACCCATTGGGCCTGAGTTCTCACTCCATTGCCTCAGTAGGGAAACTAGAACTGCGTATGTCCCCGTTAGGACTGGGTCTGGCATCCACGAGCAACAGGAGGTTTTACTGGCAGAAAATGGGAAACCAAGTACATGATGACTATATTTTGGGCTCTGTGTCAGATGTTTAATCCTCTAAGCATCCTTGAGGAGTAAGGTTCCTGTGTCTCAAATGAGGAAGCAGAAATTTAAAGAGACACACAGTGAAAAATAAGGATTTCAACAGACACCAACATGTGGTTCTTCTTGATTTTATATTATCTCTCCTTGAAAAATACATACTAAGTTATAGATTCTTGAATCAATTGTTATTAGAACAAACTGATAAGAGTTATAAGTAGAGTCTGAGATATGTGTAGTCATGCACCACCTAACATTTCGGTCAACAACCAACCAGATACACCAGCCCTTACTACTGTGTTACAATTGCCTACAGTATTCAGTACAGTAACATGGCGTACAGGTTTGTACCCTTAGAGTCATAACTATATCAAATAGCCTAGGTGTGTAGTAGGCTATACCATCTAGATCTGTGTAAGTACATTCTATGATGTTAACACAATGACAAAATTGCCCAATGATACATTTCTCAGAAGGTGTTCCTGTAGTTAAGTGATGCATGACTTAATCCCCTCACACACCAATTCTGCAGTGAATTCCTCAGAGGACGCCAGTTGAGTGTCCTCTCTTTCTATTCAATTCTGACACTATCTACCTAGAGACAGCATCAGATCCCACAGGTTGAGAGCTCAGTCCCACAAGACTGCCCCCTGCTTCAGATACCAGTTTTAAGCACATGTTGTGATCTTTGCTTCTGAGTAACTGGCTATAAATTGGGGTTCTCAGGACCCCATCCTTGGGTTCAATTAATTTGCTAGTCTGGCTCATAGGACTCAGGGAAACACTTTATTTACATTTATCTGTTTATTATAAAGGATATTACAAAGGATACAGATGAGTGGACAGGTGGAAGAGATGCATAAGGCAAGGCATGTTGGGAAGGAACGTGGCTTTTCCATGCTAGGCATGCTACCCTCCGGCAGCCTCTGCGTGTGTCACCCAGAAGCTCTCCAAACCCTGTTCTTTGGGTTTTTATGGAAGCTTCATTACATAAGCATGATTTATTCCATCATTGGCCACTGGAGATCAACTCAACTTTCAGATCCTCCGCTCTCCCTGGAAGTTGAGGGGTGGGGTTGAAAGTTCTGCTCTAATCATGTTTTGGTCTTTCCTGTGACCAGCTCCCTAATCTGAGGCTATCTAGAAGTCCCCAGTCACCAGTGATGTCATTAGCATACAAAAGACACTCTTATCACTCTGGAGATTCCAAGGGTTTTAGGAGCTGTGTGGCAGGAAATGGGGTTGAAAACCAAATATATATATATGTATACGTATATACATATATATATATGTGTATGTATATATTTCACAATATCTCATAAGAGTAGTAAATATAATGACTAAACTTAAATGGTGAGAGGGCTTTCTTTAATTAGTACATATCCTAAGTGAATCAACCCTAGTTCAGAAAGTACACACAAAATTTTAAAATAATCCTGTTGCACAATATTATTTTACACATTGAAGAAGACATTTTCTCTTCCTGTCTCTAAGGTGGTTTTAATTTTTCTCTTCAAGATATGGGACTTCAACGGATATTGTCACCACACATTAAATGTTGGGCAAGATGGAGCTGTGGATATTTCACAGATCCTGGTTCTTAAGAAGACAATACTGGTTACAGGCTGGGAGAGGTATGATTATGCTTCATGCAAAACTGTAGGAAAGTAAAAGGAGAATGTTTTCATTTGAATTAAAATCTAAAAGAAAAAAAAAACATAGACATCTTAACTGATTCTGGGTCATTAAATGGCTGGTGACCTCGGTTAGTGATACTGTGGTTGGAATCGACTGAATGCTTAGTGAATAAAATATTTTAAGATCACATAGCTTAAGTGGCTTTGAGAAGTGTTATAGGGCTATCTTCTGGCTTTGGGAATTTGAATGTCTTTTTCTTTAACCATTTCAGACGGGAATGTAATACCACTTCCTGAGTTCTAAAAGTTTCTCAGATTTTATAGTCAATGAATTCTTAACATGTAGATTACATTACTTCAGCTGTAAAGGAAGCTTACTGCTTCCTTTCTTGTGACTTATTTCCAGTTGCAGCACAAGAGGAAAATAGCCCACTGAGTTCCGTGTGAACACCTCCTTTGTATTGGTGCAGAAAAGGGCTTTTCACAAGCCGCTTACTCTTCTCAAGGAGCGACTCTTCCATTGCATTGTAAAGAAAATTACTTTTCTTTCTTTTTTTTCATGAGAGAACTAAGGGATCATAAACAGGGCCTTTTCTATAGCATTGTATAAGCACTAAGAAAATGAAAGTGTGATATTTTTTCGAAAATGTATTGTCCATAAATGTAACAGTTCACAAAATATTGCTCTAATAGGTAATTTACCCAACATTATTCACTACAGAATTATTATCTTAATAGTTTGAAGGTAGGATTAAATCACATTTTACACCTAGACAACCAGTAGTATATATTTGGGGATTTTTATTAATCATAGCAAAGACTTTTCTTCTAATGCAAATGTGCATATACAGACTAGCAAACACAATGCTCTACACTTCCTCGTGTTCAAGGGTAGTTTGACAATAAGAAAGAAAGCATAGTCCAGATTATTCATCTTGATAGGAACTAATTCAATCACCCTTACCTTTGAAGGACAAGACTTCACATCTCCGAGAGCAATCATGATCCATTATCTGCTCACAACCACTCCAACACTCTATGAGCTAATGATCTCTACAGTTAAGCTGTGGCAAGGAATAATTTTAATTCTCTAATACCATGGCAGGGTAGATGTGTGATATCTAACTGATTCAATTTAAATTTTAAACATAACAAAAAGGAATTTAAAAAATTAATCAGTTTAATGTAAAACTTGGACATACCTTTTTCTTTATTTTTAGATATCCATACTTAAAAATTAGGACCAAATAAAAGATTTTTTTGATTGCTTACAAAAGGAAATTTAAATGATCAGATGTGTACAGTCACATAAAAGTGGTTTAAAGTAACATCTGATGCTCTCATCTATGTTGGTGGGTGGTCACTTTCTATAATTTGGGTAGGAAGCTTTGGGAAAACTGGAATGAGGGTAAAGAAAGTTGTCATTCTTCCCATCCTCCTCCATCTTTTCCATCTTCCTCAAGAGTGTCAGGGCTTGGAAACCTTAGTTGAAATTGAAAATTGAATTAATACATTCTCAGTTATATTATTCCATTTTTACATTGGTAGATTTAAAACTTATATTTTCTAAGTCAGAGGCTTTATATCCTTTTTTTTACCAGAAGACATTTAACTAAAGAGGCAAGAGGGCAGGTAACTCTTTAGTTATGGTTTGTGAAGGATGGACCATTAAGCCAAGTCCTTCTCAGTTTGGTGATTAGAGAAGAAATAATTGGAAGATTGACAGTCATCTTATTTAGCTTTCTTGAAAATATAGAGAGATGCTGTGAGGTGAAGTTGTAGCTTTAACTTCAGGCTGTATCTAAATACAGATTGGTTCAATTTTTCCCAGGATGGAATAGAAATTACATTTACTGAGTGAGGTACCTAAATATGCCATCCAATTTATTTTATTTCTAGTGCTGTGTAGCATTAGACTGTTTACACACATTATGTAATTTAATCCTTAGCTTCATTTTGGAAGGTAGGCAATATTTTATACATACCTTAAATCTCTATCTTCAGCTGTTGTCTCTCTAAGCTCACTTATCCGTTTGCTTGCTGGCCATGTTTTATTGCAGTCCCAAATTCAGCATGTTCTAAACTAAAATCATTATTTATTTTCCTCTCCAAAACCTACTTCTGTTAGATTTGGAGCTTTAGTTAATTGTCAAAGACCTGGATATCCACCTTGGTTCTTCCTTATCACAACTTTACAACCAAGTAGTCACAAAGTCTTATCTATCTGATACCCTAAATATTTCTGAAACCTGCTCCCATAAGTACCACAGCCACATTATTCAGAGCATCATTTCTATTTGAATGAATGCCACAGTCTTCTAATTTGTACTTTCTTCTAGTAATGCCCACCTGTCACCCCTTAAATAGATTCTATACACTTTAGCCACAATGATTTCTTTCTTCAGTGAATTCTATGTAACCTCCTTATTTAAAACCTGTCAGAGCATCTACAAAATAAATCTGAACTCCTTCTGGCCTGGACCTATTCTTTATTCTCTAGTTTCATTTTCACCTATTTTTGTGTATATTGTAAATTCTACCACATAGCAGCCTGTTGTCAGTATGTTCCCAAACAAACTATACCATTTTACACCACCATGACATTATTCTCTCCCCTTACCTAGAAATCCCTCTCCAATTTTTTTTTCATGTGGCTTACATTTATTCCTAATTCAGGGCTCTTTCAGGTATCTTCTCCACCAGAACATTTCCCTTAAGTCACAGGATGGAAGTAGGCCCCCCTTTTGTCTGTGCCCTCTCTAGTTCCTTGCATTTTATTTAACATAGGTATACATATGTATATATGTATATGTGTGTATGTGTATATATGAGGCATATATATGCTTATTAGATGATCAGTGATATATGTTGAATGATTTAATAATGTTTGTTGGATAGACAGGGGAACTGAAGATTAGGGAGATTAATTACCCATGGTCACATTCCTAGTAAGAGGCAAGAAGCATAGATAGTAAAGTCTATTCTCTCTTCACAATGTCTAAGAAGTCTAAGAATCATCAACCATTTTTTACAAGGCAGGATACTGAGGCTTGGAGAGGCTGGGTAGTTTGGCCAAGGTTATAAAGCTAGCAGGCGACTGAATTAGAATTCTATGCCAAAGTTTATGCTCTTTTCACCACTGCCTTGTGGACTGGGTGCAAATGGAGTCATAAAATCATGAGAAAGCAATTATATTTATTAAACAAATAATTAATTGAGTAGGTTGGTCATTCCAGTCAAAGCTTATAAATCAGTTTTGCACATATAAATAAGCACACACACATATACACAAAAACACATGTTAGCAACCCAAAGATTTGGCTTATTGTATTTTTTCTCCTTTCCTTCCCACAAATATTTTAAAACTATACCAAGGTTGAAAGCACTGAGTTAGAAACTATGGTAGACTGAATGTGAAAAATCATGATTCCTATCGTCAAGGGAATCACATTTTATTTGGCAAGTCAACACACACAAGGTGAGAAATGGCAAGCATCATTGTTTGGTCCTAAGCAAAATAAATCAGAGAGCCCATGTTGGAATACATATTTAGGAATTCATATTTGGAAATATGGTCATTCATATCTAGAGAATTTTTCTGTTAGAAAAAGAGAAGCCTCAATTTCAGAACTCTTAGAAATGTTTCTTACCATTTTAAAAGAAAAGTACTTGGAGACAAAGTTGTGAACCGACATAGGGTCAATTCAAAAATACCTGGTTGAATTCTTGGCCATATTTACACTGGCAAGATTAAATGAATACATAATCAGTTAGCTTTGCATTTGTTCAAAGTAAACATGTAATATGTGTAGTTCTAGTAAAATCAAGTATTCTATTAACAACTATTAAGTTTAAGATTTCATCAAGTCCCAAAATTCTGATTCTATACTTACAACTCCCTAAAACATAAGCTCTTAATTTCCCCCACTGTTTCTTTTTTCTATAAAGGAGAAATCTCTGTGTACTTTTTCCCTAGCTTTATCAAGGTATAATTGACAAATAAAAATTGTATATGCTTACAGTATACAAGGTAATGTTTTGATATCTGGATACATTGTAAAATGATATGATTAAATCAAGCTAATTAACGCATCCATCACCTTATATACTTATTGGGTTGTTTTGTGAAAAACCTTTGTTTATGAAGATACTATCTCCTTAAAACATCTAGAAGTATATATATACTAAAAAATAGAAGCTTTCATATAATTTGAAATAATTTTGAAAATGTTATTGATAGCAGTATCCTTCATAGAGCACTGTAAAAAGTAGGTACTCAATATTTCAATAGCTGTTGATAAAATTTGATTTTTAGAAGCAATTTTAAGTGAAATGAGATTAAGGATTTGAAGTTACTCAAGAATAAAATGTATCTATATCACAAGATACTAAATTCTAATAATCGCCTTACTAAGGAACTATAACCCTGTTTGACTCAAGTGTTTTCTATTATTAGGATAAGAATCAGAATGAATATTTCCAAAGTTGTGACTTATTCTAGATAAACTATGTTGAAGGTAAGGAGGGGGCAGGTTTGTTTGCAATTCACAAATAATCTTTAAAGCTAATTTTGTGATTATTTCAGTGTTCAAAATTAACTCCAGAAATTTAGGTAAATAGGAAAAAAAAAAAGCTAGAATGAACTGATATACATTGAACTAATTCTCTGCCTTTGAGATACTCCTTTTAAGACAAAAAAAAGCAATGAATTGAAGGGCACGTATTAAGAAGACTTACTATAATTGGACTAACAACGTGAACAATTAACCCCTGAGGGAACATGTAGTTAATTGTGTTTTGTGTTCTCTCCCTAACAATTTCTACATGGTAAATTTTGGTCAGAAAGTTATTTTTCTAGCTCTTTCATCCTAGAAAACAGGATGGTTTTAATCCTTTTTTTTGTTTTTGTATTTTTTGGCCCTTGACAGGTAAACTAATTTTGTTCCCACAGAATTGGTCATCATACTTAAATTCTGAATTAGAGATGTGATTCATTTTCACAAGATGACACAATGAGTCAGTAGTAGGTACTCTTGGGATTTCAAATGTGCAGTGTGGAATGGAGCTAGTAAACTCAGTCAATGCCGGAAAGAAAAAGTCTCTTGGACTTCAAAAATGGCCTTAAAATTGGCTCATTCTGAACTTTAATTTTACTCTTGGCAAAAGTACAAACTTAAAAATTATCTTTGAAATGGAAAAAGTAAGAACTACAGTGTAGATTCTTAAGTTATTTTAAGGACAACTGTCATTTCAAATGAAAGTTTCAGGTTAGGTTTTAAGAGTAAGGTGGCAGCTAATTCGTTTTTTGACATTTTGACACAGAAAGTCAAATATCAGAAGGGCTAGTTGTTATACCATCTTATAAAGAGAAGTTGTGCCTTTTGGTGGTATTCTCTGCATGTATCTAGTATATCTATTTAATATGAGTATCTTGGGAAAAGACATTTGACACTGAATTTTGGCTAAGATATAATAGAAAAGATATAGGATCGACCTCTTCCTTCCCATTCCCACCCCACACTCTCCAGCCCCAAAGAGTGATCTCTTCAACGAAACTTACCAGCAGGTACAGAAAAAATTAAGCATATATTTACATAAAGCTATTATGAGATTAAACTGCAATTTCAAAGATGTAAATTACCTAATTTTTATTATCTTATGAATCTTCACTAACATTATTAAAATAATATTAATATAATATAGATTATTTTAAAAATAGAATAATTCATACATTGATTCAGCAAATATTTATTAAATGCTTATTCTGATGTGCTAGGTATTATTCTAAGCATTGCTGATGCAGAAGGAAAAAAACAAAGTCCTTGCTTTCCTAGAGCTTATTTAATGATAGGAGAGACATAAATAAATATAGGACACAATGTCATGCAATTATTAAGTGTTATGAAGAAAAATGAAGTAGGATGAGGGATGAGAGACTCACAGGAGAGCTTTGAGATAGAGTGGTCAGGAAAGGCCTACCTGAGGAAGTGACATTTAAGCAGAGAATTTTTCCTTCATTCATTTGACAGGTATTTATTGAACACTTAATATGTGTAGGCCACTATGCTTGCTACTGTGAGGGTACAAAATAAGACAATCCCTGGTTTCTAAGAATTTACAATGTAGCCGAGGAGCTGAAACTATATAACATTAAATGTTAACAGTAAAATGTGAAAGATATAAGAGGTCAGAAGAGGGCACTATTTCTTTCCATCTTAGTCATTAGGGAAGCCTACCAGAATAAGGTGAGCTCTAGAGAATAGGATAGGCATTTAGATAGGTAGATGTGGGTGTGCATGTGAAAGGAAATCCACAGAGGTATGGAAAAGCATACTACAAGTGAAAACAAAGCAGCTAGACAGGTAAGGGGTGCATAGAGAGCAGTAAGAATATTGTTTGGGTTGGATAAGAAGGCGTGCTTCAGAAACATAGCCCTTGAATACCTTTAACAGTTCAAAACAGCTACTACAAGCAAGAAATTGATTTGAAACCTTGTATTCTATTTCCGAAACTCAAGCAAACTTGGCATTCTATTGCATTAATTCATCTGTCTTTATTTTAATAGAAAAATATTTCCCTCAAGTTTTGGGGGTAGAATTAACACTTAAGGTGTACTATATTTACAGTGCGGCTTTGAGTGCCCTGTCATATTTAGTCATACATTCACATATACCTTTGTAAAGCAAGGATTGAAGAATAGAAATAAATAATTATTTTAAAAATGCATTAGATTATGTGCATATATAATGGTAAGATTCTTCGAGTGTCAGGCAGGTAGGAGGGAGAGGAGGGGTTGGGTATATTCACACCTAATGGGTGCGATGTGCACCCTTTGGGGGATGGATATGCTTGTAGCTCTGACTCAGGTGGGGCAAAGGCAATATATGTAACTCAAACATTTGTACCCCCATAATATGCTGAAATAAAAAAAAAGTGCGTTAGACTTATATATCATTGGGTCTTGAATAGCAGGCCCACATATTTGAATTTTATAATGTAGGAAGTGGAAAACTGGTAAATGTTTTTATTTACTTTTTTATTTCAAAGTATTATGGGGATCCAAATATTTTTGGTTACATGGATCTTTTTTTTTTTTTTTTTTTCCGAGACAGAGTCTCACTCTGTTGCCTGAGCTAGAGTGCAGTGGCATCATCAGAGCTCACTGCAACCTGGAACTCCTGGGCTCAAGCAATCCTGCCTCAGCCTCCTGAGTGGCTGGGACTACAGGCAGGTGCCAACACACACACCTAATTTTTTCTATTTTTAGTAGAGACAACATCTCGCTCTTGCTCAGGGTGGCCTTGATCTCCTGACCTCAACTGATTCTTCTGCTTTGGTCTCCCTGAGTGCCAGTATTACAGGCATGAGCACCATACCCAGCCCACAGATCACTTTTCTAATGCTTGAGTCATGGTTATAAATGTGCCTGTCAGCCATATAGTGTTCATTGTACCTGTTAGGTATGTTTTTGCCCATCCCCTCCACTCCCATTCCCTCTGCTTGATATCCATTGAGATTTACTTCCCTCTATGCACATTTGTGCTCATCGGTTAGTTCCAATTTAATAGTGAGTACATGTGATGTTCGTTTTCTCATTCTTTAGATACTTCACTTCAGTTAATGGTCTCCAGTTCCATCCAGTTTGTTGCAAAAGGCATTAAGCCACCCTTCCTCATGGCTGAGTAGTATTCCATGATGTACATATACCACATTTTGTTAATCTACACATGAATTGATGGGCACATGGGTTGATTCCACATCTTTGCAATTGTGAATTGTGCTGCAATAAACATTTAAGTGCAGGTGTCATTTTGATAAAATAACTTCTTTTCCTTTGGGTAAATTCTCAGTAGAGGGATTGCTGGATCAAATTGTAGGCCTACTGTTAGTTCTTTGATGTATCTCTTCCATAGAAGTTGTACTAACTTACAGTCCCACCAACAATGTAGAAGCATTGCTTCTCTCTGCATTCATGTCAGCATCTATTGTTCTTGGACTTCTTAATAAAATCCATACTAACAGGGGTAAGGTGATATCTCATTACGGTTTTAATTAGCATTTGCCTGATGATTAGTGACATTGAGCATTTCTTCCTATGTTTATTGGCCATTTGTCTATCTTCTTTTGAAAAGCTCTGTTCATGGCTTTTGCCCACTTTTTGATAGGGTTGTTTGACTTTTCTTACTAATTTTTTTGAGTTCTTTGTAGATTCCGGTTACTAGCCCTTTATTGGATATATAACTTGTAAATATTTTCTCCCATTCTGTAGGTTGTTTATTTGCTCTGTTGATTATTTCCTTGGCTTTGCAGAAGCTTTTTAATGTAATCACGTCTCATTTATTTTTGTTGTTGCTGTGATTGCTATTGGGGTCTTTTTCATAAATTCTTTGCCTAGGTCAATATCTAGAAGAGTTTTTCCAACATTTTCTTCTAGTTTTCTTATGGTTTTATGCCTTACATTTAAGTCTTTTATCCATTTTAAATTAACTTTTGCGACTGGTGAGAGATGTGGATCCCATTTCATTCTTTTGCACGTGGTTATGCAATTTTCCCAGCACCATTTACTGAATAGGGTTTCTTTTCCCCAGTGTATGTAACTGTCTGCTTTGTCAAAGATCAGTTGGCTGTATGTGGATAGTTTTATATCTGGGTCCTCTGTTCTGTTCCATTGGTCCATGTCACTATTTTTGTTCCAATACCATGCTGTTTTGGTTACTATAGGCTTATAGTATAGTTTGAAGTCTGGTAATATGATGCCTCCAGATTTGTTTCTTTTGCTTAAGATTGCTTTGGCTATTTGGGTTCTTTTCTGTTTCCAAACGAAGTATAGAATTATTTTTCTAGGTCTGTGAAATATGACATTGATATTTTAATGGGGATTGCATTGAATCTGTAAATCACTTTGGGTAGTATGGACATTTTACCAATGTTGATACTACCAATCCATTAGCATGATTTGTTTTTCCATTTGTTTGTATCATTTGTGATTTCTTTCCTCGCTGTATCATTGTTCTCTTTGTAGAGATTTCTCACCTCCTTGCTTAAGTATATTCCTAGGTATTTTATTTTCTTTGTAGCTATTGTGAATGGTATTGAGTCTTTGATTTGATTCTCAGCTTGACTGTTATTGGTGTATAAGAATGTTACTGATTTGTGTAAATTGTACTCGAAGACTTTGCTGAATTTATTTATCAATTCTAGGAGTCTCTTGGTATAATCTTTGGGATTTTCTAAATATAAGATCATATCATCAGCAAAAGCAATAGTTTGACCTTCTCTTTCCTGATTTGGATTCCCTTAATTTTCTTTTCTTGCCTACTTGCTCTGGTTAGGACTTCCTGCACTATGTTTACTAGAAATGGTGGCAATGGGCATCCTTGTCTTGTTCCAGTTCTTAGTGGGAATGGTTTCAGCTTTTTCCCATTCAGTATGATGTTGGCTGTGGGTTTGCCATATATTGCCTTTGTAATTTTGAGATATGTTTCTTCTGTGCCTAGTTTGTTGAAGGTTTTTATCATGAAAGTGTATTGAATTTTGTCAAATGCTTTTTCTGCCTCTATTGAGATGATTGCATGATCTTCTGTTTATGTAATTCACGTATAAAACCATACTTGCATCCCCGGAATGAAGCCCACTTGGTCATGGTGAATTATTATTTTTTTTTTTTTGATGTCCTGTTAAATTCAGTTTGCTAGTATTTTATTGAGGATTTTTGCATCTATATTCATAAGGTATATTTGTCTGTAGTTTTCTTTTTTTGTTGTGTCCTTTCCTGGCTTTGGTATCAAGGTGATACTGGCTTTGTAGAATGAGTTGGGAAGGATTCCCTCCTTCTTGATGTTATGGAATAATTTCTGCAGTATGGATACCAATTCTTTTTTGTAGTCTGATAAAATGGAATGTTTATAGCAGCACAATTCACAATTGCAAAGATGTGGAAACAACCCAAGTGCCCATCAATACATGAGTGGATTAATAAAATGTGATATATGTATACCATGGAGTACTACTCAGCTATAAGAAATAATGGTGATATAGCACCTCTTGTGTTTTCCTGGATAGAGCTGGAACCCATTCTACTAAATGAAGTATCCCAAGAATGGAAAAATAAGCACCACATGTACTCACCATCAAATTGGTTTCACTGATCATCACCTAAGAGCACATTTAGGAATAACATTAATCATACATAATGAATGCAATGTGCACTGTCTAGGGGATGGACATGCTTGAAGCTCTGATTCAGGGGGGAGAAGGGGGGACAAGGGCAATATATGTAACCTAAACTTTTGTACCCCTCATAATATGCTGAAATAAAAAAAAAAAAGGAAAAAAAAATCCAGCTGTGAATCCATCTGGTCTGGCAGCTTTATTTTTGTTAGAAGATTTTTTATTGCTCCTTCAATCTTGTTGCTTGTTATTGATCTATTCAAGAGTTCTATTTCTTCCTGACTGAGCCTAGGGAAGCTGTGTGTTTCTAAAAATTTGTCCATTTCCTCTATGTTTTTGAGTTTATGTGCATAGAGATTTTCATAGTATTTACAGATGATATTTTGTATTTCTGTGGTATCAGTTGTAATATCTCCTTTTTCATTTCTGATTGAGCTTATTAGGATCCTTTCTCTTCTATTCCTGGTTAGTGTAGCAAGAGGTCTATCAAATTTGTTTATCTTTTCAAATAACAAACTTTTTGTTTCATTGGTCTTCTGTATTATTTTATTGTTTTCAATTTCATTTAGTTTTGCTTTGACCTTAGTTATTTCTTTTCTTCTGCTGGCTTTGGCTTTGGTTTACTCTTCTTTTTCTAGTTCCTTGAATGTGTCATTAGATTTTTAATTTGTGATCTTTCTATCTTTTCTTTATAGGCAATTAAGGCTATGAATTTTCCCCTTAGGACTGCTTTTGTTGAATCCCATAGGTTTTGATAGTTTGTGTCCCCTTTGCCATTCAGTTCAAGGAATCTTTTGATTTTCATCTTAATTTCATCATTGATCCAATAATAATTCAGCAACAGGTTGTTTAATTTCCATGACTTTGTGTAAAATTGAGTGTTTCTCTTGATTTCTAGTTTTATTCCACTGTGATATGAGAAGACACATGGTATGATTTTAATTTTTTTGTATTTTTTGAGCCATGATTTGTGGCCTAAAATATGATCAATCTTGGAGAATGTTCCATGTGCTGATGAGAAGATTATATATTCAGTATTTTTGGGGTAAAATGTTCTGTAAATGTCTGTTAGGCCCATTTGTTCTGGAGTTCCATTTATGTCCAATGTTTCTTTATTTATTTTATGTTTGGATGAGCTTTCCAGTTTTGTCACTGGGATGTTGAAGTTCCTGGCAATTGTTAGTGAATGTTTGGGCATTAGCCTTATCTTTTATCATGCTGTTTCCTTCCTTCCTGACCTAGAGTGCTTTCGTCATCCAAATCCTATCTTTCTTTTATGGTCCAGTTCAAATATCAGCCCTCAACTCAGCTTTCTGTGATTTCTATTCTGTGCTTTCATGGCAGTTGATAAGTACTTCATTGGCACTTACCATATTTTACCTTGCATTTTAGTCATTTTATGCTCAAGGCTCTATACTCTGAAGCACTATGAACAGGGTACTTCATAGAAAGCAAGAAATGCTTATAGAATAAATGGAAGAGTTCCAGAATAGAATGGTTAATCTAGTAGCAGGATGAAGAATGTACTAGACATGGGTAGACTAGAGGGAGTGAAATTAGTTAGGAAGCTGTTATAATTGTTCAACCATGAGGTAGCAAGCACTGGTAGGATAATTAGGACACTTTTAAAGTGGTGAGAATAGGGAAGTGAAGAGAGAATGAGGATAAAGACACCTAGCCTGTGGTTGCAAATGTTCATTTGAGATGTGGATGCTGTAGATGGAAGGAGAGGCTTCGCATAGGCTGGTAGCCAGAGTTCAAATCATCAAGTGGAGACAAGGTAATATTGATGCCCCCACAATTTAATTTTTATACTCCTCCCTTCCTCACCAGGCACCAAACATTTCATTCTTTGCTCATCCTGGCCTGTCCTCAAATTCATCAGTAGTGCTTTGAGATATTGACCTCTCTAATACTATTCTTTTTTTCTGTTCAAAATGTATCTGTCTTATGTCCCATTTATCTGGAGTGGCATTTTCCAAATGTATTCCACATGTAGTAGTTCTTCAAGATGCTGTGGACTCTAAGAGAATGGATTCTGTGGTCAATGTAGTCTGGGAAATCCCACAATGAATGTTAACATGCTAAATGAGAAGCTTTTTTTTTTTTTTTTGAGACAGAGTCTCACTCTGTCACCCTGGCTAGAGTGCCGTGGTGTCAGCCTAGCTCACAGCAACCTCAAACTCCTGGGCTCAAGCAATCCTTCTTCTGCCTCAGCCTTCCGAGTAGCTGGGACTACAGGCATGCGCTACCATGCCCAGCTAACTTTTTTCTGTATATATTTTTAGATGTCCATATAACTTCTTTCAATTTTTTTTCAGTAGAGACAGGGTCTTGCTCTTGCTCAGGCTGGTCGCAAACTCCTGACCTCGAGCAATCCACCCGCCTCGGCCTCCCAGAGTGCTAGGATTACAGGTGTGAGCCACCGTGTCTGGCCTAAATGAGAAGCTTTGATGAAAGAAATTTTATTGATTTTATTTAAACTATCAAGCATTATTTGTTCATAGCTCCACCCCCCTTTTAATTGTTATTGCTGCGAAACTCTTAGTGGTTTCATTGTACCTATGTGGGGAAACTTTGCTTTAGGGTCTTGATGATAGATAACTAATCTGATAAATGGCTATGTGCTTGGTATTAATGGTTGGGAAAGAATAATTAACATTATGATGTTAAATATTCATAATCTACCAGAAAATTCAATTAGAGAATCCAAAAGAAAATTTAGTGTGGGAAGCTCAGTATTGTGGATGATAAGTGAGGATAAAAATTTGAGCAGCATAATCTTTTAGACCTCTTGAATCATACCACCCAAGTGGATAATGGCTACTCAATATCTATATCAATTTTAGATCCACAGCTAAATTCTATATCCATTTTACTAGGGCTATTACTGTGTTTCGACCCCAGAACTTCAATCAATTTTTCATCCAGTCTGAAGAATGGAAAGGAGGAGTAGAGCACCATGATGACATCTTGTGTGCTGCATTTTTACCTCCACAAACTCTTGCTACAGGTGAATTGAACCATCACTTTATAATTATTGGTGACAGTTTAGTTTGTTTTGGTTCACTTACTTTTAGAAAGGCCTCTTCTCAACTGCAAAATGAATAGATTTCTTTTTTTAATTTATGTTAACTGTTGTACATATTTATGGGATACAACATGATGTTTTAGTACATGTATAAATTGTGTAACAATCAAATCAAGTAATTAGCATATTCATCACCATAAGCATGTATAATTTCTTAGTGAGGAAAACACTCAAAAATCTCTTTTCTAGCTATTTTGAAATATACAATACATTATTGTTAACTCTAGTTATCCTACTATGCAATGCAATGGAACACTAGAACTTATTCCTCCTATCTAACTGTAGCTTTGTACTTGCTCATCAATCTCTCAACATTACCCCTTATCTCCTCCCCCCCTCAAGTCCTCTGGTAACCACTATCTTAATGTCTACTTCTCTGAGAATAACTTTTTAGATTCCCCAAGTGAGTGAGATCATGAGGTATTTGTCTTCCTGTTTCTAGCTTATTTCACTTAACATAGTGCCCTCCAGGTTTATCCATGTTGCTGCAAATGACAGGATTTCATTCTTTTTTATGGCTAAGTAGAATTCCATTGTGTATATATACCACATTTTCTTTATCCATTTATCCATTGATGGACATTTAGTTGATTCTAAATGTCTTGGCTATTGTGAATTATACTATAATAAACATAGGAGGGTATATATCTCTTCAGCATACTGATTTCATTTCCTTTGGCTATATACCCAGTAGTAGGATTGCTGGATCATATAGTAGTGCTATTTTTAATTCCTCGATACTATTTCCCATAAAGGCTATGCTAATTTACATTCCCAGCAGCCATTTGTAAGTACTCACTTTTCTCCAAATCCTCACCAACACTTGTTATCTTTTGATTTTTTGATAGTAGCCATTCTGACTGGAGTAAAGTTATATCTGATTGTAGTTTGCATTTGCATTTCCCTGATGATTAATGATGTTGAGCATTTTTTCATGTACTTTTTAACCACTTTGTATGTCTTTTTTGAGCAATGTCTATTCAGATCCTTTGCCCATTTAAGAATCAAGTTATTTGGCCTTTTTGTTGTTGAGTTGTTTGAGTTTCTTATATATTTTGCATATTAGCCCCTTATCAGAGGTATAGTTTGAAACTCTATTTTCCCATTTTGTAGGCTGTCTCTTTGCTCTCTTAATTTTTTCTCTTGAAAATGAATAGATTTCTTAAAAAAGCAGTTCTTGCTCCTTTTCATCCTTATTTATAAGGCAATACATTAGTGGTTATGACCATCCTATGCCTGGCTTTATGGCTTCATATCCTGGTTCTACCACTTGCTGCGGCGTAATATTGAACAAGTTATTTAAATTCTAAATTATAGATTTCTCTGTTTAATAATATTATAATATATCTATATTTTGATTTATAGTACAGATTACCCATGCAAAGGTTTAACATAGTGCTCAGCACATAATAAGCTCATCAATAAATATTATCTTTTATTTTTATTGTCCATTTTCTGGGAGTAGCATTAGGGCTATTTGGTATGAATCACACCTTGGTGTCACTTAGATGTTTCATAATAGGAACATATTAATCCTTTGGTATAATTTAGACTCAATAATCTTGTTTAGAGACTGTCCTCACAAAGTGTCTACAAATCCAGGCTCTTAAAATGATCCATAGGCATGCTTTGATATGACATACTAAAGAGGATAAAAAATTGTTGTATTATTTCTGGCCAAAGAAAGCAATTTATAGAGACAGATTACACCATGAAATTTTCAAGTCCATATTTTGACAGCCTATTTTTTTTTTTATGGAACCAAAAATGTCATCAATTAAGAAGAATGAAAACTTATAGGAAAGGAGCCAGGACATCTATGAAGTGTTACAATATGAGGCTTACTGATCTATTTACATTTGTAGCTCCACTGTTTTCAGGACTTACCTGATTGCTCTCTGGTAGGGCCAACTCTGTAGCTGAATTTGCTTTACAAACACTGAAATTTCACCCCTGCAGGGAGGATCACATCGAAATGTGATAGAGAGGGTGAACTATAAAGTTGTGTGGTTGTTACTGTGAAAGTGTCATGAAATACTATTGTATTGTGGATAGATAATGTTTTCATCTATTCTGATCTCATCAGTCCTATGTGAAAATGTTTCGTCAAGCATTTTATAAGTAAAGCATTTCAAAATCATAGAGAAGAAGATGGATACTCTCATGGACAGGTGAACTCCATCTCCCTTTGCCAATTTGCGAATTACACAGGTTGCTCTTTCCAGGACAATACAGAGTTTAGTATGTATTTCTCTTTCCTCTCCCCAAATCACAAGAAAGTCATCACTTGTATCAATACATCCAAACTCATCTCTTCTCTTCTGATCTTCACTTGGCATTGACACTAGCAGGGAGCTGTCCCCACTGAGCCACTGCAAGCATTGATCTAGGTATTGCTGTCTTGCTCCTCTGCAGGACAAATTTGGTCAGAGTTAGCCTCACTCTTTGGGCTTTTCTTTGTTCTCTGTGAAGAGCAGTACCAAAGGACTTTCTGTAGGAAAAATTTTAGGATTGGAGAAAGCAATATTCAATAAAGAATAAAAGAGGGAAGGAAAGAAGAGAAGATATGTGCGTGCACGTGTATACACTCCGCCCCCAAGGAATGTGGGGAGCAGAAACTCAAAAGTATTTGATTTGCTTGCCCTTACTCAATAATAAAAATGCATAATAATAATTTAACATTTTTTCAGTGCTTAAAATATGCCTGACACTATGCTAGGTACTTTTCGTTCTTCACAACAACCTTATGAAATAAACACAAGTATTAACCCTGTATAATAGACGAGAAAATTGTGGCATCAAGTAGAGTTAAATAACATGTCCAAGGCTACACACCTAATAAGTGGCAGAACCAGGACTCAAACTCAAGTTGTTTAACTGCAAAACCCTTATTCTGAATACTTACAACTATAAAATAAAAGGAGATAATAGTAATTTCTATATACCTACTGCACAGGTCATGCTATGAGGATTGTAAGCCTTAAAGTTAATAAAAATACTAGTTATTATTCATGTTTCTAAAAATATAGAGTGCCTACTAAGTGCCAGATTCTGTATAAGATATGTTGATAATGACTTCTAATTGCTATTACACGTATTTTCTATCTTAACCTTCTGGTGATTTATATTCTCTATCCTGGCTTGTGTAGGGAGTTATGATGGAGAAATTGTGCTGTGGAACAACAGCACAGAGAATGCTCGCCATGTCCTTCACCCTGATTACCAGAGGCTGCTAAAATCAAAGTCAGGTAAATGCAAGTGTGAAACTAAAATAATGTGGCTTAGTCAAACCACAATAGGCCTGGCTGTTTATGCATATACCTGATGCAGCTTGCTCCTAAATTATAGACTATTGGCTATAAGCACAAAGGATTAGGGATATCGTTGTCTTGTCAAAGTGACTAAACAGAACCTTGAGATTTACTTGGCTTAGCAAATTCTCCATGGTATGCTGTTTCCTCTCTTTATGCTACATCAGTGTTTCTGAATTACTAACAGCAGGGAGCAGGACTCTCATTTGTATCTAGTTTAGTTTTTTTCCAATAAACCTTGCCAAATTGCCTTTGAGTGAACCTTGGGTACCCCTTGGTAAGAAAATGGGAACTTGTGTTCACTTTATAGACTGTTCAGACTCAATCTAGAGCTTGTATTAAATATTATGCCACCTGTAAATCTTGAATTATGTCTTGCTTTAGAAACCTGTGAGGAGCATTAGATGGGAGTATATTGTATTTTATGGGAGTTTAGTAGAGCACATGAATATTTTATACTTAAACAAAATGTCTTGACAATTGCCTTTCACATTTTATTTTAGTTTCCTTAGATACTAAAGGTTTTTCCTTAGACTAATTTATTTGGGTAATGAATATGTCATTCCTCATGGCCCAGTGAGGTTCTGTTGTCTCAATTGAATAAGCTCACGAGGCTGAATTGAACTGTAGGAAAAGACTGGTCATCAGATGCAGTTTTTTTGTGAAAAGCTGAGGAAGTACTTTATTAAGAGTAAGAAAATCAGCTAAAGAGATTTAGAAGTCACTTGGCTGCAAACATAAAGCTCTGATCTACTTTATATACAAAGAATTAACCATTAGGATTCATCTGAACCATCCAGGGAGAGGGTAGAATTCTGCCTCTTCCTCTATACTGGACTTCAGAAGACACAGAAATAAATGAGAGAAAAGCAAATAACATCAAATTCCTAAAAGACATGAAAAGCATTTATATAGATTTCTTGCTTTAAAAATTTTAATATACTTATATACAGATTTTTTGTAACTATGTACACAGATTAGTCTTGGTTCTAAGATGAATTTCCCCAGTTTTCATTAGTGTTCCCCAGTGGTTGATAGCATTAGATAATTGAAGTACTGTTAGGCATGTCCTCTCCAGGGTAACTCAGTAACAAATAGCATTGCTAAAAAATGATCATTTAAACATATAAAAATTGTCATTAGATCTCTTGTTTATTACCATATTTGCAAGATTAATATTAATGATTTATAAGCTGAAAATGCCGCGGTATTAGAATCACATTTGCCTTGCATATCAAGATCTCTAAGTGACTGCAATATGAAGTCCCTATTAATTCATATCAAGAGAAAATATAGTAAGTGTGTATGGAAAATGCAAAACAAAAATGAAATCAAACAATTCTTCAAGTTGAGGTTGAGGTAGTGAATAGCAGAAGAAGTCTTGGTGGATGTTGACTGGAAGTGCATTGTGAAACTTAATGGAGTCACTGGAAACAGTGATGGAGTGGGCATGTGGTTTTCCATAGGCACCAGTTTGAAAAGTAGACGTTTTTAGGACACCTGGCTTTGTTTCCATCACAGATACAGAACCTCAAAAACTCAGTGCTGGGAGAAGCCACTCCACCCACCCCATGGCAGACCAGTCTACCATGGGAGTCTGCACCTTTCAGATTGACACTCAGGGCAATAATGCTGTTATGAGGCTTTTCTTCTTTAAAGCAAGAAAAAACATTGCAGCGACAGGTAAAATATATATTTACGTTTTGCATATACTTGAAAAGGGAGCAATATGGAAAGTTCAATCTATTTCTACCTAGGTCTTGTAGAATTTGCATGTAGCTAACAAGTCAATAGTGGGTCATGGGAGGCCATGGCCCATGGCAAAAGAGTTGGGGTTGAGAAGGATGGGTCCAGGAGCAGGGGCCAGACTAGATCTCACTACTAATTTATCTAGTGCTGTATGTGTCAAGATCAGGATGAGAAAAATTCTGACAAACTATTTGATATGGCAAGAACTGAATTGTTCCAGTCATGGTATAAAGAAGTTTTAGTATGGTAGGGACAGACTAAGCAAGATATGTGCCCCCTATTTATGAGTCAAACTTTAGGTTCACAGATAGCAGAAGAGTGGAGTCTGAGACTGACTGTACAGACGTCTAGTATCAAAATGGGCTGAAAGAAAAGAATGAGGAGCTTGGAGATTGGGAGCAATAGCAAAATTTGAAACAACTGCTAACCCCAGGACAAGAGCTGCCTGCTTTGTCTTATTTTTTATATTTTTTTAGTAGTGCTCTGAGTAGCTTTACCAGCTGTGCATACTTTCTAGAATAAGTCAGAGTCCTGGTCATATCTTTTATTGAGATGTATGTTAACATTGGTGCTACCATATAATTTACTATACTTATTTGATGTTATATGAATGAAATAATCATTTGCTTAATTTTTTCCTCTGTTGTCAATGGCAATATTAGCACAGTGTTGATGCAACTACCACCTTCTTAAATAAAAATCTGCTTTTGACAAAATGCATATTTTTTAAATTTTCATCTACAATAAAAATTGTATTTTAGAAGTGTTTTTTTCTTTTCATTAGGAATCTGGACATATATATCATAATTTGAAAAATAAAGAAATATCTGCACCATGTTTTCTATGTTCATTTCTCCTACTTAATTTGCAAATAGAAAATCTGCATTATTTTCATATAAAAATTTTCATCATTAAGAATCAATAAAGGTGTACCCCCATAGTTTTAAAAACATTGTGGGATATTTAGAATGGACTTTGCAACAGTTAGATTCTAAAACTTTCTATTTTCTAGAACTTACTTATGCTCACAATATGAATTATTATGCTGAAATTACTCTCATATTTTCAATACTAATTTTTCCTAATGTTATCTGTATTCCCAAATTGTTTTCACTGAAGCAGCTACATGTCATTATTTCTACCTTAAACAGATATGATTGTTAATTGGCAGTACATTTGTGAGGCAAATTGGAACTCATTTACAGATTTATCGAATAATAACCTTGCCACAGAAGAATAATTTAGGTAAAATGCTCTACAATGCATATAAAAATGGAAAGTGAAAAGGTTAGTGCTAAGCCTGTTAACCAAAACAGGGTTCCATAAGGGCTTACATGAATTCTTGATGAAAAAATTTTTTAAAAGGCTGTGAATAGAATTCTAGGCATGCTGATAAGCAGAGAAATCAATAGCTATGCTGCTATCGTTACATATATGCATCAAAATCTGTGCATGAGAACTATTACTTTATCATATGTGACCAATGGCTTATTAGGGAAGATGAATTTTATGTAATGAGGTCATTATCATAGTGTTAAAATTAATATTTTATATGTTTATTTGAAGAAACAAATTAATTCTAACTAAAAAACCCTAAAAACATCAGAATAATGAATGAAGGAAGGGAACTAAATGTAATGGAATATTTAAATATCCTATCTCATTTAATTCTCAACACAAACCAGTGAGGTTTTCTTGGGGTTATATCCATTTTATATTTGCGAGAATCAAAGTGGTGCTGGGAATGGGTCTCAGGGCTACTCACTTCTCCAACATCGTATGCCTTCCACAGGGCAAGCTGCTGAGAGAGTTGTCTCTGGTACTTGTTACAACTTTCTAATTAGGTTTTCCTCACATGTTAGGAGGAGCTAACCTGGTATCATGTGGAGGATCTGGTTATGTCAGATTCTGGGATACATTTAAGAAGCAACTTCTGGCTGAATTTTTGGCTCATAGTGGGGTTGGATCTATTATTATGTCTATTGATAAGATGAATCGATACCTCACCACAGGAGACATTAATGGATGGTTGAAAATCTGGAATATAGAGGTAAATAAAAAAATTTTCACATTACTTTTATTACTTTTGATTGCCTTTCATTGCAGATAACTATGAATCAGGTCTCATCTGTTTCCTAAATAAAGGAAGAAATGTCCAGTCTGAGTATTTTTTTTTTTTTTTTATTTGAGACAGAGTCTCACTCTGTTTCCTGGACTAGAGTGCCATGGCATCAAGCTCACAGCAACCTCAAATTCCTGGGTTTAAGCAATCCTTCTGCCTCAACCTCCCGAGTAGCTGGGACTACAGGCATGTGCCACCATGCCCGGATAATTTTTTTCTATATGTATTTTTAGCTGTCCAGATCATTTCTTTCTATTTTTAGTAGAGATGGGGTCTTGCTCTTGCTCAGGCTGGTCTTGAACGCCTGACCTCCAGCGATCCTCACACCTCAGCCTCCCAGAGTGCTAGGATTACAGGCATGAGCCACCGCACCCAGCCCAGTCTATTTTAAAGAAAACATTTGTATGTATTGAGCAGAGACTTTTAAATAATTGAAAAAAAAAACAGATTTATCTCAATAATGGAAAACTTTTGTTAATGCAATGTCAAGTCAATCATGCAATTTAGAAATACAACATTGTCAGTAAGATACAGTAGGATACTGCAGCATCATCTGAACATAAATAATTAGGATATATGTTATTTGAAATGATAATGTAAAAAAATAATTCAAATAATAAAGCACTAGTCTTTAAATAGGCCAGATGTGGTGGCTCACACCTATAATCCTAGCACTCTGGGAGGCCGAGGCAGACGGATTGTTTGAGCTCAGGAGCTCGAGGCCAGCCTGAGCAAGAGTGAGACCCCTGTCTCTACTAAAAAAATACAAAGAAATTAACTGGACAACTAAAAAAATATATATAAAAAATTAGCTGGGCATGGTGGCACATGCCTATAGTCCCAGCTACTCGGGAGGCTGAGGCAGGAGGATCGCTTGAGCCCAGGAGTTTGAGGTTGCTGTGAGCTAGGCTGATGCCACGGCACACTAGCCCGGTCAACAGAGTGAGACTCTGTCTCAAAAAAAAAATAAATAAATAAAAATAAATAAATAAATACTAAAGCACTAGTCTTTCATTTAACGTTATTATCCTGAGTTAGTTCAGGATTTATGGATAAGTGATTATATGTTCAATTTTCTAATAATATAAAATTGTATAATATGTGACTACCTATACATGGTAAAGTTCTGCTTTATCAAGTAACTGACTTTACTGTTTAATTTTTTTCCATCCTCCCTCCCTCCTCCTTTCTTTCCACTTCCCAGGTAGTCTAATTAGTTAGAAACCTTTTCAAAAAACTGTTAATACCGTTTTTCTAGCCTCTGTTATTAACTTTTCTTTTGTATTTGGATCAAAGATTATTGTTCCCAAATGTACCTTTTTTTCATTTCTGAATCAGGCTGTTTTTCTTTTTTAAGTGTTATATCACTGTAATCATTTAATTTTGGGATATTTTCATTCAGGAGTACTGTCTTAATTCCAGTAAGAACAAAATCACACAGGCCCCAACTCTGATAAGATCATTCCAACCTCACGAGGACCGCATCAGTTCCTTGGAGATGTGTGAGCTGAGCGGCCGTTTACTGATCATCTCCTCCTCCGCAGACTGCAGCATTTGCGTGACTGATGTCTGCAGTGCTTCTGTTTGGATCTTTGGTCAGGTAGAAATATTGCTTCTTTATTATTCTAGTATTTACTTGACATTTAGTATGAACTTGGGCTGATTTCCATTTAAATTTCATCAGCTGTTTAATGTTCATTAGTCATGAAAAAACTGACTTACATTTCTGAAGCTGTAGCTCCAGGCGTCTGTCGTCCTGTTTACCATTAACCAGGACCGTTCCATCAAGCCGAGGACACCAGAGACATGGAAAGATGGGGGCTCTGTGCAGCTCGAAATATTCCAGTATTTCTGAGAAAAATTTCTCCTCTCAAATAAAATAAATTCTTCAATTTCAAAATTTATTAAAAATTTAATGTGGCTAAAATTAACATATTATAAACAGTGACTATGGCTGTTAAATAACAAGGTAAAAATCAAATGTAGAAAATTTTAGAGAAAAGCCAAATCTACTTATTCATCATCTGGTTTACCCCTGCCAAATAATGATAGCTAA
Source organism: Lemur catta (assembly GCF_020740605.2). Lineage (NCBI taxonomy): Eukaryota > Metazoa > Chordata > Mammalia > Primates > Lemuridae > Lemur > Lemur catta. Next base: position 194,961,681 of record NC_059128.1, on the reverse strand, counting down.
CATTTGCAGAGTTTTTCCCATGTATCTGGGGTCCCTGTTCGAAGATCTTTACATGAATTATCCCATTTAATCTTTACAATTGCCCACCCCATGAGGGAGGAAATCTCATTATTCCTATTTTAAAGATAAGGAAACAGAGGCACAGAGAGTTTGAATACATTGCCTGAGCTCACAGGAGCGAATAAGTGGTGGTTTGGCTTTTAATTCAAGCTAGCTCACTCCAGAGCTCATGCATTTCACCCCTTCCTCCCATGAAAGCAAGTTCTGACTTACCCCTGTCTATGAAATGACATGGAAGTGGTGGGCCCGGAAGAAAGAAAATATTATCTCACACCTTCTGTTTTTTTTACTTTCATTTTCATTTTATGGGAACTCTACTCTTGCTTTCTTTGTGCTTTGGGGAACAAAACACATTTCATTGGTTTTAAAAAGTACTGTTTAAACATGGTGGTGTGAGTTTAAGCAGAAGCCTCTCTTCCTGTTTGGCCAGCTGACTTGATTCTATTCAGGAGCCTCGGATGCCAATCTCATGCTGGGAGAGTATGACAATTCTCTCAGTGTTGAAAGACAAGGTTTATTGTCGCTGTATTTGTGAAGTCAGATTGATCAACCCGTGCTGAAAGAATTCTATGTAACCCCTAAGACATAGAGGATGCTGCCAGAAAATTTTGGAGAGGTGGACCCATATTTGGTTGGGCAATGTGACAGTATCAGCCTTTTTTACTCTATAAATAAGGCAAGTGCTAGACTTTTCCCAGTTAGGAAAAACAGAGGCTAAGTGGGAACTCAATTGGGTGTGTGGGTAGATGTGCAATGGGTGAGACAGGGTGGGACACAGCTGTCAGTCTGGACAGGGAAGAAGGCAGAAGCCAGCTTCTGGCCATTGGAGAAGCCTATGCATTGCTGACATTGCTCTATGGCCACACGGTTGTGGTTAGATGAGGCAGAAGTTTGAATGACAGGTAAACATTTTATTGTTTATTCATTTCATTTCTTTTTTTTTTTAAATTTTAAATTATTATGGGTTCATAATGGTTGTATATATTTAGAGGGTACATATGATGTTTTGATACAGGCATACAATATGTATCAATCAAAGCAAGATAGTTGGGGTATCCATCACCTCAAGCATTTATCATTTCTTTGTATTAGGAACATTCTAATTTCACTTAGTTATTTTAAAGTATATCCATAACTTATTAACTATAGTCACTTTTTTGTGCTATCAAATATTGTTCATTCTATTAATAACTATCTAACTATATTTTTGCACCCATTAGCCATTCCCCATGATATCCCCACATCTCTGCTGCCCTTTCCAGCCTCTAGTAACCATTATTTTAGTTTCTGTGTCCATGAGATCAACTGTTCCACTGTTTAGCTCCCACACATGAGTGAGAACATGCAAGATTTGTCTTTTGGTGCTTGGCATATTTGATTTAACATCATGTTCTCCAGTTTCATACATGTTGTTGCAAATGGCAGTATTTCATTCTTTTTGTAATTATGCAATATTCCATTGCATATATGTACCACAATTTTTTTTTCCGTTCTTCTGCTGATGGAAACTTAGGTTGATTCCAAATCCTAGCTATTGTGAATAGTGCTACAATAAACCTGGAGGGCAGTTATCTTTTTGAAATACTGATTTACTTTCTTTTGGATATATATCTAACAGTAGGATTGCTGGGTCATATGGTAGCTATATTTTTAGTTTTTTGAGGAATCTCTATATCATTCTTCATAGTGGTTGCACTAATGTACATTGCCACCAACATTATATGAGGGTTCCCTTTCTCCACATCCTCACAATCATTCCTTGTTGCCTGTCATTTTGATAAAAGCTATTTTAACTGGGGTAAGATGATATCTCATTATAGTTTTGATTTGCATTTTTCTGATGATGGGCATTTTTTCATATACCTGTTGGCCATTTGTATGTCTTCTTTTGAGAAATATCTGTTCAGATCTTTTGCCCATTTTTAAATCAGATCATTTGATATTTTCCTGTTGAGTAGTTGGAGCTGCTTATTCATACCTTATCAGATGGGTAGTTTGAAAATATTTTCTTCTATTCTGTGGGTTGTCTCTGTAACACAGGGAATGGCCTGAAAAAGGGTAAAATGTTTTATGAACTGTCCCTTTAAAACACACCCGACTCTCTTTGGGAATTAAAACCTGCATCCCTGCCCGAGGTCTGTGGTCAGAAGGTCAGGGGAGTGTTCTTTGTTTTTTTTTTTTTTTTGGTACCACAGGAGATGGCTTAATGGAATTGTTCAGGCAGAAGTCACTAGATTGTCTTCGCTGGAGATGGTCACAGCCATCAACTGTAGTTAAACAGCAATAGCCCTTAGCTGAAAACTCCTTTTAAAAAGTCTGTATTTCTGCTTATAGGTAGGAAAATGGTACTTTAAGATGAGCATCTCCCATCCTCCTCATTTGCTGGCAAATTAATAAGCTTCTCTTTCCTTTTCCTTAACCCACTTGTCCTCATTCTTCTGAAGCAGCCTTGGGGATAAATGCTGAACTCTTGGTAATATCTCTTCATTTTGTTGACTGTTTCCTTTGCTGTGTAGAAACTTTTTAGCTTGATGAAATCCCATTTGTCCAATTTTGCTTTGGTTGCCTGTGCTTTGAGGCAATTAAAAAATCCTTGTCCACACAAGTGTCCTTAAGCATTTCCCAAGTGTTTTCTTTTAGTAGTTTCATGGTTTCAGGTCTATATGTAAGTCTCAAATCCATTTTTATTTTATTTTTGTATATGGCAAAAGATAAGGTTCTAATTTGATTCTTCTGCGTAAGGATATCCAGTTTGCCCAGCACCCTGGAGAAACTATTCTTTCCCCATTGTATGTTCTTGGCAACTTTGTCAAAGATAAGTTCACTATAGAAGTGTAGATTTATTTCTGGTTTTTTTATTCTGTTCCATTGGTCTATGTGTCTGTTTTTATGCCAGTACCATGCTGTTTTGGTTACTACAGCTCTGTAGTATAATTTGAAGCCAGGTAATGTGATTCCTTCAGGTTTGTTCTTTTGGCTGAGGATGGCTTTGGCTATTCCAGGTCTTTTGTAGTTTCATATGAATTTTAGGATAATTTTTTCCATTTCTGTGAAGAATGTCATTGGTATTTTGATGGGGATTGTATCAAATCTGTAGATTGCTTTGGGTAATGTGGACATTTTAACAATACTGATTCTTTCAATCCATGAGCATGGAATATCTTTCTATTTTTTTGTGTCCTCTTCAATTTCTTTTATCAATGTTTTGTAGTTTTCATTATCAAGATTTTTCATTTCTATAAAAAGAAAATCAAAGTCTCAAGGCCACCCTTATGCAAAGGAGAAGATAAAAGCCTCAAGCAACTATGAAGAAGTGGCCCCACAGGTCATTTATTAAGGAAATTCCTTGCTAATCTCCAATAAACAAGGATATGCAAATTATACCTATGCCTAGCACCTAAGACTGAAGCCTTTCTGATTTCACACTAATAATGAATTACAAGTTTATCTTTACAGATAACAACTACAGACAAGATATAATCAGACATTCTTCCACCTATCTGGCTACATCTACATAATTGATGCTTCATTTACTTCCCTTTCCCCCTTTTAACATTCCCCTTATTCTATGTAAAATGCAGATTTCCTGGGCCTCACAAGAATGTAACCAGTTTGACTTATTAACCCTAGCCCCTGCCTTTTTCCTTCTTTCTGTATGCTTTTAAAACTCTGCAAGGTCCAACTTCCACTTCAGAAAAACAGCAACATCTTGTTTGCAGTTAGTGTTTTTCTCTGATGTGTCCTCAAAAATTTTGGGTTCATAAACCTCAATTGAATGTGACTCATTTCTGACACTTTTGAACTAAAATAAAATCATAAGCACCCCAGCTGACTAAATGGACCTCCTCTCGGCCAAAGGGACCCCAGAAATACCCTGAAGCTGAGTTGCTGGCCATAAAAAGAGGGGTTAGACGTGCCTTGTCATGTCCCCTTCCCTTGGAGATATCCTTTGTAACTCATTAACAGGACTAGGGCTATAAAAGGCAAAGTCTAAACCACATCTGTAGGTCATCAATTTACTTAACAGATCACTTGAGTCTGGGTATAAATATGGTATATGTCTGGTGGCTTGTGTCTGATTAATTAGACTTCCTTATCTTAACTTAAAATATTTCAAGCCTTTAGACAAAGCTTCGTTTCTTTTTTTTTTTCCTAATCGTTATGCTTTTTATTTTTTCTTACATTATTGTAAAGACTATGACATAATACAGTAATTTTAAAAAGAAAGGCCAGGCAGGTGGCTCATGCCTATAATCCTCGCACTCTGGGAGACTGAGGTGGGAGGATCGTTTGAGCTCAGGAGTTTGAGACAGCCTGAGCAAGAGCGAGACTGCGTCTCTACAGAAAAAAAAAAAAAGAAAGAAAGAAAGAAAGAAAGAAATGATCTGGACAGCTAAAAATATATATAGAAAAAAATTAGCCGGGCATGGTGGCACATGCCTATAGTCCCAGCTACTCGGAAGGCTGAGGCAGCGGAATTGCTTGAGCCCAGGAATTTGAAGTTGTTGTGAGCTAGGCTGATGCCACAGTACTCTAGCCCGTGCAACAGAGTGAGACTCTGTCTCAAAAAAAAAAAAAAAAGAAAAAACAAACAAAAAGAGGAAATCATTCAGTCTTTTCCCCCAAAGTAGAGGAGTCCTAGGATATTTTTTAGGTATTTTTAATTTTTATTTACTTATATTTTTATTTCAGAATATTATGGGGGTACAAATGCTTTGGTTACATAAATTGCCTTTGCACCACCAGATTCACAGCTACAAGCATGCCCATCCCCCAGACAGCATGCCCCACACCCATTGGGTATGAGTTTACCCACCCCCTTCCCCTCATCCCATCTGTCCAACACCTGATAAATGTTATAAATCAAAGAATCTTTATACCCACCCAATGGTGGGTATAAATGTAATGCGGATCATGGAGATGTCCTGCCTTTTCTTTGTGGGACAAACCAACGTACACTTCCCCTGTTTGATTTATAACTTTATGTGTAACTCCTGAAATGTATAAAACTACACTGTAACCCAACCACACTAAGACCACTTGCTCAAGGCTTCTTGGGCATGGCTCTCTCACACTTACTCAGGTCAGAACAAACCTCTTTAAATTATTTTACAGACTTTAGGTTCTTTTTCATTGATACACTTATTATTTAAGTTAACACTTCTTTGGCTAAGTTTATTCCTAGGTATTTTATTTTACATTTACCTATTTTAAATGGTATTACTTTCTTGGTTTCTTTTTCATATTATTTACAGCTGGCATATAGGAATGCTACTGTTTTTTGTTTTCCTTTTTTTTTTTTTTCTGTTTGAGATGGAATCTCACTCTGTCACCTGGGCTAGAGTGCTGTGGCATCATCACAGTTCACTGCAACCTCAAACTCCTGGGCTCAAGTGATTCGCCTACTTCAGCCACCTGAGCAGTTGGGATTACAGGCGCATGCCATGACACCTTTAGTAGAGACAAGGTCTCACTCTTTCTCAGGCTGGTCTCAAACTCCTGACCTCAAGCAATCCTCCCTTCTCGGCCTCCCAGAGTGCTAGGATTACGAGCATGAGCCGCCACGGCGCCTGGACACTACTGATTGTTTTTGTATTTTCAGTTTGTATCCTGCAACTTTGAAGAATTTGTTTATCAGTTCTAACAGTTTCTGGGTGAAGTCTTTAGGTTTCTCTAGATATAAGACCATATCATCTGCCAGCAAGGATAATTTGACTTCTTTCTTCTCAGTTTGGATGCCTTTTATTTCTTTTGCTTGTCTGATTGTTAGAGCTAGAACTTCCAGTACTATATTGAATAACAGTGGTGAAAGTGAGCATCCTTGTCTTGTTCCAGATCTTAAAGGAAGGGCTTTCAGTTTTTCCCCATTCAACATGATACTAACTGTCGGTATGTCATATATCAGTAGTCCTCAACCTTTTTGGCACTAGACACAGCTTCATGGAAGACAACTTTTCTGCTGACTGGGGATGGGGTGGAAGCAGAGCTCAGACAGTAATGTGAGCCATGGGGAGCAGCTGTAAATACAGATGAAGCTTCACTTGCTCCTCTGCTGCTTACCTCCTGCTATACAGCCCAGTTTCTAATGGGCCATGGACTAGTACCAGTCTGCAGTGGTATATGGCTTTTATCTCTATACCCAGTTTTTTGAGAGTTTTTACCATGAAGAGATATTGAATTTTAATGAATGACTTTTCAGCATCAATTGAAATGATCATATACTTTTTGTTCTTTGTTCTGTTGAGATGATGTATCACATTGATTGATTTGCATAGGTTGGCTCGTTCTTATATCCCTGGGATGAATCCCACTTGATCATGATGAATAATCTTCTTAATGTGTTGTTGAATTTGGTTTGCTACTAATAGTATTTTGTTGAGGATTTTTGCATCATTGTTCATCAGAGAGAGATATTGGCCTGTAGATTACTTAGTTGTGTTTTGGTCTGATTTTGACATCAGGATTATTCAGGCTTTGTAGAATGAGTTTCAGAGTATTCCCCTCTCCTGTGTGTTTTGGAATACTTTAAGTAGGATTGTTGTTAGTTCTTCTTTGAATGCTTGGTAGAATTCAGCAGTGAAGCCACAGGGTCCTGGGCTTTTCTTTGATGGGAGACATTTTATTACTGCTTCTATCTCACTTTTTATTGATTTACTCAGGTGTTGGATTTTTTTCCCGGTTCAATAATGGTAGGTTGGATGTGTAGGAATTTATCCATTTCTTCTAACTTTCCCAATTTACTGGCATATAGTTGCTCATAGTAATCTCTAATGATCCTTTCAATTTCTGCAGTATCAGTTATAACGTCTCTGTTTTCCTCTTTGATTTTATTTATTTGAGTATTTTCTCTTTTTTTCTTAGTTTGGCTAAAGTTGTGTCAATATTGTTTATCTGTCCAAAAAACCAAATTTTCATTGATCTTTTGTATTTTTTTGTTTCAATTTCACTTATTTCTATTCTGACCTTTATTATTTCTTTTCTTCAACTAATTTTGGATTTGATTTGCTCCTGTTTTTCTAGTTCTTTAAGATGCATTGTTAACTTGTTCACTTGAAGTTTTTCTACTTTTTTGATGTAAGTACTTATTGCTATAAACTTTCCTCTTAGTTTTTGTCTTGAAATCTATTTTATCTGATAGGGGTATATCTACTCCTGCTCTATTTTGGTTTCCATTTGGAATATCTTTTTCCATTGCTTTGTTTTCAGTCTATGTGTATCTTTATAGGTGAAATGTGTTTCTTATAGACAACATATAGTTGGGTGTTTTTAAAAACTGTTTAGCCACTTTATGACTTTTGATTGGAGAGTTTAGTCCATTTACATCCAATGTTGTTATTGATAGGTAAAGACTTATTACTTCCATGTCATTATTTGATTTCTGTTTGTTTTATGGTCCTCTCTTTCCTTCTTCCTTCCTTCCTGTCTTCGTTTGTGTAAAAGTGATTTTCTCTGAGAGCGTGTTTTAATTTCTTGCTTTTTGTTTTTTGTGTACCTGTTGTAGGTTTTTGATTTGATGTTATTATGAGGCTTGCAAAACACATTTTATAACCAATTATTTCAAACAGATGACAACTGTTTTCCAACAAACAAAGAAATAAGCGAAGAGAAATCTAAGTGAAATTGTACACTTTAAGTCCACCCCCGCTTTTTGATTTTTTGTTGTTTCCATTTATATATTTTTCTACTACCTATCTCTCAAAAAGTTATAGTTATTATTTTTGGTAGGATTGTCTCTTAGTCTTCCTACTCAACATATAAGTGGTTTATGCACCACAATTATAGCAGTAGAGTATTCTGTATTAGTGTACTTACTGTTACCAGTGAATTGAAATACTTCAGATGATTTCTTATTTTTCATTATCATCATTTTCTTTCAGATTGCAGAATTACTTTTAGCATTTCTTATATGAAAGTTCTGGTGTTAATGAAATACCTTGTCTTTTGTTTATCTTGGAAATCTTTATCTCTCCTTCATGTTTGAAGGATATTTTTGCAGGATATAATAGTCTAGGGTTAAGGTTTTTTTCCTTCAGCATTTTGAATATGTCATGCCACTCTCTCCTGGCCTGTAAAGTTTCCAATGAGAAGTCTGCTGCCAGATGTATTAGAGCTCCTTTATATGTTATTTTTTTTTCTTGCTTCACTTAGGACCTTTTCTTTATCCTTGACCTTTGGGAGCTTGATCATACATGCCTTCAGGCAGCCTTCTTTAGGTTAAATCTGCTTGGTGTTCTATGACCTTCCTCTACCTGAATATTGATATCTTTCTCTTGGTTTGGAAAGTTCTCTGCTATTATTTCTTTGAATAAACTTTTTATCCCAATTTCTCTCTCTATCTCCTCTTTAAGGCCAATCACTCTTAGATTTGCCTTTTGCAGACTATTTTCTAGATTTTGTAGACATCCTTCATTACTTTTTAGCCTTTTTACGTTTTTGTTCCTCTGACCATGTATTTTTAAACACTCTGTCTTCAAGCTCACTACATCTTTCTTCTGCTTGATCAATTCTGCTATTGAGAGACTATGATGAATCATTCAGTTTCTCAACTGAATTTTTCAGCTACAGAATTTATGCTTGATTTTTTAAATGATTTCTCCTTGTTACATTTCTCTGATAGTCTTTTGAATTCCTTCTCTGTGTTGTCTTGAAGTTCACTGAGATTCTTCAGAACAGCTATTTTGAACCTTTTGTCTGAAAAGTCACATATCTTCATCACTCTGGGATTGGTCACAGGCACTTTATTTAATTTGCTTGGTGGTCATGTTTTCCTGGATATCTGTGATGCCTGTGGATTTTTATCAATGTCCGGGCATTGAAGAGTTAGGAATTTATTCTAATTCTTGCAATATAGGCTTATTTGTACCTGTTCTTCTTGAGAAGGCTCTCCAGATATTCAAAGGGAATTGAGTGTTATGATCTAAGTCTTTGGTCGCTGCAGCTATATCAGCAGTGAGAGTGCTCCAAGCCCAGTAATGCTGGGACCCTTGAAGACCCATGGTGGTAGTACATTAGTGGACTTAAGTAGGAGAATTACCTGGATTACCAGGTAGAGTCTCTCACTCTTTTCCCTCACTCTCTGTGCTGGGCTGCTGGAGATGGGAGAGGAGTGACATGGGTACTCCTTCATGGCCACCACAGCTGGAACTGCGCCAGGTCACACCTGAAGCCAGCTTGTTTCATCCAAAGCCCATAGTGACTGCCGCCTGTCTACCTTTGAGGTTTATTCAAACATAAGCGTTCTTTAGTCAGCAGGTAGTGAGTCTTGCCAGGACTGGGTCCTTCCCCTCAGGGAAGTGAGTTTCTTTCTAGCCAAGGATGGGTCTAGAAATGCCATCCAGGAACTAAGGCCTGGAATCAGGGCCTTCAGGAGTCTGTTTGGTACTTTATTTTATAATGACTGAGGTGGACACCAAGTAGCAAACCAAAGTCTTGGAACTCTTTCCTTTCCTTTCCCCAAGTGTAAGAGACTCTCTTTGAGTTTCACTGCCTGGAGTTGGTTGAGGGGTGACAGAAGCACTGGCTTTGCTGCAACTGCTAGTGTTTCACTGGGTCATATCTACCCTAAGCCCACTGGCTCCAAGCCAGCACATTCACAGAAATTGCCCAAGGACTGTAGTCTTTTTGTGTTGATTACCTTATAAATTTTTTCTAGGTCCCAGGCTGCTTTTTTTCAGCTGGGGGTGCGCATAACCAGAACTCAGGTTTCTGCCTCTGGGGCAGAGGATTTCCCTCTGGCTAGTGTGGCCTAAATGCTCCCTCCATGGTGCCAGCAGACTTCTGCCCTGTGCTGTGTTCCCCTGTGCCAGGGAAGCCCTAAGTTTCAAAGCAAGTCCCACAATAACTTCACTCTCCCTCCCCCAGGCACACAGACTCTCTCCACTCCACTTACTGGCACAGCACTGCTGGGGGATGGAGGAGGGGTGATGTGGGCAATGCAAGACTGTCTTTTCTGTCCTCTTCTCTGACTCTTTCCTTGGTATAATGTTAAAACCAGGTACTGTGGTCACTCACCTGATTTTTGGTTCTTCTGACAGTGCTTCCTTGTGTGGATATAGTTGTTGAATTTAGTGTTCATGTGGAAGGACAATCACTGTAGTTTTTTATTCAGCCATCTTGCTCCACTCCCTCTCCTAAATTTCATTTTAATTAAGTAATGTGTGTTAGCAAAACTATTCATCTTTATGCCATTGATAATCTCTATGAATTTTTTTTTTTGGTAGAGACTTTTGTTTTTTTCGAAGGACTTCAGCCCCCAAAAGCCTTCATGAAAATAATTTTATTTTCTTCCTCCTATTCAAGACAGAAGAGCCACCAGAGCTGGGTCAGTTTTAGAAATTAAAGGCTCGAAAATCTGGGGACATTGGATTTTGTAATCCCTTCTGTTTGAATTCTTCTTCTTCTTCCCTTTTATAAAAGATTCACTTTTATTAAGCTGTCTTAAATATGAGTCCACTAGTCCCAAGATATGCAGGAAAGAGAAGGGGGAAGAGGGAAGGGATGAGAAAGGAGGGGAAGGGGAGGGGAAAGCATAAGAGGGAAAGGAAAGGCTGAAGACAGAAGGAAGAAAGTAAATTAACAGGTCCTGGAAAATAGCAATAGTGGCTGTCCTTAGGAAGAGACACCCTTTTATAGAAAGAACAGAAGGTTATGTAAGGCAGATGGAAATACATAGATGAGAAGGAAAAAGGGCCCAATTAGTAAATACAACTAAGATCAAAACATTTTTACCAAACAAATTTTATTTGTACAATGTAGTGACTTTTGCCCTACATTTGAATGTTGTATTTCTCTAGCTGAATTAATACCAGTCTAGCAGTTATAAAAAGAAGAGGAGAAGCAGTAATGCATTTTAATTTCCTACATTAAGAAAATTTTTCAATTATATGCAATCTAAAGGAAGTATTTAAAATTTAGTGCAATATGTTTCTGTATATTTTATGAAAGAAGTTTTTTTTTAATTTTTTTATTTCAGCATATTACAGGGGTACAAATGTTTAGGTTATATATATTGCCTTTGCCCCACCCGAGTCAGAGCTTCAAGCGCATCCATACTCCAGACGGTACGCACCGCACCCATTAGGTGTATATATACCAAACCCTGCCCTTTTGTCTGACACTCAATGAATGTTATTACTATATGTGCACTTAAGTGTTGATCAGTTAATACCAGTTTGATAGTGAGTACATGTGGCTCTTGTTTTCCCATTTTTGTGACACTTCACTTAGCAGAATGGGTTCCAGCTCTATCCAGGATAATATAAGAGATGCTAGATCACCATTGTTTTTTGTGGCTGAGTAGAACTCCATGGTATACATATACCACATTTTAGTAACCCACTCATGTATTGATGGGCACTTGGGTTGTTTTTACATCTTTGTGATTGTGAATTGTGCTGCTATCAACATTCGAGCGCAGATGTCTTTTTTGTAGATTGTCTTTTGTTCTTTTGGGTAGATGCCCAGTAATGGGATTTCTGGATCAAATGGTAGTTCTACTTGTAGCTCTTTGAGGTATCTCCATATTACTTTCCACAGAGGTTGTACTAGTTTTCTGTCCCACCAGCAGTGTGTGAGTGTTCCTGTCTCTCTGCATCCATGCCAACATTTATTATTTTAGGACTTTTTGATAAAGGCCATTCTCACTGGAGATAAGTGATATATCATTGTGGTTTTTATTTGCATTTCCCTGATGATTAGAGATGTTGAGCATTTTTTGATGTGTTTGTTGGCCATTAGTCTGTCTTCTTTTGAAAAGTTTCTGTTCATGTCCTTTGCCCATTTTTTTGGACAGCTTTGAATCACTTTTATAACATAGCTATTGATCTTAGGCAGATTTTCAAGTTAGATTTTAAATGTAAGTGGTGTGGTGTGTCTATTTCTGGAGTTGGAGAAGTGGAGGTGAAGATGATTTATTCATGAATACATATTTATCCCAGGAAACTATCAGGTGATTGTAGGATAAGAAAAAATTAGATGATACCTAAAATTCTTCCATACCTCTCTTTAAGAGGTAGAGTTTGGTGTACTGGCAACTCTCCCCATCTGATTGGTTTGATGTCTAGTGACTTGAATTATGCCTAATAATCTAGTGCTTAAAATTTGACTTAGCTGCCCACGTATTAAGAGATTTCATACAAAGATCAAGGTTTCTTACTTCTCTTAAAAAACAACGCATGTCATTCCCAGTATGGCTCCCCCTTTAGGTAAAATGGGTTCTCTCTAATTAATTCACTTTCATCCCCACTTTCCTCTATTCCTTATGAATACCACTGCTGAATTAAATTTGCTATCTATTATCCATTTATTATTTTATATGAGATTCTATTAATTCATTGACATTATGTGTCTGGCCCTGAAGGCATTTTACATTACAAACACTTAGGACAACACTGATTGGTTTACAGGCCAGTCAAATATCCTAGGTATGCCTAATGTTCCCCTCATATTACCCAAATTGTGTTCTCTGGTACATTCCTGTGTGTATGATGTGAATTAATATAAGGTGAGGAGGAAATCAGTTCTGTAATTAAAATATAAAATATATTGTCACGGGGGAGCTGTTGTTAGATGGATGCATGTTAAAAATTGTAGCCAAACTCTGTGAAAACTATCATATAACACATATGTTTTCTGGGGAAAAATGTAATAGTTGAATCTGCTTTTGAAGATTTTTTTAATAAGATGCAAAGAGAATAATTATAGAAAAAATTAATTGTGGCAATTCTTTAACAGAAGCTTTCTTTTATTTTTATTAAATATACACCTTAGTATTCAGGACTTTAAAGTGGGAATGGCAAAAAGAATGTCATAGTTCATTATTATATGTTCAGGGAATCATTGTTTTATTCTTATGACTCAGCTAATTTTCTGCCTTTTTTAAAATTACATAAATCTGTTTCATCTCCTCTATAACTCTGTAAGCTCCTTGAGGACAGGAATCGTGTCTGCTCATCTTTCTGTGTATGCCCCCAGCACTTCAGTTAGTAATTTAGAATGTGGTGGACACACATAAATATTTGAAGAAGATAAATTTCATAAAAATTAAATACATTTTCTTTGTTTTTCCAGGCAAAGCATTGGCATATTGAAAAATGCCTTTCTCGTCCTAAAAGAGATATTAATTTAATGGAAAGTAAGATTCAAGAGGAAATTCCTTTATTTTCTAAGGAAGAATTATGTTTAGACCCAACAGAAAATTTTCTACTTAAGAAAAACAAAGATGACTCAGTATATACGTAAGTAATTTTAAGCATTACACAGATGTCAACTGGAGTTTAGATAAGACATAGATAAGATTATAGTCTGTGCAATGTTCAATGACTACCTCAAATTTCTCCAAAATTTTTGGGATTGGTAAGTGTGTGGGGGTGGATGGCTTATATTGTCAGGGCCATATTTTATTCTTATTTTTTTAACTCCATTGAATTCTTGATTTCTATTCAGTGCCCATCTGGTCTTTTATTTCTATTCCATCATAAACCTAATTATGGAAATTAGCCCCTCTCTTCAAACAATGTATGTATGTGTCTATCTCAGAATGTGTGTCAGATTTTACTCCTGGTTTTGGTAAAGTGCACAGGAGTTTATAGGACAATAATTCAAAGAGCTTAACTTTGAAATTTAGACATCATACTCCTTAAGGCTTCTAAACTTTCTATGTAGCTCAGACCCTTCTTGTCTTCACATCCCTCTTCTAGATACCATGCTTATATTCCACTTGCTCTCCAATGCCAGGAAGTTTAGTTATTTCTTTTGCTTCCTATGCTTTTGCTGACCTATGCTTTCATAATTTGAGCCTCTCTACTAAACAACTACTTTATTTTGAGAAGATGATTTTATTTATTGTATTTTCTTTGATACAATTGGGATTTTTTTTTACCATGTGCATATACTACATTTTTTAGGTTTACAGAAAAATTGCACAGAAAATACATGTAGTTCCCATATACCCTGCACCCCACATACGGTGTCTTGCATCGTACAGTACATTCGTTATAATTGATGAACCAATATTTATATTTTACTCTTAACTAAAGTTAAGTTTACATAAGATTTGCTCTTTGTGTCATACAGTTCCATGGGTCTTGACAAAAGCAAAATATCATGCATCCATTTCTGTAGTATCATAACAGAATAGTTTGACGGCTCTAAAAATGGCCTGTGTTCCACATATTCATCTGTCCCCACTTCTCCCTGAATACTACTGATCTTTTTACTGCCTTCAGAGTTTGCTTATTCCAGAATCTCATGTAATTGGAGTCACACAGTGTGCAGCCTTTTCAGATTAGCTTCTTTCTCTTAGCAATATGTATGTAAGATTCCTTTGTTTTTCCATGACTTGATAGCTCATTTCATTTTATTGCTTCATAATATTCCATTGTATGGGTGTACCACAATGTGTTGTCCATTAACCATTGAAGAATACCTTGATTGCTTCCAAGTTTGGGCAATTATATATAATGAAATTATGAATAATCAGTTGACTATGTTTGTATAAATCTTATTCTGGGCTCTCTCTTCTAGTCCATTAATCTATGTGTGTATTCTTTCCCCAGTGCCATGCTGTCTTGATTCCTGTAGCTTTGTAGTAAGCCTTGAAGTCACATAGTGTTTGTTAGTCCTCTAACGTTGTTCTTCAATATTCTGTTGGCTATTATAAGTCTTTTACCTTTTCATATAAATTTTAGTCTGTTTGTTGGTATACACAAAGTAACTTTCTGGAATTATGATTGAGATTGTACTGAATCTATAGATCAGGTTGGGAAAACCAGTATCCTAACAATATTGAATCTTCCTATCTATGAATATGAATTGTTTCTCCGTTTTTTAGATTACTAAAAAAATTTTTTTCATCAGAGCTTTGTAGTTTTCCTCATGTAGATGTTATACATATTTTGTTAGATTATACCTTTGTAAATTTTTTTGGTACTAAGGTAGAAAGTATAATTTTAAATTTCAAATTTCAACTGTTCATTGCTGATATATAAGAAAGCAGTTGACTTTTGTATATTAACTCTGTATACTGTGACTTTACTATAATTGCATATTCATCCAGGGTTTTTGTTGTTGTTGTTGTTGAGTCTTTGAGATTTTCTACATAGACAATCATGTCATCTTCAAGTAAAGAGTTCTATTTCTTCCTTCCCAATCTATATATCTTTTCTTCTTTTCTTTTCTTTTTTTCTTGTCTTGTCTTGTCTTGTCTTGCCTTGCCTTGCCTTGCCTTGCCTTATTGCATTAGCTGGGATTACAGTATGATATTGAATTAGAGTGGTGAGAGGGAATCTCCTTACCTTCTCAGGGGAAAAAACATATTCTAATTTCTCATCATTAAGTATAATGTTAGCTGTAGGTCTTTCACAGATGTTCTTTATCAAGTTGAGGAAGTTCCCCTCTATTTCCGGTTTCATGAGAACTATTATCATGAATTGCTGTTGGACTTTGTCAAATGCTTTTTCTGCATCTATTGATCTGACCATATGGTTTTTCCTCTTTAACCTATTGATGCGATGGACTGTATTAATTGATTTTTGAATGTTGAACCACCTTCTCATACCTGGAATAAATCCCACTTGGTCATGGTGTATTATTTTTATGCATTGTTGGATTTGATTTGCTAATATTTTGTTGCACATTTTTGCATCTATGTTTATGAGAGGTATCAGTCTGTGGTTTTCCTTTCTTGAAATATCTTTGTCTGATTTGACCTCATAGAATGAGTTACAAAGTGTTCCTTGCTTCTATATTCTGGAACAGATTGTAGAGAATTGGTGTCATTTGTTTATTAAATATCTGGTAGAATTCATCAGTGAAACTATCTGGGTCTGATGCTTTCTGTCTTGAAAGGTTATTAATTATTATTCAGTAAAAACTATTAAATGTCTGTAAAAAGAAGTGCTCCTCCCAATAGTCAAATACAATTATAATGCAGAATTCATATAAAGATATATATCTGAACCTAAAACTTAAAGAATAACAAAAATATTTTGATACTTTTGACTTATTTTCTATTCCAAGTAAGGAAAGAAGTAGGGTTTACTCAGAACCGACAAGACAATGCTGCTTCTATATAATTTACATCATGCTTCAGTTCAATGCTACTGTAACCTTTTATGTTGAACAGGTGAAACACCATGGAGAAAACTGTCTTTTCTTCTTCCATTTAGCTCACGAATCACAGTTTCCCATTCATTGAGTATAGGAAGTTGGGGATGGGAAAGGAGCCAGAAAAAGCTGGCAATGCTGTTCTCCAGGCTTGGCAAATGTGTACTCAGTTTCGCTTTCTTTTAAGGGGGCACTATTGAGGGTTCTTTGATGACTCCATTCAGAGACCTCTAAATTGCACATTTCCAAACTAATGCTGTCTTTGGCTAGTCTTTCATGGCTCACATCCACCAGCTCATGCTCATGATAATGCATATCACATGTTTTTCTGTTATAGTCCCCTCTTGCATAACTCTTGGTTTACCTTCTGCTTGATTCGTAGGAAAGTCACACATTTTTGCAACATTAACTACTCCATTGTTGCCCCCTAGCTCCCTGACCAACTGGGTAGCTCTAGTCACAGCTTTTTGCCTGTAGACTTTTTCAGGTATTAATGAGACACTGGTCCACTGTGTACCTCCAATGGTTACACTAGAGGACATATATTAAACTCTTCGTTCTATGTGAATGGAGGTTAGAAATAAGGGAAAGGGAAGCTTCGCTCCTCTCCCATGGAAGTGGAACTCAGCGCGCACCTACGACTCTTTCTGACTCAGTCCTCTCTTACAGTTTCTACATCCTTTGTTTATACCTTATTGTGGTAGTTTGCCTAAGCATCACAAGATCAGTTTTGGAGCTATCTTCTCAGCAAAGTGGCCCTGCATAGAGTCTGTTACCTCACTTTGGAATGCAGAAACATTTTTTTTTAACCTCTCAATCCATTTATTATTTTGCTTTCAGACTTTTAGATCTCTGCTGACAGGGAGATAGAAAAAATATTCCCCTTTAACATCCTGTTATTCTAAATTACTTTGGTATTTGTTCTTCCATTTCCTTGAATTATGGCTTGCAGAAATGTCAAGTGGCATTTTACTTTCAGGCAGAAGGATCTTTTCTATTTAGAAATCTAGCATGACCAATGCTGTACACTCATAGAACATTGGGAATGGGAAAATTGTCCTCACCCATTTACTCAACTCAATTTTACAGATGAGGAAATAAAGTTATCCAGGGTAACACAGATAGAGTATTGTTTTTCTTTCTGTTTTAGCCAATATACTAATTTCTCATTTTTTATGACAAATTCAGTACCCTTTAAAAAATTTTTTTATCAGCCTTTCTTAGATTCAAACATTGTCAATTTGAACTGCTTCCTTTTTTTCTGACTTCATTATCATTTTATTTCATTTTCTGTTGTTCCTTGACACTTTGTGTTATGAAAATTAGTACTGACATATAGGTTTTTAAATTCACAGATTTCTCTTAAAACTAGAGCTTTGTTCTCTAGCAAATTAAATGAGAGTACGGTAGAGTAATCTTCTCATGTTGGTTATAAGTTTCTGTAGGAATTGGTAGATAGATTTCAGAGGATGAGGAGCAAACTTATTTCTATTGCAGAGCATTTTTTTTAAATGGCAAAATAAAACATGAAAAAGTACTTGCAATCTTTAAAATTTCTGTTTTTATCTGATTCAAATAATTTTAAGACTTTGTAGTAATGAGATAGTACACAATAATGTCATTTAGGAATTATTGAACTAATTGAAAGAAAATAGTTAAAAACATATCCTCAGAATTGACCTGTTAGGTGCATCCTTCACTTCTCCCGGGAAGGTGACTAGGAATCCTTTGCAGAAAACATACAAGTGCAATACAGTTGTCAGCTGTGGAACATTCATTGTGCTTTCCATCTAACACAGGAAAGATTATAGATCATTTTCTCCTTAAGAAATATTGTTCTGAAGAATGTGCCCTTTTATCCTTTACCTAATCAGACTGATAAATTTAAAAAGGGAATTATGCCAGCTTTCATCTATATGCAAAAATATGAAAGAAAAATAAACATGTGAAAGAATTTAGAGCAACTAAAGAGGAAAAGAACACCTGGTGTGTGTATGCAGGCGATATGCTTAGATGGGAGGGACACAGTAAGAAAGATGGAGAAGGAAAAAGAAAAATTCTGGGGCTGGGTGCGGTGGCTCACGCCTGTAATCCTAGCACTTGGGAGGCCAAGGCGGGCGGATTGCTGGAGGTCAGGAGTTTGAGACCAGCCTGAGCAAGAGCGAGACCCCATCTCTACTAAAAAATAGAAAGAAATTAACCGGACAACTAAAAATATATAGGAAAAGTTAGTGGGGCATGGTGGTAAATGCCTGTAGTCCCAGCTACTCGGTAGGCTGAGGCAGTAGGATCGCTTAAGCCCAGGAGTTTGAGGTTGCTGTGAGCTAGACTGACTGACTCCACAGCACTCTAGCCTGGACAACAGAGTGAGACTCTGTCTCAAAAAAAAAGAAAGAAAAGAAAAGAAAAATTCTATAGAAAGTGGAAGAAGCAAGAAACATGAAGGAAAAAATTAAATGATTTAAAGCTATATTCTCATCTTAACAACTAAGATTCTCTTCTCAGGATAAAAATTTTGGTGTGTATTATCCTCTGGCTTATACACAAATACTCTGGTTTTCATAGTGCTTAAAGTATTTTATAATATTATTCGTGAGAAGTAGGTAGGTGATGAGGAGTTATCTTCAATTTAAGTCCTGGCGAGATGAAGATGAGTATAGCATTTAAGAGACTAATTGGAAGTCCTAATATTAAGTTAAAAATTGATATAGAGAAATAGTTTTGCCTTCCTTAGATTCTGCAAAAATCATACTAGCATTAGAAATGGAAAAAAAGAAGAAGAAATAAAGGGATAAAATAGAAAACAAAAGCCACAGTGCATGTGTATTTTCCTTAATTTATAACAAATTTGGTTTCTAGAATCACAAAAAATTATTCTAGTCTAGAACAATTATAGACAAGATAAATAATTTAAACAATACAGTCTCAGAATATCTCTTTATTACAAAAGTAATATATGGTCATTACAGGCAACTTTGAAAGTATTAATACAAATAAGCAAGGAGAAAAAGATAAAAAGAAATCACCTGTAGCAAAACAGTTGCTAACATTTAGACATTTCACTCTTCAGATCTTGTTCCAGGCATACTTACAAAATTAAATGGATGTACATTTTATAAAAATAGAGACTTAGCATACACAGTTTATCACCTGTTTTATCACTCAAAAAATATATAGTGAACACATTCTATAATAATTAACATGAGTGTCCATGGACAGCAACATTCTTAATGACTCCCTAAGAAATTATTGTGTAACTTTTTAGCTATCTTCTTTTTTTCAAACATGTAGTGTTTACAGATTTTAACTGGGAAAACATTTCTTTAAATACCTTCATGTGTATATGTTAGAATACTTGGCTGAATTAATCATTAGAATAAATTGTTTGAAGTTGAATTGCTGAGTCAAGAGGTTTAAAGGCCTTTGGATCACCTTACTAAAGGTCATCTTACTATCTGGAAATGTGGGCTCTCCCACCAGCAAGAAGGAAAATGGCTGCTCTCCTGCCTCTGAACCAAGAATGGATACCACTGCTGTCTAAAAGCCATTGCCATGTTTTCGTATTATTTTAAATTGGAGGTTTTGTTGTTGTTGTTTTGTTTTAGATATAGGGTCTCCTTCCGTCACCCAGGCTGAAGTGCAGTTGTGGAATCATAGCTCACTGTAACCTTGAACTCCTGGGCTCAAGCAATCCTTCTGCCTCAGGCTTCTGGGTAGCTGGGACTACAGGTACGGGCCACCACATCCAGATAATTTTTTTTTTTTTGAGACAGAGTCTCGCTCTGTTGCCCAGGCTAGAGTGAGTGCCATGGCGTCAGCCTAGCTCACAGCAACCTCAAACTCCTGGGCTTAAGCGATCCTACTGCCTCAGCCTCCCGAGTAGCTGGGACTACAGGCATGCGCCACCATGCCCGGCTAATTTTTTCTATATATATTTTTAGTTGGCCAGATCATTTCTTTCTATTTTTAGTAGAGACGGGGTCTCACTCTTGCTCAGGCTGGTCTCGAACTCCTGACCTCGAGCGATCCACCTGCCTCGGCCTCCCAGAGTGCTAGGATTACAGGCGTGAGCCACCACGCCCGGCCCCACATCCAGATAATTTTTAAATTTTTTCCTTTTGTGTAGAGACAGGGTCTGCCTATGTTAGTCAAGCTGGTCTCAAACTCCTGGCCTCAAGTATCCTCCCACCTTGGCCTCCCAAAGTGCTAAGGTCACATGCATAAGTTACTGCTCTTGGCCTTGAATTGGAGTTTTTGATTATATGTGAAAGTGACCATATTTCACATATTTATTAACTTTTAATAATTCAATAAAAAGTTGAAAGAGGTATTAAAAGTCTACTAGACTAACTCCTATCACATCTTTAAGAGAATCACATTCCAGACTCTTCTTGAATAATTGCTATGCGATGAACTCACCATCTTACAGATAGCCTTCGCTATCTGTAAGCTGTGCATAAAGCTTCTCTATTACTGAGTTAGACATTCTTTATCATAGAATGTCTCTAATGTTAAGTCAAATCCATTCATTTTTAGAACTCTCATTCATTGATCTTTATTCTAAGGTAACAAAGAGCAAGTCTACTCCCTCTTTTATTATCTGACACATTTCCCTTTGGCTAACGTTAAAAAACTTGCTTATAGGAGAGAGACTCATTATTAGAAACCAGGATAAGGAATCAGTGAGAAATAAAACAGAAATTTCTATTAATTTCCCAGTAAGTTTATATAAGGCAGAAGGCACACTTCAAATTAATGTTTCTTAAACATATGAAATAATTATGGTGTTCTAAATTTCATATTATTGTTAGGAGGGAACTGATATTTAATATTACTTATATGGTGTTGATTACCTAATTATTCTGCCAGCAGATTTTATGTAAGAAATTAAATTAGAAAATAGACAGCTATAACAAAAAGTACACAAAACATTAACATCCTATTTTAATTCAGCTTTATATGACAAAACACTTGGAAGATTGACAATATATTTTTGTCAGCAATCTATGGCAATAACTATCCTATGCCCATGTATGACAAGTGAAGCAAATAAAAGTCTACTCAATTTTTGAAATTTAAGTCTTAAAAATGCTATGCATCAAATTGTTATTTTGGAGATTACTGCATCCCCTTTTTGTCTGATCATTCTGATAGTTCCCAAGAGTATTAGAACTGGCTACAGAGGAATGTTGGAACTCTCTGCTTTGAGTGAAAAATATTGTCTTGTTCTTGCTTACAGTGGTAATAGCCAATACTAATGGGGCTCTTATCATATTCCACTGTTCTAAGATCTTTATGTGTTTAACTCATTTAACTCTCTCTATAATCCTACAAGATAGCTACTATTATCTTCCCCATTTCACATATGGGGAAACCAAGGCAGGAAGAAGTTAAATCATTCACCTGATATTAACCAACCAGCAAGAAGTGAACCAGGGATCCAAACACAGATATTCTGGTTTCAGAGTCAGTACTTTGCCACTATTTTATGTGACCTGTCTAGCAAGCATTATGTGAAAATATTGAAAAATATTTGAGTCAAGTCATCAAATATCTCCTCAAGTACCTGCTATGTGTAAGCCACTACGATAAGTACTTTCACTTCTATTTTATGCCTAGAAGGGCACTCGAGTACTTGTCATAGTCATTATACCTCCATTCCACAGCCAGAGCCTGGAGAACGGAGATCAGCTAGAGCCTTTCCTTATAGGGCTGATGCCAAGGCTGCTTGAGTCCATATAAAGCATTTTTGAAAAAAGTTTTAAAACTCTATTTAAGAGATGGGCATGGTGGCTCACACCTGTAATCCCAGTAATTAGGGAGGCTAAGAGGCAGGAGGACTGCTTGAGGCCAGGAGTTCAAGACCAGCCTGAGCAACATAGTGAGACCTTGTCTCTAAAAAACCTTAGCTGGGTGTGGTGGTGCAAGCTGTAGTGCTAGCTACTTGGGAGGCTGAGGCAGGAGGATCCCTTGAGCCCAGGAGTTTGAGGCTGCAATGAGCTTTGATTGTGCTACTGCACTTCAGCCTGGGTGACAGAGCTAAAAAAAAAAAAAAAAAAAAAAGGCCTATTTAAGCCTTTCATTACATTCTTCTGTTTCTTTATCTTCATCCCTCATGTATGCTCTTAGGAATATTTATCTGTTTCCAGTTCCCTGTGCATTTCGTTCCTGTAAATGTCAGATGTCTATGGAAAGGAAGAAATAGATGGTTGGCCTTTCAATATAAAGCTGATTTCACAATCTAGCTGTGCATAAAGCTGCCTTTTGTCTTGAAGCTTTATCAGTGAAGCCATATCTCATAGGCAACCATCTAAATTGTACAATTTGTTGTGATTCCTAGGAGATTCTTTTCTACCCTATGCCTACTTTTCTCCCTCTGTGGATAAAACTCTTTAGTGGAGATGGGCAAAGTCTTTTGTTTCATAGAAAATACACAACTTAAATACCACTGGATGAGAGTCAGAAAGCAAATGGTCCAAAAATAGGAAAGAGTTTAGGGTGTTTTGGGAAAAAAATCAAGGTCTTTTATAAACCAGTTAAAAGAAGGACCTCCCAATTTCTAGTCTTCCTTCAATTTTTTGGACCTCAGTGTGCATCAACAATTCTTTTCTGTTTTTTTAGAAAAATGTATTCTTAATCCAAAAACTTAAGGCCTAACTGCAATACACACCACCCTTCCAAGTTCTTATTGTCACAGATTCCCTTAATTGTCTTAAAATGTTTCTCTAAGGATACTGTCATTCTTTTTTTGGCTTCAAACAATGCACATTTATTTTCTTCCAAGTCAGACATCTGAAATCAATTTCATTAGGCTAAAGTCAAGGTGTCAACAGGGCTGCATTAATTTTAGAAGCTCTAGGACAAAATCTTTTCCTTGTTTTTATAGCTTATAGAGCTGGACTATTGTGGCTCATGGGTCCTTCCTCCATCTTCAAGGCCAGCAGTGTAGAACCTTGCTTCAGTTGTCATGTTGCCTTTTGCTTTTGTTGTCAAGTTTCCTTCTACAAGGCGTGTCATCATTCTTGTCCTCAAGCCCTGATAGCGCCTAAATGTTCTGTTCTTATTCACCAGAAGTGGCATATTGTGGGGAAGGCCATTCCAGAGTGATTTGGGCAAAAACTGCCCACCTAGTCTAAGTCTTTTGGATGGCAAAGCTCTTCTAAAAGAAAAAAATCTATAATTCCAAATAATTTATGTAGATACTCTCCTGACTCAAGAAAAAAAATGATTAATTCCCCTCCTCACTCCCTCTTAAATGTGTGTTGTGCTTGATAACTTGCTTCCAGAGAGTAATGTATGGAAAAAAGGGAAAAAGTAACCTTACAGTAGTTATTGTGAACTTTTATTTTACAAACTTGGCAAACACAACCT
Organism: Lemur catta; assembly: GCF_020740605.2. Lineage (NCBI taxonomy): Eukaryota > Metazoa > Chordata > Mammalia > Primates > Lemuridae > Lemur > Lemur catta. The sequence continues at coordinate 194,938,146 of NC_059128.1, read as the reverse complement.
TGGCCAGGTCATCGAGGGTAACATCAACAGGTAAGTCAGGTTGGTAGCATGCACTCTTGATAGGATGTGATTAGAATAATGCTTCACCTTTGTTGTCATCCCCCTAACAATCCATAACCCCAGCCTAAACATGAGAAAAACCCAAAATGAAGGACATGCTACAAAAAAAAATGTAACAAGTATTCCTCAAAACTGTCAAGGTCATGATAAACAAGAAAAGTCTGAGAAACCATCACAGGCCAAAAGATGCTAAAGAGTCAGACAAGTAAATATGATGTTGACATTACAGAAAAAGGACATTAGGAAAAAACTAGTTAAATTCTGATAAAATATGGCATTCAGTTAACAGTAATGTACCAATGTTGATTTCTTTATTGTAACAAATGGTAACGTAAGATGTTAAAAATGGGATAAAAATTTGAGGGGTATACTGAAACTCTGTACTAACTTTCCAGCAAATCTAAAACTTCTAAAATGAAAAGTTTATTTATGTATAAAAAATAAATAAATAAATAATATATATAGCTACTTAAAGCTATATAAATAGCATCTGATATTAACTTCAAGAGAGATACATAGACTTTTGTGGCTCTGTAGAACTCCATAGACTTTTAACTTGTATTGATATTTTAAACTTTTTTAAAATTTCAGATTATAGGGGTACAAAGGTTTTGGTTACATGAATTGTTTTTTACTGTTTGAGTCAAAGTTCTATGTGTCTATCACCCAAATAGTGTGCATTGTACCTGCTAGGTATGAATTTAACCATCCCCTCCCCCTCACCTGCTTGATTTCCATTGAATTTTATACCATATGTGTACATGAGTGTTGATCTATCAGTTCTAATTTAGTAGTGAGTACATGTGGTGTATGTTTTTCCATTCTTGCAAAACTTCACTTAAAAGGATGGTCTCCAGTTCCAGATTGTTACAAAAGGTATTAATTCACCATTTTTATGGCTAAGTAATACTCCATGGTATACATATACCACATTTTATTAATCCATTCATGTATTGATGGGCATTTGTATTGTTCCCACATCTTTGTGATTCTGAATTGTGCTGCTATAAACATTTAAGTGCAAGTGTCTTTTTTTTTTAACTCTTGACTTTGGAAAATACGGTAAAAAAAGAATGGAGGAAAAGGAAGGAGGGATATGAACATTTATTGAATAATATTATTTGTTAGACACATCACGGAACTTTCATCCATCTTATCTCCTTTAAAACCACAGCAAGAATCCCATTATGTAGAAGAAGAAATGGAGGCTGAGAATAGGGAAAAACTCAGGGTCCTACAGCTACTAAATATGTAGCAGAATTGGGAATGAGAGTTAGGGAGTAGGAGATTGCTAATCATGAAGGGAAAAAGGATGCAGGGAACAGAGGCAGAAGAAGGCAAGCCAAGATCCTCACTGCTCTCCACGATTTTGAGAAGATGGATGTGTTTTCTGGTTTGGTGCTCCCAAGGGATTAATAACAATTTATAGCCGTACAACTTGTAGCTGTTAAGGCTAAAGTCTATGACAGTGAATGTTAAATGTATTTGAGATCACTTTCTATTTTCTGACAGGATTATATACAGCTATATAATGATTTCACTTCCTATGTTTTATTGATAATACTCTTTTCTGTGGATTCAAGTTAATCTAAAGTTTTCTTATAGATTCATATGACAAGCCTCAAAAATCCTGAACTTTTTTGCATTTTGGATACCATAAGTGAAGATTCATGCCTGACATTAAATAGACTTGGACATAAAGCACTGATTCTTATTTCTCATTAACTATGTAATTTATTCACAGGGCAAGGATAGTATGTGTGTTTCTGTGAAATTTTCTTCTGCATAGTTTTTTCTCTGGTCTTGTTGCCATGGGAACAGGGTCTTTGCTTAATTAGACTCTTGGCCTCTCTAGCTCTCACCCTTTTATATCATCACCTGGCTTGTGGGCTTTTCATTCCAGGATGTGGGTTGATAGCATAAACAAATGTTTAGGTACATGGAAATAGAAATGTTTTTTCGTCAAAGATATGTACATATAGCCAGAAAGTGTCTGTTCATCCTTGTAGTTGATATTTTATTTCATCATAAATTATTTTCTTCCAGTGTCAGACCATCAGAAGACATAAATTTAAGTATAAAATATAAGGAAAGAAATGCCTATAAGAAAAAAACACAAAAATATTACTATGGTGATGAAGTTATAAAAAATTCATACAGTAAGTAGTCACTGTTGATAGATTTTTAAAATGTTATTATTTTATAGATTGGTGTAAATAAAATGAATAGCTACTCTGTGTGCTAAGAATGTTCCTATTCATTAATAAAGATGAATGTAAGGTCCTATGATCTCCATTTAACAAAGGAGGAAAGTGAGGTCCAGAGATATTAAGTGACTTATCCAAGGCTGCACAGTATGCAAGTGGCAAATATATAAGGTTTAAGCCAGAAAACATGTGAAGTGCCTACTATAGTTTCCAAAATAAAGATGGCACCAGAATGTGAATTCTTTCTCTTAAGTGTTTAAGGAATAAAGATAAATAAAAACTATTTTTGCATTCAGAAATCCCACAGCCACACAAAACAATATATTAGTCTAGTTTTGCTAACTAGAAAAGAATTATTTTAAAAAGTAAATGAAGCAAAGGAAACATTATCATACTGAAACATATTATTTAGAAACATAGATGAGAATCATTCCTGAAGCTCCATTAGAAAACAAAAATATTTTTGTTTTCTACAAATCACTACAAATCTTTTTTCAACTTATGTCCAAGGAAATGCTACACTCTTCATGGAGCAAATATGTTTATTTTAAAATTTCTGATGAAACTTTGCTGTCAAAAGGTACATAATTATTAATGTTTAATGCCTATTTATAAACTAATCTACTCCATAGTTTTCAGCAAGATTACATGAGGCATTATATGCAAAGCACTTTGACCAGTGCTTGGCATATTATAGAAACTCAATACAGTTTTATTAGTAATGTTATTGTTGTTATTACTGTTATATCTTAGAGCATGACCTTTGGAGTTGAATATACTTGAACTTAAGCCCATAGTCTGCCATTTAACTGCTATGTAAACTCAGACAAGTTACCAAAGCATACTGAGCCTCAGTTTCCTCATCTGTCTTAAGGGCGTAATGATACCTTACAAGCTGTGAAGATTTCTTCTTCAATTAGCCATAGCACATTGGTTCAGAAAGAGTGATTCCTGGCCTAGCACCATCAGCATCAACTGGAACTTACCAGAAATGTAAATTTTAGAACCCTTATCCTCAACCTTCCCCTATTAAATCGGAAGCCAGGGGTGGTACACAGAATTTATGTTTTAATAAACTCTCCTGGTTGAGAACCACAGACATAGCCTGTGACTTGTTCTATAGCAGATGCTGAATACGGATTAGTTTCGTTTTCCTAGGTACTGAGACACCATGATGAGAAAAAGCCCAGTTCCTACCTTCATAGAAATAACAATTAAACAAACATAAAGTAGTATCTTGAATTAAGCTTTTGTAGATTTCTATTCCATTATCCAATTATCATATGAAGCAAAAAGAAAACTTTTTCATTTTGTCCAAAACTTTGCTTTTAAGAGCACGCTTAAAATAGATTCCCATAATTTCATTGTGTGTGTATAATAAATATAATAACAGCTCTGGTTTACATCATAAGGGAATAAAAAAGTACCTGCAAATTCAAAATTTTAGATGTTTTGTTAAGTTAAACATTGAAAAAAATAGATTCCATTTCACAAAGGATACAATTTTCTTGTAGATAAAAGAGAAACTGGAGCTTTTCCAAAACTGCAGAATATTCATTTTCAAGGGAAAATGGCAGAAAAATACAAAATACAAAATAAATGAATGGGAAGCCTTGAGTTGCTTTTGGTCCCTTTGAATAAAAAGGACCATGGATTTATTTTCAACAGCTGTGTTTATAGGGTGTGCTGATCACTGCAGCTGTACCAGCTGAGTAACAGGAAGGTTAAATTTATAAAAGTTAACTTGGAAATGTGCTAGTTCCTTACAAGGAATTAATGATATTGTACTTTTTTTCCTACGCTCCCCTAAAATCTGCTGCTGTGAAGGCACGTTTAGGTCATTAAGCATTGGTGCCCTGAAAGAGCTGCCTGAAGTGAATAAACCTGCTTTCCTTCTAGACCCTGAGAAATACTTTAGTCAAGAGCCAGAGGAGGAGCATTCCCAAATTCCAGAGCTCCCATCACTTTGTGAAAGTAAGTGCTCAGCAATCACACACCTCCATCATCTCTTTCCGTGAGACTCAACTATTTAAAAAATAAGGTAGAAAAGCATGAAAATAACACGTATTTGTCTTGTAGGTTACAGTGAAACAAAGTGCAGTTTGACTAAGATTTATAGCTTAGTTGCTGATCTTTGCTGTCAGAAAGGACAGCCAACAGACTGAAATATATGAAAGGAATATTTTTATTTTATCACTTTTTTGAAGTCAGAATGCCATGAACATGTATCATGCATTTGCCATGGATAAGAACCTCTTCCCGCAAATAATCTTAATTTTCAAAACCGATACGAGAGAAAGAGCCATCATAAGATTGCTTTGGAACACAGTCTCCAGCAATCTGGTTTTGTTCTTTTCATGTGAAACACTATAAATAGAGACCACTTAAAGTGTATTGTCTTAAAGGCTTCCAGCTGCAGTGCTTAGGCAAATATGATAAGAAGAAATCTTAACTTAAAAAAAAAACATGAATAATCTCTGAAGATTTGGAAACAAGATGTGCAAAAGTATTCTTAATTTTTCAGACTATTATAGTCTTCTGAGTTTCTAAGAATTTGAAGAGTAATTTCTGTACAAAAATCCTTCCTGCAAAGAGGAGTCTTATGGGAACACAGCAACAACCTGATTCTCAGTGAAGCTCTCAGAAAGCATATGGGCACTGCAGGGAAGCTCATTTAAAATAATTAATGAAAAGTGCAAGTTTTCAATTTGTAACAGTCAAAAAATTAGAACTAAACTCGAGCCATCTGAGATCTGTGGTTTCTAAACTTTTCAGATCCTCTGAGCTAGGGTTCAACATCATCCTTGTGAAATAATAACCCTTCCAGTAGGAAGATGTTTCCTTAGGTCCACAGTTGAGGAAGTTTAAGCCTCTTCTCCTCACCTGGTCCCCTATGGAGAGGGAGAACAGCTGGTCAACGATTTTTTTTTTGAAGTTTCACTTATAAGCAAGGTACAGCTGTCATTTGTCATCACCATAGTTTCCAGTCTCATTATTATCAGCATCCTTTGCCTTTTCTTAGAAGTTCTCTTTGCTAAATTTATAATCATTTGCTTGTTCTTATAAGGGTCATCTATGATTCCTGCTCATTTCCTTTAAAAACATGAAGCCGTAAACTTTAGGGCTCTGCTGGGGCTCAGAAACTGATACCCCAAAGTACAGCACTTTGACTTGCTGAATGCTTTGAACAAAGGAGACTGATGATGTTACATGGCTACAGGCTGTACCCTGACATCAGTCCCCTGTCTCTCAATTTTGAACTAGTGTTTTAATGGATTTCCAATAAAAGAGTGTGAATAAATTAACATAAATTAATCTCCACTATAGGGAAATAAAAGATATTCTCCAAAAAAAAAAAAAAAGGCCTCAGAAAAAGCCTCAGAACCGAGGTCTCTCTCAGACCTTCTCCTGCTCCCTCCCCCACTTTCCGTTCCAAAGTGCAGAGAGGGCCTGTCTCTCTGAAGTTTCTTTATCTGACTGAAGGAAGTTCTTCCCAAAGAGATAGAATTGTAGTGAACTTCCTCCCTAGGAATCTCATTCAAACAACATGGGAGGATTAATGACAAGAGAAGAAATTAAAAGTCATCACCACACCCATATAGGCTATCATCTACTTTTCTGGAGTTTGCTCCAAAACAACTTTTTTTTTTAACATGAGAGACTTTTATGCATAATAAGACAACCTTTGTTTGAAATGCAGTTCCACTCCTCACCTTTCCATTAGTTGTCACCACCTCCTTCAGAGCCCAGAGGAACTTTGTCCCAGGCTATTGTCTGTTCTTTGGGCCCATTCATTTTCCCTAAAAATTGTTTATTATTCCCCTAAAATTGCCTATATCCCCCACTTCCCTCTCTCCTATGAAAGGGGTATTTCTTTAAACTTCAGCCCTCTGGCCCTTACAAGTGAGTCTCATATTTTGTGTGGCTTTCATGCACATGTACACATTACTATTTTTGTATCTTTTCTCCTGTCAATCTGTTCATTGTCAGTTTGTTTCAACAGACTCAATTATCAAACCTCCAGAGGCAAAGTTTGAGCTTCTCCTATAGCTCTAAATAAACTTTAGTGCATCTGATAAGGCTTTTGGTCTATAATCTCATCATTTTTTACCACAATGATTCACCTTTAAGAATGAATATGGGAATACCTATCTTGTCCTTATGAGCCACAGAAGAGAATTTAGGGAACTGCCAATAAAAAGGATCTGAAGAGACAGGACAAAGTGGTAAAGACAGTTTGGATATAGGATATGTACATACGAGGAAACCAAGATGGAAAAAGGAGTCAGAATTGAGGCGAGAGAACTAGGTGACAGAGAGTGTGCAAAAGATAGAGAGCAAAGAAGTGAGAGAGAGATAAGAAGTAAACAGTGAGAGCAACAATGACCAGCCTCCCACAGTGACAGCCTCAGCTCATGTGAAGGGTCTTTTACATTCTGCAGCAGCAGGAAGCTATAGATGAATTCTTCTTACAGGAAAGGAAGATGTGTGGGTGGGAATGTGGGGGTGATGGCTGAGTCAAAATAAATAAAATACCCAAAAGACTCTCATACATTTTCAAAGAGAATTTGTTTTCCTGGATTTCTTCATATTAAATTTTCCTTTAATTTCCCCATAGTTTTTAAAAGATGTTTTCTTTCCTTTGCTTTTTAATTTTGTTTCTTTAGCTTTATTTTCTTTGCCTCTCCCACCTCCTTTTCAAATATTTCTACTTACCTGACTTTCCTGCAAGTGGATATAGTTGCACCAACTTGTGAGAGAAACCAATGCAAACTTTGATCACAACAGGACACATGATATGCAACACGACACATTAGGTTCTGTGAAAGCACCAAGAAGTCAGATTCATTCTGGCTGGAGCATAGGAAGGAATTCAGAGTGAGAGTCACAATTGAGTTGGGACTTAAAGGATGAGTGGGAGTTCAAAGGGTAAGAGAGCAGACAAGGAAGTCAAGGCCAAGGAAATAATGTGAGTAACTGACACATCAGGAATGAAGAAGGGGCAGAAGTCAAAACGAATCCAAGTTGGCTGCAGTGAGTGACTTCAGATGTTGAGACATTAACCAAGGTTGACACACATGAGTAGAGGTGAAATGCAGTAAGTTTGGAATGTGTTGAATTTGAGGTGCTGGTGTGCCATTTAGGAATAAAGGTCTGGAGGATTGGAGCAGATCGTAATATATTCTGTGTAATATCATAGCGTCTTTGACTAGCAGATACTGAAATAGCATTTGTTAATTTATGTATTCAGCCCTTCCTAAGGTAGATATTGTACATGCTAGCACCTGTGCTGGGTGTTGAAGACACAGAGATAACATGTAGCGGCCCCGCCTTCAAAGATCTTGAAGTGTAGTTGGGGAAATGGATAAGTAAACAATTATGTTCTGCAACAAGGGCTGTGATAGAGATAAGCACTGTATACTATGGGAACACAAGGAAATTCAGGAATGGTTTTTCAGGGAAACCAGAGTATGCCTGAGTTAGATATTAAAAGTTAAGTTGCTATAAGACAGGTAAGAAAAGAGAGAGATGATATTTCTGGTAAAGGAGTAGCATATGCAAAATAAGGTGCTATGAGTACCAGAGTGCACTAAGGAAGCTACATGTGGTTCCCACTGGCTGGGTTCATGAAGAGGCATGAAGAGAACTAGGCTAGATAGGGGCATGGGAGCCAGACCGCGGAGCACCTAGTGAACTATGCTAAGCACCTTGACATTTATTTAATCAGAAATGGGGAGCCATTGAAATGTTTTCATCAATCATTCTGAAGTATTTCATTTTATCTCTTCTATTACCTCTTTAGTTTTTATATTTCTTTTGTATTCTTTTAGTGATTTGTCTAGAAGGTTACTTTCTCCTGTGCTCTTTATTCCTTCTTGTGGTACTAGGCTTCCATCTGAGATCCTTTTCCTTCAGTCTGAAGAACTTGCTGCCATATTTCTTAAAATATGGGTCTGCTAGTGATTAATTTTCCCAGCTTTTATGTGTCCCAAAACTGTGTTTATTTCATTTTGTTTTTAAAAGGATATTTTCACTGGATTGAAAACTCTAGATGTCAGTTTTTCTTTTATTTCCCCAACTCTTCAAAGATAACATGATTCCTTGCTTACTTCCATAGTTCCTGTTTACAATCCTGCTCTTAATATTATTGATGTTTTTTATTCTGGCAGCTTTAAGATCTTTCTCTTTATCCTTGGTTTTCAGCAGTTTTACTGTGATGAGTATAAGTATGGTTTTCTGTGTATTTATGCTACTTGGGGTTCATAAAAATTCTTGAATGCATCTTTCTTAAATTTTGAACAATTCTCAGCCATTATATTTTGCAAATTTTTTTTGCCATTTCTGCTCTCTCTTGTCTTTCTAGAATGACAATTACACATATGTTAGAATGATTAATTATATCATAAATGTTTCCTATGCTCTTCTCTTCTTTCCATTTTATTTTCCTCTCTGGGCTTCAGTTTGGATATTTTATTTTGATGTGTCTTTGAGTTCACTAATCCTGTCTTTTGCCAGTCTACTTTTAAACCCATCTAATCAGTTCCCAATTTCACATGATATATGTGTGTGTGTGTGTGTGTGTGTGTGTATTACATGCACACACATATATTTGTATATGTACACACCCATATATAACACATTTTCAGTTTTAGAATGCCCCTTGAATCTCTTTTATATAAGTTCTATTATAGTTCTCACTGGAATTTTTTTCATTCATTTTTTCCATTTATTCTGTTTTTCTCATGTTTATAATAGCAAATTTTAAAGTCTCAGTCTGCGAACACTAATAAATAGATATTCTTGAGTCTGCTTCTAACGTCTATTTTTTCCTCTTGGCTGTTGGTCACATTTCCCTGCTTCTTGCAAGTCCTGTAATTTTTTATTGTATGACAAAGTATAAAAGATCTATAGACCCTGAAATTAATGTTATTTTCTCCTAGAGACAGTTCACTCTTTCCTTAGTTCCACAGAAAGAATGAGGTGCTGCTTACCTTAATCCAATTAGGAATCGAGATGGGTGGGTGCTGCGCTATAGCTTAGGTTCTGCTCAGTCCCCTGCTGATTTCAAATGTCTGTTTTTGGCCTCTCCCTTCGGTGGGATATTGTCTCCTAAGTAACCAGACTGAAGGAAACGTTACTCTGCATTTCCAGTCCAAACCACAGTCTCCCACACCACCCAAGGACTCAGAGAATGTCCTATGGGCAACACTGGCCGAAGATATGAAATTTCTCTGGATTCCAATACATCACACCAACCCACATAGCCATCAAGACTTTTCTGAATTTGTATACTTTTCCATAGCAGAATCTCTCATTCTATTGCAATGCTGTTTCTTAGCAATGCCCAAACATGATAAATCCCCAGAGGGAAGAAAATACTCAGCAATCTCAGCTCATCCAGCAAGGGCTTTACCATCTCTGGAATTTTAGTTATTTTGGTCATCTTTGCTTCCACAGCCTTCTGATGGCTTTAAAAAATATTAATTGCATTTACCTGTTTTTTTCTTTTCTATCTGGTGCAGTGAGAATGATAACCTGCCACTACCTATTAAATCCTACACAGAAACAAAATTCCTGTTGAAATGTTTAAAAACAGAAATTGACAGGACCAGATTTGCATTTCAGAAAGCTTTCTGCAAACTGTGGTGGATGCACTGTAATGGGCTAGGCTGAGGCAGCAGATTATCTTAGTGGGAGCTTGTTATGTGCAGTCAGCTATCTGCTTTTGAATCATCACTTTGCCTTCTACTAGGAGTTTATATCTGGATAAATTATTCAACCTACTAACTCTCAGTTTTTCATCTGTAAAATCGTGATAATGATACCTGCCTCTTGGAGTTGTGTAGGCTAATTATAGCATAATGACCAGCACATATGGACCCCTCAGTAAATGGTATATACTATTATTTTGAAGATGAGACCCTGGAATGTAAGTAACTAATTTGAGAAATATTAAGGAAGTTGAATTTGAAGGACTGTGTGCCCTGATAAAGCATGGATAAATGTATGAGTATATTGTTGCTAGCTTGGATAACTATGTCAAATTTAAAAAGATTGCCATTGACAGAGAAAATACAGAAGGAGAAGACGGTTTACAGTTAGGAAATGAGGTCAGTTTTCAGACTATGTTGAAATGGAGCTGCCTGTGGGACATCTACCACAAAAAGCTAACCTTTTCCAGGAATCTAGCTATAGTAGGAAGAAAGAGAAAGAGTGATAGTTGAAGAGAAACTGCAGTCAAGACAGGCATGTTTTAGAACTAATTTTAAGTTCAATTTTTTCTTCTGATTTTAGATGTGATATGTGCACATTACAGAAAATTGGCTAGCAAGAAGTAAATAGAACTCTAAAGAATATGAGAATGGGAACTCTAAAGAGCAAGCACTACTTCCAGGCCTGAGATAGGGTGACTGAGGAAGAGGCCCACCGCTCCAGGGCTGAGGCCCAGACCTCGCTGGAGAGGGCTTATCCACGCCTCACTGGAGGGCAAGGCCACAGCGATGCTGCAGGTGGGACTGGCTAGAAATCCAAGATCAGAGTGCCAGGGGGAAGCATCCACAGGGAGGTGCTGTATCTCAGAACTCACTGCAAAGCCATTAAGGGGAGTTTGTTCACAGGGAAGAATATGGAAAGCTTTTCATCGGGTGGTGGCAGATGGGTGGCACTCTGCTGACGGGAGAAACTACTGGCTCTGGACTCTGGAGCTGGAGGAGCCACTGCAGGAGCTTGGTCCTGGAGAAGTCATCCTGTAGGAACCTAGTGCTGGAGAAACTGCACTGTAGGAGCACAGGGAACCTGGACCTTAGAAGAGAAATCCGTTTCTCCTCCAGTGTCCCTCCAGTGCCCTCTAGTGACAGAGCTCAACATCATGCCAGCTCGTAAAGGAGAGAGATTTGTAGGGCTCCAGTCCATTAGCACAGAGCAGGCATTAAAAAGTGGATTTGGAGCTGAGAGGCAACACACTGATAATTGGCACATTCTCTCTCATCTTACCTGCCTCTTCGGGCCTTTTCTCCACTCTGGTCCTTTTACATCACTTTGGACCATTGAAATCACAGACATTATCCCTACTAAGTAGGGAATAAAACATGGATGCAATGAAGGGATGAAGATAACATTTCAAGCAGCAGATTGGTTTCGAATCAAAGCTCTACAACTTGCTAGCTGTGTGACCTTAGGCAGGACAGTTAAACTCTCTGTATCTCAGTTTCTTCAGCTGAAAATGGGCTTCATATTAGTTACCAGTGTCATAATGTTGCTGTGAACATTAAATGAGATTATGTGAAGCCCTTAGCACACTGCCTTATGCCTAGTAAGAGTTGAATACAGTTTATTTATTGGTAATATTTTATATTATTATTTCACTGAATAGCTCTACTATATGTGAATTATTATTGCCCCAATTTTCCATATGATGAATTTGTGGCATAAAGAGTTTAAATAATTGACCTATGTTCACATAGATAGTAAAAGTAGAGCCCATAGGAAATGCTGGAAGACTGAGTCAGGTGTCCATGCTATTAATATTTCTAGATGTGGCCTTCCCTGCTCAAACCGTGTTCAAGTCATGTTCCCCATGCAGCTTATTCTTGTGCTTATTTCTAAAGCCAGCCATTGTACTACAATACTATCTATTTTTGTCACTTCCATTTAAAATAGTTCATCTCCTTTTTAGGAAGATGCTGGTGAATTTAAAAATTGTTATTATAAAAGACCACTTAAAAAAATCTCGATTACCAATATATTCCCCCTCCACACTATCATTACAGAGTCTGCCTTAAGTCTTTACATTGCATTTTACCCACGTTCCTGAAATCTCCATAATTATAGTATGCAGAAGGTTATTTGGCAATTGTACAATGAGAGGCATTTTGCCAGACTTACTTTCAATGTTCTAAACTATCACTTTGGAACTTGGGACAGTTTTCAAACACTAAAATCCCTGAGTGATTTTTAGTCTTACCTACTGGGTTTTTAATGTCCTTCTGTATTCTATTTCTTTCCCTTTCAACTTGAAACATCTTTTTTATACTCTCTCTTTACCTTCCAAGTTGTTCCCCGTGGGTTCTCAAACAGCTTGAAACCCCTCTTTGATATACCTTATTCAAAAACCTGGAAACTACTTAGAACTGGCTCTGGATCAAGTTTTGCCAATAAATTCCCTGGAACCCATTCATGTTGTGTCTGCAAAATCTTTAAAACTTCCAGTGTAAAGAAAATGTTGTATTAATGATACCTCAGGTGAATTGTATTTTTGTTGTTGTTGTTGTTGTTGTTCTGTCAAAGACAAAATGCATGAAATAATTAAAGAGATGATTTTATTCAGGCTATTACAATAGGGAAAATGTTCATTAAAGAGGAACATCCCAAAGAAAAAGAAAAAGACCTGAGCTTTTTTAGAGGCAGGTCTTATGGGAATCATAAGAAAGGATAGAGGGGGTCTTATCTTAGAATATATGAGAGCAGAGGGGTCCTTTACTGTTAGTTGTTTCTGGAACACAAAGGGAGGAGAAATTTCTTAACCGTCTCTGCTTTCCAGGAGCACAGGATTCAGGTAAAGTTCAGCATTGTCAGTCTTCCTCCTTTTGTTCAAGACAAATGAATATCACTCATTGCTCAACAACCCAGAGGTGATCTTACAACTCCTGGGTGGGGCAAAGCAAAGTTTCAGAAATAGTGTCTCAGGGATTTTTTTCTGTGTTGCTCCTGTGAAACCAGTTGAGCCGTATGTTGCCAGGTGGTGGCAAAGTCAATTGTTTTGGAGTCCTGAAGACCCTGGGAACAAAGGAATGACTGCAAGGCAATGCAGAAATCTGGATAGGGATCAGGGAATGTCATATTTTAGTCCTTAATAATGTTGTCAGGTGGGAGGAAGAAAACTTGGAAAAATTAGTTTGGAGGATTATAGTCAGACATTGAAGGAAACTGGTAGAATTGAAAACTTGGCAAAGGTGGACAATATGTACAAAGTAACACAGACTCCAGTTCAGTTTGAAGATAGGTACTCAAACTGGTATTTCCAAGAAGAGAATGTCAATTAAATCTCAATCAGATAAGGCAGAATTTGCATACCTATCAGGAACTTGCAATTTACAAAGAGGGCAAAATAGTTTAAAAAAAAAAAAAAGACAGTGAACTCAGCCAGAATCTGACAATTCAGAGGCTGTGCTAGAGACAATACATAATTTCTCACATTAGCTCTTTAGTTGCAGGTAAAAAATATACACATAGGTTTTTAGTGAAATCTAGTGTAGTATATCTTTGGTTTAGAATATAATCTTAAGTCTAGTACCAGTAAAGAAAAATAATCTTTGATATTGTGTAAAAGTTCTTACTTGAAAAAATGATTAAAATACTGAAAGAAAGCATTTATAGATATATTCATTTAAGTAAGAAATGAGAGATTGCTACATGTGGTTCACCCCACAAAATTTTAGATAATACAGATCCAGAATGAGCACAATGTCTACAGCCATATCACCCTGAACATGCCCAGTCTCGTCAGAATGAACACAAAACTCAGAGGCATTTTAAGAGTAGAAATCCCTCCTATTATTCCATGTCTTGGTTTACATAATAACAAATCATCTCGAAATTCACACACACACTCCTGAAATTTGGGTCTACAGATCATTAGTATGTGAAAAACTTTTTCAAAAATTTCAACAGGTCTCAAGCAACCATTATTTAAGAGTCATATGAAGAGTATTAAGGTATTTTGATCAATACTCACCACTTTTTGCCACCAACCTGCTGCTTTGTTACCTGATTCTTACCGGATGGGGGTTGAAATTGAATGACAGCTTGCCAATACTAATCTAGAGATTAGATTTAGGAATTAGAAGCTTGACATCAAAATGTAGGCAGTAGATAGTATGGTTGTCACCTGGGAGGTATTAGAAATGCAGTATCTCAGGCCCCACCCAGATCTGTTAAATCGGAATCTGCACTTTCATGAGATCCCCAAATGATTCCCATGCACGTAAAAGTTTGATAGCTATGGACATGTCTAGAGAACTCAGAATAGCATAGAGAATGTAAAATAGGAGGTTTTCAGAATACTGTACACTTGTAGACTAACAACAGCTGGTCATTGTGTGCTATATTTACATAGCTGCCAAATCTCTTGTTGCCAGAGAATCTTTGTGAGATTCGCCATTGTTGCTCATCTGATGTAGTAGCCACCAATTGGCTGGCAAAGGAAAGACCAGAAGACAACAGATAAGCCACCTCTGCTGTGTTAAAATCCCTGAATCACTTTATTTTAGAGAAAATGTTTTGGATAACTTCATTACCAATCACATTTTTCATTTTCATGGCTCTTAATACATCTTTTGGTTATCATTATAACAAACCTTATCAGGCAGTCAACTATAAAATGAAGTGACAAGTGTATAAATGTCATGGTTTCTCAGGTAAGAAATAGTGGATGTAAATGGCTACCAATAACACTAGATGTTCATTTTTAAGAGCTGAGGTTGTGGTTAAACAGATGGATGCGTGGATATATGACATGGAGAACTGCCCTTGTATCATTGTAGAGGACTCATGTCTCTGGAATGCAGGAATTCCAAATGTGAGGAGTGAGCTGGACCCTTGGCATGCCTGGAAGTTCCTCCATTCTTTTGTTCATTTGTTCAACAAGTGTGTTTTTTGAGCCCCTTTCCATGAACCAGACACAATACCAGGTGCTAGAGATATATAGTGTACAAAGGCAGACAAGGTCTTTGCTCCCATTGAATTTATTGTTTAGTAGGAGAGATGGGCAATGATTAAGTAAGTAAATAAAAGAAGGTAAGTTTAGATAGTGATATGGATAAGAGCTGTGAAGAAATTACAGCAAGCTAATGTAATAGGGCAAGATTAGGAGGAACATCAGAGAAGATCCCTCTGATAGTTAAGTGAAATACTGAAAGATAAAGTTCCACAAAGATTTTAGGGTAAAACAGTCCAAGCACAGGAAACAGAAGTATAAAGCTGCTGAGGTGGAAACAAAGTTGACATATTCTAGGCACAGAAAGTTCACTTGCCGGAATGGAGTGAGAAGAAGAAACTGGTAGGAGATGAGACTGGAGGAGGGCAGGAGCCATGTCATGCCGCCTGGACAAAGAATTTGGTTATTTTAGATATGAAAGGAAGCCTTTAAAAGGTTTAAAGAGGGATGTGACCTGATGAATCCATACAGAGTGGCTGTTGCTAACCCTTCTGAGCAAACTACTTTCCAAGATTCTAAAGTAAGTTGTGTGGGCTGGAAGACAAGAAGTTGGAGCCTTGTAGTTCCTAAGCTAGTACCCATATGGGAACTTGAGGGTGCTTTAAGATAAGCTGTGCATTTAAATAAACATATGTTTTCTTTACAAGGAGTATCAAACAGACTGATGCCACAAACCCTGGGGAACCTCGACAAATCAGTCTGTTTTTCCTAATAAGAACACATTACTCTTTGCCACCATTCTGTGGTAAACAGTGTACTTCACGGCAAGTGTATCAGTCAGGATTGAACCAGGGAATTAAAACCAATAGGATCTTATATTGAGATTTATTATAAGGAACTGGCGAATAGGACTGTGGGGGCTGGCTGAGCAAGCCCAAAATGTTTAGGGCTGAGCCAGGAAGGGAAGATCATGAGTAGGTTGGGCACAGGCTGAAACTGTTGTCTTGTCCAGTGGTGGAATTTCTTCCCTGTCTTAGGGAAGCCTCCGTTCTGCTTTTAAGGCTTTTCAAAGGATTGTCTTCCTCACCCACATTATCCAGAATAATCTGCCTTACCTAGCATTCATTGATTAGGGACTTTATTTACATCTGAAAAATTCTTTAGAGCAACACCTAGATTAATATTTGAATGAATAACTGGGGACTTTAGCCTAGCCAACTTAATGCATCAAGAAAGTCAGTCATCACAGCAAGGTTAAAGATACCTTTTAAAAATAATCTTTAACAAGCGCAATAAATAGTTAATTATTTCTCATATGTATTATAATCCATTGCAGACTCACTTGCATCATCATATGAAAACATTATGCCATTAACCTAGCAGATGTTGTTACTGTGAATAGTGAGAGGAATTGATTACCATTATCTATTTAAAAGGTGTTAGGTTAATGACATCATTTTTGCCCCGTAAAGGAGATTTACAAAGGAAGCCAATGAAGGTTAAGTTTAATGGCCTCATCTAAAAAGGCCTTTTGAGTATTAGGGGTTGCTAGGAGTTTGAGATTGTTCTAGGTGAAGAGTAGAAGCCAGATTACAAGCAGAAATCATTTATGTGTAAGCATTTCAGGTACCTTCTCTAAAAGAGGTCTTAGAAGGAAAGGACCAAATGACAAATTTTCATTAATTTGCTAAAATTTATTTTCTTATTCTAAATATTAAAAGCCACTTTCATGAATAAATTTGTATTTGTAATTTTATAGTGTTTTTCTTAAAGAGAGTTCCCAAAATTGTAAGCTTCAGGCCCAAGAAACAGGGATCTACTCCTCCATAGGAACCTTTTTACATCTGTTCTTTTAACTCAAAAAAAAATCAGCCATCCCAGGGAGATGTCTCTCAAAATCTTGTTTGAGTTAATCATTGATTTAATTGACCTGAGACCCAATGAGTTGCAATGAAAATTTCCCATCTAGTTGAGAGACAGATCTCGGTAAAACAGCTAGAGTTTTTTTCAGAAGTAACATTCTAACTTTTACAGCATATTTCAGGAGAACTCTCAGGCACTCAGAATTTCTTGTGATTCTAACGTGCTAATCTGCAGTCACACGAGACAGGGTCATCTGCTAAAGCCCAGAAATCCACATGACCTTATACTGCTGGTATTAGGCAAATGGAAAACATCTTTCATTGGTAGCTCTGCTTAGTGCTAGTTTCAGGTTTATTCATTTTTGTCTTATTGCTAAAAGCAGAACATATTCACACAGCTCAAATATTAGAGCATATAAAAAATTATTCAGTGAGAAGTTTCCCTTTCTACCATGATGATGTTCTGTCCAATTCCCATTGTCGTCTCTCTGTGGCAACAACTCTTTTAGGTTTCTCTGTATTCTTTTAAGGTTTCTGTATGCATCTGTGATTTTGAATTTGACCCCTGTTTTCTTGGTTTTCATTTGTCTCTATGCTTTCCCCATTCTCCTATTAAAAATTTCCCTAATTCCTTTATTTTAGACATATGTTGAGTTTTTCTTTTTATCCAGTTAAAATTTCTTTTTTTTTAAATTGAGAAATTTAGCTTGTTTAAATTTATTGATATATTAGATATTTTGGTTTTGTATTTCTCAGACTCTTTTATGCTATTTGTTGTTTCTATACTTTTAAAATTTTCACTGCATATGTAATTGTTTCTTTATTTTATTTGAGTGTGTGTATGTTTTCCAGTGGTTACCTTTATAATCACAGGGTCATATAATTCCTCTAGTTTTTCATTTCCTTAGGACAGTGACTCTTAGATCCATACTGAGTGATGATAGAATGAGCATGTTTCCTCACTCCCCTCCCCATTTTTTACCACAAAATTCTATTTAATAATATGACCTTTCTTTGCACTTACTTTTATTTTGTTAAATTTGCTTACATTGCCATTATTCATAGTTGACTTGTCAGTTTTAACTGTTAGTCTTTGTCTTTGATTTATCATGAACAAGGCTTCTTGCTTCCCTACTCTCCCAATTTTTAACTGTATCATTTCTACACTATCAGGCATGTGGCCTTTACCTTCTATTTTGTCATTTTAAACTCCACGTTGTTTTAATCTCACTTCTACATTTTAATATAAACATATACAGTGCCCACTACCAAGTTGTTGTTTTCAAAATTTTCTTGGTCATTTCTCAGCTTATCTTTTAGTAATTTCCTCAAAAAGGACTCTTGGGAACAGTAGTCCCCAAGTTTCTGGCATGTTAAAACTATTTATAGTTTTTAGATTTGAAGGACAGCTTGGATGTGTATGATATTTTTAGCTCACACATTCTTTCCTGGATTATCTTGCAGGTATTACTCTACTGTCTTCTGGTATTGATCATTCCTATGAAAATATCTAAAGCAAGATAGATATTTTTCTTTTTTTTTAAGTGACAATTCTTTTTCTGATTTCCAAATGATTCTCTCTTTATCTTTAGAGTCTAATAATTTTAGTGGGATATGACTTGGTTTTGAGTATTCCAAGTCAATTATTTCTGGTACACAGTGTCGTTTTCAATATATAAATATATATTATATATTAATATATAATACCAATTATTTCTGGTACACAGTGTGTCCTTTTATTTGAGGAAAGTTTTATTAAACGATACCTTTAAATATTTGTTATATTTTGGTTGTCTTTCTTGAGGACCTACTCCAATTAAGTGTGTGTCAGATGTATTTTTTTGTCTGCCTTCAATATCTATTATTTTTCTAATTCCTTCTTTTTAATTTTCATTTTATTATTTGTTTTTCTCATTTGTATACTCTATGATTCCTACTGTTACTACACACTGTATTCTTCCTTGTGATTTTTTTTCTATTTTTACCTCAGTTCTGTCACCTCATATTTCATCACTTCCTCTTGTGTCTTCATCTCTTTCCTGAGTTCTTTCATTTCTGTTGTGATCTTCCTTCACAGGGGCATTTGCTATTTTAAATGTTTAAATTTAATTTTTGTTAAAATGCTCAGTAACAATATTTGTCTGTACAATGGCAACATTTTTCTGGTGGTGGTGGTCCATGTATTGATTAATTTTGCTGCTGTTTTTTCAATTTGATTTTTGTTTTTTGCTTATGATACTATTCTGCCCATGATATGCTAGGTTTTAAAATTTCCTTTTTTAATTACTTAGCTTTAATGAGTTGGATTTTTTTTGGATTTGAAATATGTAGTTGGTCCCTGAGTAAAAGGTTGGGATATGGGGCTTGGGTGTTCTTCAGTTTTTACAACCCATGGGGGCAGGCTGCTTTTAGCAAAAAATGACTCATGTCTATAATGCTTTAGGTAGCCCTGCCTTGTTTGTTTCGTTAATCAAACCAGATCAGGGAGAGCTTCTGCTTCCACCCTTGTTCACTTCTTTTTAGTATCCGTGGATATAAATGAGGAATAAAGCATTTGTACTGCAGGGTGAGCCCCTCACCTTCAGTGAATATCCTTTTGCTAGCACATTCTGAGAGGCTGCTGTTTGCCTTCTTACACCCTATATACTTGTCACTTTTTCTTGTGTAACTTTTGCCCAATCTCAGCAGTTTGACTGCCCTTCTTCATATTTTATAGGCTTCATTTTACATCCTCTTCGAGTTTTGCTGAAAGTGGAATTTGTTTGCAGACTTATTTTCCCTCATCTTCATGGCTGTGCTTGTATAATTTCCAGGAGAAGAAAGGGGGAAATGTTGACTTATACAGCCATATAGTTTGTAATGGAAGTGGAGAGTTTTTCTTTTGTTTTGTTTTTAATGCATATATGTAAAGATGCCCCTATACTGTAAAGTTATTCCATGTTTAGTTTTCTTTATTTCATATGCTTTGGTTTGGGATTTAAATTATTCCTCAGTCCAGTTCCAACTTCATTTCACTTTATTCTCCTTCAAGTATTTTCTGCTTCTTTTAAATTGTACTGAATTATTCAGAGTTGCTTCATGAGTAGTTTTTATTTTTTCATACTTTTATTCACTTTGTTCCCTCTAATTGACATTTCCTTTCCAACCCTTGCCAATCCTTCTCCACCTCTATGTTTCTTATTGTCAATTAAAATCCTACCTGGACTTCAAGACCTAACTTAAATAGTACCTGATTCTTAAAGCTATTCCTCAGATCTCTATGTATCGTTAAGACATCTTTATATGTTTATGCATAATTGACATTGCTTATATTCTCTTAAAACTATATCCTATTGCATATGATGCTTCTACTTTCTACCAGTTGGGAGAAAGCTGGTGACTTAGTCATATTTGTGCCCCATTTACACCTGAGCACAGAACATCGTGTGTAATATACACTCAGTAAGCATTTGTTTAAATGATATAATTATGCAAGGGGCCAAAATTATTTTCTTAAATGCATGGCACAATTTCCTCATCTTTCTCACTGATGCACAATACAACCACTCATAGGAATAATTTGGCTCTTTCTATTTTCTGAAGCCACAGAACCCTGCAGATGTGATTGTAGATGTACTGTTTATTCATTCAGCAATCAAACTGTGTTTTGATTATTTTAATTGTCTTATTTCAATACAGAATAATTTTTCATGGCTTTTTATGAGTACTTCATAGCTGTTAAGTAGATTAAAAAACAAAAATGGAAAACACAAGCTTTTAAAATCCTCTACCCTTAAATGGCAGATCTCTATCATGATATAAATGCATTAAAAGAACAAACTCTGTAAAATTTAACTTTTAAATTAAATGGAAGTAAAAGGAATAGCAGAAGCTTAGAGAAAATTTCCCCACATGCACTCTGTGTTTTAGAAACATTAAAATTTTTAGATAAAGTAAAACTTGAGAATTTTCTTCCCACTATTTCATTTAATTGGGTCTCTTACCAAATGTAATTTACATGTCATTTTCTTCATCATTTTGTAGCTTTGAAAGCTGTATTTGTTGAGAAAAACCTGTTCCCTGAAGAAATTCTGGATCGTGAACAAAAAGCCAAGCAATTATGTCAAGAAACAAATCATGAAGCGAAGATAAAAAAAAAATAAGAAGAAATCATAATTGAAAAAAATTTCATTGTTAAAGTACATATATAAAATGCAGAAAAAGAATCAAGAATTCTGCCTTTTGTTTTTTTTACTTTATATTTGAACTTTAGGAAATTTCGTCTTCAGAAGATAGTTTAGTGCTGCTTTTATCTGTCATCTTTCACTTTCTCTGTATTCTTAATAAAAGAAAGATTGGACTAAAGAGGGGGCAATATCAATTGATATCTATTCTCCAGCGTTTTTATATAAAAAATTTGTGATTCCAGAACAAAGTGTTCTAACCAGTTGCCCTTCTGGCAACTTCTACAGACAAAACATTTTTTGGTCAATTTTCATTGTAAAACCTATATTGAAATATATGAAAAGTATTCACACAGCGAATAGCTACAAATTTGAATAAGAAAACTGTTTCCACTTCTTTATACTTTCTAGTTTTTTAAAGAAATGATTCTACCAATAAATCAACACTTATGTACACATATGGAAATAATATTGATTGGAAACCAAGCAGATGGTGGGTAGGGAATGGGTAAATTCACACCTAACAGGTACAATGAACACTATTTGGGTGATGGGCACACATAATTTTGACTTAAATAATACAAAAGCAATTTATGTAACCAAAACATTCATACCCTCTTAATATTCTTAAATTCAATAAATGTCACCAAAAATGATTCTGATAATGGCAATTAGACCTTGTCAATAGCAGCTTTTCCTACTAATTCTTATCAACTTTTATTCATTCTTCCATATACTTATTGGGAAATTACTGCTTATGATCTACTTATATACTTTGTTATACTATACTTTAAAATTGAGTGACATACCACAACCAAAGCAGTAATAACTTTGAAAAAAAATCAAAGGGCCTGGTACTATATAAAGGACTCATTCTATGTGAAAGGTCAAGTAGAAAATGTTTGGTTTGGTTCTAAAACTTACCACCTCCCTTTTTGACCCATTGTTCTTTATAAATATCATCCTCCAGGCAACCAATATTTTAATTCTGCTTTAGTTATTGTGTCCTATAGAAAGAATTAATAAATTAATTTGTATAACTTCAGTTACTTGCTACATATTTATATTTTAAAGAGTACTTTCAAAAATATTTCAGTTTTAAGAAGAATTTTATAATAACACATAATAGTAAAGGAAAATAATTGACAGCATATAGGGGCCTACTCTGTATAGCAACTGCAAAAGTTCATCATGTTTAAACTTCACAGTAACCATGTAAGATATATCAATCTAGAGTTAAAATATGAGATCCAGATCAATTGGGGGAGTGCCCAATTATTAATGGAAGAGCTGGGATGGGAGCTCAGGTCTGTTTTACTCCCCAAACCATGGTATTTGCCATTCATCATTCTGTTCACTTACTTCTTAACACTATAAAGTCACTGGAAAGAGCTCTAACAATAGAATTTCTAGCATCAGGGGACAAAATGTTTTTGTTTGGTGGAGAAAGTGGTGACAGAACAATTTTCAAAAGACAGCTGCCTATTCCAACTACATTTAAGTGCATTCTGAGTTAGGTATTATTAACTTCTATTCTTCTTGCTTTTCCTGCCCACAGAATGATGATCCTATGTGGGAAAGATGGAAAAGAAAAGTATATTTGTATGTGTGTGTGTAGGAATGTGCATCTGTGTGTGTGTGTGTGTGTGTGTGTGTGTTGTGTGGTGTGGTGGTTATGTAGGAGAGTGTCCTTGCTTTAGAAAAATATATACTGAAATGTTTAAGTATGACAGAAAATTATGTTTGTAGCTTGCTCTAAAGTGATTCAGAAAATACTAATTATTTTCTGAATATGCATATACATATACATTATGTATAAGTATAGACACACATAACACATACATATCTGTTTATACTTTATCTATCATCTGGCTATCTATCTGCCTATCAAGAGAGTGTAGATATATAGATGGAACACACAAATGTGATGAATGATAACAATTGAGGAAACTGAGAGGGGAGGAGAGGTAGACATAGCAGTTCTTTGTACTATAATTTCCATGTTTATATAAATTTGAAAGTATTTCAAAGTAAATTATTTTTTAAAAATGCAAAAAGTTGCCTTTGGACAAACGATTCTTTGAGACATTCCAGCAGAAACTGGGCAACTCTCTCACAGGGATATTGCAGAGAATTCATGCACTGGGTGGGAGGTTTGATTGAGTAATCCATCATTTCAAACTCAGAGCATAAGATTTATGAATCATACCTTTGTTGATAGTACAGTGGAGTGAAATCTGAGCCACATTCCCAGAAATTTAAAGGAATATTAAGATGTTAAAGAGGTATAATATGGATACCAAATAATTTGCAAAGGCTCTTTTTCCTATTGATCCAATCACTGAAGGCACCTGCAAGGGACTGTTTTAGACAATGGGTATTTATATATAAACAGAATGCACTTTTCCTGCCCCCAGCTTTCTGGAGTGAAGCCACATAAAATGTAGTGGTTAATTAAGCAAAGATTGAATGAGCCCAGTACTTTTTTTCTGGTGCAATTTGGAAATTCCTTTACTAGACATATTTTACTTTTTACCCTTGGAGATGACTTTGTTTGAAGTGATTAGTCTGAGATAGTCT
This sequence comes from Lemur catta, assembly GCF_020740605.2. Taxonomy (NCBI): domain Eukaryota; kingdom Metazoa; phylum Chordata; class Mammalia; order Primates; family Lemuridae; genus Lemur; species Lemur catta. The sequence goes on along the minus strand of NC_059128.1, from coordinate 194,914,619 downwards.
GGTTCCTACAGACAGACCTCTTTATAGCCTACTATGTGTGCATAGCACTATGCTGTGTGTAACTCCAATTCCATCTTTAATTAACTAGGACCTTTTCTGTAAAAGGAATTAAAAATAACTGTTTCACAAGTCTATTTAATGAGAAGAGATATTTTAAAGGTATGAGAGTTTCTTTTAATGTTACTTTTTCTAATAATTTGGAGCAAAAACACATACAGAAGGAGGAAAAAAAGATATTTAGTCATTATGTCTACTCTTCTTTTGTACCTTGCAGCATCTGACTGTGCCAGGCAGGTAGCAGGGTCTCACCTATCAACTGTTAATAGAACTGAAGACATTATAAACTGTTTCTGAAATTAACATTTAGATTCAATTATTTAAGATCTATTTTTCTACAGTGAAAGGAACTCATCACATTAAAAGAAGATGTGTCATAATTTTCAATAGGCTATCTTGTTTGTATTATGTAGATTTATACTAAACATAATTTAACCTTTTTTCCTTTCAGAACATTTTCCTCTTATCACTCAAAATATATGGAGCAAACTGAGAGAGAAAAATTGCCTGAAATTAATCCATTCTCAAATGGAAGAATTAACTTTTAAGTTCTTTATTGATGACAGCATTAGCTTGTATGTTTTTAATGTTTGAAATTAGGTACATTTTTACTTTGAAAAAAACTATAAAGTGCTAAGAATGGTGATAGTATAACTGTAATCTCTTGCTACTGTTTTTATATATATTCCCAAGTTTATTCTTTTTATACCGAAACACTTAGCTCTCATTAATGAATATTTTTCCCCTGATTCTCTAAGGGCAAAATAGAGTTGTAGAAGGAACACATTTGTGAAAATATTTAAAAGGGTTGCAATAATATTTTATAGACAATTGTGGTATCTTCATTGTCTTTTAAAAGAGCTTAAACCAATGAGGATAAATTCATGGCTATTGCTTTTTACTCCCCAAGAGATAGGAAAATGAACATTCCGCTTGAACTGCTCTATTATTGGGTCCTTATAGAACAACTTTATTAAATGATTTTAGTAGGACAAAGTGGCTATCTCTGCCATTGGAAGGAAAAGTAATGGCCTTTTCCTGGATAAATCACATTGTGATCCGAGTAATGTACAGACATAACAATGTGGTAGGCAAGGGTACTGGTGATAGATGTTTGCTGGTGTCACTACATGTGTAGAAAAGCACTGATTGAATGACATTCTTGGACATTCAGACTTATTTATGTTTCTCAGTGTAGAAGAAGTAGGATGATAGTGTTCCTGTGTTGCACAACTCTGTTTTTGGAAAATTACCTTTAACTGTGTCAAGTTAAAGCTAGAACAGAGTTTGCTTATGCTTGAGCAAGTAACATTAAAGCAAAACCCAAGATTTAGAAAACATGTGGAGATGCCTATATGAGCAATTAAGACTTCTAGTTAATCAGGAGATTATGGCCTATAACAGTCATCGGGCTTCTCAGGCCTGTTGTTAAGATATAGCCATTATTAGGACACTGAAAGAGATCAATAAGGTCCTTAAAAAAGTTTTTAAAAATGAATTCCTTTTAAAGCTATCTATGCTCATTTTATTTCTTTTACCTGAGTTTACCAGAAATAATATTAAATTTGGTGATCAACAATGACATATTTGTTTAATTAAAACTAGACCAAATTCTCCATTTCTCTTTTCAGAGGCTACTGATGAATAATATAATGTGCTTAATATATGATTGCCACTGAGGTGATTGATTTGAACTACAAAAATGAGAAAGAAAACCATTAAATTATGCACCTATTTTTTATTAATGATACGTTATAGAGAAAATCATGTAGAGTTTTAAAAGCACGTGAAAGTAATACCAACATCTATTACCAAATTACCTATGGTTAATAGTATTATCCTGGTATAATTTGGTAAATCAATAATCTTAATCTGTTCTTTTTGCTCAAAATAAAGAATATATTTATTCAATATCTACTTTTTTCCCTAAATACCCACAGGAAACTCCTCTGACTATTGTATAATTTGATGAATTGTTGAGAACTCTGTAAATGTGGCAGTAATTTGTCTCTGCATTCTGAACTTGATTTAGTTTTGCTCTTTTTCTCCTAGGCATTCTGAAATATTTATGCTGGGGTACATTGGAAATCTGATATGAGAGTCCTGTGAGAAACAAAAAGAACTAATTAACCAGCAAATTTACAACCACTGGCACATTCTTCCAAATTCTGTTTCCACTTTCAAAAAAAACAAAAGTGAAATACTGGATGAAATAATAACATAAACAATGATTTTAAAATCCTATTATTGTTTAGTTTCTCAGTTATTGCATATTTCATCAGTTTATCATTAACCTAATCATGTTAGTTCTTTTATACAAATATAGTGAACATCTGCTCTGGTTCTAGAAAAATTAATCAAGCAATGTTCAAGATAAATACAGTTGACCTTGACTGATCAGGTGTTCATATACGAGTGTTTCCCAGCAAGCATATATTAGTTGTAACATTCTAGTGAATAATTAGAAGCCAATTTGGGGTAAGTACCTTAAAATTAAATAGCTTTTGAATGAAGTATGTATGCAATAATATTGACTATGAATATTTAGTAAAGTAGAGGAATGGCATTTCAATTCACTTTGGTGCAGATATCATTTGAATTTTTAAATTATTATATTATTTTTATTCTCCTTTAATGATTTCAGTATAAATTAGGAGGCCCAATTCTCATAGGACTATTTAGCAGGTTGTTTAGTTTACCAATACTTTGTGCTTTCTGGTGAGATATGGTCCAAAACTAAATGGGGTAAGTGAATTTTAAAACCAATTATTTGTCTGAAGTTATAATTTATCAAGTGCATCAAAATTTTCTGGGAAAAATGGATGCTCAAAGAATATAAATTTTAAATATTAAGATTGTTAATGATAAAGAAAAGACAACTGTATGCTAAGATTCAGTAGAATCTTAGGGAAAAATTATATTTTTCATAATATTTCTTACTCTAATATAAACCAAGTACATAACGGTGTACCTGGTGTACCTAATCAATTGCCTCTTGATGACTTAAAAGTACTAATCACATTTTGACTACTTACATATCTTCAAACAGATATTTTGGTCAGAAATCCTCTGAGAAATTGAATGTTTCAGAACATAATTATACATTTATTTTGCACGTAAAACTTCTCCTACTCACTGGGTTTTTACTATTGTTGCATTCTCACTCACAACCTTATGTACTACTTCACATTTGCTTGATAGCATATGTCTGTATTTGCAGTTTATCAACACATGATTTTCTAACCATTGCTTTAGATTACCTTTTGAGGTTTTTGTCTTTTGCAAAATATATATCTAAACAAATAGATTTGAACTATATATATAAAAAAAGGAGTTTCAGATACCTAAATAATGACTCCATGTCTTAGTTTGAAGAATATTTGACTCATAGAAACCTTTATATATAATAGTTGCTCTTAGTGACTCTTAATCCATTTATGGGTTATGGTGGCCCCCAAATGATCTGCAAAACACTCTAGAAATGCATGTCTTCACTTTTGGCTAACATCAGGCTATTCTGGAGGCTTTCATCTTTACCACATAAAGAGCTGATTACTTCCTAATTACCGACTAATGAATTGTTAAGGACTACTAAAATGTATTATTTGTAAGGTAAGTGTTACTAATATTTATCAGGCCTTGGAGTCAGGATTTTACCAAGTATGTGGCAATATTGCAAAACTAATTTTGCTCAAGATATAATCAGATAGTTGAATTTACTGCAATTTGAGTGGAGAGCAATTTAATAGGGTATCATTAGCTTTGTGAATTGTTTACAGTTTTCAATTGCTGCTATTCTTCCATTTGTTAATTATTTAATCTAATTATTCTTTACATCTTAAATTGCTTTCTTCCTTTGTTACTATTGTACCATCTGTATTTGTCATTTTGTTTATTTTTAAAACATTTTTAAATTTTTAATTATTATGGGTACATAATAGTTGTATATCTTTATAGGGTACATATTTTGTTTCTTTACAATTTTTTGCATAGCTTTTTTCTTCCTTTGGAAAAGTAAGAGGTGAGCTTTGGAGTATTTTGGCTCAAGAAATAAGTATGACGAAATTGTTGTCAAAAGTTAACCAGATACTCAGTTAATTTAGAATACGTTAATTTTCTAATATTATACATCCAAAATCACACTGGAGTATTTTGTCATTATTCCAATTCCCCTCTTGATCTATGAACCCTTTTAGAGAAGTCTGAACAGAAGTTTATCTTGATATCAGAGTTAAAGTTATCCCATTTAAAACCATGGGAAAAAATAGAAAAAAATATCATATAAATATTTGAAGAAAGTATTGACATTGATAATGTTCCATAATTACAGTTTCTCCTTTGATTTTATTATAAAAGTGCAAATACATTTTGTACTGGTTCTCGAAGGTATCATTAGCAAATGGACTATTTCTCCTAATAGATGATGCTTAGTCAGAAAACTGGCATTAGATAGCGTTTCCTTGTGGTAGCATGTTCTAATGCAATAGAAAGATCTAATAGGCAGAAAGTTTTCTGTTGCGTTTAGCATAATAAACTCTGCTTTGAAAACTAATAAATTTTGAATTGAACAATGCACAGAAGTCAAAATGGATAATATCTTCCTGTGGAGTCTCTTATTGATTGTTTTTGGACGTCAAGCTTCAAGACTCATGGCTCAAAAAAATATAGAATTTGCAGTGGATCTTTATCAAGCAGTTTCCTTATCTCATAAGAACAACATTGTATTTTCCCCCCTTGGAACAACTTTGGTTCTTGGAATGGTACAATTGGGAGCAAATGGAAAAGCACAACAACAGATAAGACACACTTTGAAACTGCAGGAAACCTCAACTGGTGAGAGTCTTACACATGCTTATTTATACTGGATAAAATATGGCTAAATTTATTTTTAACATATTAGGGAAAAACTCAGGGTCATAGAACTTTAATGAGCGAAAAAGTACAAAATTATATTAAAGTGGAGAATTGTAAATGTAACTAATTTTATTCATTTATAATTTTTTCCTAATGAAATGTTATAAAAATAATTTACTAAGAAATTGACATCACTACAGATACAAAAAATTATTTACATGTCTGTGTGTTTTCTTTTGGTCTGTTTGTTTTAGCCAGTTTTAATTAATTGGGATCATATCAGGTGTGCATGTACGTGTGTATTTATATATATACATATGCTATACATATGTACACATACATACATATTCTTCCACTGTCACTTGCTATGTTGTGATCATTTTCCCAGATCATGCAACTGATTGAAAATACAATTTTTAATTATTATATTTTTCTGCCTCTTGTGAAAATACCGTTACTTACTTATCCTTTCTTCAATAAATTTCTAACACTTCTTTCATGAAAATAATGCACTCTCACCCACAGTGAGACCAAGAAAAAGCATTACTTTATGCGTTTCAAGAGCTTATTTAATAGTTTTAAAAGCAAATTTGAAAAAAAAATTAAATAATATATCAGAGGGCTTTGTGCTTGTAGGGGGTGGTTACTTTGGAGTCGTCCAAATGTCTATTTGAGATACCATGTATCTCACATACTGAGATACTGTGCTTTTGTGCTGGCATTGCATTTGAAAGCGTTGCTGCCCATTTCCCTGGCTGTCTCATGCTCTCAATCTCTTCAGTGGTTTTAATTTTAGACTTTGATATTAGTCAGATAATGTATCCTAAATATCAGAGGAACAATCTGGATTTTTTTATTTGGAAATTTTGTCACTATAACTAATTTCCATATGTTTTCCCTAGTATATCGTAGCTCGATTTAGAAATCTGTTTTTCTGAAAATACTATTTACAAGATTTTATTTGATTCATTATAAATAAAGACACTTTTATACAGAAAAGAAGTTGGTGATAATGAAGTTAATTGCAAGAGTTTTCCTTTGCGAATATGTATAATGAAGCCACTGTATTCCAGATTTAGTCTCTATTAACTTCAGCAAATCCCACTATACCACTCCCAGAAACATTTAAATCATACGATACTGCTTTGAAAAGTAATAGAACATTTATGAAGAAATGTAAATTAGAGCCTTTGAAAACTAAATTACTTTAAATGGATGCATCTTATAGAAAAACACAGAAGTTTTAACAACTCTAATTGTGAACATAATAATCATACTAATAGTAATGATGACACTATCAAACACATATATCTAGGGTATCAGCCACTGTTCTATGTGTTTTGTGCTTGCTATATATTATCTCATTTAATATTTATAATTACTCTGTGAGGTAAACATACCCCTGAGAAAACTGAGGCAAAGAAAAATTAATTAATTTGCCCAGGACTAATTCCAAAAATGATTTAATGAGGGTTAAAAGTATAAGAGCAATAATAAAAATGTTTATATTTTCCTTGGAAGAGTATATATAGACAATTAAAACTTAGCATTTTAATACATATAACAAAGTCTACCAAGCCAGTTTCCCAAACTAGTTGTAAATGGACAGAGAGAACCACAGATGGAGGATAACAATGCTAAGGGAAAACAAAGATAGTCAAAAAGGGAGAAAATGTGAAAAATAAAATCTAGAAAATAAAACAAGGGAAAATGAAGAAATAAAGGAAAAGAAGAGACAGAGTTAAGAAGGGGAACAGAGTGAACAAGTGAATGAATGGCAAACAGATGAAGAGAAGGCCAGTGAGTCTGGAGGAGGAAGAGTATAAGAACGTCAGGGTGGAACAAAGGGCAAGGTAGAACACAAGGTGGTACCTGACAGAGCCACAGTAGAACCAGAGACACAAGAAAAAATCAGGAATACTAATCCTGTATTTATTTAAATTTTTTATATTTTGTTAATCATGGATTTTTTGCATCTGTTTTTTATTTTTTTTTAAAAATATTGCATTGGAACATTATTTATCTTGATTAGTGAGTTTTTGGCATGTCCTTAAATTTTTTGTCCAGTGTCTCATTGATTCACCTTAGTCCTGGCCCTGCCTTCAATCCCCCACTAATTTTCAAAATGTGCTGTCTGTTAATTCAGTCTCTATTTTACTTTTTCTGCCCTTGGTCCCCAGTCCTGGCCCTATTGCTCCATGGTGACACCTGGCTTATTCTCTGGGGGTCCACAGATGAGAACATGGCTGCTGGCATCCTTACACCAGTGGGGTTCTCAGTGTCCTCAGTTCTCCTTCTTTCTCCCATTTTCAAAACATCTGCTCAGGCCGGGCCTGGTGGCTCACGCCTGTAATCCTAGCACTCTGAGAGGCCGAGGCTGGTGGCTTGCTTGAGGTCAGGAATTCGAGACCAGCCTGAGCAAGAGTGAGACCCCCATCTCTACTAACAATAGAAAGAAACTAGCCAGACAACTAAAAACATATATAGAAAAAATTAGCCGGACATGGTAGCACATGCCTGTAGTCCCAGCTACTCGGGAGGCTGAGGCAGGAGGATTGCTTGAGCCCAGGAGTTTGAGGTTGCTGTGAGCTAGGCTGATGCCAGGGCACTCTAGCCCGGGCAACAGAGTGAGACTCTGTCTTAAAAAAAAAAAAAAAAATCTGCTCAGAATTTACCTTCTCCGTTTTTGCTGAACATCTGATAATGCTCCACTTTTCTTTACCTCCAAAAATGCTGCCGACTAATCAAAGGCTAAATTGAAGGTGATTTATTCCAAGAGGGATGAGAAAAGAGACTGGGACATGAATTCCTGTGCCAGTTCTGCATTTGTCACAAGTCATGTCACCTTTCAAATTTCTTTATCTTTCTGTATCTCATATTCCTCACTGTAAAAGGAAGAGTTTGGATTAGGTAATTTATTTGGACCTTTTGGCTGAGATAATCTGTAATCCTACAGCTACCTTTGTTTACATCTTTGGATTTCTCACATGCACACAAAATAGGCCTTTGGCCTCTTACGAGCAGGAGAAAAGAACATGCACTACATTTTAGAACATTTTCTGGAGGTCTGGTACAGCCACGCCAAGAGTTACATTTACCCATGACCTGTAGGTTCTCCATGGCTCTATTTCAGGAAATGAAATAGACTTGTTCTCATTGCTTATTAGGAGCCATGCATATATTCTTTTCAATCTGTGCTGAAAGAGGTCATTAATCTATAAATTAAATCAAATTTATAAGGCCAATAACTTTATATTCAACTCCAAACTTATGCTACATGGTGACGTTTTTTCATTGACTTTTGAGTCCAGTGATTTATCAAAGGGCAGCTCTTTGTCACACAGTCTTAGACCTTAAGTACAAGACATAAATCTATTTGCTCTGGCAAATGAGTTGGAACTATTTTTTTTCTCTCCCATCGTTATATTTTTAATCCTTTAAAGATGTTCATAAATTACAAATTCCTGAAAATTAGTTTTAAATTCTGTCACTTCATTTCTGACCTTAATTAATTCTTTTGGAGAAGCTCTCATGTCTTTACTCAGGAAGTCATCTCTGTAGCCTCTCAGTTATTGAGACATTTCTTACAGGCTTCAAATAGCAATAAATGATTGCATCTGAAATCATTGCATAAACAAGCAAAATACATTAACTTTCTTCCCTTCCTTATGTAAGGAATTCCGGGTTGTAAAGAATTACTGAATGTCTTCAGATCTAATCGTATAGAAGTAAGTTTTTATATCTAAGATCTTTCATATCTGTGTCTATATCCCAACGAATAGAGAATCCTGGATTTTGAAATATAATGCAATATACCTCGTAGAGCTTCCTGTAAGGTTTTGCAGTTTGTACTTGCCTAAGAATGACAGGCCAGGGAAGCAAGTAGGGGCTAAAATGTAGCCTCCACTCAGCTGGACAAGATGTAAGGCTATGGAGCTGCAGCCCCCGAGGTGAGAGAACTATTTTTATTTGCATAAAGATGCCCTATGGGCTGCTAGCTTCTGATTAAAAAAAATGTGTTTACATACACATATAAACACACACACACCCTCCTTATTTCCAATAGATACCTAGCAGTAAGTTCTTCTTAGTAATACTTTTTCTGTAATTCTTTATTCAATTGGTATCCAGTGACGAACCATTTGTTTTGTTGAACTCCTGGCCTCCTCTGGCCTTAGCCTCCAAAAGTGCTAGGATAACAAGCATGAGCCACTGTCCCCAGCTGGATTTTGTTTTCCTGAATAGAGATTAATTGAATATAATCAACTTTTAAGTTAAGAAAGAGATATTTTTGGTGTTTAACTGAAAATTTAATGAAGGCCCTGAAAGACCCTGTTATTTGAAATAGAGTTCCCAGACTTAATGATTGAGTTCCATGACTAAGCCAGAAGGGAATGAAAAATGCTGTTACCCTTTGGTAATGAATAAGAAGCTATGGAGCAAAATCTCAGAGTACACTTCTCTCATAGGCACGCACAGCTTTCTGACAACACTGTGGTCAGAACAATCCAAAAATAAATCACAGGCCTACAATGATTCTTTTAGTTGACACCGACTGACTTATTTTGGCTAGTGGTTATAGTTGGAATGGTTAAAGATTTTTATTGTTCATGTAAACAGCAAAAGAATATAGATTCATGAACCTGAAGAAATACACAATTCCAATTCTTACTCATCTCTAGAGAAGATTATAGGGGTTGCCTTGTAAATTTCAAAACCTGGACAGTTGCTCATAAGAGAGCAATTATTTCTTAAGCTGGAATAAAAGCAATAATTGAAAAGGATTGCTCCTCACTGTCATACCCCCATCAACATTCATTAGCATTTCCTTTTCATAAATAACACATGTTCATATTATGTAAAGAATAAGATTCTAAACATAAATTTCCAAAACCTAGAAATGAGCTAAATGTGACTATAAAGAGGAACTTCCCTTCAACCTGAATAAATGCATATCCTTGTTTTTGACAAATTGCAAATTTACATGGATATACTTTATTATGTATAAAAGTTGATGTCTCTACAAAATGCATATTCTATAAGAGATGAATTCTTAAAATATTTATACTAACTTAGAAAGGATTGTTAGTTATACCTAAGGGTACAAAAATGGTGATATGAATCAGAGCATTTAGATAGCAAAGCTGAAAATCTGTTGTTTTTATGTTGTTCAATATGCCAGTATACATTATAATTATTTTTTAGGAGAAGAATTTTCTGTACTGAAGTCATTTTTCTCTGCCATCTCAAAGAAAAAACAAGAATTTACATTTAATCTTGCCAGTGCCCTCTACCTTCAAGAAGGATTCGTTGTGAAAGAACAGTATCTCTATGGCAACAAGGAATTTTTTCAGACCACTATAAAACTGGTGGATTTTCAAGATGCAAAGGCTTGTGCAGAGACAATAAGTACCTGGGTAGAAAGCAAAACAGACGGTAAACTTTCCCATTTTCATAAAATCATTATTTGCCATTGTATTCATGGTTTTTAATATCCTAAAGTAAAGAATGGCTGAATATTTTCCTGCTACACTATGGATCAGAGGGATCAAATCTATTTCATTTCACTGTTATTTAAATTAGTACTATATTGTAAAACCGAGAAATGGTAAGTTGCTTTGAAAAGTATACTGATTCTCTTATTATTTTTTGAGAGGCACCTATTTATAGAGTTCTTAATAAAAGAATTTTAATAATAATTTTGTTCAAGCATGGATTTTTCAAGTATAGAAGCAGCAACAATATTTTTGGCCAGGTAGAAGTTAGATATGTCAATCCCAAATGCCTTCTTTCCCACATATATTTCAAATAATGAACACATTTTAGTTGAATGTGTTAATGTTTAATAATAAAAGTTAATTGTCCTATCATAAAGATGGTAGTCTAAACTAATTTAAATACAAGCTAGCAAAAGTTCCAAAGTGACAACAGAGAGATATAGTAAGCTTAAAGTCATATATTGATAGATCTGAGTTCAAGTCCTGGAAATGTATAGGCTATACTCTATTTAAAATGAGGATACTATTAAAACATTTCAGGATTATTAGGAATTTTAATTATATATGGAGTGACAAGCATATACTAAGCCCTTGATTAATAGTAGTTTGTTTATTTATTCATTCAGCTACAAAACACTGTGATGGTGTAAGATACTGCTGTATTATTTATGAGAAGCCTTATATGGGGAAGCATAAGTTGGAAATGTGAGATGGGTGTGGTGAGAAGTGTTAGGAGTAGAGGATGAGGATGTCACTAGACAGCTCCATGGCATCTGATCATGCTTATTTCTCATAACTCAGAAATACTCAATGAATGTATAAATAGAAGAGGAAAATCATACTAATGACTTCCATTCTTGTTCATTTGGTCATTGGCTACAGGTGCAAGAGTGGCAAGTTTGGGCATACCATTAACTTATTAATTATGATTGGCCTGCTGGAGGACTGGAGGACCTTAAAATCTAGTGTTAATAATACCAATAAATATGAAGGAAGAAATATTTTGTTTTTATGCTTTCTGTCTGACAAACGATTGATGCAAATAAATCTCACTGAAAAGAGTCTATGACTAGGTCTCTTCAAGTTTCCCAAAAACAGTTTCACATTTCCCATTTCCTAGGGAAATTCCATTTGCATTATCTTTTACTGTCAAAATTGCTAAGTTTAGATTATAAGACACCCTGTCCAAAACTGATCAGCAAAAGACATTTTTCTTTAATTCCATTCAAAGCGGTTCCACTGAATCACTGTTACATATTTCTTCCTACCTCCTTTTCCACCTCCTTCACAGGAAAAATTAAAGACATGTTTTCAGGCGAAGAATTTGGCCCTCTGACTCGGCTTGTCCTGGTGAACGCTATTTATTTCAAGGGGGATTGGAAACAGAAATTCAGGAAAGAGGACACACAGCTGATGAATTTTACTAAGAAAGATGGCTCATTAGTCAAAATTCCAATGATGAAGGCTCTTCTAAGAACAAAATATGGTAACATGAGAAATCACGTTTTAAAGCATAGCTTTGGGAATTGCCAAATATATTTGATATTTTAATTTTTCTGTTCCAGGATATTTTTCTGAACCTTTCATGAACTACCAGGTTTTGGACTTGCCTTATAAAGATGATGAATTTAGTTTAATCATGATACTTCCTGCAAAAGATATGAACATAGAGGAAGTGGAAAAACGAATTACTGCTCACCACATCCTGAAATGGTTCTCTGAGATGCAAGAAGAGGAAGTGGAAATAAGCCTCCCTAGGTTGGTAATGTCATTTTTTAAATATTGGTTCTTACGTTTCTACTTACATAGGAATTTGAATAGGGTAGCTGAAAGATAACAAATGTTTGAGAAGGCTATCTATTGACACAAATGAAAAGAAAAATGCATTTGAAAGTGTTATTGTACTTTGCAGACACAAAGGCAGGTCTTAGCTATGCTAGCATTGCTTCACCATGAGGACTGAGTTTAAGTGCTCAGTTTTCTCTGAAAGAAATGAGAATTATACATCTTAAAACTAGAATGCTGGGATTAAAATGTATTATTATCTTTTTATTATACTGATTAGTCTTTCTCTAATTTTTTTTCCTGATTGGAACTTGAAATATTTATCTTCCATTAAGAATTAAAAAAAAAACCAAAACACTTATGATGGTATATATTATACAATTAAAATATATGTTAAATTACCTTTGACAGATAATGCTGTAGTCATTGAATTATAAATAGAATCCTATGGTCAATTTTAGTCAGTGAATACAAAATGGAAATTGCAAAGGATTATCTCAGGAAGCAATCATTATAAACACTAATTTCTTTATATCATGCTTCTAAGAGAGAGTGTAAACTTCAGAGAGAAAAGTGTACCCCAGTGACTCCATATACATTCTATCTGAACTTTTAAAAGAGATTTTTAAGATTTTAGATAACAAATAATTTTTAGGTTATATGCTGTCCTTTTGTTTCTAAATTTCTCTTCGAACTCATCAAGGCCTACGTATGTTGTGCTCCTCTATTCCTGACTATTAGTCTCTTAAACCTCTTGGCATTTACTTCCTTTGCCACTTAGCCAGGATCCTGTCATTAGTCATTTCAATCATAGTCTCACCAACATTTTTGATGTTTTTCTCTCCTGTCTTTGTCGCTTTCCTAATTTTCTCCTCAGCCATCCTCAATCCTGAGTCTATGCACAAAGCGACTTTTGCTTTTCAGCTATTGATTTTGTTGGAGCAAAAATCCAGGAAGGAGTCACTGCTGACCTCACCATGGCTGGAGCTCAGGACTGCTTGTTTATCTCTACAGAACCTTCTTTTCTGATATCCATACTGCACCAAAGCATTACTTCTATTCTTCGTTTGATTTCTCTCTCTTACTCTCAACATATGTCTCAACCTCTTGTTTCTTAAAGAAAACACATTATCAAGCAAGCTCTTTGTCCTCTCTGTTTACATAAATAATCTCAAAATTTATGTAAATTTTTACTAATCTTTTCTTTCTCTACCTTCCATGATATAGTGGAGAAAGAGGTACCCTATGCTTTTCTCACCCTAACACTGGGTTCTTGATCCAAGTGTTACTAATTACCCCTTTTCCCTTGGAAATCTTTCTTCCTTTAGTCCCTATGACACTGCTCACTTTCCCCCCTCCCTCTCCTCTCCTTCTCTTTCTTTCTCTCTCTCCTTCTCTCCTACTTGAAATTTTCCCTGCTCCCTAACTTACTTCTTTTTTTTCTTTCTCTTCCCAAATAAAAATATTTACCGGAGTTTCATCTTCAGAATTTTCCTTTTCTTACTCTTGCTAAGAAATATTATTTGTCCCCTATTATTATGTCTCTAAAATTTGAATCTCTAACCCCAACCTCTCTTCCAATTCCCTACCATTTGTATATCTCTACCTGGATATTATTCATTCTTTCAAAGAATATTTTTTTTAGCTCTACAATGTGCTAAACTCTGGGGATATGACAGTGTGTGTGAAAGATAGTTTACCTTCAAATAATGGAAATACTAATTTTTGAAATTAAATTATTTATTTTCAAATTTACTTCTCTCTCTCTTTCTCTCTCTCTCTCAGCTTTGGAAAGATCTCTGTTTTGGAGCCAAAAATACTGAGTCTGAAAACTGTCTTTGCCGTGTACTACCTGTGGGGGCTTAGAGTCACTTGACTATTCTGAGCTGTAATTTAATTGATATGAAAGGTGGATAATGATACCTGTAACCAAGCTATCTCCAGTTTTTTCAACCTAAAGAACAAATGCCTAAATAATAATGTATGGCCCCAAACCTAATTGGCAATGAGAAATAAAGGCTTATGTCAGAATCACCTTCTCCAGCATTTTTAGGAATCTCTGCAGGAATGTTTCACAGTTTAGAAATCTGTCCAGGCTAATGCAGTCTAGACAGTTTCTCCAAACTGTTTGACCTTATTATCAGCTTCTCCAGACTATGGCCACACTTCCCATACAACCACTCCCATAGTGCAGACACAGACTTCTCTCTTAATTCCTCTAAATACAACTGTTGTATATTAAATTGTGTTTTCCTGCCTAAACTCATATGGTGAAATCCTAACCCCCAGTACCTCAGAATTTGACCATATTTGGAGAGATAGGATCTTTACAGGATATCAAAAAGAAGTCATTAGGGTGGCCTCTAACACAATATGACTTGTATCCTTATAAAAAGGGAAAATTCGGACACAGATACACGTAGAGGGAAGATGATGTGATGAGACACAGTTCAAGCCAAGGAGAGAGTCATAGGACAAATCTTTCCCTCACAGTCCTCTGAAGAATACAATACTGCTGACATCTTGATTTTGGACCTCTAGCATCCCCAACTGTGAGATAGTATATTTCTATTATTTAAACTACCCAGTTTGTGGCACTTTGTTATTCCAGCCCTAGGAAGTAAGAACAATTTCAATGTTTAATCCAACTTTACTGAAAGCTTAGTGATAGCAAAAGGGATTTATGAGGTAGAATGTAATTTAAACCAGGTACCAGGCATGACTGTCCTGCAGTGTAGACAGTTTCTTGTACTGTGCTATCCTTAGCCTGCCGTTGCCATGATGCCAGTGCCCCCTACCCGCCCCCCACTGCCCCCCCACAAAGGACTGTACCATCTCCCACTTAGTCAGCATCCAGAGTCCTCCGACTTTTCCCAGTGTAGAGAGAAAATGACCTGGGTTTTCTCCCATCTTTTCTAAGGCCAGCTGCCTAGTCATGACAAGAGTCTATAGCAATAGATTTCAACTCTCAGTGAAAACAATGCTTTCATATCATATAAAATAGCTTACTCCCTCATGATCTCAAACTTCTCCATCTCCATCCCACTACTTCTATTTGCATAATGAAAAAGCCCATTGTATTGCATTTTCCAAACAAATGAACAATTTGCCTTAAAAGATGAATTTAATCTTTATTTATATAGAAACAGAAACATTGGTTGGCAGTTGCATCCCCCTTTTCCATACAAATTGCAGCCACCAAAGATTTTTTAAAACTTGGTGGCAGTTTCAATTGCAGTGTCTCATTGCATACTTCTATTCATAGCACTAAGTCTGGCATATAAGAAGGTGCTAAATAAACAATGGCTATTTTTTTTCTATGTTAAGAAGATCACTGCCCAGCCAGTATCAAACAAGAAATAGTGTCTTCTCTGACTTTTTGACTTTTGAGTCTCCCTCATTCCTTTTCCCTCTGTGTGGTGGGCAGTTCTCCATGGCGCCTGACCAATAAATTTCCATGTATTTTTCTAGGTCTCTCTCAAAGTTGCCTCTTCCATGTAGATTTGCCCAAACATGCTCAGTTATAGCGAACCATTTCTTATCTATATTTGTAGAATACTTTATCAAATTTGCATCATAGTACTGATTACACTGCATTTTCAGTTCTTGCTCACATTCTTGTCTATCCTATTAAGATGTGAGTTCTGCCATGGGCGTTATATATCATTCATTTGGCTTCTGTAATCCCTAGAACATTTCGTGGTATATAGCATATGCTAAATGAGTATGGTGAAGTTCGATTATATTAATATTTACAAGGAAAGAGAGCCTATATTATTTCTCTTGATCTAATCTTAAATATCTCAAAAACCAGAATTCAACTTTCCAGTCACTCTTTAATTTATTCCCTCTGAGGGTCCTAATGAAGCTTTTCCTCCTTTCCATAATTCCGCAGAGTGAAAAAATAGGACATTAGCCGTTTACTTGGAAATTTCTCTCTAGAGAAAGAAAAATGAGATTCTTTTTGAATTTAAAAGACTGAAAATATTTTTATCAATTATTTAATCACATGAATACAACATTATATTTAATAGTATTCATTTTTTACTAAATGAATGCCTTTGATTTCTTTTTTTTTTTTGAGACAGAGTCTCACTCTGTTGCCCGGGCTAGAGTGAGTGCCGTGGCGTCAGCCTAGCTCACAGCAACCTCAAACTCCTGGGCTCAAGCGATCCTCCTGCCTCAGCCTCCCGAGTAGCTGGGACTACAGGCATCCATGCCCGGCTAATTTTTCTATATATATTTTTAGCTGTCCATAGAATTTCTTTCTATTTTTAGTAGAGACGGGGTCTCGCTCTTGCTCAGGCTGGTCTCAAACTCCTGAGCTCAAGCAATCCTCCTGCCTCGGCCTCCCAGAGTGCTAGGATTACAGGTGTGAGCCACTGTGCCTGGCCGCCTTTTATTTCTTAAAGGAACAATTTCCTTATGTGTTAAGTTCATTAACAATTTTAGCCCATCAGAATATATTTATTGAATTATGTTTCCTGAGCACTAAAATCATGGGGCAAAAGTTCTGAAATACATTTTCCCTAAAATGAACAATTTCTTCACAACAGAAAAATACCCATTTAAAGTATGTGTTTTAGTACAGAAGAGAGAAAATTATACAGGCTGAAAAAATACTTTGGGTGGACTGACAGATGTATATTTTATTATTCAGTGCTGTGGTTATTTTATATCTAAATAAATGCATAGTGGTTTTCAAACTGATAACTGAAGATTTTGGTAAAATTGGAAGAGTTTAATCAACTGTATTTGTTTCCTAGAGCTGCTATAACAATGCAACATAACAGAGTAGGTGGCTTAAAACAACAGAAACATTCTCTCACAGTTCTGGAAGCTAAAAGTCCAAAATCAAGGTGTTAGTAGGACATGCTTTCTCTGAGACTGTCAGTAGAATCCTTCTTTGCCTCTCCCTAGCTACTGGTAGTGGCTGGAAATCCTTGGTATTCCTCTCCTTGTAAATAAATTACTACAATTTTTGCTTCTGTTGTCAAATAGCCACCTGTCTTCATATAGCATTCTCATATCTTATAAGGACACAGTCATATTGGATAAAGGGCCCATCCTACTGCAGTATGGCCTCAACCTAATTAATTATATCTACAATAATCCTATTTTACAATAAAATTACATCGTAAGGTGCTGGAGGTTAGGGCTTCAACATATGAATTTGAGGGAGAGAGTGTGTGTGCACAATTTAACCCATGACACCAGCTATACTAAATTCTATGTTGTTGTAAAACACAGTGTCTCTTTGGTAACAAAGCCATTTAGCAAATGCCAAAGGCAGGAAAAATAATCATAAGAATGTTCATATATATGCTATAGTATTAAGGAGCATGTGAGTGACTAGAGTACAGTTATTGCTTAAGAAACATTTCTCTTTCTCCTCTTTGATGTATAGTTTAGAATCAAGGCCAGTAAGATAGAGTATGATCTAAAACCAGTTGACTGCTTTCTAGTATTTATTATCTGTAACATACTAGATATCTAATTTTAGACATCCTATTGTTGGATATCAACTAAAATGATCATATTACTTTGTCTAATGTAATATGATTTAGTTGTCAAATATTCTTATGTTGAAGAGTCTAACACACAATCACTATATACCAGATTCTTCTCTGCATAAGAAACATTCATAGAATATACTTTTATGATTATGTGTAGGGGCAAAAGTGATCATTTAATACACACAAATAAGGTAAATAAACAAGTAACTTTCAACCTTGTAAAGCATTTAGGATTTATATTTTAATACTAGGTGCTATGGTTCTATAGTCTCACTTGGTTATGTCTTCCATTTCACAGATAGAAAACTGAGCAATGAAAAGATAAATTGATTGTCATTCAACTAGTGTTGGAAGAGAAGGATTAGTTCTCATGTCGATTGGCTCACAGCCTTATCATCTTATTAGTTTGATACTGGTTAGAAAATATATTTTTCTGTTCAAAAGCACAGATTGATTGGGACCTTATTATGGGCAAGGGGCTGAGACAAATGCAAAGTGATAGGTATGCTCCTATTGATAAGGTGGTTACTACCTATGGATAAGATGGAATAGTGCGAGATTTGCACAACAAATTTACTAAGACTATACAGCAATGTACAGTAAGTACTAAAAGAATGATATAACCAATAAGCACTAGAAGGTTCATGCAAAAGGGAGAGGAGGGGGGAGGAGAGAGGGAGTGCCAGAAACTGGAATTGTAGATAGAGGCTCTATGAAATAAGGACTAGAGCTGGGCTTTAAAAGAATTCAGAGATAAGTCCTACATGCAGTGGGGAACTATTGAAAGTATCCAAGTAGCATAGTGGAATGATTAAATCAGTATTTTAGAAAGATATATTTGATAGTCACAATGCCTTTGTTAATGCTAAATAACTGGTCTGAAAATTTTCCCTCTTCCCCACCTCCCACCCCTAACACACTCTCCCTATTTTTCTGGATAACTTATATTGGTCCTTAAAATCAAGTTTGGGTTTTAGAAAGATTTTCTGATCTTTCCATGCAAGATCACACAAACATATTCCCTTTTCCCTGTTGGAAAAAGTTCTCCTGGTATCTTGTATGTATTTCTGAATAGCACTTACACTAAAATTATTTTTTTCCTTCCCCTCTGGCCTATAAACTATTTGAGGTCAAGAGCTATACATATTTCCTCTCTGTGACCACAGCACAAAGCACATATCTAAAAACTAGTATAGCTATTCAATAAACATTTGCTGCTCTAAACTGAGTAATAGTGATGTTTAGGATTTGTTAAAGAGGAAAGGACTGAGGCCCAAAAGATCAATTAAGAAACCACTACAACAATTCAGGCATCAAGTAATAAGTGTTTAAAAGGAGCAGCTTCACTGGGAATAGTAAGGAAATGGTGAAATAGAAAAACATTTATTGGAATTTGTGACTAACTAGATACGGGTTAAGAAGGAATAGATTGAATTGAGGTTCTAAGCTTGACTTACTAGGAAAATGAGGGGGTTGTGAATTTTTGCTCTTTCTGTAGCAATCCTTAACAGGGCACCATAGAATTCTAGAGAGCTCTGGGGCTTACTTCAGAGAGTCTATGAGGCCCTGAAATTATTTGCAAGTTTAAGCATATAGTTTTATACATGTTTTCCTTAGGGGAGACTATATATTTGTCACTGAGTTTTTGGAGGTCCAGGTCTTTAAACCTGTTAAGCATTGCAGTTCTATTCAAAACTACATTAACATTTAAATAATATCCATAGTCTTTCTGAGAGGTATTGTTCTTTAAAATATTGACGGATGTGGCATCTCACAGGATCTTTTATCAATTTTTGAAACCATATCACTGATAATAGACCATAATATTGAAGACCAAGAGCCCTGTCACCTTCTATGTAACTTTAGCAAATTACCTTACTTATCTAAGATTTTTATTTTATTGTCAAATGGAATAATGATAATATATGCCTCTAAGTGTTGTTGTGAGGATTCCATGAAATAATATATATAAAACTTTTAGTACTGAATATTAATTCATTACTATTACTTGCATTATTATTCTATTTCAATTCTGACAGTTACTGACCATCCACGATAATGCCAGCATAGTACTAGATGCTCCCCCACCATATCTCATTTAATTTTTACAAAAAATTTGATAGATATCTAGTTTTATATTCAGGTTACGGATGAGATGCAGGCAGGTAAACACCTTGCCTGTGGTCATACAGCTAATAAACGGCTGAGCCAATATTCCAAGGGGATAGTCGGGAGCCTGAAAACAAGTGCACTGTGGGGCAAGCATGAGGGGAGCACAGAAAAGAGCGGTCAGTGACAGGGTGACTGGCGGGATATGAGATCTGGAATAGCCATGCCAAGGGATACTTTTCAAAAGAGATGACACCTACCCTAGGACACCAAGTGTCATATTCTTGCCGGGTTAGAAATCAATCCCAGGCTTGGCCAGCCTTGGATCTATAAGTGGGTGAATGTGAATTGTGTATGGGTGAGAGAAAGGGAAGGCAGGAAAAATGAGACTGGGTAGGAGAATTGATATGTCATGACCAGCTGCAGTAACGATTACAAAGTGTTCATTTACTTTGACCTATTGGACACGATACACATTGGAATACCAAGTGTGCATTAAACAGCGTCCAGATACGTTTCACAAATGACAGAAAGTATTTTTAACTCAGCCCATGAGGCTAACAGATCATTTCTCACACACACACACACACACACACACACACACACACACGTACACACACACCCGACACGAAGTAATTGGTTGGAAAGTGACCAAAAGTTACTATGTACCCACATAACAGTCTAGTTCCACCACTGTCAAGGATTATGTTCGGTTTTTTTTTGTTTTTTTTTTTTTTTAATCCTATAAACAACCCTAAGATCTGGTTTGGTTGGTTCCAGATCTGAACAATCCAAGAATGACTCAAGCCCATTGCACCAAAGCTGGGATTTCAAGTAATAAGGACAGGAACTGAGAAGGAGATTAATCCAGGACTTTTTTTTTTTTTTTTTTTGAGACAGAGTCTCACTCTGTTGCCCGAGCTAGAGTGAGTGCCATGGCGTCAGCCTAGCTCACAGCAACCTCAAACTCCTGGGCTTAAGCGATCCTACTGCCTCAGCATCCCCAGTAGCTGGGACTACAGGCATGCGCCACCATGCCCGGCTAATTTTTCTATATATATATTTTAGTTGGCCAGATAATTTCTATTTTTTTAGTAGAGACGGGGTCTTGCTCTTGCTGAGGCTGGTCTCGAACTCCTGACCTCAAGCAATCCACCCACCTCGGCCTCCCAGAGTGCTAGGATTACAGGCGTGAGCCACCGTGCCTGGCCCAGGACTTTTTTTTCATTAAACAAGAACTTTGATGATAAAGGGGAAGAAGGGGACAACACCAGTCTCCAGTAGAGCCTGGAAGCCAGTAGTGAGTCATTCTTAAAACAAAAATGTGCATTATTTTCTTACATTTTCTGTAGCTTTTACCTGTGTGAGACCATTTAATCCCAACGATTACATTTGGAAGTAAATGGCTGACTTTTAAGCAAATAGATAATGTTCGCCTACGCTAAAAAATCCATTTCATGATTATTTGGTTGCTAATTGTCTAGCTAGCATTTTTGTTGTTCATTCTTTTATGTTTGGCTGATCTTCTTTTGATGATTTTAAAGGAGGCTCAAGGAAAAGGGAAAATGGCCCACAAAAAAGGGATAAATAGTAAGACTCACAAACTTTGGAAGAGGGACATTATATATATATTGATCGAGTTGGTGGTTTTGAATTATATTTTGGTTAGAAGGCAGTGAGAGTTAGCTCATTAGCTTTGATTTCAACTGGGCATGAGTTTAAATTATAGCTCTGGCACTTATCTTGACCTTGAGCCTGGAAATCAACCTCCTCAAGCTTCTACTTTCTTATACGTTAATGGAAATAATACTGCCGACTTCCTAGGATTTTTGAGACAATTAAAAACTGTAATCTATATTAAGTACCTAACACATGGAAGTGCTACTTCACACCTGGCTCCAATAATTATGGATAATTAGAAATTGTCTGTAGATTATACTTTTTATTAGATGCCTGAATGGGCTTCTATTGCTGTCAGTTTCGCTGGACTGTATTATGAGCAGGACTGTTACTTAAATGACTCTCCAGTGATAATTAGGCATTATTAGAAGCTGTAATAAGTCTTGCAGTATTCTTGCCATTATCCCGAAATTATTCTACTATTATACTAAATATAGCCAATTCAGAGGTGGATTAGAACATATATTTTCCACCTTTTAAAAGCCCGTACCCCATTTGGTTTAAAGAGTGTGGCAATAAAAACAGAAGGAAAAAAATGCCAACCCTCAAAATCATAATGCTGAATATTAATTTTTTAGTAGAAAGTTGCAATGAAGAAGTTGAAAACAGTTGGCATAAGTTATTTTCATTATCCGTACATTTTAATGTGCATGTTGTGCCCATTTCCAGTTAGCTAGGGTTCTAAATGAGTTAACATCTTCCAAAAGTACATATTATTTTATCAACAAATAATTTATGCCCAGTAAAGTTTTGCCACAACATGTTCATGGTTTTGAAGAATTATAATTAAGAAGCTGTTTAGTATTTGGCAATTAAAATAATGATCTAATTAGGCTGATTGCCCAAGCTAATTTCTAGCCCCAGACATGGGCCTACCTGTTAGATAAGCAAGGATCCTCGAGCAGTAGTGCATGTATCCAAACTGAGGAGCACTGGGGCAAATGTCTTGGGGCACAGACAAAGCTCCTCCAACAGGAGTCGTGTAGGAATTTTGCTAATGTAGGAAATATATATAGCTCCCTGTTTAAGAATGTTACATTTGCCCTTTCTTTCATAACCAAAATTTCCAATCTGATTTTAAAATGCAAACTGATGCTTTAAGCATCTATGAAGTCAATAAGTAGGAGCTTCTTTTTTTCTTTTTATTTAAATGGGAAAGTGAGGTTCAATAGTGGCTTTGGGTTGGAATCCTAGAGCAGTGCCTGTGAGAATCTTTTGAGATTCTCTGGTTAAGTTTCCTCTTCACAGGTGAGGTAAATTGAGAGAGAGGCGAGCAGCATGCTAAGGTTCTAATGTATGGTCCTGCATTGGAAACAGTTGCTAGCTCCTTTTTCATTTCTTCTCCTATAATTTTTATCTTTTATTTCCTTTGAAAGAAATTTAGTTTCCTCTCCTTTACCCTTTTACAGGGCCTATTGGGAAGATATTAGGTGTGTGCATAAACTCAAGAAAGTCACATCAAGTGTGACAATGAGTGGAATGGATGATAGGTAATAAATGCCTCTCTGTTCCTTAATAGCCAACAATTTTCTCCAAGGACGGTTAACTCCTGTTCTCTGTTCGTAGTATCATGGACGTCTGCCAGGAACCATCTTTGATGGTGTGAAAAACCTGAGTACATAGATTCTGGAGGGAAATTTTAGACTTTAGGAAGGAGCCAAGCAACTGAAAACTTAGACTTCTCACTCTGTTTTATCGGGTAATTGTTATTTCAAAAAAAAATTAAAGTATTCTCTTCCTCCATTTACCTAGGAAACAAGTTATTAGCAACCCAAAACTGACTGGTAAAGCTGGCAAAATGGTATGAAATGTGAGAAAATGTAATTGGAATAATAAAAACAAAATATTTCACAATATAATCTCTTCGGAGTCATTCATTTAAAAAAATTTTGGTAGCAAATGTGTACAGTGTTTCAAGACTTTTCTTTTTCTTTTTTTTTTTTAAACAGATTTAAAGTGGAACAAAAAATAGACTTCAAAGAAGCTTTGTATTCTTTGAACATAACTGAGATATTTAGTGGTGGCTGTGACCTTTCTGGACTAACAGGTAGTATGATAAATAATTCTGATATTATTATGTTAGTTTTTTTTCTTAGGACTATATTAAGTAACTGATCTTAAAACTGGAAGAGGATTTGTTCCCAGTAAACATATACACAGTGAATAAATGTCATGTTGATCTGTGAACAAGCACTCCATTTTGCATTTAAGTAGTTATCCTTAATCAAAGTCAAAAAGCATTTAGAATTTTAGATGAGCATTCCAGCCAAACTTCTAATAAAACTATGTAGATAAAATTTATTATATGGGCTTTTCTTTCTGCCCTGTTTGGATTTTCTTATCTGAATAATGGGAATTACAACGTTGAGTCTCTCATATAGGCAGAGCTAATAAAACTCTCATAAACCAATTTGCAAATGTTAATTCCCTAATATTAAAGTCCATGAAATAGGCCTCCACAAGCTGCTGGATGATGAACACAATTGAGAAATTGCAATGCTACAGCTTTTAGATTTAGCAACAGAGGCCTTTGGACTGACAACAAAACAGAGAAGATGCAGCTATTTTGCTAACTTGCACCTGGAGGATCCTGCGTGGTGAAGATGCTCACTTGCACAACAAAGCCAAGACAGTCTTTCAATTCTTCTGGTTCTGGAAGTACTCACTAGTTCAAAAATAACTACGAGAAAAAATATGGATGAAGAGGGCCAATTTGTTCCAAACTATTTACCCTCTTTTAAACTCAGTCTTCTGTTTTATAAAAAGGGAGCTTGTCTATCTGATGGGTTTTTGTATCATAATGTGAAATATTATGGAACTATTTTGTGCACTTTTTTATAAATATCTGGGCTTTGGAGAGGTATTCCTTAATTTAGTCACCTATCAATTGTATGGGTAAATGAACAGAATGAGTAAGCTTTCCTGGTGGGGGGAGGTGAATGAGGTTCACAGTTGTCAAAAATGTTCATTATCACCTTCACACATGATGTAGCTACTTGTTCTCACACTGAGAGATCTGACTTTGACAATTTCATCAGCACCAGGTATGAAACAGTCAACAGTAAATACAGCAACAGGATGCTATATAAGTATGCCTTGGAACACAGCCACCTCAGATAAACCAAACCATTTTTCAAGCACTTTGTCCTCTCAAACTTCTTTCTGGCCTTAGAAAACTCACTTGATATGCCTCAGACATTTCAAACAGCCACTCATTTTGCAAATTCCCAGCAATTTGTAACTTCTATAAAATCTCTTTTTACAGACAGAACTTTAAAGAAAATACCTCCAAAATGCCTCATAAAAGAATTTGTTCATAGGAATGAACCCTGAGCAGAGAAAAATAAATGTCCAGCATTTTCTGCTCTTTTCTGCCTGAGTTACTTATTTGAATTGTATTAACTACTTTGGCTCTGTCGTATCACCTGGAGTAGAACAGCCATAGCCCATGTTGACACTACAGCTGGTGGCTAGGAGCATAGTAAATTCCCTGCTATCACCACTTATCATTTGTGCAGTAAACATTCACTAACGGCTACTGTGAACCAGTCCAACACTGGTGCTACAGGACATCTACATGAAAGAACACTACCTCATACTCATGTAGTTCACAAGCTTTGAAGGAAATGTTCTTATAGATTTATTTTGGAAACTTGAAGATAAATATTTGACTTGTCTGTCATTACTTCTTGTGCCGTAAAGTACTTAACCGTTCTGAGCCTCAATTTTCTAATCTGTTAAGTGAGATAATATGATGTAGTGATTTGGGGGGAAAT
This sequence comes from Lemur catta, assembly GCF_020740605.2. NCBI lineage: Eukaryota > Metazoa > Chordata > Mammalia > Primates > Lemuridae > Lemur > Lemur catta. Next base: position 194,889,344 of record NC_059128.1, on the reverse strand, counting down.
AAATAAAAGAATGTATGTAAATCACCTAATTTAACATTTGGTACATAGTAGATGTTTACTAAATGTTAAATACAAAAAAAAGCAAGTAGGGAAAGTGACACATTAATATTTATTTGCACATCTTCTAGCAAGGCTACACAAGTTTTTCTGTTCTCTTCATTTAACAAATACATACTTAGAATTATCATAAAAATTAAGGGAAAGAATTATTACAAAGATGTAGAAACCAGTGAGTTTATGGAGGATCCAGATTCCTTGTTCTAAACCTATCATCTCTCAGGTCCTGTTCTTTCCCTAAGTCCAGGCCCTGTCTGTAGTGAGATGGAACGCACAAGACCAAATGTCTCAGTCTAATAGCCAGGGAATCATTTGGGCTGGTGCCATTGCTAAACTGGCTGAAATTCTTCATTACTCCCCAACCTTCGTTTTGGCATTCACTCTTGGTGTGGGCACCTAGGTCAATTCCTTTGTGCTCTATTTGTAAATCCTGTTTTATTTCAGGCAATCCTAGGAGAAGGAGACGCTTTATTGCCTGACCTTGAGAGACCATTCTCCCGCATGTCAGTTAATCCACACTAATAGTGGGGATGTCCCCTTTTCTCCATTTTACAGGATTCCATCACTAGACATGTTCAGATTCATTGATTTATTTATTCAAAAAGTATTTGTTGTAAGCCAACTAAGTGCCAGGCAGTTTTCTAGAGCATGTTTCCATTGTTCCTCTAAGGAACATTGTCAGACCTGTCTGGTCTGATGAGGCCAGATTGACACGGCTCTGGAGTCACAGTTTCACTTTCCCCTTCTCAAGGAGACTATCCTTGCTGGTCACTATACCAGAAAAGCTTCACACACACATCGGTTCTCCCAAGAGGAGAAGAGAAACATTTTCTCGCAGCTTGTATCCACACCAGAACAAAACATTGTAAGACACTGACATTGAACATTTTAACAGGTTTTAAAGCATAGCTCTGAAGTGATTTTGTAACATATGACACAGGAGTTCTTTAGATTTTCATAGCCTCCCCAGTCTTGATGGAAAGTAAATTTTGTTTTAAATTTTGATCAAAACTAAATACAGAATTTAAAAGGTAAGTTGGCTTTGAGGTTGAATATAATACATAGGGTGGGATTAATTCAAATCTCGAAAGCTTCTTTCATCCTGTCTGTAGACCATGGCTAAGGGAGGCAAAACCCTCTGTCCATTAAAATATTTCACTTAGTTGGATTCATTAAAATATTTCACTTAGTTGGATACCTGCTTTGAGGCTTATACCTTTCCATCTTTACCTTTTATGTCAGGGAAAAACTTGACTATCTCTGTATTTACTCATCTCTGTAACAGCTAAACCTAAACCACCTTTATCTCTAGCAAATTGACTAAATAGAAAACAGTTTGTTTCCTTTTGTTTGTTCATTTGAAAATGTTATTAATCTGGGACCTAATAGGTAATGGCTCCTGACTTTAACCCTTAAACATACTTTCATATGTTTTACCAGATTCATCTGAAGTATATGTTTCCCAAGTCATGCAAAAAGTTTTCTTTGAGATAAACGAAGATGGCAGTGAAGCTGCAGCATCAACTGGTAGGACAAATGATTTCTGGATAAGCTAGGAGGAAAGATGAGGGAAAGATGAACATTAGCGTGCAGGCCCTTTTGCAGTCCTCGAGTCTTTTTTTCTCTTCTGCTGTCTAGTACACTATAGGGGGAAAAAAAGAAAATGGTTGTATAAGCTATTCATATATCTTTTCAGTTACAGAATAATACAAAAGGGAAGGGAAGTTATTTGATTAGGAGTTGAGGCCCATCTACTGATATCTGCTTATTTGTAAATAAGATAACCTACCAAGTAGGAGACAGGACTTGTAGAGAACATTTTAGGGCTCAAATATGATATCATTATTGTTTAGAAACGCTCATTTTTTTGTAACTGTATTTCATTTCATTCTTCCATTACATCAAGTTAGTCCCCCCTTTTTAAATTTGATTCTTGTTATTATCTCTATGGCAATGGCTATCAAACTTAGCTGCACGTTAGAATCACGAGGGAAATGTTTAAAAATCTTATGCCCAATCCATACCCCAAAATAATTAAATCAGTATATCTGGAGGTGAAACTCAGACTCCAATATTTCTTGTTTCCCTAAGTAATTCCAGTGTGTATCCAGGGTTGAGAACCAGTGCTTCATCGTGGCTTGCAGCTTGCCCTGGCTACTACAAATGTAGTGCATAGATCAGCAGCAATAGCATCACTTGGGAACTTGTTAGAAATACAGAATCTCAGGCCCAACTCCAGGCCTAGAATCAAATCTGCATTTTTCAAGATCACTAGGTGATTTGTTTATACACTCTAAGTTTGAGAACCACTCTTCTATGCTACATTTTCTTGAACAAAAGACATTTTAAATAGTATCTATGATGTATATAAGTAATATTTGAAAAATAATTGAAAAAAAGCCTTAAAATCAATTAGAAATAAACAAGCAATTATAATGAATCTTTCATAAGTCTATTTTAATTCTCCATACTATTTGGATTTTAATCAATATTTAAAAGATATTCATCATTTAAAATGTCTCATTGATAAATATCTTAAAAATTGTATCCATTAAGTGGATGATTAATTTGTAATGCTACATAGAGCCAATGGATTTTGACATCTGGGTAGGACACACTGGGCTCCATTACCATTTTGTCATCTCTTGAAGGATTTTGCATTGCTGTGCTCAAGCAACTCAGATTGTAGGGGATGGGCTATATCAATCCTTGGAGAAATAATAAGATTGCATTTGGACGAGGTTGCTGGCTCAGGTAGGCTTGCTGCTTTTAAACAGAACTGGAGTCCTTCTAGATCATTATCTGATCTTCTCATTATATTGGTGAAGAAACAGGGCCAGCAACGTAAAGTGGTTTTCCCGAGGTCATAATATTAGTTGACAGCAGAGTTTGACTCAAATTAGAATCCCTGATTTCAAGTTCAGAGCCCTTTCTGCTATTGCCCACTGCCTGTCATTGTAAGTCTACAATTTTCCAGAAGGCTGTGATGTCATTAAGGGCAGGCAGCATGAATCAGCATTGATCATGATGTACTACTCCTCAGAATAGTCAGCCTGAGTATTTTGACTTTCAGAAATCTGCTCAGGGGTTGCTCAAGAACAAAAAAGTCCAAGTTTTCACTGCAAATGGGAATGGGAGTAAAACTGACATGACTTTACTTTTGGGATTTTTCTCAATGATTCAGACATGAACCTACATTCACAGGTGGTTTGGGCAGCATGGCCCTGATAGTCCAGATAAGAGAGTGCCATTCATGTTGTATTACTAAAGTTAAAATTGCTTGTTTTCAAATTCTAATTATACATGTTACTTTTATTTTTCCTGGGATCAAACTATAATTGTACAAAATTATTTACATTATTGGTAAAGACAATGTCTGAATTGAACATAAGAACATTTAATCTAAGAAAAAAATACAACCTTTTAAATTTTCCCACCCTGAATATTGACAAATGCCATAATGGAGCAACATGATATTAATTACCATAGTAAATATTTTTTTTTTTTTTTTTTGAGACAGAGTCTTGCTCTGTTGCCCAGGCTAGAGTGCCATGGCATCAGCCCAGCTCACAGCAACCTCAAACTCCTGGGCTCAAGCGATCCGAGTAGCTGGGACTACAGACATGTGCCACCATGCCCGGCTAATTTTTTCTATATATATTTTAGTTGTCCAGATAATTTCTTTCTATTTTTAGTAGAGACGGGGTCTCGCTCTTGCTCAGGCTGGTCTCGAACTCCTGACCTTGAGTGATCCACCCGCCTCGGCCTCCCAGAGTGCTAGGATTACAGGCGTGAGCCACCACGCCCGGCCATTTTTTAAGGCAGCAAATCTCTGTTTTAAATCTCATAATAAAAATCCTATATACATTTACTGCACAAATCCTAAAAGCTCTGAGCATACAAAATAATTTTGAAAGAGTTAGTAAAAAATAAATTAATTTGAACTCAGATGTGATTACCACAAGCCTGAAGTATAGAAATGAAGTGCAAACATATCCAAATAGAAATTAAGAATTGAAAACATTATAAGAATAAATCATATAATGTAAATTAAAAGTGAGCAGAAAATTACTGTTTAAAAGATAGAATTTTTCAATTGCTTCCACTAAATTGAATCTAGTATCTGGCTTTCTTCTTCATTGAGCATAAATATGAAGTTAGAACTATTCCATGAATGATCTAATATTTATTCTTCTGCACTTTGGTTTTAAAATTTATTGCAAATTTCACTGTATTTAGAAAATGGTTATTTTTTCACATGTTAACTCTTACACAAAATGACCTTTCCTGTCTACAAAAAGTATTATGGATATATTTAATATTCCCTTTACTGATCTTTTAATGTGAATATCTAAATACCCACTGACTCTATTTCATAGGCATAGACATCCCTGTGATTATGAGTCTGGCTCGAAACCAGTTTGTAGCAAATCATCCATTTCTGTTCATTATGAAGAATAACCCAACAGGTAAATTTTTTGAGAATTCTTTGGGGAAAACTGCTCAGGTCAAGCAGACCTACCTCTAGCTGCTAATTGCAATCTACACATCTGAAATCATTTGTTCTTTCAATGGCTATTTAAGGGCCTATTATGTACCAGGCATTGTATTTTAAGAGATCACAGGGACCTAAAATAGGACAGTGGCATTAATAGCTGCCACCATAGTTATTATATGTAGTAGCCATTTTATATACCTATCTCTAAGCTAAAATCATTCCCATAGGTTAGATATTTGACTAATAAAGACATTGAAGCTCAGAGAGAGATTATGTAGTTTTTCTAGGGTCATACAGTCAGAAAGTGTGGGAGTGAGAATTGAGGTCAACTCTCTTTCTATTATGCCACAATGGAAATGAAATTGAGAGCTGTGGAGTTGTGAAAAATTTCAGAGGTAGATGCAAAAAAAAAAAAAAAAAAGTGACTAACATAGGCTCTGAGGGGAAGGGAGAAATCAAACATAATTTCCAATCTCCAGTTTGAACAACTGGTGAAAAATGATGCAGTTAGGTACAAAAGGGAATGTAGACATAGTGGATTGGATTGGTATTTGGCACAATGTCAACAAATGGAAATCCAGATTGTCTAGATAGATGTTTCAGCACTTTCTTTTATGAATAAGAGAGGCCAGATGCAGTGGAGAAATTGTTTTTAAGTTTATATTTAGGACTCTTCAGTAGTCATAATGCCTATCTGAAGGTTATAAACTATAGAATAGAAGAAAAAATATCTTATTTATCTCTGTATCCAGTCCAGTATTTGGCAAAATGCCTGCCATATGATATCAGCATCCCTACAGATTAGAAGTGGGGATTTGGGTATCAGACCTAGGCTCAAGTCACAGCTCAATTAACTATTAGTTGTAAGACAAGTTGCTTTATCCTTTCTAAGCCACATTTTTCCCATTTCCTATTTGAACATAGTACTTGTTTCATAGAGTTAAATATAAGAATGTATGAAGCCAGTAACACTGTCTGGCACATACTAAGTGTTCATTATGAATAAGTCCATAAATATTAATGAATGAATGACTGGATAGATGAAGGAAGGAAAATGGAAAAGATTCTCTGTATAAGCTTGTTTATAGAGAGAGGGGACATAGTTATTCTCAGGATCTGAATCTGTTAGATTGACTAGGGATATTGATACAATTGTCCCGCTAAGCGATACATCACTCTCTCTTTTTGGCTCCATGAAACTAATGCTGAGTGACCCTTCTAAAAGTTGTATCTTGAAAACAGAGATGGAGCAGTTTAGGATTGCTGAGGTTGCATTAACACAACTTCAATCTGGTAGTGGATGTGTCAGTGTTAAAATGTATTCTGAGTATAAAATTTGATCTATGTATCTTTAACCTTTCAATGACTGTAATTTCTTATAATTAGTATATAATTATTGAATCTGCACAGAAGGAAATAAAGCTACATTGGGCATCAACACACAGTAAATAATGGCTTTTAGAATAATTATGTTTGACTCTATTTTCCAAGTTGATGACTTGTTATATTCTAAGGCCATATAGTAGCTATCAGTAAGACAGCAGTGAATTCAAAACCCAAAATAATCCACTTATTTATTTATCTGTGATAATACTTAACTATCGGAACTTTATGACAATTTTCACTATTTTATATTTCTATTGTAATAAGACTTTCTAAACTAGCATTTCTCCTCTGTTGTTTAAAATGAATGGCCACTCATTTATCAGGGACTGTAAGTTGTTCTCATATGAAATGTAGAAAGGGCTATTATCTTAAGACAATACATATTCAATGATTTATCTATTTTTCCTTCACAAATGAACTCAAGAAATAATTGAAATGAATGGAGATGGGGATTTAGCATCACCATAGTGGACTATTAAATGGCTTCATGCTCTACATAAAATATATTCTGTTGACAATTTCTGAAGCATAAGGATGAATGATTTTAGGTTTATTACAACCAATTTTTATTTAGATTTGAAATTTCTTTTGGTCAAACAATACTCTTGTGCAAAATCCATACATTATTTGGATTTTCCTATCAGGTGAATTTTATATTGCTGTATATTCTTCCAAAGCCCTGAAGCTTTAGCTAAACTTCTAAGTTAAATGTCTAAGCTAAACTTCCAGGACAATGAAGAACTTTTTTAGGCTGAAGGTATAGGCCAACTTTATAGACATTGAGAAAAAAATTGTGAAGGATGCTGCATGAAAGTTACCATTTAAAACAGTGCATCATGATTTTGAAGCTGACAGTACTCCACACAAAATAAAAGTTATTTCATTTAGAACTCTTTCAGGTCATTGGCCAAGGGTTGAAGCAGACTGAAGAACATTCATTAAAAAATCTTTTTTCTAATCATTGGCTTTGGTTTTGCTATTGTATTTTAATATTAGAAGGTAAAAGTTGTTTGCATCTGACAAAGGTGTTGTATAAATATATTGATTAAATATAGAGGACATCTATTAAGAAGGAGGGATAAAGAGAAAACAAACCAGTAATGATTTCTGCTTCAGCCTGCCTCTAACTCCATCGATTGCTATTATGTCAAGAGATAGTTCACTGATCTGCTCAATATAGTAGTGAGTAAATTGGTGACTACATGAAGACTCAATTCAAAATGCGGTTCACTTGATGAAAGAAACACGAAAGGGCTAAGACAAATGGCTTTTATGTAATATTCTATACTTCTGAGTGTTTAAAAATTTAAACTACTGTCTTCAATTATGAGGTTAGCATCTATAAAAGTTACTTTAAAAATTTTCCAAAAATTTCTGATAAGCATTTTAATGCCACAGCATTATGAAGATATAATAGTCACTGTTGGTTTCTATTATGACCAAATATAATATTCATGCTGGGAAAAGTACTTATATATCCCTATCTATGTGAAAAATAGGGGTATTTATTTCCTTTCTCTTTTTCCAGAATTTTGAGGCAGGATATTATTAATTATAATTATTCCTAAAAAGAAAAAAATAATAAAATCTGCTGAAGATTATGTTTATTTCCATGTTACTGGCTCTTCTAGGAGTGTGTCTGGCTTTGTACTGAACAGTAAAGTTAATGAAAATGGGCTCTCCCATTGTTATTTCAAATATATTTAAAGATCATTTTCATTACCTTTAAAATTATGCAAAGTTTATTTTACCACTTTTGAAATTAACCTCTATTACAACTGAGTGTAAGAAATTGAGTCAAGGCAACATTTGACTTTGATCCATTCAAGGCACCTCCCTTAACCCAGTTGAAAAGAAAGGTAAATAGATTTTGGCATATCATTACTTCTGTTTTGTCCTTTAGTTCTTAGTTCCTTTTCACTTGCAAACTCAGAAAGCCTGGAAAGAGGCATTTGCATTTATGGTGTATACTATATCACTTTGGTGAGGATTTGAAAGTACTAGTGATATAAAAATATTGTCTTTAGCAGTAAAGTAAGCTTTGATTCAGAGCTGAAGGAAGAAATCTGTGAAGCTGCACTTTTAACCCTGAGGGCTACATTACATGCATAAAAAGATGACTGCTAATGCTTTAAATTTAAAACTCTACCATGCTCGGCATCATTTTATTATGCTATGCTTGCCTGTCTGGGTCTCTATATTTAGAAGAACATCTCTCTGTCACTTTATTTTTGTTTTCCTACATGAAAAACAGGGCTAATGCATTTTTCATTACAAGCTGTAGTGGTTGTTAATTTATTTCATAAATTACCAGAAAATGATTAATAATGATATAATTATGTATTTAAGACAAAGGAGAGGGCTTTGCTATTAGACACTGCCTATTTATCTTATAAAGAAAAAAAGACCAAATGATTTGTTGAGATATTAAGAAATACTAATTATTGTTAGTTTTTCTCCAGAAATTTCTTAAGTTTGTTCTGTTTTTTCTTTTTCTAGAATCAATTTTGTTTATGGGAAGAGTGACAAATCCTGAAACCCAAAAGATGAAGAGAAGAGATTTAGATTCACTGTGAATAAAAAGCACAGACTCAGAATATAAGACAATTCATGGAAAATAGTTGATTGGCAAAATATCATCATTTTTTCTGTTTTAAATAGTGCCTGTATTAACCTATATTAATAGAGACTTGTGTTAATGAATCAGTAAAATTAGATATGTGTTTGTTTCTGTCCTTTCTGTATGTTTTATAAAGTCTATATGAATTAAAAGCAGTGAGCATAAATAAAATATTATCATTTATATGTTAGAACAAGTCTAGGATATCTTAGATATTAAATTCCTATCTTAGATATTAAATTCCTTTTATTCCTAAAATATTGGAATATCAGGCTCTCAGGCATAGCAGCATTATCCAGACCGTGGGGAAATAAGGTTAAGAGAGAGAGGGCACGTACGTGTTTCTCTGGGGCACTACTTAAGACAGAAATCCAGTATCTATGATGGTAGTCCAGCTTTCAGTATTTTGCTAATCTTGTTATTCCATGTTTTACATTTAATGTTTGCCTTGCTTCAATACCGTTTGGAACCTATCATTTTTTTCTGATTGATGCTTCAAAATGTATGAAAAGTAGAAATGCTGAGGGCTTTTGTAAAGCTTTCTTATTTTTATAGGTGAAAGTGGCAGGCAAATTAGCATGATTCCGGAAGCCGACCTTCCATGATTTTACAACGCTGAGCTAAGGGAAGTGTTAGAGCTGAGATTGTACTCTATAAAAATTAAATACAGAACTCTTTCTCTGACTACTCTGAAATATTAGATCTAAATATCAAAAATAAAGGCCATTCTCATTGGAGTTAGGTGATATCTCATTGTGGTTTTGATTTGCATTTCCCTGATGATTAGAGATGTTGAGGATTTTTTCATATGTTTGTTAGCCAATCTTAAATCTTCTTTTGAAAAGTTTCTATGCATGTCCTTTGCCCACTTTTTGATAGGTTTGTTTTTCTTATTGATTTTCCTGAGTTCTAAATAGATTCTTGTTGTCAGTCCTTCCAAAACAATACATGTTGGTGTGGATGGGGAGAGACAGGAACACTCATACACTGCTGGTGGGACTACAAACTAGTGCAACCCCTGTGGAAAGCATTATGGAGATACCTTAAACAGATTCAAGTAGACTTACCATTCGATCCAGCAATCCCATTATTGGGCATCTACCCAAAAGAACAAAAGGTCATTCTATAAAAAAGACACCTGCACCCGAATGTTTATAGCAGCACAATTCACAATTGCAAAGATGTGGAAACAACCCAAATGCCCATCAATACATGAGTGGATTAGTAAAATGTGGTATATGTATACCATGGAGTATTACTCAGCTATAAGAAATAACAGGATATAGAATCTCTTTTGTTCTCCTGGAGAGAGTTGGAGCCCATTCTATTAAGTGAAGTATCCCAAGAATGGAAAAATGAGCACCACATATACTCACCAGCAAATTGGTTTCCCTGATCATCACCTAAATGCACATTTGGGAATAACACCAATTGGATGTCGGACAGATGTGGGGGTGGGGCGAGGGGATGGGTGTATACCTACATGATGAGTGCGATGCGCCCTGTCTGGGGAATGGACACGCTTGAAGCTCTGACTCGGGGGGATGGGGGGGGCATGGGCAATATACATAACCTGAACTTTTGTACCCCCATAATAAGCTGAAATAAAAAAAAATAATGCTACATTCCAATATGACTTCATATAACATGTTTCACGGTTTTTTCATTTTCATGTTAATCATGTGCAGCACCGTTTTGTTTGTTTGTCATGGCAATTTTTTGCAGTGAGCTTAATGATAACAGCTACCCTTTGTTGAGTCCTAATTATGCGTCAGGCACTGAAGTAAGCACTTTGTATACATTATGTTAAATGTACTAAAAATTTAATGAAATAGTATTACCCCTCTTCCTGATGAAGAAACTGAGACTCAAAAAAGTTCTATAAATAGGTCAAGAACATATGCAAATATATACAGTGGGTGAATTTGAACTCAAGATTACCTGAGATAGGAGCCTGTGACCTTAATCACTGAGTTATGCTCCCTTTGTAGGGGAGGAAAAATTAATTTTCTCTCTACCTTTTATAATTCTTAGCTAGAACTACCTGTTACAAAAGACAGATTAACAAGAGAAAAACAAACAGAAGTTTATTAACATGTATATCTTGTGTATACATGGGAGAGATCCAGGGAAAAATGAGTCAATTGCAAGCGAGTGGCTTAGAACTCCAGCTTACACAGCATCTGCAACAAAGAACAATACATTTTTTGAGAAGTGAAAAGACAAAGGAAAATGACCTAGAATTTCTAGAGACAAAAAATTGTAGGAAGGCAAATACATGGTACATAAATGGTAGTTAATAAGGTTTTTTATTTCGATTCCTCTGGTGCTTTCTCTAAGGCTATTAAGGGTCTGAAGTCATCTCCAGTGATCAACCTCTGTCCTACTTGGTAGAGAGTGGAGGAGGCACACCTTTGCAAATTTATGTCCTGTTTTTAGGCAAATAGAAGGGCAAACAGCTTTTCCTGTATTTGCTTCTTCTCAATTACCTTCAGCTCAAAATATTCCTTATACCAAAGTGGCATATTTTGGGGTAGTTTATTCTGCCACCTTTCACCTTCTACTTTAGTCTCCAAAGTCTAGGTACCTATCTACAGAAAAACCTAGTGCAATACTCCAGACATTATGAAGACAACTTTAGAATGAATTATGATTGCTTAAAACCGTAACATAATTGAAAGCAATGTTCATTCCTATACTGTCAATTTGAGCTTACTTAGCTATAACACAGTAAATGCTAATCTATATGTTAATGATACACATTTGTGCATAAATTTCTAGTTCTTCCTCACCAGGGAACTGGCTTAAAACTGTGCTTCTTTGATTCAGGAAGAAGAGAATAATAAGTTCAGTTAAGAGTATAGTAGTTTTATTCTGGTCTGGTCCAGATTCCAGTTTCCCCTAGGTTGCCTGAGTTCTTGTGATCCTTTTCCATGTGCTATATGTCAATTTGCTCTGGGGACTCATTCATTCATTCCACAAATATTAATTGAGCTCCCACTATGTTTCAGGCACTATTTTAGGTACTAGGCATGTACCAATGAACAAAATTGGCAATGTTTCTGCCTTCGTGGAGCTGACATTTTACTGGTAGCAGACAGATAGTAAACTAGTAAACAAATACAAAAACAAATTAATTTCAAATGGTGATTGTTAGGCGTAAGGAATTCACCCTCCTCAAACTTCCATCCAAACCTCCAATAAAACCCACCCCGTCCCATTCCTAGGGGTGTATTAGGCAGGTAGCCTTTGCCAGACCCCTAGGGAGATAAAGGAATGGAATGCAAAAGGAGAACTACTTTCCTATCCCTCCTGATAAGGAGGATGCTTATCCTCCCTGTTGTTCCCTAGGGAGATAAAGGAATGGAATGCAAGAGGGGAACTTACTTTCCTTATCCCTCCCAGTTGTTTGAAAATAATTATTTACTCCCCCCAGAAAAACTCTCTATAAAATGCAAGGCCCTCCCCTTTTCTCTCGTGGACCCCTTTTTTGGCCTCCACCCATCTGCACCCAGATGCTCAAAATAAACAGCATCTTGCTACACATGAGGCTTCATGCGTCTCTCTCGGCTCCGGACCTAACAGAGATAACTGATGACATTAATAAAACTGGATAAGGAAATAAGAGAGGTTTCAATAATGGAGATAATATAATAAGGTGAGTGCCCAAGTGTCACTTTCAGTGCATGTTCTTACAATGTGCTCCCAATGTATTTGCTTTTCTTTAATAAGATTTACTAAATGTCTACCTCCAGTTCCTTACTACAGAGCCTGACTACATTGTACAGAAGTTTTGGTAATTTTTCTTCTGTGATTTCATGCTTTTCTTCTGGTCTGTGCTATTTGCCTTAAAAAAGGAAAGAGTTTAAGCTCCTTATGGAATAAAAAATAGCCTTCTGTTGGGAGGTTGAGCTAAAAAATCCTTTCTTCTACCCTCTTCTAGAAATATAGTTGCCAAAGCACTTCTAAGATTAAAACCTTTAATCTTTACTTACAGTTGCAAGGAACTCAGTAGTTATTATAGTTTCATATCATAAAGGTTACAAATATCTGAAATATATTTATAAAACCTATATCTATTTATGAAAGAATATCAGTATGAAATAATTTTCTTTGGCAAGCTATATGAATAAGATTCACAATAGTACAAAACCTATGTGGGATAAAAATATTGTTAAATTAATGGCTCTTATAAAAGTCTAATATATATGTATCACATATATATTTTTTTCTTCCTTGAGACAATCATTAAAGTAGTAGTACTTCTTTTGGAAACTTTAGAATTGAGTTTTATTGACTTTACATAGTTATAATTCATGGCATATTTTAGAGGAGTCTGTCACACCAAGCAGTGAGACCTGGAAGGTCAAAGTCCTGAGATAAGGAATTATTTCTTTTTTTTTGGATGAAGCTTATAAAATTCTCCTGAATTGGGTAATAAAGATCTGGAAAACTTGAAAGATACAGAGGAAACTGTAGGCAGGCTTCAGTAGAAGTCAGTGCTTTGGACCTCTGCAAATAAGATATTTCCTTACAATGTGTGTGTTTGTGTGTGTGTGGTGGAGACGGAGGAGGTATCTTTTTAAAATATTTGCTTGAATAAATTTTTGACTAATATAAAAAATTATGCCCTTGTGCAAGGAATGAAGACATTGCCTTGCTAATCATATTTAAAAGCATGTGCTTGATGTTCCACAGAAAATTATAGAAGAAATGCTGATCTTAGCAAGTTCTCAATAGGCATCTGTGGAGATCAAAACAGATTTTCTTTTAGATTATATTCATATATTAGATTTGAATTATTTGGTTTGTCATGGTTTGTATCTCATTATTCATATTCTCGTATCCATGACAATATATAAAGCAAAATTTCTGGCAATAAGTTTCCTATGTTAATTTGTGATTAACAGTAGCTTATATGTAGAGAAATCTCACCATTTCTTAGTAACACATACTACGGCTTACATAATCCTTACATCTCTGCCACCCTTTAAAAATGGGGATATTCATTTTCCAAAAGGCTAAGAAATTTTGCTCACAGACCAAATTGATATTTGAACTCTGGTTATTTGACTCTAGACCTCACCTCATAATAACTAAGACAGTAGTTTTCACACTTTGATGTTCATCAAAATCACTTGGAGGGCTGTTAGAACACAGATTGCTGCACTCCAACCCCTGTATTTCTGATTTGGTGGGTCTGGATTGGGTCCTAAGCATTTTCATCTATAACAAATTTCTAGGACATATTGCTGCTGTTGGTCTGGGAACCATACTTTGAGAACCACTGAAATATAAGTTATATGGTTTCTCTCACTCGATCATTTATTTGCTATACTTAGAATGATCTAATGACTAATAAAATAGAAAAGAAGCCAACAGAATGCAAGATTCAATGAAGAAAGAACTTAATGAGAAAAGATTACATTAAAAGTCCATATGGGCCAGGGGTAGTGGCTCAAGCCTGTAATCCTAGCACTCTGGAAGGCCGAGGTGGGAGGATTGCTTGAGCTCAGGAGTTCAAGACCAGTCTGAACAAGAGCGAGACCCATCTCTATTAAAAGTAGAAAAATTAGCCAGTGTAGTGGCGTGCACCTGTAGTCCTAGCTACTAGGGAGGCTGAGGCAGGAGGGTCACTTGAGCCCAGGAATTTGAGGTTGCAGTGAGCTGTGATGATGCCCCTGCACTCTAGCCCTGGAGACAGAGGGAGACCCTGTCTCAAAAAAAAAAAAAAAAAAAAAAGTCCATACAAAAGAAGGTAAATAAATTATAAAGATGGTGATGACTCATTGCATGAAGAATAAAAGCTAGACTCTTTAGCCAATATTCAAAGTTTTCCATAATTTCATCCCACATTTCTAGACTAAGCTTCACTCATTTATGCTTGGTAATCCAGCACACCTCCAGTCTCCCACAGTGACTATTTAAAATGCTTTCTCTGCCTGCAAATGCTTTTCTTTCCCCTCCTACAAAATTTGTCTGCCAAAACCTAATTTTTCTTCAAGACTTAGTTCATATATTTTCTCTCCTAAAAAAGCCATCCAAAGTGCTCTCAATTTCTACTTTTTTCATCAACATTATACTTACTCCCATTTCATAATAGTGCTTTTTTTGAGCTGTTCATATCCCAATAGGCCAAGGATGAATTATGTCTTCTTTGTAACTGCACCATAATGAAGTCTTATTTATCTTTATGTTTCACATTGGACCTAGAACTCTGATCCATCCTGGTAGTTGCTTAATGAAGGGTCACCAAATTGAAGTTGTCAGAAATAAAATCAGATCAATTTAGGAAAAATGTAAAAGTTTATTGTCATACAAAAAGTATAGATTGTGATCTGGGAGACTTCAAACCAAGTGAGTAGAAGCTCGCCTTACAGCAGTTATAGCACAGTTTATACAGCATAACGGAGAAACTATCTCGACCTTTTTATGCATTAGCATTTTTTAAAGGCAAACAGAGCTGTTTAAGCTGATTCTTATATGGCTAGTTGGTTTAATTTCACTGATTTATGCTGATAAAGATATAATGCTTATGTTCTGTGTTTATGATTAGAGATAGCATTTGGGGGAAACCAGGATGACTGAAGTTTTGATTATTTGGCTATGGGAAGTTGGCCTTGAGGCATATCTAAACCATGGCTTCTATTTTTCTTTTTCTTTAGAAAAGTAAATAAGAAATTTTGTTTACCAATTCAGGTCATGTTTGTCTTATTAGTCTACATGAAGGCCCTAAAGTTGTAGATAATTGTATAAGGTAGGATATCTTTCAACGGTAACAGTGACTCAAAAAGCAATTCCACAATGGCAAAGCTTACTACTTTGCCAAGTAAAGGTAGTCTGGAGGTTGTCAGTCCATGGCTGGTGTAGTGGTTCCCTAGTTGTTAGAGACTCAATCTCCTTTAGTAATGCTATCCCCATGGTGTTGCTTTTATCCTCATGGTCTGAGATAGCTTTTGGAGCACCAGCCATTAAATTTACATTCTAAAAAAAGCACAGTGGAAGCAGAAAAGAGAAAGGTTCACACCCTTCCTTCTGGAGATTTCAAAAAATCCCACACAAAACTTGACCTTCCAACTCATTGGCAGTGTTTAGACATACCATCACTCCTGGATTTGGGGGACTAGGCAATGTATCAAGCTGAAAATAATCAGGCTTAATTAACTTGAGAGAAGAATGCAAAAATGGGTATTTGATGGACAACATAGCAAATAATCTTTGCCACAATATTCAAATCCATACTTTACCAAAGTAAAGAATAGAAGAAATTTCTAATATCCTGGTCAAGATATAACTATGAGAATGATTTTCTATTTTAACCTTGGAGTATCATATGCTATTATGTCTTTAAAATTCTGGTTGTGCTCTGTATTTCCTTGTTTTACAGTTAATGTTCAACCTACTTGTCAATATTTAAGAAATATTTATAGAACCACAACTATGGTGAGTGTTGCAAGGCTAGAAGGTACTCATTAAAATGCAGATCTCTAGGCCTGACCTCCACTCCTTCCTTTCCCCCAACCCCCGAGACTATGATATAATGGGTCTAAGGTAGGCCCAGGGCTTTATATGTTTTATAAATATCACCAGTTAATTTTATATTTGTGGTCAGAAAACAACCCTTTGGAGATATTGTTGTAAATGTTCAAAATGTTGAGGTAAGAAATACCCAATAAATTCAGGTCATCTAGCACTTTTTCTAAATAACTTTTTAAGACGTGTACTTCAATATAATTTAGACAAAAGAATTTTTATGTTTGACATACTCAGATACAGTATGGTGAATCGTAGTAACTCTTTTGGCTGCTTGTGATATTTCTAGCCTTTCACTCACTCACTCTCTGGTAAGAAGACTTCACCTTCCTAGGCATAAGACCCAGCCAATCATAGTTTCCCGAACACAGATATTGGTTCAGGGGTAAACAAGTAGTTTAAGCAGGGCTGAACAAATCCCTTCCTTAGGATTGCTATATGAACATTGAACAAGAAATAATCTCATTCTTCTCAGATTTCTAGATAGAGAGGATGTGAGGCTGAGATTTCAGGATGGCCATTTCTGTCTGCCATGGGCCTCTCTGTAGAATGAAGCCAAGTATAGATGTGAGATTGTCAGGGTAAAAATATTGGCTGTGTGAAGTCCCAGTGTCTTTTTCAGGTAAGAGACAGTAATTTCCCTTTCTACTTAAACTGGATTGAATTTGTTTTCTGTTACTTGCAACCAAAAGAATCTAGACAAGTATATAGCAGAGAAAAGAACACCAGATATGGCACAGTGATTAGGAGCATGCCTGCCTGTGCAGACATACAGACCAAATTAACTAGCTATATCTCTGTTTTATTTTTCTGCTTTATTTTTTTATTTTATTTTTTCTTACTTTACTTTTTAGTATGCGTCTTTATCCTACCAACATTCTACCTTGATGTGTAATGTAACAACATTATAATAGTATACTTTCATTTACTCTCACCATCACTTGTGCATTGTGCTCATAACTTTTACTTCTACATATAATATAAATCCTGCAATATATTGTTATAATTTTTACCTTAGGCTATCAATTAACTTTCAAAAAATTTTAAAATAAGAAAAAGTCTTATATTTACCCACATATTTACCATTTTCAAGACTCCTGATTTCTTTCTTTAGATACGTATTTTCATTTGGTATAATTTTCCTTCTACCTGAAGAACTTTTTTTCTTTTGTAACATTCCTTGTAGTGTAGATTTGCTGATGACAAACTCTTTCCACTTATGTCTGAAAATATCTCTATTTTGCCTTAATTTTTGAAAGATTCTTTTTTCTGGATTTAGAATTCTTGGTTGATAATTCAGCATTTAAAAGATACTATTGCACTGTTGTCTGCATCATGCTATTCTTTGTTCTTCTGTAGGTAATGCGGTCCTATTTCTACCTGCTTTTTCTCAATTTGAGTACAATGTGCTTCATTGTTATCTTTATCGTATTTATCCTGCTTGGGGTTTACTGCCCTTATTGGATCTGTGGGTTAAGAATTAACATAAAATTTGGAATATTTTAGCCACTATTTTTTCTGATTTTTCATGTCTTTCTCTGTATTTAGGTATCGTAATGTCTTCAAGTTCATTAATCTTTTCTTCTGTAGGGTCTAATTTGTATTTAATTCCATTCAGTAAAAATTTAATTTTTGATATTGTATTTTTGAGTTCTAGAAGTTTTATGTTTAAAAATATCTTCCACTTCACTCCAAATTTTATTCAGGTTATTCTTTAAAACCTTAAATATAGTTATAATACCTATTTTAACTCTTTTCCAGCTAAATACACCATCACTGTCATTTTTGGGATTTGTTTTTCTATTGATTGATTTTTCTTTTATTTGTGGATCACATTTTTTACTTCTTTGTATTTGCAGTTATTTTGTTTGGATGCCAGACATTGTTACTGTTATTATTATGCTGTTGTAATTGCGAATTTTGTTGCTTGCATTTAAAGAGAGTGAGTTTTGTTTAAGTAGCAGGTGAAATTACTTTCAGATCAGTTTCATCTTTTCAAGGCCAAAGATAGAAAATTCACCTATATATAGAAAATTATAACATGAAAGAAAAGGATAAGATTCATATGTAAAAGGATTGAGTCACAAGAGAACTTCTGTAAACTGTTGACTAATTGGTTTTCCTGCCGATGGTTAAAGTCAATATAAATAGTTACTTATGTAGTTTTATATGCACATTTTTTTCCCTTATACTTCCACATTAGCATCGTTCCTTAGAAGAAAGCAGCAAAAATCCAGAACTCCACAGGAAAAATGTAGATACATATTCTTCAGCAGTGGCTTGTGGAATCGTTCATTGCCATCCAGGCAGCCTCCTTCTGATGTCATCCTGGAAGGGTGTGCATGCCCAAAGTGGAAAAAAGGACAGGGAGATAACTTTAGATATCATGGTAAATATTGAATTTGGCATAGAGCTCATATAAGAACAGACAGAATGCAATTGTATAAGTGCCACTCTGGTACATTTTCAAAAAATTCTAAGAGTCACTTTTTACTTGATCAAATTATATACTGATTATTGAAGAAAGATAATTTGTAAGTTGGAGTGTTTGAGCTTTCTCAAATGTACCAAATCATGGCATATATTCTTTCTGAGATTTGTAGAATTCTGTAATTTGATTTTGAGTAGATTTTATTATACCATTAGGGTAGGAGAAAAATGTATCAAAACTGAAAAATGCTAGACTAGTCCAATTCTATATGAGGTCATTTAAAGAAAAAACGTAATGTTGGTAATCTCTTAGATTTAAGTATATCCAGGTGCTAATTTATTAATTATATCTACACAATGATGAAAAGTTAAACAAGTCTACTGTATGGCTGATATATAGGTATTTTCAGATTCAATTTAAATTTTACCAAAGTAGTTTATACATTTGCAAATCTAGAATAAGAATGTGGCTTCTTCTTCAAAGGTGTTTTGTATAAGATGTACAAAATACGTAAATTTCATCAGTTCAATTAAAAGCCAAAACAGAAAAAGATTTTTTTTTGTTGAAATATTTAATTTTTTACTTTTCAACTGTTAAGTCAATGATATGATTGTATAGTGTATAACAGTGCTTCTCAAAGTAGTCTGAGGCCCCCAGGGATACCTGAGACTCTATAAAGTCAAACAATTTACATAATAATATGAAGAAATTATTTGCCTATTTCACTTATGAGTGTACAGTGGAGTTTCCATAGGTTATAAGATGTATGATATTGCAACAGATCGAATATAAAGACAGATATGAGACTATAGATATTTTCTATTACACAAGATGTTAAAGAGATATAAAAAAATATAATGAAATGCAACTCTATGGGGTTTTTTTGGTTTGGAAAACATAGTTTTAGGAAAATAAAATATGTTATTTATGTTAATATCCAATAAGTTTATTATTGTTATTTTAAAATAGGATAGTGTAAATATCTTTTAAATTACTCAGTTTTCTTTTCTCTTTCTTTTTTTTTCCTAAGAGAGTCTCACTGTCACCCAGGCTGGAGTGCAGTGGTATGATCATAGCGCACTGTAGCCTCTAGTTTTTGGGCTCAAGCAATCCTCCTATCTCAGCCTCTGGAGTAGCTGGGAACACAGGTTTATATCACGTCCAGCTAATTTTTAAACTTTTTTTTTAGAAACAGGGTCCCACTGTATTGCCCAGGCTAGTCTCAAACTCCTAGCCTCAAGCAATCCTCCCACCTCGGTCTTCCAAAGCGCTGGGATTATAGGCGTGAGCCATTGTCTTAGCCTTATTTTCTAAAATGACAAATATCTAGCTCTTTGGCATGCTCAATGATTTTTAGGTGTGGAAAGGTATCTTCAGACCAAAAAGTTTGTGAAACTCTGGTGTATATTTATATAGGCCAAATTGACATCAGACAGCTAAGCACTAAAAAAAAAAACCTGGATGACTAATGGGAAGGACAAGTGGAAGCATGACTCTGGGAACCCAGTAGTGCATGACACTGAAATAGGCACATCACAGACTCAAAGATATCCGTACAATGTGGATAACTATATCAGGTACTATAGCACCAAAAACTTTTTTTCTCACATCAGAAAAGAAGGCGGAATAGCTATAAAATCTTTTATACATCCACAGGACAGATGGATGAGAGCAGAATATAGCCATAGGGAGGGCCACAAGAGAATCAATGCAAATTTGAAAAAATATATTTTTTTTTCTTGAGGGAATATAAAATCATAGAAATTGTTTTTACAGAACATGCATTAAGAGAAGAGCAAGACTCATTTCATTTTCCCAGTGTTTACAAAGATCTTTCCAGGGTAAATTAGAAATTGAAGTAATGTTTAGTTAAGGCTCTTTGGTTACAGAAACTCACCCATGCTTAAACAGGAAAAGGGAATTTATTTGAAGATAAAGAGATATTTGATTACCAAAAAAGAAAGTGTAACCACTTTTCAGGAGGGACCAGGACTGGAGGTCCTCAGAAGGTTATTAAATTTTTGTCCTTCTATTTGGAATACTATTTTTTTTATTTTAATCTTTGCTTCTTTCTGGGATTCTGATAAGTTCATTTGCCTCTGTAGATTGGTTTTTTGCTGCTCCATGTATATGGCTAAATATGAACCATGTAAGCTCCCTTATTTACAAGCCAAGTCACCAGCAGAGTCTGGATAGCATCATTGAATTCCAATTCCAAATGCTTAGAAAAATCTTATTGTCCCAATTTGGGGTATATTTTCAGCCCTGATCAAGATGGTTATTGCCTAGAGGTGTTTGAACACTGAAGTTTATGAGAGAACATATTAGTTCTCAGAGAAGTGACTTGTGAGGTGGAAAAATGTTGTGTTTCACTAGAAATAAGAGATATGTCCATATAGCCAATTTGTTTCTACTCATCTGTAGGTAACTTAGTTACCTTACCCAGGCTTTTAGCCAATCCTAATTTCAGCACATAATCAGTACAGCTTTAGTAATTGTTATAAACACTCTCTTTATATATAATTCTAGGTAACTGCCTGAGTAGAAGTACCCTGGACAATTCATTTTATGAAACATGGGGCTCCCTAAGCAATTGCCACATTGTAATAAAATTTCTTTCTTTGAGCACCAGGCTCTCACCTAAATTAATCAAAAGCTATATATAAATGGGGGCTGATGCAATCTGAGAAAATAACTGTGGATATATGTATGTCTGAAATGGAAGCATGTTGTTGGCTTAGCATTAGAACAAGTTTGGAAGTACTGTGTCCAGAATGTTCTTTATCTGAAGAGCTAGTGACTACTGGTATTTTATAACTATAACCAATTGTACCCATGCAATGGAAGACCTAAATGCCATCCCTTCCTGACAGCCTGAGTCAATGAGACACGTACTACCTGCTCTGACATGTAACAACAGACCTTTCCTGGAATAGCCAAAAGATGGACTTATTTTCTTGTAAATGTGATCCACTCTCCTTCAACTCTGCCTGGAGAATGCTAAGAAAATATCATATCTATTCTTTTTTATTTTTTGCCATGTACCATATCTTTTATCCCCTTAGTTAATAGAAGAAATTGGAAGTCTCATTAAAGTTTGCCTGTGTTTTAGTAACACCTGTAGACATGTGTCCCTGTGATAATATCCACTTTCCTAAAGGGGAAAATATCATTTCTATATCTCCACTCTTGGGACTAGAAAGTTGATCTTAATTAGACTAATTTAGTAACTAGGGCAATACAATATGACATATGTTATATTGATAGTTCTTTTTATGAACAATTCATTTGAAATCCACATTCTCAGTGCTTATCATAGCTGTGCCCAGAAATCTTATCTTCCTTCTTTCGCAGATCCTAGGGAGCTGATCTGACAGGACCAATCTCCATGTCATTGTATAACATAGCTAACAATTGGTATACTCAAAAGAATACTGTTTCAGATGTTGAAAGCAAGTGGCAGTAGTAGGAAACAGGACTAGAACCCAACCTCCAAATCTTTTCCTGGCTGCCTACTGCTGCTCTGCACTCAGTGTCATCCTTAAACCAAGGCAAGTGAGTTTGTTTGCCATGTTATAATCCTTCTGGGGCCCTCCTGTATCCATGTTCTCTCTCTAAGAAGCTAAAAGTATGCAAAGTCAAAAGGGCTGTTTCCATGTGGAGCTTGGGACTCTCTCTTTAAGACCACGCTTTGGATACTTGGAACTCTAAAATTTGCTTCTCAAGTAGCCCCAAGCCTGCTTCTAAGGTTTGTGTAGGGTACTTTCTGTAGTGCATCCTCTTTAGGACATATTGTACTATAAGAGGGCCCACCCCAAGAACCAAGAAATGGCCAAAAGACTGGTGTTTGCAGGGGCAGAGATGGAGGTTGGATTTGCAGGTTGGGATGGGCATGCAAGCAGGCCCCTTCCTATGCAGGATGGAGATAGGATGGAGTAGAAGAGAAAGGAGTAGTTTACTCCCTTTTGGGGACTAGGGACTTGTTCTCCTATGCTGATATTTTTGTTGCAGAAACCTAAAAAATAAAAGAATTTTAAATTCAAACTTGGCCTTCTGGGTTAGTATAAAGATGTATTTGTTGAAGTAGAAGAATAGACATATTTCTTTTAAATTTTGGGGTTGGTTTATAACTTTTAAATACTTAGACACATGGTATGTGGACTTCTATTTGTACTCTTGCCTAAAGACCCACAAATGTTGGAGGTCAGCATGCCCAGATTCTTAGTATTTTCCCCCAAAATTCAAATGCTTTATTAATAAACAACTCTTTACCCTAACTCTAAAGTATTTGTCTCATAGACTGAACTGGACAGGAAAAGACAGAAACAAGATTCTCTAGCTTATGATAAGACAACTTAAACTAGAATGAAAGCAGGCAGAGCAGCTTGTTTATGTTTCTCCCAAGCCCAGACCTACATTTCATTCCTTTATATTCAGTCTTCAAAAGCAAAACAAGGTTAATCTAAAAAAATGTCTGCCAAAGGCGAATGGAGGAGAAAAGTTTTGCTTTAGGACTTAGCAGCAAATAAAAATCACCTATTCTAGGATTCCTTTCTCTGAGACCTACCCTGGTTCCTGATAAGACATTTTCTCTATCTGTACTTCGCTGTGATTTCTTAGTGAAGAGGCATTAAATATTATTAATGAGGTATTATTTGTATTTCTTGGGGCATTTATTTGGTTAAAAAAGCTATAGGTTGAGAGTTCTCTCTTCCATGAGTCATTTTGCTGTTTTATGACCAAGTCCAGAACAAAAATCATTGTTCAGGGTTGTTATAGATGAGTATCTACACTTGGCAGACATACAACTGCAGCTAAGATTATTGTGCAGAGAGCAGGCTGAGAAAGCAGTGCCCTTTACAAAATAATGCTTCGTTGAAGTCAGTGTCTACTCAGGTGTGCCCTAATTTACACAAACACAGCCTGAGATGATGCAACAGAGAGAGCCAGCCTTGCTACTGCACAGCATCCAAGTAGCAACATGAATACTACAGATCCAAATTTCTTATTATCCTTCATCTGGTAAATTAATCCCACAGTCATCTCTTATTTTTTAAATTAAATCTTTAGGTATCTCACCATTCAAGCAATTTTATGACACCTAATATTAAGGCACAGTTCAGATGTCAATAAAGTTAACAATGTCAATATTACTCACTGCTGATCTTCTAATGAACTGCTACATTTTCTGGCAGGTGAAAATGTGGAAGCCAGGTTTAAGCATTAGCCAGGTGGTTTATTTACAAGCTCGGTATTATATCTAGCTACGCAGCAATGTTAGTGCTCATAAAGCTTATCCTGTGTGTAAGCAGGTTAGGTGGCTACTTCTGTGACCTGATTTCAGTGGCTATAAACCTTTTCTACTCCTAGTATTTTTAAACAACTACTCTTCAACTACCACTGTGCTAAAGTCTGTGCTAAATGCCAGAGCTAGAAAGACGTAGTGTTTGCCTTCCAAGTCATTAGTGCTATGAGAATAGCAGACATGATTGGCTTCTCACAGTGTGGAGAATTCTTGTAGTAGAGATGTTTCTTGTCATTAAGTAATTAGGTCTCCATACTGTCTGTGTTAAAAATGCAATCATGGGAGATGAAACTCACTGGTCTATTAACATCTATATTAGTTAGGTAAAGGCTAAGCTGCTATAAAAACAAAGAAGCAGGTCCCAAATACATTAGTTTTAAAAGACCTTTACTTTCCTAGGAATTGTTTTCATCTGCATGATCAAAGCTGAATTGCAGACATGTCCATGTTCTTTCTGGCTTATGGAAGGGAAAAGAGCAGATATTGAGGGCAAACAACTTTCCTTTAAACCAATGAAGTGGAAATTGCACTTATCACTTCCATTCATATTTCCTTGGAGGTAACTAAGTCACATTCCAGAGACAGCTGCAAAGGAGTCTGGAAAATGTAGTCCTCTTCCACTTAGTGAATAATAAACATATTTTTTCTTCTTTATGATTTTCTTTTTCTTCTTCTTTTTTTTTTAATTTAAAGAGGTTTATTCTGAGATGAATGTGAGTGATAAGCCCTTAGCACATGGACTCAAGAGGTCCTGAAAAAATGTGCCTCCTCATGATTTTCTTGAAACGTTTTCTTTTCTCTAGCTTACTTTTCTCTAGCTTATACTGTAAGAATACAGTATATACTACATATACCACAAAATATGTGTTAATTGACAGTTTGTTATTGATAAGGCTTCTAGTCAATAGTAGGCTATTAGTCAAGTTTTGGGGGAGTCAAAAGTTATATGCAAATTTTTGACTGTATGGGGGATTGGTGCCCCTAACCCCCATATTGTTCAAGGGTCAACTGTACTCACATATTCAGTTTTTGCAAACAATATTGTGCCTATATTTGCCTCTATGGCTGGAAAAGCCATATAGGTATGGACATCAGCTTTGGGTATTTCTACATATAAAAATTAATGCACTGGCCGGGCACGGTGGCTCACGCCTGTAATCCTAGCACTCTGGGAGGTCGAGGTGGGTGGATCGCTCGAGGTCAGGAGTTTGAGACCAGCCTGAGCAAGAGTGAGACCCCCGTCTCTACTAAAAAAAAAAAAAAATAGAAATAAATTATCTGGCCAACTAAAAAAATATATATACAAAAAATTAGCCGGGCATGGTGGCACATGTCTGTAGTCCCAGCTACTCGGGAGGCTGAGGCAGTAGGATCGCTTAAGCCCAGGAGTTTGAGGTTGCTGTGAGCTAGGCTGACTCCACGGCACTCACTCTAGCCTGGGCAACAGAGTGAGACTATGTCTAAAAAAAAAAAAAAAAAAAAAAAATTAATGCACTAATTTCAAAACAATCATTTTAAATTAGTATATTTGCATTTGATATATTTAATACTTTTTTTCTCTTTGGTATCCTTATTTAGATTTTGTTAGAAAAATTTAAAATACATAGTGAGAGTACTAAGCATACATTTATATTCATTCATTTGATGTTTTTGAAATACTTGATGCTGCTGAGATTCTATGGTTATGTGATGATCTGGCGCCACCCAGCAGACCAAGTGAACATTGACTTGGTGGCCACTTGTAAAACACAGGCGGAGTGCAGAAAACAGGCAGGAAGGCCATGGCAGTGGTGGTGCGAGTCACTCTTCCCAGAGCACAGCCTGTCCTTCTGCTTCTTGTATCAGTAGGCAGCCGGGCTATTCAGGAACTACTAGGAGAAGACTGATCTTTTGAGTTAGATTATTATTTTTTCAAATGCCAAAAACTACACACAAATTTAAAAATTTCATAGCTTGCACAATTTCCATTCCTTCCCCGATTTTCAGGAACAGGGTTAAGATTTGGCTCCTTGCCACTCCCCGTGGTCCTTCCCATTCTCTTCATCTTCATTTCTAGAGATCACAGTAGAGAACTGAGAGAGACTACCAGTTTGCAATGAAATGTGAATTGTAAAATATTCTCCAGGATGTGTCTTTAGTGCTCAAATTATGGAACACTTAGGGAATTAACTTAAGGAGAAATATCTTGTTTACAGGACTATGATTTAGATTTCCCTACCATCTAGATTTCTTCCACATACTTTTTACTCTTATGAGTTCCCTGGATAGTGTCTCCAATTGTTTAAATTGCCAAACCTTATCACTGTTTGTGGTGAAAAAGGTAAGTAGGATTTTGCCCAAATTGCCTTTAAGAGTTTATCATATTCTTCTTTATAGATTTATGCCTTTCCTAGACCATTCACACAGACAGTACTGCTCATAAAAAAATGTTATTAAAGGGTAATCCTCTCTGAAGATGTTACTTACGTTGAGAATCAGCAAAACACACACAAAAAACTATTATCTCTATTTGGGAAGAATTTATTGGTTACTTAAGTTGAAGAAAGTACCTATTGCTTCTTTCTCACAACTCAAGTGGTGGACTTTTAAATTACTGGTGACACTAACTCACTGGGAATAACTTCTTCAATTATTAATTTCAGGTCAAGAGTTCCTATTTAGCTTAAAAGTTAAGCTCCCTTAAAGAAAAACTATGCTAACTTTTTATTCACTTTCATCTCTCATTAAGTCTCCAATCCCACTTCTTCAGGAAAACTGGTGGAGTCAGGAGCAACCTCTGAAAGGCAATGAATATGCTACAGTCTTCACTCTGCAGCGCGTAGCTCTCTTGGACATGATCCCCTTCTTGAATGCCTATGTCTATTTGGTTTTTATGACATACTTCTTCTGGTTACCATCTCATTATCTCATCCCTTTCTTTCTTATCTCCACTGAAGTTTCCTCTTCCTTTGTCTTCCCTGTTTATGTCAGAGTTCAAGGGTTCTTTATTTGGCCTTCTACCTGTTCTCATTGGGATATCTCAACCATTCCAATGACTTCAAAACCACTGCAGCTATCTTTAACTCAATCTCTTTCTTGACTCCACACTCACATATTCAATTATTTGCCAGACACTTCCAACAATTTCTTGCAGACGTCCCAAAAGGATCCAAAAGAAAACTCATTGCCATTCTTGTCAGAGGTGATTCTCCTCCTTCACAGTGTTTTGATTAAAGGTATCCATCCAGTCTCCTAGCAAGAATCCTTGTAAATTCTAGATGTCTTCCTGTTGCCACCTTCCACTTGCACCAAATATCTAAGAAGTGACCAGTTTCTGTTAATCTGAGACACTGAAAAATCTCCAGTTGAATAGCTGCACTCTACCCTCACAGTTTCTGCGTTAAGGCTGTCATCCATCTCACTGGATTACTGTAATGACTGCTAATCGGCAGTCTCACTCTTCTTCCTCTCTCTCTCCCTACCTTTCTCTCTCCTTCCTTCAATATCTTTTTAACAGTGCCACCTGAGTGAAAAAATGCAAATCTGATCATATTATGTTCATATTGAAATATCATTAATTATTGACAGAGGGATGCAACATATCGATGTTGCATTTAAAATGCAATTTCTATAGAGAGCGTACTATTAGTATACTGGCTTGTTTTCAATTCCCTCTGACAGTTTTTTCCCTTGGGAATCTTTAGTCATTTTACAGTTAATGTGATTATTGATATGGTACGCTTAAAGTTTAATATCTTAATTTTATTTCCCATTTGTTTCCTTTCCTTTTCTTGTTCCTTTGATCTTACTTTTCTGACTTTGGTTTAAATTAATCTAGTATTAATTTAAAACAGTATTAAAGTAACACTGTATTTCATATAACTTGTTAGATTTTAATTTTAATTTTATTTTTCAAGTGGTTGCTTTAGGACCCAAAGTGTGCACATTTAACCTATCACACTTTATCTTGAATCAAGATTATTCCACTTTATATATAATGTAGTAAATTCACCAAATTATAATTCCATTTATTCCCATTTCATGCTTTTTACTACTTTTAAGTATTTTACTTTTATATATGTTATTTACCCCATAATAGAAATATTTTATTTTAAATAGTCAAATATCTTTCAAAGAAATTAGGAGAAAAAAAGGCCTATATATTTACCTTATTATTTACCATTTTCAGCATTCTTCAATTATTCCTGCAGATCTGAATTTCCGGCTGGTATCATTTTTCTTCAGACTGCAGTACTTTTAGCATTTCTTATAATGCAGGTCTGAGGGAAATAGATTCTCTCAGCTTTCATTTATTATTTATTCATTATCTGAGAATGTATGTATTTTGTCTTCATTTTTGAAGGCTATTTTTTGCTGAGTGTAGGATTCTAGGTTGACATTATCTTTTGGTTGTTTTCTTTTAGCGCTTTAAAATGTCAATCACATGCTGTTCTGGCTTGGATTCCTTTTAATGAGATTGTTACTTCCCCACATGCATTTGTTACTGTGGCTCCTTTTAGGACTTTCTTTCTCTTTGGATTTCAGTTTGACAATGATATGTCTAGGTGCATTTTCTAAGTTATTCCGCTGGAGATTCATTGAGCTTCTTGGATTTGTAGATTTATGTATTTTTAAACATATAAGGAAATTCTTCAGTCAATATTTCTCCAAGTTGTTTCCCCCCCTGCCCTATTCTCTTTTTCTTATCTTTATGTTACTCCAATTATATCTATATTTGACTGCCCGATGTTCCACAGGTCAACTAATGCTCTGTTTGCTGCATTTTTTATCTTTTCTTTTCTCTCTATGCTTTATTTTGGATAAGTTCTCTTGAACTATCTTCAACATCATTAATCGTTTAATTATTGTGTTGATTTTTCTGTATAGTTCATCTAATTTTTTTCACAGATTGTGTTTTTCAGATGTATAATTTCTAACTGGTTTTTCTCGTATTTTTCTTTTCTCTGCTGAGAATACCCATCTATTCATCTATTCTTCTCATCTTTTCATATTTAAGGTAGATGTTTTAAATTCTTTTCTGCTAATACCAGTATCTGGATCATCTGTGGTTTGCTTTTGCTGGTGTTTTTTCTTGCTCGTGAGTCCTTTTTCTGCCTCTTCAAAGGTCTTATTAAATCCTGGAAATTATGTATAGAAGAAAAATGGAGATAGAGGAATGACACCTGGGCTTTTTTCCTCCCAGAAATTTCAAGTTATTATCTTACCTGTTGATAAAGTGAGGAGGTAATTATTTAGACTTTACCAAGGATTTATTTGATCTGGGACTGAACTGAAGCTCCCCTCTGGTTAGCCCAACCTCCAATATACAATTTCCCAAGGAGGGGCTATTCTCATTGTTATTATCAGGATTTGACTTGTGATTCCATGTAACACCTTTGAATTCTTCAATTTCAAGAACAGGGGAAATGTGAGAGATGTGGCAGATTGAATGATTTCTTTCTGTGTATTAGTTCTGACTTCACTTCCATTTTTCTCAGCAAATTTCGGATAAGGTAGAGAGGATTACTAGGCTGACCAAATTATTGTGCTTGGTAGTCTTTAGACTCCAATACACTTTCTCAATCCCCACCATTGCTAATAGCTCAGTTGGTTTCATCTCCACCCAGGACAGTTCTGGGTCCTGAGCAACCTTCTGCTCTCCCTGTATCCAGACCTGCCACTTACCGCTCACTTATGAAGGGCTCCTCTCAGAAATCAGTTCGTGAAGCCTTTCTTGCATCCTTTCTTGCATCTTACTTGTTCTTTGATAGTCCCATATGTAAGTATGATTTTTATATTATCCAGATTTTTTTTTGTGTGTGTTCTCACTGTGTCCTAATTGGAAGCAGAAAGTGCCTAGTGAACTTTTAAACATTTTTTGAGACTCAGTTCAAATGTTACTTCTTAGAAGCCTTTATTGAATTGAACTTCATATTTTAAACTAATTCTTCTGTCATAGCCCCTATATACAATCTTATAATATCATCCACATTACTTTAGAGTACCTAGGCTATTTATAGAATTTAATCTTCTGTAGAATAATAAGATATTTGAGTCCAAGGACTATATTTTATTTACCTACTTAGTGCCAGTAAGTCGTGTAGATTCTGCTTTACAGTAGATACATAATAAACATTGTTGAGCATACTCTATTTTCTCATACCTCCATGACCTTGCACATTCTAAAGTTTTTCATCCATTACATGAAATTCCTTTCCCTTCTTTTACCCGGAATACCTGGGAAATTCCAGATTATACTTCAACATTCAGCTATCTCTTTTTAGACAGATTTCCTGATCCTCTTTCAGATCACCTATCACATATAATAATTTTAATTATGATCCCTACCTCTAGTACCAGCTTGCAAGCTATGGAAGATAGTAGAAGGGAAGCAGCTTAGAGTGGTTGAAAGACCATTAGTTTCAGTTTCAGATGCACCGGGGTTTAAATTGACCGGGTTTGTACTTAATAGCTCTGAAATCTTTAGCAAGTTTCTTACATTTTCTGAAACTGCAAAGGTACAATGCCTAACACATAACTGGTAATCTATACATGGCAGTTATTATTATTGTGTTACAAAGTATTCACAAAATATTTAGAGAAAAATGAGTGAGAGAATGAACAGTAGCTGTAATGATACAATTACACTTTTCTTTTCTTTTTCTTTTTCTTTTTTTTTTTTTTGAGGCAAAGTCCCGCTCTGTCACCCTGGCTAGAATGCCATGGCATCACCTAGCTCACAGCAACTTCAAACCCCTGGGCTCAAGCAATCCTCCTGCCTCAGCCTCCTGAGTAGCTGGGACTACAGGCATGCGCCACCATGCCCAGCTAACTTTTTCTATATATTTTTAGCTGTCCAGTTAATTTCTTTCTATTTTTTAGTAGAGACAGGGTCTCGCTCTTGTTCAGGCTGGTCTTGAACTCCTGGCCTCAAGCAATCCTCCCGCCTCAGCCTCCCAGAGTGCTAGGATTACAGGCATGAGCCACCACGCTGGGCCTAATCATAATTCTTTAGACAAAAAAAAAAAAAAAATCCCAACCACTTAGTGATAATAAATGTTCATTAAATCTTTATATTAATACAATAGATTTAAACATATTACCTAATAAAATTTACTAGGTATAGACAATATTGTTTAGCAAATAGAACATACGTATCACAGTTTAAGGCCTATAATTCTAAAGTTTATAAAAATACAAACCAAATATTTTTCTGAAAGATTGGGAATTTTTTATTTTCCATAGTAAAAGCAAATTATTGACTATGTTATCTGGCCCTTCAGAAAATCTTATTCCTTTTTATGTTTGTGGCAGACTGACAATAATACATATGAGACTTCAAGATAAAATAAATTTACATTTCACAGTTATAGTCAAGTGATCCCTTTTTGCTGTGATAAAATATTGAAAAAAACCCAGTAAGACATCCCAACACATCCACACAATTCTGAAACACAAATAAAGTGAAGAATTTGAGAGTCCACAGATCAATTTTCCATTGTGGAGATTCATTATATCTTATCTTGCTTGACTGAACAGCTCTATGACTGAACAAGAATTAGAGCTCATTCATTTTTTTTCTCTTCTTGAAACACATGCATACAACAAAGTGCCAGCACAAAATGGGCACACTACCAACTATGTGCATTTTCCTTTTCGATGTCAGGATGCTACCAGCCCAAACGTGGTTTGTGTATTTTCCACCCGTCCCATCTGCTTGATTGTCCTCTCTGTAATTTTCAGTTGGCTGCGCTTAAACACATTTTTCAAGCAAACACATGTAACCTATTTTTTGGTGTCAGTGAATTTGTTTAGTACTTTGAAAATCACATAAGACTCCCCCACCCCACCCCCCAACCCGCCCTGGCCCCAAATGCTGCTGATTCAGCAGGACATTTTTCCTTTTGAAAAGCAAAGCCATTTCAAGTGAAAGTTCTCCTAAAAATGATTTGTTTTTTCTTAGCCTTATAAGTTTTGTCATCGTCTGCATTTCTCTCAGCATAAAAGGCTCTCTCCTGCCTTTCCCTCTTATTTATTGACTAGTGTACTAACAATAGTTTTCCTGGAAGCAGAGAAATTTCCTACCCTCTGACTTCTTGCTGGTCAACACACTCTCTTCTTGGATATGTTACATTTGGGAATGAAATATTGTTAATAATATATGAGACTAGACCATCTTTCAAGGAAGATAAAGTAAGAAAATAACACATTCTGGTATTTTCTCATGACATGGAAAAGAAAAAGTGTGTGTTTGTGCATGCAAATGTGTTGGAATGGAATAGGGGGTCATTTATTTATTTTTAAAAGGACATCATGGGCCATCCATACAGTGTATACGAGGTGACTTGTGTATATTTGCAAACCAAGAGTGGGAGAGTGGTTTTCTTCTTCATTCAAACAAAACTTAGCAATTTAAATGTTGGCTGTAGAAAAAGCCCAGAAAAATGCAAAGAAAATGGAGCCAAGGAAGACAGTGAGATGTAGGAGAAAGCATTTGTGGAAAGAAATCATATTTTTGGCACCAAGAATCACTTATTCATAACAAATATTTTAGCATTTCTGCAGGAGAGCAGTTGAGTTCTTCATGTTTGTAAGTGAAATGCTCAAGAATTAATGATTAGGAAAGGAAAAACTCAGGTAAGCAATATCATGCTAGCCATATTAGATAACAGCCCAGACCTTTCTTCCTGATCTTTCCTTTCCAATAACAACAAGCAGAATGGACATTGAGGTGATATTTTATTTTATTTAAGTCATGTGACAAGTAGAGGCAAATCGTAACTTGTTTTTTTTTGAAGGAGTCACAAATGGTCTCTGCTTTTCACAGGACTTAAATTAAATAAAATATCCCTGAAGTAATTTTGCTGTATCTCATCTAAATAAAATAAAATAAAATATCCTGAAGTAATTTTGCTGTATCTCAGTCTTTCTAATGCTTTGTTCTTCGGAAGAAAGGGCAAGGAAAATTGCTAATGTAATTTTTTCGATTAAAATGTTCATTGACAAAATTTTAGAGGACTTTAGTGCCTTTAGCATACCATCATCATGATGTTTATCTTAAAAGTTTATTTTTACTTTGTCATTTGCACACTCTCGTTTATAAACCATAAATATTTATAACATGCCAAAGTGTTCAAGCTTAGTTTCAACTAAACAAACAAAATGAGGTGCTACTTCTTAAAAATAGGCCAAATCTGGGTATAAAAATATAATAAAAAACTCTAGGTTTGTGAATCCAAATTTTACTCACTTATTTTAAGTTGTGTTTGAGCTCATTTGGCTAGCGCTTTGATATACAAACATATAAACATTATATAGACACAATGTTGCCTTGCTATACAAATAAAATGTGTTTCAAATGTGACTGAATTAGGATTTTTTTTTTTTTTTTTTGAGACTGAGTCTCTCTCTGTCACCTGGGCTAAAGTGCTGTGGCATCAGTCCAGCTCACAGCAACCTCAAACTCCGGGGCTTAAACGTTCCTCCTGCCTCAGCCTCCTGAGTAACTGGGACTATAGGCACAAACAACCACACCCGGATAATTTTTTGTATTTTTAGTAAAGACAGGCTCTGGCTCTTGCTCAGACTGGTTTTGGACTCCTGACCTCAAGTGGTCCTCCCGCCTTGGCCTCCCAAAGCAAATCAGGATTTCAATAGAACTTCTTAATAGCACACGTCTTCAAAATTTGGTTCATGGACCATCTGCATCAGAATTATCTAGATTGGGGCTTCTTAAATGTTATGTAATGAAAATCCTTCTATATTCTGTGGAGGACTGAAATTTATGATCTATACTCTGTACAATGAGACAAGTTCACTAATCATGGGCCTTGGATGTTGCAGCAATGTCTGATTGCTAAGAAAATTTCTAGTTCCTCACTCTCAATATCTGTACTTCTTCTAGGACTGGTAACAAACAATTCATGAACTTGCACTGGCCCTTAGAGCACACTTTGAATAGCATTGAATTTCACAGTCCAAAATAATCAGAATCTTGTAAGATGGATTTTACAAAATGACATTTTTAACAAGTCCCCCAGGTGATTATTTGTATGCCCTAAAGTTTAAGAATTGTTATCCTTTGATAAATCTAAATATCATCATTGTTCTTAATCACAAACCCATGGAACTTAATAGCAATTGTAATACTTTGCAGAGCAGAAGGATTTGTAAAAGTGTATTTTCTCCACAGCCAAGCACATGGTGTTTTTCCCCACAGTCATTTTAACTCTCTCCAATAGTCACTGTCCAGGCATTGCATTCATCTTGCACCAGCTAACGTCCGCCTTATTCTCTCCACCTGTTAGACAAACTTGGTCTTTTTTTTTCCTTCCTTGACTTTCAAGGCAGTGCACTAGGTGATTCATCTCTTCCTCTTCTATGTTTCCTTTACTCAGTTTTTCCTGGTATTTCTGATCATTAGCCTTACCCTAAGTTCAAACTTATCTCTGTTATATTTTGACACATATTTTCTCTCTCACTGATTTTATCTATTATATTGGTTTCCCTCTGTCACCTCTATATTAATACTTCCAGCTTTTCCAATTCTAATCCAGTGTTCTTTCTACTACTCCACTCTGCCTATAAGATTATCATCCTCAAAACACTTTCATCCTTGCATTTTGATCTGTGGCGAATGCTAGCAGCCTTCTGCCTTGAAAATGACTACACAAGCTATTAATACATTCTGTACAATTCTGTTATGTGCCATTCAGATATACTTCAAAGTAAATGGTGCCCCCTGGAGTTGTGCATCATAGCAATCCTGATTCTCTCAATCCTCCAGGCTGACTGTCATGCAAACAGACTTCAATTCTATCTTCATTCATTTGTACACTCAACAACAGAACCCAGGTGGGAGCCGCTGACATAAAGCCGGGAAATGCA
Organism: Lemur catta; assembly: GCF_020740605.2. Taxonomy (NCBI): domain Eukaryota; kingdom Metazoa; phylum Chordata; class Mammalia; order Primates; family Lemuridae; genus Lemur; species Lemur catta. The sequence goes on along the minus strand of NC_059128.1, from coordinate 194,854,648 downwards.
TCTTGTAGCAGTCTGCTCTACTGCAAGATAGTGTGGAGTAGGTAAAGAATGAAGATCTGAGAGCAAACAAGCCCAGGACCAGCATAACTTAGATATATCCAGGAACTGTATTTTTGCATGGATTAGAGTGGGTTCTGTTAAGGAGAAATTTTGCCAGGAGAACAATGAATTCCAAAATTATGCCAGGACAACTATCTTCCTCCCCAAGTCATTTTGAGTAAAATACAATGGAGGCAAAACAAAATAAAGGAATACTTTATTTTAACTGAGGTTTGGAACCAAGCCTTAAAGTGGACTCCAGTAAGCTAGGGTGAACCATGCAGAAGGTTCCTTATATGCCAAATAAGCCAAACCCTCAAACTGAAGCGGGCCACATGGTTTTCTCTCTTAATACTATATTCCTGTGTTAGCTCCTCCAAATTTGTAACTTAAGATTTAAGTATGGGAAAAAAGGCAAAATAGGCCAGACTCCAAGGATACTCTCAGCCTTCATTCAATTCATATGCACAGTTTTTAGTGGGTGGCATTTTCCACAGTGACGTGAAGTGAGAATACATCATCAGAAACAAGGTTATTGTGATTTTCAAAACACTTCACAGTTTGTAAAGTATTTTTATTATGTGCTCTCATGTGAACCTCATCACAACTTGATAATGTAAAGCATTATTATTAATATTTTATAATTGTGAAACTCATGAATGTTAAAAATCTGTCCTTTGTTTACTCATGTAAACATGTGGGGTTAAGATTACACTTCAGATCTCAGAATTCTTTCCTCTACGATCTTTCCATAGTACCTGGCTGCTTTTCTAACACTGGCACTCCTGCCTATTACCATTGTACACCCAGCAAAAGTGAATGAACTACCTTATTTCAGCATAAAAAGACCAGTAATGCAACTAAAACCAGCTAGTACTGAAACTGCTGTTATTTACAAACTTGAGACCAAAGCATGCAGTATTCACCAACATCATCTCCTTCTAAGAAATAACTTCAGTAATTCTGTAAAGGTAAAGGAAACACCCATCCAGCTCGGTCTATAAATCCTATTATCTCATTATTTTTCCATCACACTCTTCACCTTCATTCTTGTAGCGTTATAAATAACAGGTACATTTCTGAAACAGTTGGAGGAGGAGCTCTAAGGAGTAAAGAATAAAACTTTAGGCCTCATCTCACAGGATGAATAAGTTAGAATTAGAGGGATAATTGAAACAGAGGCTAGTTTTAATGTGCCTTGATTTCCTTCTATGGCTCTTGAGACTGAGAGCTAACTGATGGCCAGATCCCCATCTTCTTTGTCCTTCCATCATGGTGGTGCTTCCACATATGATCCATAGACAAGTGCAGGTGCTTATGAAATGCACAGATTCTTGAGGTCCACCTCAGATGGATTAAATCAGAATTTCCAGGATTAGGTCCTTGATATTTATGCACACTAGTCAGAAATAACTGCCAGAGAAAGATTAACCTGATTGTGTATGCAGGAACAAATCTTTTTTGGGGAGCTTCTTCTCCAAGTACATGTCAAACTTTTGGCAGCTTTCTATAGCACCTGTTAGAATGAATTAATAATGAAGACTTGCTTCTTTGGGGCATGTAGCATTTTGTCTCAGAAGATTTGAAATATCAGATGCTTACCTCTCTTCAAGATGGCAGAAAACACCATGAATTTGAAAGATGAAAGGGAAAAACAGCATTTTTTACCAAGTCAATTGTTATTTTCTACTTAATCTCTCTAATCTGCATATATCTGGAAAAATAATCAACTGTGTTATTAAATCCTAAATTGTGTCAATGTGCTTGTGGCTTCTACTTGATGTAATCAGAAAGAAAATAACACTAAGCCAACAGTCTCCAAACAATTTCCAATGGGAATAAAACACTTTTAAAGTTTTCAAATAGTACACATTGCTTAGCCATTAGCTGTGTAAAGGTTGGGGAAAAAGTAAAAGAGAGAACGTTAAGAAACATTTTGAAATGTTAAGTTATAGTACAACTCCACCCAATGGATTTCTGTTGAATTTCACTTGTGTTGAGAAACATTATATATACTAAATGCCATCTGGATTTATATTTAACTGATTATAATTATATGAAAAGTAAAAGATTAGTGATATGGGTAGAGAAAGGACTGTAAGAAAATGTATCCAGATGTAAACAGATTTTGATATGAATGGAAAACTTGGAGTGAATATATTTTCTATTTTTAAAATATTTTCCACATTTGTGTCCACCTATCATCTATCTGTATCTATGTTTATGTCTATATAAACTTTCTGAAAAAAGTACAATAAACATTTTACAAGAAACATTTTATAAAGTGCTGAAAGGCAGTTTTTTGGGCTATCTACATGATAAAAAGGTTATGCTGCTTTAGCTCTTGTATCTTGTTTTTAATTAGTTGTGACTTGTAATCCAATAGTTCAGTAAAAATGGAAGTGAGATAATTACATTTTACTTCCACCTTTTCCATTAACTTGGTTTGCTGTTATGGGCAAATAATTTAATATCTCTACTTCAGTTTCCTCTTCAGTGAAATGTGAACACCCGCATTAGCTTTTATTTTCACTCCAGCATCAAGAACTAATTGAGGCAATGACTGGAAAGAATCACAAGTACATGAAGAAAATATTCATTAATATTCTGCAAGAAGATAATAATATTTTTTTCTTGGAGCACTTTAGAAATACTAGCGACCTAACACTTTTTTGAAAATTAAACTCAAATGAGCAATTCTAAAAAATAAACAAGATTGCAATAAAATCAATAAAAAGGAATAAAATAAGTGGCAGTGGAGATTTGTTAGTTAAGTATAAGAAATAATTGGGTATACTTCATGAGTCAGTTAAGCTGCTAAAAAGGCTTAAGGTGCCAAAAAAAAAAATCCAAATATAGTGGGTTAAATAAGATAAAAATTAATTTTTCCTTTTATTTGAGGGTCTATCTGAAGATGAGCATCCCGACTGGCAGGGAGACTGTGTCACTCAAATCCCATTGGTAAGAATTTATTCATATAGTTGTCTTTTGCTGTAAGAAAGGCTGGGGGATGTAATCTTTAAGTGATCTACTGTATTACCAGGGGAAAATGGGTAAAAAGGATTTGTTTTGTTTTGTTTTAGGCTTGTTAGCATTCTTCTAGTTATAGCTTGATCTTTGAAAACAGTTTGTGAAATTATTGCATTATTGGATGAAAACAACATCTTACATTTACTCTCTAGTTGATCTCATCCCATCCCATGGCTTTAAAATCCTTCTGTATGCTGATGATTCTCAAATTTATATTTCCAGCTTCGATCCCTGCCTTGAACTCCAGACCGGTATAGTGAGCAATTTACTCACTCTTTCACTTGGATGTCTAACATCTCAAATTTAACATGTTAAATCAGTTAATGGCACCAACATCCACCCCAAATCTAAAAGCTGGTCTTAACCCCTCCACTTCAAATGAAGTCAATCCCTGATATTTCCTTTTTGTCTTTCTTTATTGTATAATAGAAACCTTGAGTTTTAGAGGGGAGTCTGGCATCCCAGCTTCAGACTATATTTTTAGCCTCCCTTGCCATCAGGCGTGGTCCAGTGACTCTGTCTAATGGGATATAGGGTGAAGTCATACATGCAACTTCCAGATCATGCCCATAAAAAAGCAGAGCAATTGAAACTCTCATACACTGCTGGCAGGAATTCTTTGGAAAATAGTTTGATAATTGCTTATAAGGTTAAATATAAACTTACCCAGAGTTTCTACTACTAGATATTTACTCAAGAGAAATAAAAATATTTACCAAAACAAAATGAAAATGTGTTCACACAAAGACTAGCACACAGATGTTTACAGCAGATTTAATCATAATAGACAAAAACTGGACACAATCAAATGCTGATTAGAAGGTGAAAGTATAAACAAATCATGGTATTTCTATCTAATGGAATAGTCCTTAGTAAAAATGGGAGCAAGTTACTGATACACACATCAACATGGGTAAATCTCAGAAACATTGTGCTGAGTGAAGACTTACACAGAAGACTACAAACTATACGATTCCCTTTATAATGAATCTAAAACAGGAAAAATTATTCCATAGTGACAGAAAGAAGATCAGTGGTTGTCTGGAGCTTCAGGTGGGTGGAGGTATTGATTGCAATGCACCAAGCTGAAACTTTTTGGGGACGAAATACTTCATCCTAAAAATGTTATATTTTGCTTCTAGTGGTAATTACACAAATATACTATAAGCAATTGCCAAAACTCATAGAACTTTAAAATGTCTGTATTTATTTTAAGTCAATTATACATATCTGAATAAATTTGATTAAAAGGAAAGACGACCTTATTTACAGTAGAGACCAAATAGTAACAATTAAAAATTAATCCTGTTGGAAAGAAGCAATTTTCAAAAATAGAAATATAAATGGTCATTAGAACATGTTTAAACTCATTTTGAAGGAAATGTAAATTTAAGATATGATTTTCACACATCAAATAAACAAACAAGGTTTTGTCTTCACTTTTCTTTTTCTTCTTTGAATCTCATTGGTTTGAATGCTAGCTTGGTGGCAGGAACTGGGTCAATCATCTCAGACTAGCAAATGAAAGCCAGCAAATGAAAGTCAAGTACTGAGGAAGGCAAAGCAAAACAATAGAAGGAGCCTGGGTCCCTTTTACTCTCGGGACACAAGTACAGTCTGGATTGCTTACATTTACATGCTACGTGAAAGAGAAGTCAGTGTTTATTTCCTTTACTCTACTGTTACATTGGATCTTCTTCTATTAGCCATCCTGTCTTCTAACAAAATGATTAGGTCCTTAATACAATCACTTAATGATTACCTTTCCTGGACTATTGCATTGGCCTTCTCTTCTCACTGGTCTGCCTTTGGCCCTCTATATCCAATCTTCTCTGTTCACCATGTCATCTCAAAAAATGTAAATCATTTACCTCTCCTTTTTAAAACTTGTTCATGACTTCCTATATAAACTGGAATAGGATCCAAACACCTTATTTAGGCCTTCATCTCCTAGTTTCCTGCCTACCTCTCCATGCAATTACATCTTTTAACTCTTTTCATTTATTCACCACATTTAGACCACATTCTCACTCTTTCCACCCTAAGACACTGATGTTTCTCTTCTAGAAACATTCCAGATTTTCCCATGGCTGACTCTTTATTTAACATAAGCTCATTGCAAACATCACTTTCCCAGAGGGCTTTTCTCTGACTATGCTACCTAAGATAGGATCCCACCACAGGAAGGTGTCTCTCCTATTGATCTGTCTTATTATCTTCAAAGAATAAGCCAGAATTTGTTTATGAGTATATTGTATTTTTCTTCCCAATAAAACATAAACTCAGTGAAGACTGAATCTGCAAATTTTATTCAATGTTCTAACCAACTCCCCTCAAAATAATACCTGGTATATTATAGGTACTCAATAGTATGTGTTAATGACTAAATGAATATTCTCCTTAATTCAATGTAGTTTAACTTTTTATCCTGTCTTCAGACCCATAAATACTAGTGGGTCATGCTTTATATTCCTCAGACTTTCATCTAATCAGTTCCAAACTTGCTGATAAATTTTTATCTATAAATAACGGCTCCTTTCACTTTCCTTCAGCCTTGCTTCCTCTATCTTGGCCTAGGACACTGGTATCTCATACATACAGCAATGGCCTTTTAATTAATCTCCCCTTTTCCAGAGTTATATGACTTTCTTTCACCTCTTTTCTTCCCTCTTTCCCCACTTCTCCTAAGCCCCTTGTATGTTTAGTAATGCTAGAAATTTTTAGGTTCTCTAAACTTACAATATTTTAACTCACTGCAAGGAAGTTTGTATATGCTTTTTTCTATCCAGGACACTCACTAATTTCACCCCCCCCCAAATCACTCTGGTGCTCCTACTCCACTGTATGGGACAAACTAGATTGACCATCACTTATAGTAAGAAGACTTTCTTGAAAACCAACTGTTGAGCTAGTCACCTTCCTCTGATTATGTTCTCACAGTTTTAGCTGTTATTATTCTGAATTATTGTCTGTATCCCCAGTCTACACTGTATTTTCCACAAGTACAGCATACAAATCTGTCTTGTTCGTGTTTATAGCCATTATATATAAGAATACCCAAAGCACAGTAGGTCTTTAATCAGTATTTGGTGAATGTCTGAATGAGAATCATCTTCACCAAAGCCAGCTGTATAAGATGCATTATAATTTTCTGAATTAATGTGAAAATGGGTACATGGTAATATTGACCACAGTGGGAATAAGAATGGCACTCCCAGTTTGTTCTGTAGTGGAGAGAGTTGTGACAGCCTCTCTGGAATATTTTGGGAGTAACTTCTGCAAAGGTAAGACTGTTATTATAAAATATTTCACAAAATCTAATGAAAAATCTGCCCTTGGGGATCAGAATCGTAGGAGAATAAAGTTGATGAAAGAAAATTACTGTTAGACATCTCATGTCAAACAAACCTTGTAACTCTTGTTTTGTGCCTCCCAGCTTGAGTGCATAAGAGAAAAATGCAAATTTTCCAAATGAGGTACAGCTAACAGTGCATAAATCTCAAGAAGACAGTAGGATACACTTATTAAAATTTGGCAAGGATCAGAAATGAATGACTTTTTCTCTGAAATGCCAGTTTTTTTTCTTTTTAAGATTAGCTTTACCCTAAAGCTATATCAATTATAAATAATTATCTGTTAGAAAAACTGGCACAGCTAAACTTAAAGCAAATAAACTAAGAAACTGAACTGATGAAAAAATAAACAAGAAATTTTAGCTTTTTTTGAGGAGATGACTTCAAAGGCATGCCAGAATGACTTTCCTATCTATGTTTATGTAGGAATATTAGTTTAAAATTATGATAGAATCATAGATTAATGCTTTACTCCTGTTTAAAAGAATTCTCAGGAAATCTATACTTTGGACATCCCTTATAAAGAGAGTTACTTTATTTCTACTTTATGATTCTTCTGGTAGTCATGTCAGTCAAGGTTCTTTGTTCTGCACTGTGAAAACCAACTCATGCTAGTTTAACAATGGGGAATTTATTTTAAAGATATAGGAGTGTACCATGTAGAATGTAGCTAATCTTTAGGAAAGGGAAAGTTTCCAAAAAATCTGTCTCTCATCCTTGCTTCCCTCCTTCCCTGTCCCTCTCTTTCCTTCCTTTTTCCACCCTTTGATCCTTTCTACTTTTTTTTTCTTTCTTCTGTCCGCATAGCAGAATACTGCTACCCTAAGAATCTCTCTCTCTCAGTCTCAATTTCACATTCTCACAAGAGAGAATCTGACTGGCCCAGTTTGGACTCTTATCCAATAAACCATTGTAAGGATGGGCTGGATCATGGGGTAAAACATGGCTGCCAAGACTCACAGCTTGTTCTCAAGCAAAACAGGGAGGAGTGGTAGCTTATTGGTGTCCACTACAGTTGTTTATCAATCCTTGGGTGGAACTAAGCAGTACTAACCTTACACAGTCATGCACCATGCAACAATGTCTCAGTCAACCACAGAGCACATATGTGATGGTGGCCCCGTAAAGTTATAATGGAGCTGAAAAATTCCTATTGCCTGGGCATGTCTTGATGATCCTGACCCTGTATAGGCCTAGGCTAATGTGTTTGCTTGTGTCTTAGTTTTTAACAAAAAAGTTTAAGAATTAAAAAATAAAAAGACTTAAAAATAGGAAAAAACTTATAGAATAAGGATATAAAGAAAGTATTTTTGTAGCGTTGTACAATGTATTTGTGTTTTGAGCTAAGTGTTATTACAAAAGAGTCAAAAAGTTAAAAAAATAAAAAGTTTATAAAGTAAAAAAGTTACAGTCAGCTAAGGATTTTTTATTATTAATAAGAGAAAAATATTTTTAATAAATTTATTATAACCTAAGTGTATAGTGTTTATAAAATCTACAGTACTCACTGATTCACCAATGTGACTTCCAGTCCTGCAAGCTCCATTCATGGTAAGTGTCCGATACAGAAATGCCATTTTTAATCTTTTACACTGTACTTTGACCGTAACTTTCGTCTTTAGATATGTTTAGATAAATATATATACCACTGTATTATAATCACCTACAGTATTTAATACAATGATATTCTATATAAGTTTGTAGCCTAGGAGCAATAGGCTACACCATGTAGCCCGGGTGTGTAGTAGGCTATACCATCTAGGTTTGTGTAAGCATACCCTACAAGATTTGCACAATAAAATCTAACGATGCATTTCTCAGAATATATCCCCATTGTTAAGCAATGCATGGCTGAATTAAATTAGAGGCTATGGTGAAAAAGGAAAGAAAAATAGTGTTATTTATGTTCAAATAAAGTGTTCCTTTTTTGAATTTGACTTTTTAAAAATGTTGCCATGTGAATTCTATCTCTGAGGGCTCCTTTACAAGAACAATTCAAAAAGTTTTGTATTGGGAGTATTGGTGTTGGCAACGTAAACTTCAGGGACCAGTGCCAGTTCTCGTTTACCCCTCGGTGTAGTGTATGCTTGTTTGCAGTAAATGTGTAAATGACACAGAAAGGAATTGAGGAGGACAGTAATACATTCATGAAGGTCGTCCACCTCATTTGTGAGGACCTTGGAGTAAACACTGCTGGATAAAGAAGGCCAACTGTGGGTTTTAGGAATAGTGTATGGGTCCCTGTCTCAATCCATCTCCTCCGTAGTTTTTTGAAGGCTGCTAGGACAATTCCAGCTGTTCGTTTAGCTCTGCTTATTTTCTATGTGCTGATGATAGCCTAATATATATGGCCAGATCCTATTATTTCCCTAATAACTCCTGCTATCACAAAAGTAAAAACTTCAAAACTGAACTTATTTCTACCCTGCCTTTTTGAATCCACTCTCTGTGAACTTGTTTTGCTTTTGTTTTTGTTTTTGTAGAAATAAGGCCTCACTTTGTTGCCCAGGCCAGAGTGCAGTGGTGCAATCATAGCTAACTGAAGCCTGGAATTCCTGGGCTCAAGCAGTCCTCCTGCCTTGATCTCCAGAGTCCCTGGGATTAGAGCATGAACCACCCACCCAGCTGGTGTCAACTTGTTTATTCTCCTGCTGTCCTTGGGTTGGTTATCAGTACCATCTATTTAGTTAACTAAGCTATCAATTCTAGGGATCAGCAGTTCTGCTCCTTGTTCCTGGCCAACCACAGTTCTTTGGGAGAAAGAAATTCTTGTCAGGAATTTACAAAATCTTTTGACTCTATTTTACTTAGTCCTGTGCCCTCTGCATTGATTTATTTCAGACTTATAATTTTTATCTTGGACTAGTACAGTCATTTTAAACCTGTCTCTTTGTCTCCATCTACTCCTTTTGCTACATCTTTACATTGCCAGCAGAATTACCTTTGAAAGATGCTGCTAGAAGCATACTGAGATGCTCAAAAATCTGCTTTAAAAATCATTTGGGAGTTTCCATTGTGAACACGGTAATATCCAAGGTGCTTTTTAATGTGATACCTACACAGCTTTTCATCCTTATCTCATTGCCACATACAATATGTTTGAACTACCCAGAAATTCTGGCCATGCTACAAACATGTAATGGAATGTTTCAATTCTTTTTGAACATAGTAGTTAATATATTCATTGGGTGTCAGGCAGGTGGGAGGGGGCAGGAAGGGATGGGATATACACACCTAATGGGTGCGGTGCACACCTTCTGGGGGATGGACAAGCTTGAAGCTCTGACTCAGGTGGGGCAAAGGCAATATATGTAACCTAAACAGTTGCATCACCGTAAAATACATTATGTATTAATCATTTGTAAACTCTCATTTGAGTTTCTCAAGGACAGAGATGGTAATTTATTTACCTTTGTATCCATCTTAGGGCAGCGCCTAAAATAGAATGGAGGTTGAATAAATGTTGATTATATGAAGCTATGCTTGTTCTATTATTTCATGCATTTATTTTTCAGCTTGGAAGACATTGTACATTGCCGGAATTGAAAATTTATTATACATCCTGATGATTCTCCTCCACTTGTGAAACATCAGCAATAATTGCCTTGTGTTATGTAAATGTATTTGTTGAAAAATTCTGTGTCATGGATGACAGGCAGAAATTACAAAGGTGAGAAAAATTATAAAAGGACAAGGTTACCTCTTAACTATCAGTTTCTTCTTTTTCCTTCTTTATATTTAGTCATTCAGATGCATTTAAATATATTTATATCATACTAATTTAGGTTTTTGAGAAATCCTTTTTGTAACTTTATGTTGCCTCTAAAACTCAGTTATCTTTGACAAGTTGAAAAAACCCATACATATGTAATAGGATGTTATATTTAGTATCTGCAGAGGCATAAAAAAGTAGATGCTCCATGTAAAATTAAGACCACATTTCAGGGCTTGTAAAAAAGGAGACAGCAGAAAACTTGTTTTGCTATCCTGAACTGACCACCAATATCTGTCCACAAAATAATTTAAGGGATGAGGAGTGGAAATTGAGAGAGTAGTTTTGTAAAGCTGCCCATTTGCCATGAGTCCTATTTCCCACCAACTGGTGAAGCTTTGGTACTATTGAAATATAACTTCAATAATTAAAAACATGATCTATTCCCATGCCACAGTTTATTTAATTCATTAAGGAAGGAATTGTCAGAATAGTAAATCTGGTTCAAAGAAAATTCAGTAGAATGCCTGTATATAGACATTGAGGATAAATATTGGGAGAAGATTTCTAGGTTAGATACAAAACTGGTTAAAGTTGTACAGTGCAATAAAACCATCACCTTTGGAATTATTTTATCTAAAGGATGATATTATTTACATATCTAGATAGAAATGATGTGAAAGATGTAGGTGAAAAAATCTACAAATAAACATATAACATTACAAAACCAAAGCCCTTATTAATAGGACTTTGATTATTAACAAGGAAACAATTTCTTAGAGACTCAGGTAACCCTTGGGTTATCTTTGACAGTGTCCTAGCATGGCATTGAATAGACATGTAGTTGCTTTACTTTATTTCTAAGTTTTGGATAGTATTTGTTGACAGTCCCTGACCCTCATTTCAAGCCTAATAAGATGTGCATCTATGGGTCCCTGCAGTTGGGGACACAGTGGGCTGGTTTTTGACTCTTCTCTGAGTCATCGGAAGAGCAAGTGTTAGGCTGTAGGTTAGACATGGAATATGCAAGAATGTGAGAGAAAGTGGGTCATTACAAATTCTGTCCAGGAAGGCCAAGTGAGAAGTAAGAATAACCATTTGGTATCTATGGGTTCAGTAAGCAAAGTTCAGGAGAATGCATCACCTGCATCTAGAGGAATGTAGGTAAGCGGTCCCAGTGGATGTGGGAGAATTTGTTTCTGGACAATAAGCTGCTTTAAACACCTGCTAAGCTCAGTGCTAGTCAAATTAGAGTTTTTCTGCCTTAGTTTTTATCCCTTCCTGTGATTGTAATGTAGGCAATTAATAAGACTGAAACAAGAATGAGTAATGAGGACTAGAAGCAGAAACCCTTTTCAACAAGTTCTTGACTTAAGGTTTCTATTCATTCAGGAAGCCCAACTATTGCAAAAGGAAAAACTATAATGCTAAATCACACGTAAAATTTTGACAATTATGTGAAAGAACATTTTTCCTACTCATCTAAGAACTTTTATTATCTGAAAGTGACCAGAAACGTCCTGGGGTCTGCCATAATTTTCCATCAGGCAGCTCTCTACCAAGTACAAATAAAATTACTTAATGAGTGGGGCTTGCTCAATAAAAGTGTGTGTGTGTGTGTGTGTGTGTGTGTGGCTGAGAGAGAGAGAGAGAGAGAGAGAGAGAGAGAGAGAGAGAGAGAGAGAAAGACAGAGAGAGAGAGAGTATCTTTTTACACATGACCTTGCAGCTATGCTTTGAATTCAGGAAGTCTATGCTCTTAATTTCTGCATTTGTGAGTAATTTTATCTCTTTAAATAGAATATCCCTAGTTCAGAAAACTTGCCTTCAAGTCTTGTCTTCACACTGGCACAATGAAGCCATGATTTTGGAAAAATCCTCAGGAATACTGTGCCTCTGATATAGACTTGGTAAACTATGGGGCATAATTGCTCGTGTGTCAGTTAAATGCACTTTGCTTCAGTGGGGAGAATACCATGTCTCTAGAGGTTTCATTGTCTTTACATGTTTTCTTTCATTTTGTCACTAATCATGGTCCTGAAAGACAAACACTTCATATTTTTCATTTTACTATGTGACTTGGCATGGGCTTATGTTTGGGCTCTGTTCTTATTTTTCATAACTGTGGATAAGCTAATATATTTTTCTAAATATAAGTAAGATAATGTTCTTTTAATGCTTTCTAAAAGTGCTGGAGTATTTTAGTACATTATTTTTTATGAGTTTAATTTTACTATTGTGCAAGTAAATGCATTGGAAGAATTCTTTTTTGAAGTAAAAAGTCCTTTACAGAAGTAATGAGAGGTTTTATGAAAAATGCTGCTCTTTATTGGGGCAGAATTGAAGTTTAGTTACTGTTCTCTCTGTCTGTCTGGAATTTTCCTTTCCCTGATTGCCCTATGTCTTTCTCTTTCCCTGAATTCAGAGACTTCCCTGGCCATCTAACCTAAAATAGAGTTCTTAATTATTTTCTTTTTCTTTATTCTACTTTATTTTTCTTCATATTACCTGACATATATTTATACTTGCAACTTTGAAAACAAGAAGAGGTTTGTTTTCTTCACTGCAGTATTTTTGGGGCTAGGACAATGAATTTTCAATACATATTGTTGAATAAATAAATAAATAAATAAATGGACAAATGGATGAATGCTGAAAATATCTTTTGTGATAATTTGAAGATCTTACCTGTGTGGGAAATACAGTCTGCACAAGAAGACTAGTAGTATTACACATCTGCTTGAAACTTGTCCTTGTATTATATTTAAAGGAAGGACCTGGTGAAATTATACCATGAGCACTATGGTAGCAACCAACATAGCCGTACCACCACCACTATTTCTTACTGTTTATTAACATTAACCACTTACTATGGGCCTGGCTTAGAGCTAAAAGCTTAATATATATGTTGTTTCATTTACTCTTTCATGCTACACCATGTATGGACTAAGTGTACTGTTATCTCATTTAACCAGTTAGACTGGTTAACTCTCTCAAGGTAGCACAGCAGGTACGTGTGGCAGTACCAGGACTAAAACTCAGGTTTGCATGACTCCAAAATCCAGACTTATAACCTGAAGACTATCATTGTCTTCTATTATCCATGGTGGTTATAATCTTCTGTCATTGGATCTTTCCGAAGAAATCATTAAATGTTTTCTTAAGTGGGTATTAGCAGGCATATTAATGCAGAAAGAAATGATACAAAGATTAGTATATTAACTATAATAGTTAAGATTATTAGTCCAGTACCAACATAGATGAAATGTGGTTAAACATAGAAGTTTATACAGTAACTACAGGACCAGTCACACATCCTACTTATAGTGTATAAAAACAGATAAAAAACAACAGCATGTTTAGAAAGTCAAAGATGAAATAAGTTCATCACAGGTGCGGCTTTGTTTGAAACAGAAAAGTTTGAGAAGTATGGATTGAAGATGTGTGTGTGTATGTTTGTTTTTGCTTTGGTTACACACACACACACACACACACACACACCCCACACTCTCCATGGTGTTATGGTTTAAGACGCTTGAAATGACCACCCATAGACCTAACTGAGCCACACTGGGGTCTTATGTGACTCTGAGTACACAAGGTAGAGTCAGTTTTGCAATAAATTCCATTCCCAGGGGGCCTGGGACCAACCCCAGACCACCTGTTTTGATTATCCTCTGTACGCAAGCGCAAGCGAGTTTACAGAAGCAGATAGCATCAGTTAAGTCAAGGAACATTTCTCAAGCATAGTAAAATCTCACCTGTATACAGCTGGAGGATTTTGAACAATCAGTTGCAAGTTAATTACTTTGTTTTTCATTTTACAAGGTATATTTTCTTTCTGCACATAGGTCACGCAGGCATGAGTCATCTACAGCCCCAGCCAGCAGGGCTGCACTATAGCTAACTGGCCGGCTACAGGCCCTGGATTTGCTGGATTTGCTGTACAGGCCCTTACACATGGGTCATGTATTTGGTATTAAAAAAAAGAGAGTTCTGGGTTTACCGAGAGACCTGCATTGTCTTCTTGACTTTGCCTGTGGCAGCCTTTGATAAGCACTTAAACACAGCACAGAATGGGAGTTCTGTGACTAAACTACTTGGATTAAATTTTACGTAGGCCATTTGGTAGCTTTGTAATTTTGGATTAAGTTAGTCAAATTTTCTGTGCTTAATTTTCTTAGATATAAATTGGGTTGTTATGAGGATGAACCAAATATCACACACAGAGCTCTCAGACTGGTGCTTGAAATAGGCAGGGGCTCAGTGTTAGCAGGTCTCTAATCTCCAAGACCCCTTTAGAAAAGCTTCCAGGGCCTGAATGTCTCTGTCCTTTCCTTCCCGTGACCGCCCCCGTCTCTCTCTTGTCGCAGGCTCCCTTGCTCCCCCTGCCGGCGGACAGTGGCAGGAACCAAGCTTTCTGGTTGCTATGGGTACCGAGGTAACGCGGTAACCAAGGAGACCGAGGCTGAAGGTCCTGGCTGCTTCCCGCGGCGGGCGGTGGGGACGCGAGAGGCTGGGGTCTCCAGGTGGGTTGAGTGGCCGGGGAAGGAGGTGGCGGGCGACGGCCTCTGGGTCTTCGGAGCAGGGCGGCGAGCCCGGTCCGGGTGGTGGCGGGCGCGGGGCCGCACGACGGGAAAGGAGCCCCGGCTCAGGTGGAGCTGGGGGCGCCGGGCGGCGAGTGGTGGCTGGGCCCCGGCCGTGTGCTGGCGCAGGGCCAGGCCCGCGGGCGGCAGGACCGGCCCTGCCCTTCGGAGCTGAAAGCCTTTTATATAAACAGAAGACTTCCTCGCCCACGATGTTAATGGAGACAGGAATCGAGGGTGAACCCCACATAGCGAAACTGGGGACTTCATCAATTGTACCCTTTCTGCAGCCCAACCTTTTCAAATGCTAGCTAGCCTCTTTTGTCCTTTGAAGTCATTTGCACCTTAGGAAAAATTTGGCTGTCTGAGAAACCATATTGCATCCCCTGTTTTCTGCCTGCGGGTCCACATGCACCCACTTCATTCTTGAAGCCCACTCCTCCTAAGTAAAGGCTGTGTGTGTGTGGGGGGGGTGCCTGATTCCTAAGAAATCTGAAGCTGTGGAGGTTCTGTTTCTTCCCAAAACCAGCATTAGAGGTGCTCAGATAGGTTCAGTTATATATTTTTTATATAGCTTGACTTTTTAAATCAAAGGTTAGCAAGGCTCATTACAAAAAGTCTTGTAAAGTTGAAGCTGCATATGATTATGGAAATCTAACAACTCCTTTCACTTCTCTCTAGCCTGCCTTACCTTATACACTACATAGAGAACTGTGCTGCTCTCCCAGAATTTTACCAATTGTATTACAAATGAACGACCTGAAAGTAGCTCCTTTACTTCTTCAAGACACTTACATGTTTCTTGCAATTATTTTATTTGCTTTTTCATTTTTCGTACTTCTTTCACCAGAGTGTAAGTTCAGTGAAGGTTGGTATTATACTGTCTGGCTGACCTTGTTCTTCAGTGCTTAACCTGATACCTGGCACAGAGGATGTGTTCAATGTATATTTGTTGATTGCTCATCTAGGTCTGGTAGGAGACATGGAAAAAAGAAAACAAGATTTGCTAAAGTGGGAAAGAGGATATGTTTGTTAAAAGGGTAGATTGGGATAGATAGGGTAGATTGTCCAATAAACTGAAAGCAGTAGAAAAAAATTAAATACTTTAAACTTAGCATGTTATCAACACTGCACTGTGTGTAGCCACTGTAATAATTGCTGGGGATTCAAATATCAATGGTCAGACTGCCCTCAAATATTTGGAGTACTTAGGTAAATGACAACTATTTAAGCAATGATGTGAAAACTAACACAAGGCAGCATATAACAGCAAATGGGTTTAATACGATGTTCTGTTTTGATTTCAAAATATTAAGAGGGTAAAAATGTTTCTGTTACATGGATATCTTTTATAATGCTTATGTCTGGGCTTTCAGTATGCCTATCACCCAAATAGTGTTCATCGTACTCCATAGGTATAGCTTTTTATCCCTTCTCTCCTCCTCCCCTCCCCCCTTGATTTCCTATGACCTTTATATCTCTTTGTGCCCATGTGTGCCCATCAATTAACTTCCAATTATTACAGAGTATATATGGTGTTTATTTTTCCATTCCTGAGATACTTCATTTAGGATAATAGTCTCCAATTCTATCCAAGTTGCTGCACCTGTAGTCCCAGCTACTCAGAAGGCTGAGTGAGAAGGATCACGTGAGCCCAAGTGTTTGAGGTTGCAGTGAGCTATGATGACGCCACTGCACTCTCCCTCAGGTGACAGAGCAAGACTCTGTTTCAAAAAACAAACACAAAAACGATGTTCTTATAGGAAGAGAAGCTCACTTTTGACAGAGGGAATCTTCCTGATGCAGGTGGCCTTCAAACTGAGCATTGAATAGAATAAAACTTGGTGAGCAGAGAGGTGGACACTGAGGTTCATTACATGAAAGAGATGAAAGCAGAGATGTTAAGGGTAAATCAGAGACTTGACGCTCCCCTCATTCTCTTCTCTAGGTAGTTTCTAAGGCTGCCCCTTCCCCCAACCCTGAGTTCCATAGAGGTCTTTTAGGAAACCACAGCTTTACAGGTCAAAGATCAGAGATTTTTTGTTTGATATCTTGCAAATTAGTGGGGGAATATCCTCGCCATCTTCTTCATGGATACACTGTGGCTCAGAGATTGTTCTCACGCAGATATCTTCTGACCTTAAATCCAGTGAGTTTAGGACACCTAAGGTTCTCTGACCTTAAATTCAGTATCTTTTAATATTGCGTATTATTTTTAATTTGAAAGTATTTTTAAACAGGTATCTTGCCCCCTGATAGCTAATGTCAGACTTTCTCAGCTGTTCTCGAGAGAACTTGCACATAGAGCGTAAAAAACGGGCAACTTGGATACCATTCAGTGCTCTGAAGCAGTATTTCATTATCAGATTATCTTGGTGGGCTGAAAGATTGAATGCAGGTTGAAGTCAATACCTGATTTACTTTTAGGGACTGTGCTAGGAGGAAACAGCAAATATTTGTTTAGTGGATCACTCAAGCACTCTATTAGTGATCATATATTATCAATTCTTTCCTTAGATAGTTTTAAGATTTTAAAAAATATATATGTTTAGAAAAAGGATAGAATCAGAGGAAATGTTAAAAGTGAAATTCTTTTAATTGTTTAAAGCAACTGTTTTTAATTAAATTTTCATTTAACATTTCTTACTTGGGTCTTTGATTTCTAAGTACTGCAGTTCTAAATGGCCTAAACGTGTTAACTCATCCAAAGGAGCTTGCTAATTAGACCCTTTTAAAATATGTGCAAGGAAAGCAAGGAAAAATCCTTATTTATGGCTCTTAAGTTTTGGGCCTAAGATGTTCTGAGTCAGTAGAAAAATTAACTAACCTTAGATAAGTTTTCAATTACAAAAAATGGCCCATCTTAAAAACAGTGGTTTCCCAAACCTCCCATTCTGCCAATGGTGTAATGTAAGTTTCTGGGGGCCTAGGACACCTCTTGCTGAATGCTCTAATTTCTAGCTTTATAGATTAATGTAAGTTCCTTGTTTCCAATCTGTGGCAGCAGGCTTTGATGCTTGGGTTGCTTTCTCAAAATAGGAACATGTGTAGAAGAATCATTAAACCATCATGGACAATTTAGGGTCAGTTTGTGTGTATATGTGTGGGGATAAATGAGGTTGGGGACAGAAAAATGATGCAATATAATCAGGTAACTAGAAATCTTTCTGAATCACTACTAAACTTTTGGTATTTACTTACCAAAAAAAAAAAAAAAAAAATTGAGTGACCAAAGAACACAAGGAACTATGAGATTGGTATATTAGGGACTTTGTATTCCTCTGGTTTCATTGGGTGACTAAAGTTTTGTGCTTTCCTGTTCTCGGTGCTGACATTATTATATCCTTGCTGTCCCAAGAACGGTGACTAATTCTCTGTTGGCTTTACCAAAGGAAATAGGCAGAACAGCATGACTCACAATTATAATCATCTCTTTTTCTTCATACAAGTAAATTGGCTTACGTGTGACTTGATAAAACATTTAATTGAGGAAAAGCCTCACTAATTGCATTCAATGAAGTGAAATGTCCCTTGAATAAGACCACTTATTGGTTAAATAACATTATCATCAAAGCTGTATATCTGAAATCATCTCATTCTAATGAGATTTACATTATATATACATATTCTTTGTTTAGATAAAATCATGTATCATTTTTGCTTTATGCATATGTACATACATATAAAATACTATATACCTGAATGTATAAATGAAATTAGGGAAATTTATATTATTTTAATTAATCAGACAAATTAACTTTGGACATTCTTTTATCTTTTTAATGGTAACAGTAATATTATGGAATTTTTCATGAAGTTATCTATAATAGATAAGAGTCCAGTAGTTAGATTTCCTGATTATGATCAGAAAGAGATATAGACTCCATGTCATTGAGCAGGATTATTTCTGGAGCTTAAAGGTACCTTTTGTAGTCCCTGTTCTACCTACAAAGATGATTACTAAAGGTGTGGGAGTAGAAGAGAGTTCCATTTGAAAATGCTGCCACCTTCTTCTCCAACAGTAAACCAAATCTTAGTTTTCTACTCCTGTGGTATTTTCAGTTCTCTTTGACACATTGAGCTTTGAGAGACAGGAGTTGGCGGTTGAAAAATGAGTGTTATATGCCTCTCTGGATGCTTCCTTCTGTCAGAACGTCCCATGATATTGTAATTGCTTTTGTGAATTTCCCCTTGATTATGAGGTCCCTGTGGGAAGACACCATGTCTTAATTGCTATTGTGGCTTTAATACCTGTAATAGGGGTCACAGAAGAATAACTACATAAATGTTTGTTGATCGAAGGTACAAATATACTTAGTCACATGATGCAATCACCACATTGCTTAGAATATAAAAATTATTTGTGTAATTCCACTTTGCAATTGTCTTCAAAGAATGAATTCCTTCAGAGTTTCCTTTAAAGTGGTAAAAATCTACTCTTTCAGGTTAAATTTGATTTTTGGAGGTAGTCCAAATAATTTGGAGCTAGATTTGAGTGAACAAAGTAGTTGCTCCTATTGCACAATCATTTTTAGTCTTAAATGAAGCACAACAAAATAAATTTGTGTTTGTTAAGTGTATCATGGACTCCAGACAGTTTCAAAAGAGGCATTCCAAGCATATTTTGATCACTGGTTGCATCACTGAAATTATAAGATAGTCTCCCAAAGGAACAACAGTGAAGAACTAATTTTGTTGTGTGGACTTTGATGTCACAGTAGCCTTCTTTTCCATTTGTTTACTCCAATTTTGGTGCCATCCATCCTTATGTCTTAGAGGAAAGGTTCTAGACTTATCTTCTGTTCTTCCCTCTAAAACCTTCATTAGACTCTTACTAGCTACAGGATGGATTCCAAATGATATAACTTGACATTTAAAACCACCTATTATTGGACCTCAGCCTCCATATCTAAACTTATGCTTACCTTTTCCCTCCATGAAGCCTGCATACTAACCAAATGAAACTAGTCATTAGTTTCCACTCAAGAGCTGGTCTTTTTCACAGCATGGAGTGTTCATCCAATTCATATCTTTAAGCTCCCTTTCTTCCTTGACTCTTCACTTAAATGCCAGCAAGCTTGAATTCTCTCTTTTCTTTCACTTCCTATATTATGACATCTATAAATTTTATGATCCTTACAATTTCTACCTTGTTTTATAGCTTTTATATACAAGTCTTATATGCCCTATTTGATTCTAAACCATTTGAGCCCAGAAAACAAATCTCCTTGGGCATTGACTCTTCCATGCCTCTCAGCACACTGCATTGCATGTAGCAGACCTTAATAAATATTTATTGGGGTTATGAGCACATAGGAGCACGTATATATACTGACAGCATCAGATGGTTTGGGCATTTAATACTATGGCCTCTATAATATTGCTTTATATTTCTTTAAAAGCTTTTGGAATTTGAACATTTTTATTCATATAAAAATCTAATAGTTGGGTATGTGATTCAGTAATTCAGCATTACAGAGTAAATTATTAGAGAACCATGAATAATTGGGATACTTGGAAAACAGGGTGTTCTGAATAATTTAATTTTCTAGTTAACTCAGAGTTAAGCAGAAAATCCTTTTTGCTTCATATCTTATTGAAAAATTCTTTCTGAAATATGCTAATTTCTGATCTTAGCCAAAGAGCATCATTAAAATTTTCTTTGATAAATGAGGATATTAGGATACCTTTGGGTAATTATCACATACCTTAATTCTTATTTTACATTACTATATATGTTAAAAAAAAGGGTTTGGGGTTTAGATTGTATCTCAAAGGTTCATTTCATTTCTCTCTCTCTATAGCCTTGGATATTATTTTTAGATGGGAACAAATACCGATATATATACTTTTATAACCTTAACCATAGAACCAGAATATGTGCTTCAGTTTGTCTTAATGAATTCATTCCTCACTTTTCGTTGAATATTTCCTCAGCCTTTTGCTATACAGTTGATCCTTGAACAACACAGGTTTGAACTGCATGGATCCACTTATATGTGGATTTTAAAAAATAAAAATTACATTGAATGTGCCTGCCTCGCCTGCCTCCCCTTCCGCCTTCTTCACTTCCTCCACCTCTGCCACTCCAAAACCAAGACAGCAAACCCATCCCTCCTCTGTCTCTGCCTACTCAATGTGAAGACAATGAGGATGAAGACCTTTATTTCCAATAACTTTTGCTTTCCTCTGTGTGCTTGTGTGCCCATTGGTTAGTTCTAATTTATTAGAGAGTCATGTGGTGTTTGTTTTCTTCTTTGGGTGATGGGCACATTTATAGCCCTGACTCAAGCCATGTACTAAAAACATCTGTACCCCCTTAATATTTTGAAATAAAAAAAATAAAAAGACCTTTATGGTGATCCACTTAATGAATAGTAAATATATTTTCTGTTCCTTATGATTTTCTTAATAATATTTTCTTCTCTCCAGCTTACCGTATTGTAAGAACACAGTATATAATACAGATACAAAATATGTGTTAATTGACTATTTATGTTATCACTAAGGCTTCTGGTCAACAGTAGGCTATTAGTAGTTAAGTTTTGGGGGAGTTAAAAGTTATATGTGGATTTCTGACTGCATGGGGGATTGGTTCCCCTAAGCCCCGCTTTGTTCAAAGGTCAACTGTATATAAATATTGGTGACATTTCAGTCCCATCAGATATGTTAGCTTTCTAACTTTATTAGTATATAAAATTAACATAATTTGTAATATATTTAACGTACAGTCATTCTTAGGTATCCATAGGGGATTGGTTCTAGTATCCCCCGCCCCACCTGTGGATACCAAAATCTGAGGATGCTCAGGTCCCTTATATAAAATGGCATAGTATTTGCATTAAACTGAACAAAACCTCACATATACTTTAAATCATCTCTAGATTACTTATAATGCTTAATATAAGTGCTTTGTAAATAGTTGTTATGCTGTATTTTTTGTGTTATTTTTATTGTTTTTTTCCTGAATATTTTTGATACGCTATTGGTTGAATACATGGTTGCAGAACCTGCAGATATGAAAGGCCAACTGTATATAGTAATTTTTGGCTGTTTGACCTTTTCCCTCATACATATTTTTGTTTTTAAAATTTTCCTGAGTTATGTGGAGTTTTGAATTTGTAACTTACACTGCTTAATATTGGCATAATTCGTTTGTCTTTGTTACTTTTTCAGAAGTTTATACAAATCCCAATAATTTCCAGAAAATATTAAGACAGTAATCATGAACACCAAAGATTTTGTAGTTCTTCCATGGGGAAAACCTGGAAATTCTATAAAGCTAAAATATAAGTAAGTACATATATATTTATTAACATATTTCTTAAATAGAAATAGTTGCCAAAGTTTCTGTATGTTGTAATATAAACTGTTCTTTTTCCACAATAAGTAAGTACATATATATTTATTAACATATTTCTTAAATAGAAATAGTTGCCAAAGTTTCTGTATGTTGTAATATAAACTGTTCTTTTTCCACAAGACTATTTGAATTCAAATTTTGTGAATTCTTCTTTCCATTTTTTTCACAATGCTGTATTTTTATCTGTAAGAGAGTAAGTTTGAAATACTGTAAATCTGTAATAGTTTAAAAATGAGGTTTAAAAATATTTATTCCATAAGAATCAAAGTGACAAGTTCTAAATAAAGTTTGGGTTCATTACCTATTAGAGCACTATAACAGAAAGTTAAAAATATTTTTGTGACTGTTATTCAAAGTTTAAAAAGAATCACCCTGAAGTTTAGGGAGAAATTGAAATTTAGGGAGACTATTAGAGTGAGAAACCTTTAAACAGGGAATAGAAAGCACCACATACCCTAACTCTTCACATAGTTAAAGGACATTATGTTGAATTTACTTTTCCTAGGAAGGGTACCCTCTGTCATAGATTGACTAGGAGATGCATTCAGCCTGAGCCAAATAATTCTGGGTGTCCTGGGAATTTCATGACATTGCAGGGATATGGGAAGGTTTAACCCATTGTTTCCCTTTGAGATCACCTGGAGTCACTGGAAATACTCAGGGCCTTCCTATCAAATATAATTAGCGATCCAGCATGGGGTGGTGATAGACTGTCAGTTTTTAATTTTAGTTTCTGAGTTCCCTGATCCAGATCAATACTCTTATATTCCTCAGTGTCTTCAAAGCTTTTCTAATGCTTTCTTCACTTTTGAGATACTGGGGTAAAAGTATTGTGTAAACTGGAAAATATTATACAAGTATATCACATTATAATTCTTTGGTATATAATTTTTTTGGTGGGGAGGGGAGCTATCTAATTGCTAGTACTACCAATTTTTTTTAATAGAAAAAGAGAAAAGGATATGCATTATTTGATTTCAGTGATGTGTTTCAAATCTATGTGTCTATACCTGTAAACATTCATCCAACAAACAGTGCTCATGTTCTACACAATGTCCTAGGGAATGGTAGCTACAAAAGGAAGAAGTCATGGTCCTTGCACCAGGTAGCTTGCAGAGGATATGAATGTAATTTTATTACATTGACGATATAGTATAGTTTGAAGTGTGGTGCACTGTGTACACACAGGACCTTGGGAGAACATGGCCTAAACCGGTAGGGCAGGAGTGAGAAGGCATCCCAATTGTGCCTGAGAGATGCAGTCAGTTGGGCAGGTATTGGGTGGAACTTGTGCAAAGGCAGGGGGACATAGTTGGGGACTTTTCAAACATAGCCAATTGGCTAAGAACAAAGTTAGAGAAAAGGGCAGAGTTTAGTTAGTAACTAACTTGTAAGCCGTGGTAAGGAGTTTGGAACTTATCTTAGAAATGAGGGTGAAACATGTTTCCTGGGCCTGTATGTTTTCCTGACCCATCCATGATCCATAGATGCATTAAAAACCGGGACAGGGATACCCACTCCACGGTAAGTGCTGTGGAATTCTTTTTTTCACCCTTTTCCTGTCCTAAGCTCTTTTTCATTTGACATTGTCTTAACAATTGTCTTCACATCATTTGAAAATTTGACATCGTCCACTCCTCTCTACCTTATTTCCAGCTCTAACCCATTTCCATCTTATTTTTGGCTTTTGGATTTGTTGTATTGATTAGAAATTATTTTCTAATTTTCATACTGTCTTGCCTCTAACATATTCAAATAGTTTGAAGCATAAAATTTTAAACATTTTTTTCTATATAAGCAAAAAATACATTTTTGCTGAAAAGATCATCTTGGAAATCTTAATTAAGTCTCTTAAATCATAAAATAAATAAGTAAAGCCAAAGGTCAACCTTAGCTTTCCTCAGGGACCTTGCCTGCCTTTTGGCTCTGTGTCTAACTCTGTCTCCAAAAGGAATCCTTTGTCTTCTGTGAGAACCATAGAATCCAACCATTAAACTTGACCACTTGGTTAGTGGGCTAGTCCTTTTTTTCAGTCTTACCCCTTTCCTCTACTGCAGTGAGGCATCAGAAACATTAAAAGTCTTGTAAGCAAGTGAGTGACACAATTACATTTGTGTTTTTGAACTCTTCCTCTGGAAGCAGTGTGCAAAGTGTTGTGGCAGGAATACTAGCTGGGGGACTGGTCCTGAATTGTGCCTCCACCTATCCCATCATGATCTAGTTCAGAAAATGGCACCATTGTTCCCCTGGCTGCTCAACTAGAAAACCTGGGATTATTTTAGTTTCTTTCCTTGTTCCCTCCCTGGTCAGTGGCCTGTTTTGGTCTGTCTCCAAGTTGTTAATTGTGTTTCTTTATTTTTCTCAAAATCTCCCATTTTTCTCTCCACTGCCTCTACTCAGTCAGACCAGCATAATCTTTCTGTTATTTAGATTACTGGAATAGGTTCCTAACTGGCTGTCTTGCTTCCAGCCTTGTACCTTCTAATTGATTTTCAATGATACAGCCTGAGTGATCTTTCTAAATACAAGTCTGATCAATTCTCTTAAAACCCTTTAACGACCCTCATTGTTCATAGAATGCAAATACCAATTCCTCCTCATGGCTTACAAGGCTCTTCATGATCTGACCACTGTCCACCTCAGTAGTTTTATTGCTTGCAACATTTTCCATCCTGCACTTAATGTCTGGTCAGGGGGAGCTTCAAGTTCCTTGACTCACACATTGCTCTTTCCTACCTGTATCCACACTACTTTCTTCTTAGAACACTGCTCTCATCACCTCCCTTTGACCGGCTAAGTCCTTTCATCCTTGGGTTTCAGCTCAGACTTCACTTTTTCTGGGAACTGTCCCTGCAGTCCAAGGGCTGGAGTACATGCTCTTTCTTTGTGCTCAGGTAGCCCCCTGTACTTCCCCAGTGAGAACACTGTCACACTATGTCTCAATTATTTTCATGCTTATCTGAATTCCTCTCCATACTGGAAGCTCTATTGTTTTTCATATCCTATCACCTATCACAGGGCTTGTTTGTAGTAGGAACTGAATTGTTCCTTGTAGAGTAGATATAATGAAAATAATGCCTCTCCCTCTATATCTTGGCCAGCTTCTCTGAACCCTCTGGACAGCTTTTGCCTCATATCACTTGCTATATGTCTCCCTGGATTGTGTCCACTTGGGGACATATCCTTGGCCCACTTGCTCTTTGGTGACTGCTCACTACCTCTATAAATTAATTCCCTTTTCTGATCTCCATTATTCTTCAGTTTGGCTCCATGCCATAGCATGCATGGGTGCCCACACTACTTGATTAAGGTAAAGTACTAATGTAATACTGAAGGAAGAGATTTAAATTCATAATTGATAATAAAAGAGAACTAATCTGGGTTAGTTCTATGAAAGAGAGAGTCAGTGACTAATGCTAATAAGAGACCAGAATTGTAAAATGAAGAAAATAGCTTGTGTCAAAAGCTTCATGAGCCTAAGATATTATTATCAAAATCTCTTGTACAGGAATCTCCTGTATGAAAACATTATTAGAGGCTTTCTTCCTAATAGGCTCTAGACAGGTACTGCCTTTTTGCCCCCACATAATACATACATGATAAAAAGGTAGAGATTTATTTAAGGTTTCCAAGATGATTAGTTCAGCACAAATGTATATTTTGCCTATGTATAAAAAGATCATTATTTTAAATATTATACTTCAAAGTACTTGACTATGTCAGAAGCAAGACAGCATGAAAATTAGAAAATAATTTTTCTTTTGTTTTCTATTTGTGTCATAGATATTTGTGCACATATAAAACATGGCTCATAAATGAAGTTAAATATGATTTTAAACCTCTAGCAATGTAAAATAAGTCTAAGATTTGCAGAGATACCTTACTTATAGATATAGCAATGGAAGACAAATGCTAACCTTATAAACCATATCTCAGAGAAGTAGAAAGAAAGTAGTTTAAATATTTCATCATTTTATTATTAATATTTTTCATTTAATGGCAAAAGATTATATAAAATTAGTTTGCCCTGGATTTTATTTTTGTTTATTTTTTTGTTTTTTCCAAATGAACATTCTACATTTACATCTTATGTCCTCAGAAATGCTCAAGAACTGCGAATGGAGAAAATAAGGTTAGAGTTGGAGAACCAAGAGATGGCAAAGAAACTACAAGAATTCCAATCAACAAAGAGCAAAGAAAAGAAAGAAAGAGAGTGGGTGAAACTTTTACAGAATTTTAGAGGAATAAATTGAATTATGTAAAGAACTATTTTATATACAATTATCATTCCAATAAAAATGTTTAATGGATGGATAATTTCTGGCTTTCCCTGAGGAACAAGCACTATTAAATTCCCATTTTTGTTTTTGTGCCACTTATATGGGTCATGCTACTTTTTAAAATGACCATTACTTTTGTTTCTTCTGAACTTTATTTGGTCTTGCCCTTACTTATTTCTCTTTTTACTTCATGGTTTTCAAAAATTTATGGTCTGGAATGTTTAAGACAGCATTGCAAACTTTGCCCTTTGCTCTCAGAAGATTGCCATCAACAGCAAATGAATGCCAGTTTATGTTTAGGACCACTGTTTATCTATTGTAAATAAATATATGCATATATTTAACATACATAAATATATAAGTAAGTATATATGTATGTATATATAGGTATATATTTCTTAAACCTGGGTATTTGCTAGGGCAGGCTAGGTGCTTTTTGTTTGTGGAATAGTGACTCAAAATCTTATGAGCAAGAAATTTTGATTTGCCTATGGAATATGATAATTCTCTTGATGTCAGTAACTGGGTTCAAATCCATACACCCCAGGGAGATTTATGAACTTTACCTGCTGTATTATGAAAGAGGACAAGGTAAACCCAACTGGTTCTGAATAATGGAACATTTGGATTCACAGGTTGCTACTGACTGTGAATTTGAGAGTGATGAGTGACAGCTGAGGAATAGCAACGTGTGTTTCTATTTTTGCCAACACTCTTTATCTTTGCAAAAAATACTGTAGGTAATGGCCCATGCTGACATTGTTCTTCACCTATTTCTACCTCCAGCAAGGCTGGTGTAGTTGACTTCTCAGCAGCTACATGTGACTTTTATTCCAGTAGCAATTTCCAGCCTGCTTCCACGAGTAAAATTCCAGCCCAGAACAAGTTTGCTTCCCTTAGACTGCTTTACATCATCTATTTCCTGTTACATAAATAGCTGATTATGATAATACCTACCTTGTAGATTGGTTTGAAGATGAAATGATAAATACAAGGCACCTTTCAAGTTGCCTGATACACAGTAGGTACTTGCTTTTACATTATTTCCTTTATCCACCTTCCCTTTAAATTTATGGGAAGGAGGTGTTTTTGTATTGGTGTCATTTGGTGCCAAACATATCTGATCTGAAGGACAGGCCCTGAAGCTTGTGGTTGCTTGTCATTGCCAGACACCTTTACTAAGTCACTGGGCTTGGCAGTTGTGATTATGGAGGCTGAGAAGTCCCATGACAGACCACCAGCAAGCTGGAGACCCTGGGGTGCTGGTAGTGTGGCTCAGTCCAAAGGCCTCAAAACCAGGGAAGCCAATGTTGTAACTCTTAGCCCGAGGCTAACCTGAGACCTGGGAAGGCCGCTGGTGTAAGTCCTGGAGTCTAAAGGCTGGGGAGCCTGGAGCTGCTGTCCAAGGACAGGAGGGAAAGAATATATCCCAGAAGATAGATTCCACTTTTATTTATTAAAAGGCTTTATATAATAGGAGGCAGGAATTTGTTTGTATATATATCAAAATCAAAATTCTCAAGTGTGTTTGAAATATTTTTAGCAAATGCTAGTTAGCTGAAATTTTATTGACAGAACTGTCTAATAATATCTCCAATATTATACTTGCATTTTGCACTAATTTTACTAAGACTGTTGTTTTACTATGAAATAATAAATAAATACAATAAAAGTCAAATAGAACTGATAGTTACATGATGAAAATGATCTCTTCTTAGCTCTAGGCTGACTATCAGCCCATTTTCTAGCACCACTTATAATGATTAAATTTTTTTCCCCACAAATTTATCTTTGTATGTCAGTGTACATACATGTGTATGAATGTGTGTGTGTGTGCTGTAAGTGTATATATCTGATGTGTCTTTTCTCTTATGTTTTTACAAATGAGAGCATCTGTAAAAATATGGGAATTACTTCATATCCTACTATTTCATTTAATATATGTTAGTGCTCTTGTCACATAAGCACACATGGGTCTATCTCATTCTCTTAGTGGCTAAGTAATATTGCTTTGTGCAGATATATAATAGCATTTAGTTTTCAGATCTTATTTAGTTTTTAGTATCTTGTGATCATAAATGCTACCATGGACATACTTCTACATGTATGTTTGCTTACATATGCAAGGGTATCTGTGGGATGAATTCCTACCTCTGTAATTTTAGGTAAAAGTATATGTGCATTTTACATTGTGATAGACATTGAAAAATTGTTTTTCAAATAGGTTTCAAAAGTTTATAACCTTCTTCTACAGAGTGTTAGAGTGCATGTTTTATGTGCCTTTGCTGGTCCTAAATATTATCAAATTCTTTGTATAGTAAATTTAATTTTGTTTGGTCCTCAAGGTGATGACCATTAAATATCCATGAAATACCTTTGGAACCATTAAAGAAAATTCCAATATGTCTATTATAGTCTCACTAGTATTCATCGTTAGAGTCCAATTCTTTGAAAAGCACCCATGACACATATATAATAATACTCACCCTTTCTAATAACCAGAGAATTAAGCATCTCATGTTGTATGTCATCCCAGATGACATATTGTGTGTCTTGCTGCTTTTCTCTTAATGATCCTGTGGTCAGCACTTTCACCTTCACTGATTTGGACTTTGTACTTCTCAGTGGATCATGGTATTTACTGGGAATCAGAGTTCCTGGAATCAGCCCCCAAGAGTGCGTTTTCTTTAGCTTTGGAAAATTTCTAGATGTGTCTTAGTTTTTAGAATAGTTACATTCTTTTCTAAGATCACACAGATATTAAATGTCATAGCCAGAATGAGAACCTGCCACTCACTGGCCAGGAATATCAGTGTTCTACTCTTAATTATTTATTGTCTATGTGACATTGGGTAAGTTGTTGTCTCATTATTTTTAAAATGGGAATTGGACTCCCTACTCTGTTACTTCCAAAAAAATCAGGTGAGTCTCAAGTAAAAGTGCTTTGAAAACTGTAAAACTAAAGTGTGTCTTCTTTGCAATCTTTGTTACGTTTCAACGAGGGAGCTCATTTGGGGTCTTAATAAAGAATTCAATACTTACTAGATTTGCTGAATATTTTTGAGTGTTGGTTTGTTTGCTTTTCCTCTGTACATTTGCAGGCACTCGCTTTTAAAACTGCATGACAACCTGTGGTTTCATATAAGTCAGTAAAGCTATTTTTAATCATTGTGAATGTCAAAAAAAATGGAATTCTTGATTTGTGTTTGGGCATTCCACTTTTATTCATTTCCACAAAAGTTACAAATATGGTAGAGCCATATTTTAAAATTACTGAAGATATTGAGACATTATTGATATTTCATTTTCATTTTGTGCTTGTTTGTTACATGTTAACAACTGCATTTCCATTTCTTGAGACAGGGAAACTATATTTGTTTTCATTAAAAGGAGAAATGAAAAAAAAAGGAGAAATGTATTTAGTAATTACATTTCGTTTTGTTTATATATCTTGAAGGTCAAGTGAATATCATTGGAAATCTGGAAAAGTGGACAAATTGGGTAATCAATCACACATGATGTCACAGAATAGAGGAAATTTTATTAAGGTAAGAACATACCATTTGATTCTCAGGCAATTTTCTAATCAAGAGATACAAATTAATTTTCCAGGTCTTACATTTCCTTCCAAACTCAAGAATTTACTGCTCTTGTTTTAACAACTTTGCATATTGTCAGATCTTTGATTCCTTTTTTTGTAGGTTAATAGGCAACTTTCATTATTCAGTTATGTTTTTATTTTTCATCTATAAGTTGATTTTTAAAAATTTACCTTGAGGTGAATTTTTCCATTCTGATTTTTCCAAATTTTAAATTGAATTTTTCTACTTAGTTTGCTTCTGGTTTAAAGTATCAGAAATAGAACTATATTATTCTATGTTAAGGTGAAAGCTAATGTTATTTGATTTTACCAGTGAGAGAACTTTATATTATGTTTGTTTAATGTTATGATATTCTGCTTGAATAATAATTTATTATTCATTTGCTGTTGATTTTATGTGTGAAGATACCGAAGAAAAAAGCACTTTTCAGTTTCCCAGTCATGGTATTGCTTTATCTTTACTGTACCCATAAAATATAACATTATATGATATTTAAGATTATAACCAGATAAGTGTCTTTAAGTAAAGAAAACTTTTGCTTCTGGATTCTTTAGTGCAAGATCCGTGACTTTGTAAGTATTAACTTACACAGCTTTTTATTTTTTATGTACCTATCATTAAACTTTCATTGGGTCAGTTGGCATCTACAAATGTCTTACTCTGCACTTCTAAACTTTTTGGCTTCAAAAAAGCATTTTATTCTTTAGTATCATGCCCTTAGTAAAATAGGTTTCTTTAATTTTTGTGTTGAAAGTTTTATAATTCACTTTCCATTTTTCATTTTCTTTTCGCAATAGCGTTCAATGTTTCAGATATAATTGTAAATATAATGTATTAAAAATGTGGACTTTGTTATTGAATTATTTATTTAATTGAATTTATTAAATGCTTTCTTTGTTTTATAGTGAATTATCCTTGTTCTCAAGGAGGTCCTCATCTAATATGAAAGATGAGGTGCATAAAAATATTTAGAGCAAAATTCACTATGTAATTTTTGCTATAATCACTTAGTATATGAACAATATGTGCTTGAGAAATAATAGTTTAGTTCTACAAATATTTGATAGTCAACTAGGTATATTTATAAGGAAAAAGTGATGAATAAATCATTATCTCAGTTTCCACAAACGTCATAATTAACTAGGAAGATAAAAACTTGAGGGGTTGGGAGCTGTGAAGTGTGAGTCTAGAAAATGAGATTAGGCAGGAAAGTAGAAGACTTTGAATTCCACGCTCAGGAGTCTTAATATTTTTACTTGGTGAATGGAATTCTCTGACAGTGTTTGAGCAGGAGGATGGCAAGTTTAAGGTAATAATTTATGATGGTTGATCATAAATATCCGTTATGTTTGGAGTTAAAAGCATAGAACCAAGTGGTCTCCAAACTGTTTTAATCATGTAACATATCAGAAAAGCATATATTTTGAGCATGGACTTTCTACACATGTACGTCTATTTACTTATAAATAGAATTTAGTTATATACTTAGTTATATACTAAGTTATATACTTAGTTATAATACTTATGATGTATTATATACATTATAAAACAAAATATGGAAATTAGCCAAGAATGCAGTAAACATAAATAGATGTTTCTTTTGAGAGAGCAAATGTGCTCCCTAAGAATTTATAAAAAAAAGAGAAGTGTGAAGAATACAACTGAATGAAAGCCCAAATGTGGAATATGTTGGCAAAGATAACTTTAATATTTACTAGATATGTTTTAATACAAGTCAACAGTTTAGTATTTAGCTGCTTTTCCTTTTTTCTTATTCAGTGTTTATTTCATTCCTAAGAGGTAGTTGTTATTATTCCAGATTGACAGATGAAGTAACTTAACCTCAAAGAAGTTAAATAACTTGCTGAAGGTCAAAAGTCAGAGCCAGGCTTGTTCTAAGACAATTTACCAACTGTTCACTGAAGAGAGCCTGAGAAGAAAAAGAATAGCAGGAGTAGAATCAAAGTAATGCAATTTTATAGAAGACGAAAGTAAAGGAAGGCATTTTTAGAAAATACGGAGAAGTCACTATTGTCCAATACATTGTGTAGCGAAAAAAATTTTGAGTATCGCTTTAGACCAATTTTTCTCTAGGGAGCTATTTTGCTTTCCAGGAGACATTTGCCAATGTCTGGAGACATTTTCAATTGTTACCACTGAGAGGGTTTTTTTTTTTTCCTTTGTACTAAAGATATGTAGTGAGTACAGGCCAAGGATGCTGCTAAATATCCTACAATACACTGGAGGGCCCCCAAAACAAAGAATTATTTGTCCCAAAATGTCAATGGTGCTAAGTCTGAGAAACCCTGCATTAGACTATATAGATCGAAATTCTGAAATTCTCATTTCATTAACTCTGTGATCTTAGGCAAATCGCTTAACCTTTCTGAGCCTATATTACCACATTTGTAAACATGCATAATATCTGCTGAATACTTCACAGAGTTTCGAGCAAATATATGTGAAACCACTTTGTAATATTATGTGAATATCACATTAAAATGTCTATTTCTAGAGAATGAGAATTAAAAAAACTGAATTTTATGATTGGGTCATTATTAGATGTGAAAGTAGATGTTAAGTGGTTGAACAGTGTGGGAGGCAATGAGTAAAGATTATCTTTGCAGTGAACCTGAGGGCAGAGGGTGACCTATCTAGGGTTTAACAGGATCAAGGAAAGACTTTATTGTTTTTTGTAATTGGGGTGATAATGTGAGCCAGTCTGTAGGCTGAGAGATGGACGTGCTAGTAGAGGAAAGATTAACGATGAAGATGAGAGAGGTGCCAGCTGCTCTGTGGTCTTTGAAGAGATGTTTCATTAAAGAGGCTTTTACCAAGGAAAGGAGGACACTTTTTTTTCTGAGACAAGAAAGATGGAAGAAAAAACAGGTGCAATAATAGTAAATCGTAGAGGTTGTGTTTGGCAGCTGGTGAGGTAGGACACAGGAAAGTTGTAATGGGAAGAGTCCAGCATTCTTAGTAAAGTTGAAGACAATATCGTCTGTTCAGATTGAGTAGGGGATATGGGATGAATCTGGGTCCTTGGGAATGGAGAAGGTTTGGAGTAGCCACTGTGGGAATCATGACTGGGGTGTAGCAGCAAATGAATAAGTGAATGGCTGAAAAGCCATAAGGGCCCACTGGGGTTATTCAGTGTGGATTTGTAAGAGACCCGACAGCATTATTTCATCACAATGGTAGGTAGATATGGGAGCTCTAAGCGGAGGGAGACAGGGTGGTTGAGGTTAGCACTGAGAAACTTCTGAGCTTGGGATTTTGAAGGTGTGGCCATACAGCATGCTGCTTAGGTGCGAGGTTTGGTCATAATGGTGGGGTGGCTGAAGAGGCATTAGATGTTCACAGTAGCCAGCATGTTGGAGGATCTTTGGTACCAGGGTGTTAGGTAAAAATGTATATTGAAATCTCTAAAATTACATGCCAGAAATGTGATGAACAGACATGCTGAGCAGATTACTGAGGTTCAGGTGGAAAAGGACCCTAGATATTGGTAAAGGTATTAAGTGGATGGTGAAGACCTTCAGTAGAAGTGACTTTGTTGAATGATGATAGCAGAACAATATTCTGGAAGCTACATTGACAAGAAAATAGGAAGAAAATATGTCTTCTCTCCTGGTGAATGAAAGGGAGTAGAAAAGGAACTGTTAGTTCCTCTGGAGAGTGCTTTGGCAAACGTTGTGCCTAAGGA
The DNA here is from genome assembly GCF_020740605.2 of Lemur catta. Taxonomy (NCBI): domain Eukaryota; kingdom Metazoa; phylum Chordata; class Mammalia; order Primates; family Lemuridae; genus Lemur; species Lemur catta. The sequence continues at coordinate 194,820,977 of NC_059128.1, read as the reverse complement.
AAGGTGAGTTTCAGTTCATGTAAACTTTTGGATGAAACATTTTTATGAAAGGTTTAATGCATAAGATAGGTAAATGACTTTTTTTTTTTTGAGACAGAGTCTCACTCTGTTGCCCGGGCTAGAGTGCCGTGGTGTCAGCCTAGCTCACAGCAACCTCAAACTCTTGGGTTCAAGCAATCCTACTGCCTCAGCCTCCCGAGTAGCTGGGACTACAGGCATGTGCCACCGTGCCCGGCTAATTTTTTCTATATATTTTCAGTTGTCTGGTTAATTTCTTTCTATTTTTTAGTAGAGAGCTCAGGCTGGTCTCGAACTCCTGACCTCTAGCGATCCTCCCGCCTCGGCCTCCCAGAGTGCTACAATTATAGTCTTGAGCCATCGCGCCTGGCCGTAAATGACTTTTTTTTCTTTTTTTTTTTCAGCATATTATAGGGGTACAAAAGTTTAGGTTACATATATTGCCCCCCCTAGCCCCCGCCATCGGAGCTTCAAGTGTGTCCATCCCCTAAGCGGTGCGCATCGGACTCATTATGTATGTATACAACCATCCCCTCCCCCCCACATCTGCCCGACACCCGATTAATGTTGTTTTAATAGGAGCTCCTTGGGATGGCAGGGGAGCCTGGATGGAATGACAATCAATAAAGAATAGCAAAGGTTCAGGAGCTAATTGGGTTGAGAATGAGAATATCTGAAAAGGTGGCTTGTGGAAAGAGTTTGGGCCCAGTGTGGCAGATTAAGGCATTGGTGGGGATTTGGAAGCATTTGTGAATGCCAGAGAGCTGATAACAGCAGCACAGTGTGACCGCATTGTCCCAGATGCTATGCCTGTGTAATAGATCCCCTAAACCAGCCTGGCCCCTGACAGCACCCTTTCGACACCTGCTGGTGGGGGCATAAGTGGGTTAATAAGGCACAGGCTTTAGTATATCATATTCCTGATGTTTTGCATATACATACATATATGTAAATATATGCAGATATCTGTATATGTGTGTGTGTATCCGTGTATGTGTGTGCACACACACATATGTGCATTTTCGGTCCAACCTTACTCCACCCCCCAACCCTTTCCCAAACATATAAAAACTCAGTCTTATGAGGAAACTCTATTTGTCTAAAAATAGCAGTTAGCAGTTTATTCATTGAAATATTTTTATGCAATTTGAATCATTTGAAGTAAATATGGTTATATTCATAGAGCAGAAAAATATTACTCATAGTAATAAAAACAAATTGTAAAATTTCCATAATAATTTGTTCATTTTGCTTTGGTGTATCTATCCATTCTGTCCAGGGTAACCTATAACCACACTGATCAGGTTTCAATTCAGATGTATCATTAAGGTAATCATATTGGATAATTTGGTTATGGAAAATGAGATTAAATTATCTGTAAGTTGCATAACATTACCAGTTCAAAAATAAAAATGTGATTCATAGAAAAATTGATTATTTCAATCCTATTTTCTTTCTTGTGTGTTTGGGCAGCTACTTTAAAGAATGTGAACAATAAGTGTCCCTTTGAAGCAAAACCACTAGATTCACTGAGAATAATTAGGCCTAAATTTTCAAAGATGACTGCAGTTGGTACAGCCATAGATATAGAGACAGCCATTGTTCTCATATTCTCATGTACAAATTGAGCAATTGAGCATGCAAATTGCAAATTGAAAACTAGGCGTGAATTGACAGTGTCTATATAAATGCACACCATCCTCCATGCTTGTTCGTGTACTTTAAATGTTGGTTTTAATAAGATCAAGGCAAGTATGTTCTAGTGGCAAGCCTGTTTTATTTCCTAAAATGTTAAGATCTATGGACTTTCAGTGATTATTTATTTGAAATACCTAGCTGAGAATCATATTTACTCAAATTTTTTGGCTACAACATAGGAAGGTCAGGGATCACAAATAATATATTTGAAGGTTAATAAGGCTATGATGCTTAAACATGTGGTTCTCTATATTAGGCAAATAAGATAATAATATTGGTTTCTACAGTTATGTAATCAGAGTGCCTTAGTCACAATTCAGTTTGCATTTAGTCTACACAAATATTAGACATTGTGTGTTTGAAGAAGAGCAGAAATTTAGAAAAGAATTATTAAACCTTTACAATATTTGAACACTAGCATTTTCTTAAAATCATATTATGATGACATATAATGGTTTTTGTTTAAAAATATTTTATGTTTTTAAAAAACTGGTTTACATATATTTCCAAAATTTATTTTATTTTCTATAAATTTCTCTTTATAATTTATTAAGAGGTCTACATATGCTTTAGTGATGATCTCCTATTAATTTTATATTATTCTTTCAAAAATACTTTTGTTCAAGATGCAATGAAATGGTACAGCTTTCTAATATTTTTGTTAGTAACTTAATTAAACTTTCTTTGAATAAAGAGAATGCATATCTGACAAACAGTATCTATTTTATTAATACAGCTTTCTGCTGGAAAAGTGAAATTAAAATTACTGAAGGAGCAGATTCAAGGTAAATAGTTTACTATGATATTATTAGTTGTCAAAGATAGGTTTTTTCTTTTATATTTGAATTACATATAAAATTAAAATGCTATAATTGTTCATGCCATACAAAGATTCTAAATACCTAACTTATGACACTTGGATTTTCAAAATAAATTCCATTCAATTGATATAAATTAAAATTTCACTCTAATAAATTAAAAGAATATTGAAAATTGCTTTATATTTTAACAAATCATTTAACAATAGCAAAAACCAAAAACACAATTTGAATTTGTAATAATTCCAAAGGAAATAATATATCTTTCTGGAGGATAAACACATTTACTTTTGAATAGTTAAGATATTTGGCAGAAGAAATTCTAGAAATATGCATGATACAATATTTATTACATATTTATATACACATATATTTATTATAAATATGTAGTATGATAAATGTTTAGAATTTGTTCTGTGTTGGCTTCAGTTTGATCAAGAAATGGGAAATGTGCACAGTTTCATTACTTTATCAATCAGAAAGCTAAACATATTTTAAAGGGATTGCTCTAACATTTTTTTTCTTCCAGAGCCAGTGAAACAACCAGTTAATTATAAAATGGCAAATTCTTTTGAAAGTGAAAATCCCAAGATAAAAGGGAAGGTTTGTGGACAGTGTGAGAACAAAGCTGCTCTACTAGTATGTACATTCTAATAAGCAATTAGAAAAGAGTTTTCACATGACCTCATAGACCTCTCCCAACTTAATTTGTTTTAGTAGCCTTATACTTTTTCTTCATTACTGGTACTGTGGGTGAAGTGTGCGTGCTGCTGGATAACGCCAACACCTATACGTATTCACTGAATCTTATTCTCTCATTCTTAGCGACATCACTTTAAAGGTTGTCCTCTCTCCTTTGGATCATGCCTGTTAGCACACAAACATGCTGCAGTATCCCCATCTAAAACTAAAACCAAAACCAAAGCTACACTAAGAATTATTTTTGATCTCCAAATCTGCCTCTGCACCCCATTATTGTAAAACTCTTCTGAAGGTTTGTCTATACTTGCTGTCAGTGTCTATTTTTAATTGAAATACAATTGACTTACTGTAAAACATCTTAAATGTACAATTAGATGCCTTTTGACAAATGTGTGCACCCCTATCAAGATATAGAACATTACTTTCACCCCAGAAAGTTCCCATGTGCCGCTTCCAATCAGTCCCCACCACAAAGGCAACTACTGTGATTTTTAACACCTTGGATTTAGTGGTGCCTGTTCTTCAACTTTGTGTAAATGAAATGCTATAGTATACATTTTTTGGCTTTTTTTGCTCCTCATGGAGATTCACCTGTGTTAATCAGTAGTAGGTTCATTTGTACTACAGAGTATGTCATTCTATGGATATGCCACATTTTGTTTATCTATGTATCCATTCATGGACGCTTTTGTAAGTAATGTTGTTATGAGCATGAGTGTACAAATAACTCTTCAAGACTCTGCTTTCAATTCTTTTGGGTATATATGGAGAAGTGAAATTGCTGGATTTCCATTTTCTTTTGAATTCTTTCCATTCAGTCTTGGGTCTCTACTATTGTCCAGCAGCTCTTTCTATCAAGGTCACCATAGACTTCCACATTCTTAAATAAAATGCTCAACTCTCAGTTCTTATCTTAATTTATTAGGAATATTTGATATAGTATCTCTCTCTTCACCTATGACTTCCTTCACTTGGCTTCCTCTGGGACATATACACTCTTGGCTTCATTTTAGTTTGATACCTGTTTCTTCTCAGTCTTCTTTGATGCTTTTCTGTATTCTTGACCTCTTAATGTTGGCGGGCCACAGGACTCAGTACTTAGGCCTCTTCTTTAGTCTATTTATATGTACTCCCCAGATAAATCTACCCACTCTCTTGTCTTGAAAGACCATATCTATATTTTTGATTTCCTAATTTACACTTCTACTTCAAATTTCTTCCCTGAACTTTTGACTCAAACTGCCTACTCAGCACCTGTACTTGGATATCTAGTAGGCATCACTAACTTAATGTGTTCAAAATTGAGCCCTTAATTTCTTTCCAATAAATATTCTTCCCTCATACTTTCTTCATATTGATGTATGTCAACTCAAAGGTTACCTACTCTGACAGCCTTTTATAAAGTAGCAAAAGCTGAGTTGTGCTCTCTAGTTTTGTGAAGCGACTTCATCCACCTATATAATGTTTATCACCATTTAATATATATTTATTTGTTTATATTCTACCTATCTACAATGTAGATTTTATGAGGGTGGAGGTGTAGTTTTTTTCATTGCTGTGTGCCCACCAGCTAGAATTATGCCTGTAGTATAGTAGGCACTCACCAAAATTTGTTGAGTGAATCATTTCTTTAAGAACTATTTTCTAATATAGATTTTTCCTTAATTTAGACATATTTTCCTTTCAGGTAGCATTAATGATACTCCAGTATCTTTTATAATTTTAAATATTGCACATAGGTAGGAAGTAGTTTCCCTCTGAAAGAATTTAATGATTATCTATGTTGCTAGACTTATTTAATGACAGTTTTAATTGTACTCAGAGAGTTAGAATGCTATGTATCTAATAAATAGCTAATAACAATATTGAATGTAAAACCTGGCTCTTGGTAGTATAATGATCTTTTTATTACATCATATTATTTTCTTTTTTTTTTTGAGTTCTTGATATTACTTTCTTTCTTTTTTTTTTTTATTTCAGCTCATCATGGGGGTACAAAAGCTCAGGTTATATACATTGTCCATGTCCTGCCCATCCCCCCGAGTCAGAGCCTCAAGCGTGTCCATTCACCAGGCAGTTCGCCTGGCACTCACCATGTAGTCATACCTCCATCCCCTCCCCCCACCCCCCACCTCCCCGAGTCAGCACCTTCAAGCATGACCATTCCCCAGACGGTGTGCAACGCACTCATCATATAGGCATACACTCATCCCCTCCCCCTTCCCCCTGTCTCAGTCTCATATCCAATTGGTATCCTTCCCCAATGTGCATTTAGGTGATGATCAGGGAAATCAATTTTCTGGTGAGTACATGTGATGCTTGTTTTTCCATTCTTTGGATATATCACTTAATATAATGGGTTCCAACTCTCCAGGAGAACCAAAGAGATATCGTATCACTGTTATTTCTTATAGCTGAGTAATACTCTATGGTATATATATTCCACAGTTTACTAATCCATTCATGGATTGATGGGCATTTGGGTTGTTTCCACATCTTTGCAATTGTGAATTGTGCTGCTATAAACATTCGGGTACAGGTGTCTTTGTTATAGAATGACTTTTGTTCCTTTGGGTAGATGCCCAATAATGGGATTGCTGGATCGAATGGTAGGTCTACCTGAATCTGTTTAAGGTATCTCCATAATGCTTTCCACAGGGGTTGCACTAGTTTGCATTCCCACCAGCAGTGTTTGAGTGTTCCTGTCTCTCCGCATCCATGCCAACATGTGTTGTTTTGGGACTTTTTGATAAAGGCCATTCTCACTGGAGTTAAGTGATATCTCATTGTGGTTTTGATTTGCATTTCCCTGATGATTAGGGATGTTGAGCATTTTTTCATATGTTTGTTAGCCATTCTTATATCTTCTTTTGAAAAATTTCTATTCATGTTGTTTGCTCACTTTATGATAGGGTTGTTTGATTTTTTCTTGCTGATTTTCCTGAGTTCTAAATAGATTCTTGTTATCAGTCCTTTATCTGATGTGTAGTATGCGAAAATTTTTTCCCATTCTGTAGGCTGTCTGTTTATTTTCGTGACTGTTTCTTTGGCTGTGCAGAAGCTTTTTAATTTAATCAGGTCCCATTCATTTATTTTTGTTGTTGCTGTGATTGCCTTAGGGGTCTTCTTCATAAATTCTTTGCCTAGACCAATGTCTGTAAGAGTCTTTCCTACATTTTCTTCTAGACTTCTAATCGTTTCCCATTTAAGGTTTAAATCTGTTATCCACCGTGATTTGATTTTTGTGAGAGGTGAAATCTGTGGGTCCTGTTTCAGTCTTCTACATGTGGCTATCCAGTTTTCCCAGCACCATTTATTGAATAGGGATTCTTGTCCCCAGAGTATGTTCTTGTCTATTTTCTTAATTGACATACTGGTGGACAATAATTTAAGGAATCTTAACAAACTACAACTATCCAGAAATGTGTAAAAAATATAAACAAATGCTAATATTCCTTGAGTTGGAAGTATGAGAGCTAAAAGGGACTTATTGGTTTAATTGAATTGTTGAGATTGGTTGTTAGTGATCTGAAAAAGGATTTATAACATATAGGAGCTACAAATCAATATTTCTTGTAAATCCTACTTTGTGTTGAGCACTTTTCAAAGGCCATGGGACTTGAACAGTATGGCATAAGTAGATAGGGCTTGACCTGGAAATAAAGGATCTGTTTTTCTAGAGAGAAGAAAAAGTAAGAAGGAGGATATCCCAGACAGTATAAATAGCATGTACCTTGACTGGTAAGCAGATGAGAGTGACAATGTGTGCAGTTATTAGCGAGCTGATATGCCTGAAAACGTGTTATACAGAAGTCAGGATTTAGGCCCTAAACGTTTGTTTTTTTTTTTTTTTTTTGAGACAGAGTCTCGCTCTGTTGCCCGGGCTAGAGTGAGTGCCGTGGTGGCGTCAGCCTAGCTCACAGCAACCTCAGACTCCTGGGCTTCAGCGATCCTACTGCCTCAGCCTCCCGAGTAGCTGGGACTACAGGCATGCGCCACCATGCCCGGCTAATTTTTTGTATATATATTTTTAGTTGGCCAGATAATTTCTTTCTATTTTTTTAGTAGAGACGGGGTCTCACTCTTGCTCAGGCTGGTCTCGAACTCCTGACCTTGAGCGATCCACCCGCCTCGGCCTCCCAGAGCTAGGATTACAGGCGTGAGCCACCGCGCCCGGCCCTTAGGCCCTAAACATTTGTAAGGAATTTTGCTAAGCATTTAAGAAAGGATGTTCTTTGATTTGAAATAAAAACAATATCCTATGATAGTTGTCAAAAACATAACAATAAGCTGTTATATTTAGATGCATTCACATATATTGATGGCAAGGCTAAAGCCCACAAATTCCAAATTTCTTATATATTAATTTGGCAAATGTGGATAATTTAATTAAACTCAAATGGATTCTGAAGGCTTAGTGCAACTGATTTGGCATTCATCAAATATTTGTTAAAACTGCACTTGGGTATTCCATGATTGAAGAAGCATCTGTGGTGGAATGGAGTCCTTATTTACATTTTTAATATGTTTCTGCCAGTTATACAAACTGCCTAAAAAGATTTTCCAGTTGGCGGTCATTTTAACCCAATTTAAATCCAAATATGCTTGTATAACAAAATATATAAGCTTACTCTGCAACTCCAGCTTTGATCTTCCAGTCTACAAATATCCTTTTGGCTACATTCATTAAAAGTCTGTTGTTAACAAATACTTGGCTTAGAATTACATGCTAAAACTGATTTTCAGTTTTCCATGTTATATTGTAAAAACAGTGACAAATATTTATGAGAGATTCATTAAAATATTAGCAGATACGTTAAGTAAAATTTATGCAGAGTACATTTTGAAATCTATATTAATATTGCAACCATATAATTATGTAAAATTATAGTTTTTTTGTTTGTTTTTTGAGACAGAGTCTCTGTCGCCCTGGGTAGAGTGCAGTGGCCTCATCATAGCCCACTGTAACCTCAAACTCCTGGGCTCAAGAGATCCACCTTCCTCAGCCTTCCGAGTAGCTGGGGCTACATGCATACACCATCAAGCCTGGCTAATTTTTCTATTTTTAGTAGAGATGGGATCTTGCTCTTGCTCGGACTGGTCTGGAACTCCTGAGCTGAAGCAATCCTCCTGCCTCGGCCTTCCAGAGTGCTAGGATTACAGGTGTGAGCCACCTCACCTGCCTAAAATTATAGTTTTAAAGTTGATTTTATACTTAAAACTATAGATTTGGGATAATTTTTTTATTCCATTTCTCCAAAAGACTGAAGCTCTGGAAACAATAGTTGAAAAGGTAGGACTAGCTAGTTCTTGTTCTAGGGATAGTGTTTATTTTTCTTCTGCTTGAATAAATAATTCAGTTCCATATAGCTAATCGTATTTGAAAAACTATATTTGGATTTTAATAAATACCAGACCATGCAGTCATTGGAAATACTAGATTTTATGATATTGCAGATTTTATCAAGATTTTTCAATACACTTGGTGCCCAACTTACCATGGTTCCAATTATAACTTTCTACTTAATGATGGTCAAAGTGATATGCATTCAGTAGAAACCATACGTCAAATTTTGAATTTTGATTTTTTTTCACGGGCTAGTGAAGTGCAGAATGATACTTGTGATAATGGGGGGTGGCAGCAAGTCATAGCTCCCAGTCAGCTATGTGGTCATGTGGGTAAAAGACCATAAGATACTTAATATTTTATTATAAAGTAGGTGTTAGATGATTTTTCCCAATTTTAGGCTAATGTAAATGTTTTGAGCACATTTAAGGTAGCTAGGCTAGGATGCTTGGTAGGTTAGTTGTATTAAATGCATTTTCAATTTAGGCTGTTTTCAACTTATGATGGATTTATTGGACAATAATCCCATTATAAGTCAAGGAGTATCTGTAAATGATTAGTACTTCAGTGAATGGTCAATGATTAATTTAATAATTAGTAATGTGTGTCATGGTTAAGAGCTTGAGCTTTTAGTCATACTGTGGGGTTGAAATCCTGTCTCCACCACCATTATCTTGTATGACTGTAGACAAATTCTCAATCATTATGTTCATTTGTTATTTCATCTTCATAATGAGGATACAATGATCATTCTAACATTACAGGGTGGGTGTGAGGATTAAATGAGATGGAACATAACATCTCACTGTTCCTCTAGAACAGTGATTAAGTGCTCACTAAATGTGGATATTGTCATTGTTATTTGATTCTAGTCTCCTTTTTTAGTTCCTTTTAGTTACATATAGTTTTTTTTTTACTTTCTAAAATAATTTCTTTAGTGTTGTCCTAATCATTTTATATTTGATAAACCTGGCTACATTATTGTAGGAAACCATGTCATTACATGGAGACTTTTAACACAATTTTAAAAAATTAAAGTAATTAAAAGTCTGCTATTGGGTTTTTAATATAAGTGTAGTCTACTTTTCTATGTCATTTGCATCCTAGTGCCTCGTCACTCAAGGTGTGCTCTGCATGGCACCAGCATGTGCATCACCTGGGAGCTTGTTAGAATGCAGGATCTCAGGTCCCATCCCAGACCTACTGAACCAGAGCATTGTAACAAAATCCTGGGCGATTTACGTGCATATTGCAATCAGAGAAGCTTCACTCTATTGCATAGTTCAGTCCACCAATGACCAGTACAAGGCAGAAGAGCTTGGTTGACCTGTTGCCAACCGAACTCTTCTGCTTTATGCTTATTATTCCTTGACATGAAGAAGGAAGGAGCGGGCAGAATGGTGATGGACACTCTGAGAGGAAATGAATGAGGGTTGAAGGAACTATGATCACTTTGACATAGATATGCTGATAACCATCTCTCCAAGCCCTCATTCTTTCTTATTTGTGCTACTGTTCATTCTTCTCAGCCTGGGCCAATCTGAAGAAAATGAGAGTTCTTGGCCTTTTGCACTGCTGTTTGTCACATTGTCAAAAGTGTTGAAGCAGCAGTACAATTGTAGTAATTTCTTTTGTAGGAAAATTTCCATTTTCTTTTCTTTTTACTTGCAGTCTTTCTTGGCACCATCATAGGTACAGGTATATTACATTATTCAACTCATCCACACATTTGAAAAATTACATTTTAACATCGTAAAGAATTGGAAGATACATATAAATTTGCTCATAATTATTAGATTTTATCAGTCATAAACATTGCTTACATGGTGATGTAGTTCCATCTAAAAAATATTAAGTTCCATTTTCCTTATATCTTTTTTCCCTTTGGTGACTCTTCTAAGAACACTTTTTAAAAGCCATATTTTGAGAAACACAGGTGAAGAAGTACCTTTCAAGGAAGTTTATGGGGATTTTTGGAGGCAAATAGTATGCATATAATTTGAAACTAACTGTGTCATGTAAACCCATACAGAAAGATAAACAAGCTCATAAAAATGAAGGATTTTTCACACAAAGATAACACCATATAGTTTTCACCAGGTCAAGAAATTTGACCTGAGGCTACTGGTTGTTTTATGAATTATTCAGAAATTGCACATACATACATGCATCTAAAATATATACCTAAAATCTACATTGAAGTTATTACATTTATTTTGTTATGAGAATAATTAGTGTTTACAAGTTAGTTTTCCTCAAAGAATTAAATTTTTAATGGGACCAATAGTTGTCCCAGGTTTTTTTTGAAGGGGGGGTCCTCAAGTATGAAGAAATATATGTATGTAATTTGACAAACAAATGTGCAAACAATGACATCTTTATGCAAACACCTTCTCAAAATCATATTATTATAAGATTGTATTTTTTAAAAAATATCTTTTAAGGTGTGCCTTGAATGTGGAGAAGATTATTGTTCCGGGTGCTTTGCTAAAATTCACCAGAAGGGGGCACTAAGGCTCCATAGAACAACTCTTCTGCAGGTATGACTCTATAGTAAAATGCTTTACTTGTATTTGTAAAATGTTTCAACATAAAGACATTTAAAACATTTAATTATCTAGAACTCAGGATGATTTACATTAATTTCTAAAATTCTATTATGTACAGTCTTGACATACATCTTAAAATTATTTTGCTGAACACTAACCTAGATTATATTTTGCTATTTAAAGTATGTTTTAAGAGTAGTTGCTGAAACACTTAGCTTGATTAGAGTCTTCAGATTATGCATTCTATCTGAGAACTTGACATTTAAAAATTAGACAATATTTTTATCTATTGTGATTTCACATGAACACATGGATTATTTTAAATATTCTGTGTAGTTTATAAATTGCAATCTCTTATGTTTTCTTTTCATACTTATTCCTTCCTTCCTTTCTTTTTTCCTTTTATTTTGTGGTAAGAACACTTAAGATACTGCCAGCATCACATTTTCTGGTTTTGATTGCAGGGGAGGAAAGGGTGGTAGGCCAGAAATAGTAAAATGGTATTTAAGTTCCTAGTGAATCTCCAATTGTAGAATACTCAATTATGTCTGAAAGTTAGCATAAACGGATTTCATAATATACATACAAATTAAAGAGTAGGGCAAGGAACCATGAATTCTTGAAATGTTTCTTCAAATACAGGTATTCTTTTGTGTATATAAAATTAAAGTTAAGTGACAATAAACAGCCATGTGTCTTCTTTGTTCGTGTTACCCCTTTGTACTGCCCTCCAGTCTGTGGAGACTAAAGTGCCACTGCAGGGAGAGTCCTGGGAAGTGCGTTATCTACCAGGGAAATGGAATTGAGAGGCTGGCCCTTAGCACAAAACTCACGTAGATCTTCTGTACTGGGAGTAAATTTTGTACATTGCTGTTACTCTCTTTTTACATAACATCGTTTCACCTACTGGGATTGCTAAGGAATGAAATATTTTGAAGGAAACTTTTTTTAGATAATTCTAATAAATTTGTCCATTCATAAAACAAAAATTTTAAATTAAAAAGCTTTTTTTTAATTTGAATTCTGCATATAAGTGAGATCATACAGTATTTTTCTTTTTGTGTCTGTCTTATTTCACTTACCATAATGTCCTCTAGGTTCATCCATGTTGTCAAAAATGACAGTATCTTCTTTATCTATTATATGTATAGGTGTTCTTATCACACAGAAAAAGTAACTATGCGAGGTGTTGGATATGTTAATAAGTTGACTGTAGTTTCATTATGTATATGTGTATCATAGGTATATATATATATATATATATATACACATATCAAACATCATGTTTTACACTTTAAGTATATACTATATATATATAAAGTATTTACTATATATATATATAAAGTATTTTTGCAGGAAACTACTTCAAAATGTATTACATATTTCCTCCTGTAAATATAGTACTAGTGAACATAGTTTTACTATATATTAGTGACTTATGCATCTTATAATGGCTGCCTTTATGATAACACTTAATAAGAAAGAGGCCTCAAATAGCTGATGATGTAGTATGTACAATTCCTTCTAAGAGAGTTAGTACTTCATTTTTCTCCTGTATCATGGCCTTACCCATTCTTTACCAACACTTTTTGACTTTAAACTGTCCGTTTGGCCATCTGCCATTTTCTTCCTATTTCTCTCCTCCGTTTAACCTTTTAGGTTTTGCAGTCAGTTTGCATTTTTTTTCCTTGTTTCCATCATTCTTTCCTATCTTTTTCCTTGTGCATTAAGGTTCTTGTTGTACCTTGGCCTTAATGGCCATTTGGATGTCTATCTCTTTCTGCTTAGCCCTCATTAACCAGTCATGTAGTGCTTTCAGTTTTTCAGCATTTCGGTGAACTATCAAAGTCACGAGGCTTTGTTGACTGCTGAATTCATACCTCATTTGAGAAGTGAGGACAGACGTCTGATAGATGAATATTAATCAGTACTATATAAAAAGCAAGTATTCTAGCTAATGGCCCTTTTACTTTATATTCTTTAACCTATGCTGTTGTTTCTAGTTGTTACAAAGTGTAGCCAAATTTAGGATAGTTGTAAACCATTTCAGCTTCTGTCCTTACAGCCCAGAGAGTCCTGGGAGTTCACAGTCAGTAGGGACTATTTTGTACAAGCATATCTTGTTTTACTTAAGAGATAAATCCCTGAAAAATTGAAGGCAAACTATTATTATTTACATGTTGACTAACATTATAATTTCAAAGGGCCTTTCTTTTGATTTATGATCGATTTCTACCTGGCAGTCATTCAAAACACTTCAAGTTTCCTTGCTTTCTACAACCTCTGTTAAATAGTTAATTATCTGTAAAATAAAGCATAAATGCATGAAGGGAATTACTAAGGATGAAAAGTCTGCTTCCATATATAGAAAGATTGTCAACACTAAGCTTTGAAATGAGAGTTTTTTCCAAATGAAAAATGAGGTCTTAATATATCAGGCATTCCTATTTCCTTTTAACAACATAAGATCAGACAGAAGAGACAAGGTTAATCAGAGAGAATGGAAGATAGAAGAAAGCAAACAAAAGGCATTCTACTGTGACATGCACAAGGGAGGTTAGATTAAGTAAATCATTAATACATTATGGTAAACATATTTTCTTAATTGGAATGGAGATTTTCTTAACTGAAAAGGAGAAACCATGGGATGGGGGATGGTAGTAATGGAAGAAGAGATAATTGAGGGAGAATTTCCACATTTTCTGGTATGAGCCTCTCTTAGTTAATTTAGTGTTGCTGTAACAGAATGCCTGAGGCTGGGTAATTTATAAAGAAAAGAGGTTTACTTAGCTTACAGTTTTGCAGACTGGGAAGTACAAGAAGCATGGCACCAGCATCTGCTCAGTTTCTGGTGACGGCTTTTTGTGGTGCATCATAACATGAGAAGGTCAAAAGGGAAATGGATACGTGCCGTAAGGCAAAACCCAAGGGGTGGCATCCTGGCTCTATAGCAACTCACTCTTGTGGGACCACTCCCACTGGAGCTAATTCTCTCTCTCGAGAGCAAGAACTCACTTGTAACCCTAAAAAGGGCACTAAGCCAATTGTGAAGGATCCACCCCCATGACACAAAAACATCCCACTAGGCCCCACCTCCAACACTGCCACATTGGGGATCAAATTTCAGCATGAATTTTGATGGGGACAAACAAACCATATCCAAATCATAGCAGAGGCATACACAGTGATGGAGATATGTCTGAGAAATGGTCATTAGGTGATTTCATCGTTGGTGAACATTATAGAGTATACTTACACAAACCTAGATGGTATAGCCTACCTATTATGTCTCTTAGGCTTCAAACATGTATAACATGTTGCTGTACTGACTAGTGTAGGTAATTATAATACAATGCTAAGTATTTGTGTATCTAAACATAGAAAAGGTACAGTAAAATATGATATTATAATCTGAGGGGACCACCATCATATATATGGTCCATTATTGACTCAAAGTCATCGTGCAGCACATAACTGTGTATCCAGCCCCTTTGCTGAATCTCTGAAGAAAGGTATGCCTATGTAAATATGAGTATAAGTGGAAATATATGTTTGCCTGAACATACTTATAAGAACATAATTACTGGGCAGAACATCAGTTATTGTCAGAATGCAATTTATAAGTACTAACTTTATGGTAGTTTTTTTTTCTATTCATTGACAATAACCAGTATCAGCTTTTAGGCTCATACTGGTATCATTCTGTTAATGTCCAGAATAAAACAATATTTTCAGACCATAGCTGATAGCTTTGGATAATAGCATGATTACTTGGATGATATTACTAGGCCAGTTTTAAATTCTGTGCATATACCTTTTGTAGATGTGAGGGTGGCCTCCCACGTCATTCTCTTTAGGATGGAGATGCTCACTTTCTTAGCTGCCTGGAATGTAGCTGAAGCCCTCTGCAAGAACTGCCTTTTCTCAAAGGGAACTGCGGCTTCTTAAGTTACACTCCCTCCCTGAAGGTAGCTCATGTCCAATTTCTGGTCTTTGTGAGGTTACAAAATCCCAGCAGCCCCCTTGCCTTAGTTTGGGACAATTGATAGACCATTACAGCTTCTCTTGGGATTGGCTATTGTATTGAAGTTCAGCTTTTCTCTTTGCCAATCTTCTTTCCTTTACTTTCCCACAGAGGTTTTTCTCAGAGCACTCACCACTAAAACTCAGGCAGGCAAATCTCAGCATTTATTTCTCAGGGAAGCTGACTCATGACAATATGGAATCCAGAGTAAAATTATAGATAATTGTTGACCTAATTTTAGAGTTATGATGAAATTTTTGAAGGTTAGTACATAATGTCTCTTTGCTTTCCAAATTCTGAACCAACTGAGAAATAGGTATCAGAGTCAGAGGGTAGAAATCAAAATACCAACGTTATTACTGATATAATCAAAATTGGTGATTGTGGCATGAATGTTATGACAAATTCATCTTCCTGATACTTCCTTAAATTGACTGTTTTTTCCTGCAAATTGTAGACATTTCCCTTTGGTAAGACAGAGCCTTCTGAAAGCCTTAGTCTGAATGGCAGTGAACCCCTCTCGGGGCAGGCAGCCCTTAAAGAGAGACCTCCCAGAAGGCGCAAAGTTGAACACGCTTAGTTCCTTCTCCTTAAGTTACCAGTAATACAAAAATATGTAGATGGCAAGTAAATGTTCCTCCAAAAAGAAATTGTCACAAATTCACACAATTTTAGAGTTCAGGTTATGTAAATATTCTGAAAAATATATAAATTTTCTATTTGCAAATATCAATTAATATTACACTTAAGAAAAAATACTTAGGCCGGGTGTGGTGGCTCACGCCTGTAATCCTAGCACTCTGGGAGGCTGAGGCAGGTGGATCGCTCAAGGTCAGGAGTTCGAGACCAGCCTGAGCAAGAGCGAGACCCCGTCTCTACTAAAAATAGGAAGAAATTATCTGGCCAACTGAAATATATATAGAAAAAATTAGCCGGGCATGGTGGTGCATGCCTGTAGTCCCTGCTATCCGGGAGGCTGAGCCAGTAGGATTGCTTAAGCCCAGGAATTTGAGGTTGCTGTGAGCTAGGCTGATGCCACGGCACTCTAGCCTGGGCAACAAAGTGAGACTGTCTCACACACACGCACAAAAATGCTTAAAGTGTATATAAATGGGTATTGTCATTTTTTTTTACCTGTTTCTTAAATATGAACAATGCCTATTCCTTACACTACAAATCTATGTTCACTGCCCTTCAATGATTATCACCTTACTCTTCTTATATCAAAGAATTTATAAAATTATATTGTCATAATATTTACTATTCATTCTTTCATGTCTTCTGATAAATTTTAAATCCTGCGAGAAAGACTATTTTGTGTTATTCATCACTGTATTCTTAGTGCTTAACATTGTAACTAGCCTGTATAAATCGATTTTTGAATTAGTGAAAATGTGAATGATTCCCTCGTGGTATGACCAAGCTCTTGAAATAAGTTAAAACTTTATTCTAGGGGCAAAATTTATTTTTATCTGAAAGCCAAGAAATTCATTAACTAGGGATTGGATAATTAAAAGAATTTATGCTACATTAATGTGTTATATTGATAAAGGGTTAACAAAAGCTTTTCCACTGAAGTGTGAAAATTTGACCTTTAGTTAACTTTCTAGCCTTTCTCTGGGAAACAGGTAAAGATAGTAATGTCAACTATGTTCCTAAGCAAAATACTTATGATAAATATGACCTCTGATTGGCAAATTGTGTCTAAAACAGGGGGAACTGTACATACTTGGAGTAAGCTCTAGCTCCCTGAGTGCAGTGAGTTTTGTAATTGGCACATCCACTTTGGGGCTCTGAAAGCCATGAGATGGGGACTGGCTCTGGTAGAAAATAAGGCTTCTAGCCCTGGATAGAGCTGGAGGCCATTCTACTGAGTGAAATATCACAACAATGAAAAAACAAGCAACACATGCATTCACCATCAAATTAGTGTTAACTGATCACCACTTAAGTGCACATATAGTAGTAACATTCATCGGGTGTGGGGCAGGTGGAAGGGGGGAGGAGGGGACGGGTATATTCGCACCTAATGGGTGCAGTGCACACCATCTGGGGGATGGAGATGCTTGAAGCTCTTAGTTGGGTGAGGCAAAGGCAGTATACGTAACCTAAACATTTGTACCCCCGTAATATGCTGAAATTAAAAAATAAGTAAAAAAAAAAAAAGAAAAAGAAAATAAGGCTTCTAAACCAAATACATCCCTCACCTATCTGAGCTGTATTTGTGCTTGATTCCTGCCCAAAACTAACAACTGATGCTGTCCTGCTGGCAAATGGTTGTTCCTGTCCTTATCCTTCTGAGGAGGAGAATATCAAGAGTGATTTGATGATAGTCTTGAGAGTCTGAAAGTTTAGTTGACCCAGGCAGACCTGTTGGTGAGCATTGCATTTACGTCTTTGATTAATCAGAATTTAAAAAAAAATAGAATGGTGGGATATCCAAAAGATAAATGAAAAATGCTTGTCTAGGAATCATTAACAAGAAATTTTTGTTTTATTTTTATTTTTTTATTTTGAGACAGAGTCTCACTCTGTTGCCCGGGCTAGAGTGCCAAAGCGTCAGCCTAGCTCACAGCAACCTCAGACTCCTGGGCTCAAGCAATCCTTCTGCCTCAGCCTCCCGAGTAGCTGGGACTACAGGCATGCACCACCATGCCCGGCTAATTTTTTCTATATCTTTTTTAGTCGTCCACCTAATTTCTTTCTATTTTTAGTAGAGACAGGGTCTTGCTCTTGCTCAGGCTGGTCTCAAACTCCTGACCTTGAGTGATCCACCCGCCTTGGCCTCCCAGAGTGCTAGGATTACAGGCGTGAGCCACTGTGCCCGGCCAACAAGAAATTTTTAAAAACAACTTTATTGAGGTATAATTCATATACCACACAATTCATTCATTTAAAGTGCACAATTCAATGGATTTTAATATATTTATATTATAGATATGTGCAAATGTCAGCACAATTAATTTTAGAACATTTTTATCACATCAAAAGGAAAGCTCATACCCTTTTGCTACTATACTCATCCTCCTGTTATCCCCCAAACCCCTGAGAACCACTAATCTACTTTCTATATAGATTAGCCTATTCTGGATATTTTATTTCATGACTGGCTTCCTTTACTTGCATAATGTTTTCAAGGTTCATCCATGTTGTGCCACATATAGATATTTCATTTATTTTTATGTCTGAATAACATTCCATTGTGTGGATATAGCATATTTTGTTTATCCATTCATCATGTGATGGATATTTGGGTTGTTTACACTTTGTGGCTATTATCAATAATGTTGCTGTGAACATTTGTGTATAAGTTTCTGTGTGGACATATGTTTTTATTTCTCTTGGATAGATTCCTAGTAGTGAAATTGCTGGGTCATATTGTAACTCCATTTTCAATTGTTCGAGAAACTGCCAGATTGTTTTCCAAAGTGGCTGCAACATTTTACATTCCCATGAGCTGTGTATAAGGGTTCTGATTTCTCTGCCTCCTAACCAACATTTGTTATTATCTGACTTTTTGATTCTAGTATCCTAGTGGGCATGAAGTAGCATCTCATTGTGGTTTGATTTTCACTTTGTTAACTAATGATATTGAACATTTTCCCATGTGCTTAGTGGCCTTTTGTATATCTTCCTTGGAGAAATGTCAACAAGAATTAAGAAGACTTAGATGTGGGACAGTTTAATAGCTTCCACTTTAGTGAAATTGCATCTGTGGTGAAGACTTTTATATGCCAGTACAAAGAAAAGCTAGGGAAAGGGAAATGAAGACAATTAAAAAGGGTAGGGAGAAGGGAAAGTTTTTTTTTTTTTTTTTTTCCCTCAGTGAAGAGTTGGAAGAACATAAGTGGTTTAGGGAGAATATTACAGAAACAAGTGACAGATACAGCAACTGATACAGTGGAAAGAGTAGATGCAGTACAGGGTTTAAAACAGAGATGGCCTGAATCAATGTCGAACAGAGAGGTGGGTGTTTCTTTGATGTTCATGCTAAAGGAATATTTAAGATAAAACTCAAATATGCAAGCTCAGAACCTTGCAAGACTACTGTGAGAGTCAGATTAAATGACAACGAATATGAAAGTATTATGCTTATAGTACATGTTCTATACGTTAGGTTTTATTAGTTAGGATATAGTATTAGTAGAAATTTAACCCCATTTCTGTACCATCTACATTTAAAACCTAGAAAACAAAGTAATATTAATGATAATGAGTCCAAAGAATTAATGAAAATGTTACTTATGTGTTTAGGGATGCTTTTTATAGCTTTATTGAGGTACAATTGATATATAAAAATTCACATATGTATACAATTTGATGAATTTGGACATATGAATACATCCATTATATCATTACCACAATTATAGTAATAAACATATACATTATCTCCAAAAGTTTCATGTGCCCCTTGTTTTTCAATTTTTTGTGGTAGGAACATTTAACATGGACCTGGTAGATATTACTCTAATTGAAATAAGTAAGTTACAGAAGGACTAATACTGCATAATTCTGTTATCTGAGGTATCTAAAACAGTCAAACTTCTAGAAGCAGAAGATTGAATAGTGGTTACTAATGCACAGGGGGAAGGGAAAATGGAGAGATGTTGTTTAATGTGTATAGTTAATAAGATGAGTAAATTCTAGGGACTTGCTACACAATATAGTGCCTATAGTTATTAATAATAATATGGTATTGTGCCCTTAGGACTGTTTTTAAAAGTATTATAGTAATGCATATTTTGGAATGCTTTTATAAAAAATAACAGTGAGGTAAAATTTTAGAGTTCAATCTATCGGAGTATATGTAAAAATACAGACTTCCTCTTTATCCACATAGAAAACAGTAAAATCTAAATTTTGGAGAGGACTGTAAAGATCGCTAACCTAATGTCTGAACCTTTAATCAATTACATTGATGCAGGATATTTGAGGAGGATTTATAATTTGCAAGTCCTACCTGTGTAATGATTTTTTCATGGAATCTGACAAATTTTACGGTAGTTTTGTTTGCTGTGTTTTATGTTCATTGGTCTTTATGGGATATAAATTGTCTAATTTTGATGTAACAGCAATACCATATTTAAAAACCAAATGAGACAAATTATTGATTGCTATTTGTTAGTGAGTTGATTTTGCTATTCCTAAAAATGTTATTCAAATTATCACATATAAAATCATTTGTTCCTTATGTGGCTCAAATATGAGTAATTGCTGAAAGCAGCTAACTCATCTGGATGCATTATACATGTAATATTAGTTGAAAACAACTGTAAGTACTTGCTAAGATAATTAATATAGTGCATAATTACATGGCATCAAAACTGTGAATCGAAAGCAAGATTGCAGGTGTGAAATTTCTGTGTTATTTTCTTTTTGCTGTTCTGGCTCACTTTCAAGATTGCTCTCTAGGTAGAATTTTTTAATGTTGTAATAAAATTTTAAAGGCACAATTATTTAGACCTAAGTCCCATGTTGTTTTCTTGAAACCAGATGGTTTAAAACTTTTTGACAATATGTTGTTTTTTTGAGCTATTACAGTGATATGTTGTCTTATTTTAAAATATTTTAACTGGATTAGATGTGTTCTATTTCATATTTTCACATGTTGCCTTATGAAAGTAGTAAATACTGAGTCCAGATTAGTTTTATTTGACATCATCTATCTATTGAATAATAAATTGCATTTATAATCAGGGACATGTGTCCAGGTCCTTGTTTATTTTTATTGTCTTTTAATGTGTCAAGGAGAAATAATAATATATGAATCTTTGATTAATAAAATCTGATAGAAATTATATCTTTAGAGGCAAGATTAATATAAGGGCTTTTTAAGTTCTACTTAAAGTTCTACTTATATGATGCTGGAATAAGCAATAAACTTCAGCCACATGAATTTCACATTTCCAGGATTTGATTTCTATCTAGCTTGTGATAAGTAGTTTTTTTATACCATTGATATTTCTGTGCTACTGCCTCATGCAAATACCACATCTGTTTTTAGAAATATTATGAGAAAAACTGGATTTCAGAACATGATTTTTCTGCAAGTTCTGTTGCAATTTTCTTTCACCCTGTAAATATTTAATTTTCTCTTGTTTCTTTAATGGGGACTTTTCCTCAAATTCTGTTTTTCTTTTTCAGTTGTCTACTATGTAGAAATTTCTTCCCTTTGCTTTTTTAGCTTTTTCAGCTGGCCTGAAGTTAACTTTTTTTTCCCTTTTTTCTGGTCCTAACAGTAGATGAAACCTTTGATCAAATCATCTGTGGATATCTTTTTTCTTCATCTTTCATAGAAAATTCAGAGTTGACTATGATAAATTGTGTTTTTAGGAAATAAATTTGTACTAAGACTATCTGTAAAGATGGATCCATAAGTAAAGCAAAATAATAATTTACTCTAAGAATAGAAGATATATTTAAATAATGTGAAAAAATTGAGAGATAATGCTCATCTTTTTTTTATCCTTGTTTAATGGATTAGAAAGTTCAAAATTCTGTATTTTTATAAGTTACTTTTACTTTGCAAAGATATTCTTACTTAGTGGGAATTTAATGAGTTTATTGCATCTTGTTATAGGTGCATAATTTGAGGAATTTGTCTGCTTGGTGTAGCTAGTATTTCTTCTTTTCCTTGTAGCTCCCAACTCAGGGAGATTTTGTCTAATTTGTTATTGTTAATTTAGGTAACCTGATTCTTAGACTTTCATAATGCAATATATTCAATGCAATGTATAAATAGAAATATGCTGGCAAAATAATCTGTAGAAGTCTCTTTGGATAAGTAAATCTAGAGCAAATATTTTGATGACTTTTAATAAAAATGTTTATTTTACTATAAATTAAAGAGCAATTCATCAGTATACATGTGTTTCTGCCATAACACCATATATGATTATTGCAAAACTTCCCATTCAGGAAAATCACCCAGCTAATTAACACAGCTTAAGAGAAAATTGAGGTTCGAAGAAGGTCACTCAAGTACTATGGCACTCTGTAACCAGAGCCCTAACAAAAACGGTTAAGAATCCTAGTTAAAACACTAGCGCCTATAAATAGAGGACCTGTTCATCCTTCTTGGTAATGTAGATCCTGGGACTAATTTGCTCCTAACAGAGATCATTACATCAAAATGAAAAATCTGAATCAAGATAAAGCCTCTTTTATTAATCCATTGTTTAAGTCACAGGGAATGTCTTTATAGCTTCTTTAACTAGACTCATAATTTTTTTAGTTTTGTTTTTAGTTTTCTGTTTAATGGAATGCATAGTTGTTGAGCTGTTAAAACAGTCAGAACTTGCAGTAAAGGGAGACATTTGTATAGATTTTCATCATTTTTCTTAAGCTCTTCATATATTGCTGAGGTTTTGGCTTTAATTGTAAGAAAGCTTGCCCCTGATTGTTTTAAAACTGTAGTGTATGAAAAAAGAAAAGCTGAAGAATCAATAAAACTTTAGAGTTGTACAGACATCATTCCCCTATTTACCGACTGCATATGAGGTGATTCACATCAAAGAAACCAGTACAAACTATACTTGGGAAAATATTCCCACTATGAGTGTTTTCTCAAAGCCAGGTAAAAAAAAAAGAATTTTTTATATATATAAAATTTTAATAAAAATTTAATATAATTTTTAAAATCAAGCACATAACTTGATCTTTTTGAAATAATTTTATAATTAAAGCTATCCAAGTACTACCCATATTCCACAATCATTACAACCAATGACTTTATATTTCTTGAATTCTGCTGTAACAGTTTTTTTTGGTGTATATATGTATGTATTTCTATCTCTATATATCTATTTTGCCTAGCAAATTCAAGTTAAATAACAGAAGTCTGCAGCAGAGTTTAGAGTTATGAGTTTTTAATGCAAGGTTGTAATCCATTAAATGTCTTCTAAAATTTTGTAATTGGAAAATCAATGAAAATTAACACTAT
This sequence comes from Lemur catta, assembly GCF_020740605.2. Taxonomy (NCBI): domain Eukaryota; kingdom Metazoa; phylum Chordata; class Mammalia; order Primates; family Lemuridae; genus Lemur; species Lemur catta. The sequence goes on along the minus strand of NC_059128.1, from coordinate 194,797,879 downwards.
GAAAGGAGACATCCCATTTTTTTCCCCCCAAACTTGCAAAGTAACATAGGTATAAACTATGTGTGAACTTCTTTGGGCTGGAAGTTCTGGATCACTTAAGGAGACATAGGTATGTCAACATGATTATTAATATTTATGGCTGGATAGCTAGGGTTTTGGATGATGATGGTAGTTAGAGTTTTGAAGCACTGACACTACCATAAAGTATATCATTTTTCTAACTAAACTAAAACTTTCATTCTTGGACCTTAACTTCTACAAGGTGCCATCCATTCCAAAATGCTATAAAGTATCAACCCTTTTTATTTTGATTAATGATACATTGTCAGAGTGATGAATTCTTCTAGAGTATAATTTGAAAGATAATATCATTCTAGGGGAAAAAAGTGTAGGTGAGAATTTAGAGCAGTTATCAGATGAAATCCTACCATCATACAGTGTAGTGAAGGATGTGGGGGAGTCTGGAAATGCTGGCAGTAAATCACAGTTTTTGGCTCTAGTTTAAGCTTCTATCCTACAGTGAGATATATGATTTACTATGTGCCCTGAAGGCTGTTTTGGTTTCATTTTAAAACATTTTTAACATGTAGAACAGTTACACAGGTAATTTTGTACATTTGCATTCCCCTTCTCTTCCTGTTGCTACCTAGTACTACTGCTATATTTAAATTTTCATATTTAAAAATTGGGAAGAAAATTATCTTTGAGTTTTAAAATTTGAAAATATTTTATTACTACATAGTACAGTGTTATGATACTTAATATTCGTAGTTGTCTATTTTAAATATTTTATAACAATAACCTTCACATTCTTGTTCTTTGGATATTATTCAAATGATTGTTCTTATATTAAATAAAAGATAATGTGTTTTGTGTTGCAAATCTAGATATATGTCCTTCTAAGTAGAGACGAACGAAAGGTTGCAGACATATTTCAAACTGTTATCAGTAGTTACCCCTGGGCAGTACTATTCATGAATTGGAAGGAAGCTCCATTTCTTACATTCTAATATGGTGTGACTATGATTTATTTTTATGTACGTGGTCAAATATAAAAATAAATAGGCAAAAAATAAGTTAAAAACAAACAAACAAAAAACGTAACCACCTAATCCTCGCATTGGCAATTACATACAGAATTATAGTTTTGGGATTTTTTTTCTTTTAAAGGAAGAAACAACGTTCAAATCTATTAGAGATAAAATTTAATATTTTTAATTGCAGGAAATCAAAGGTAAAAAACATTTTCTGTGATGTGAAGGCTAACATAAATTCAGTAGGGAAAAGGGATTAGGCTGGAATAAGGAAGACCTTGGTTCTTATTCAAGCCCCTACATTTCATAGCCATTTGACTTTGACCTAAGCTTTCTAAACTTGGGTTTTCTCATCTATGTAATAGGAAGCATATCTGCTTTCTCTCTCCTTGTATTATTAAGATTAAGAAAAATAAAGTATACATACACAGTCTTAAAATGGAGAAAACTACTATTTAAGTGTATGATGTTCTAGGAAAGAAATTCCCATTTATTGACATTTACTTTATTTCTGTTATATACTGAATTAACAGATATTCAAATGTGGAACTTCATTTTATCAATTATCCATGATGTTTATCTTATTTTTACCAGTAAATTTAACTTAAGAAAAATTCACTTCAGAATCTATTAATATGCTACCTAAAAATGTTATAAAAATTATTGGTACATTAATAGCAGGATTCATTTTAGGACAGGAATACGTTTTGTTTTGTGTTACTTAACATATATCAATATTTAAATTCTAATTCTATCCTGATAATTCTATATAAAATTAATACTATTGTTTTTGACATTTTATAAACATAAAATGAAAACCAGATATTGTAACTGACTTTGAAATATACAGACCTTATTCTAGAAAATTTAAAATTTAGCTTAGTTTGGCTTTCTCTGTTTCAAAACTATTGGTAAAACTATAGATATTCCCGCAAAAATGAAATATTGCCATTAGCTTGAATTTGTTTTAAAAATAAAAGGACTACATAGCTCCGTATAGGCATTTTGATAATCATTGAAAAAATCTGGAGCAGATAAAGGTTTGTATATAGACAGCAATATATGTGCATAGGTCACATTTGTCATTTTTCATAGGTAATTTATTAATTCAGTGTGAAATAACACTAGTTAATTTGATGTTCACTGATGTATTCCAGGACCAGACTGCAATGAATCTTAATCGATTTAGAAAAGGTCATAACTGAAAAGTTTCAATGTAATCTTAGCTATTTAAATTGGTAACTAGACAAAAATTTAAAAATAGGAGTATTTTCATGGGAGAGAATAAAATAATTATTTCTGATCCCTGCTGAATTTTTCCTGTCTTGAGGACATTTGCTGAGAAGTAAGACCTACTTCCTGTCTTCCTAATACCAGGTTCTCATAGAGCCTCTAAAGATCCTGAATCTTCCCCCTAGAGTTTAGTTGAAGCTTCGATGGGATCCAGAATCCTGCAGCATCCTTGGGCAGATGGGGTAGTTGCTGATAGAAAACCCTTTAGACAATAGGACTTTCCCAACATTTGCCTGCTCCTGGTCAGTCGCTCTAATAGTAGGTGGAAAGTTATTTTTAAAATTCCCTTTTCTCAATTATTTTTTTCTAATTCTGTAACTCTTGTCCTTCTTCCTTCAACACCTTATTTTTACCATGTGCTATTTTCCAGGTACTGTGGTAGCCACACAAAGTTTTAAAAACATATGTGGTATGATGGGATAGACAGACACCCAAAGGTGATGTAAGATCTATATAGTAAGGACTATTAGAGATCCACTCAGGATATTAAGGGGGCAAAAAGCGTGGATACCTCACATGGTTAAGAGGGTGGTGGAGCGTGTGGGGAAGGGTTCTTAGACCTTTGGAAGTAACTTAAGATGAATCCAGAAGCAGAAGTAAAAGTCTGCCAGGCACAGATGATGCTAGAGGGGGGAAGGCCTTCTGGTAAGTGAGCCTCATAAGTAAAGGCATAAAATGAAGTACAACTTGGAGTTTACTAGGGAACTACAGATAAAGGCACTTCCTGATGTGCACTTTTGAGTAGTGAATACCTTCTAAAGATGTTTTATCACCAAGGAATGCTCGTTACAGCTTATTCAGGCTCCTACTAGATTCACTATATTTAGTTCTTTAGCCATTATGTGCACAAAACAACACACCATGAGTCATGAGAGTTATATATACCTGGGATCACTTCCCAGCTCTATCCCTCACTCACTACATGACGAAGGGCAGGTAATTTAAACTCTCTGAGCTTTAGTTTCTTTATCCCTAAAACAGAGATAAAAATAGTTGTTTTAGAGTTGCCTTGAGGATTAAATAACATAATGGTTTTAAGATGGTTAGGATAGTGTGAACCCAAACTAGTCCCCTTAGTAGATGACAGCTGTCACTATTATATTGGTTGATACAAGTATCAATTTCTTTTTAAATATTAAATAAAATTTATTGAATTTTAGGGAATGTAGAATAATTAAAATATGATTTAATGTATATGAATTGCTTAAACTGACATATTAGGCTCTTTGGTCATATTTTGTTCCTTTTTTAATAGGCAAAATCTCAAATATTATCCAGTGTATTGGATGTTGCGCATCGGTTTATAAAGGAAGTTAATCCAGATGAACCCAAAGGGGAGAATATTTCTACAAAAGAAACCAGCAAAAGTCAGCATAAACCCAAATCTCCACTTCTGCAGGGGAGCAGCTCTGAGGTAAACTGAGGAAAATAGAGCAGACATTTTGTGTCATACATGATCGTGGTGAATGTCATTCATGTACTTAACTAAAGCTATAGAGTTTTGAAGATTATTTTATCACATTGTTGTTTAATAGGGATTTGATTTTTTTAACCAAATACGCCATGACTATAAAAATCTTTTCAAGGAGATTGCTTTGGTTCCACTGAACACTGATCATTTTGAAGAATGATCTTTTAATGATCTTTGACTTTCTGAGCATTTTTACCATGTCAGGAATTGAGTGTAAGTATTTAGGGGAAACATTAAGACAAAAACAACAATGCTGTATACAATTTTGTATTAGTCAGGACTTCAGAAAGGCTAAAAATACAAAACCTTGCCAAGAGATCTAGGTGACAGGCAGTTTCACAGTTATTTAGAACCAGATTTATACCAAATTCTGGCAGTTATTTAGATTGACTACTGACCCGATTATGTGCTGGATAAGCTTTTATCAGCTCATGCCTGTATTTTTTGTAATAGACTTGTATTGATTCTTTAGCAAAAAACAAGCTTCAACTTTTGATTTATGTTATAATCCTCATTCTTTTAGATGCCAATCACCTTTTCCCTCCAGTTCAGAAACTGTGAGTAACTTGGCCAAAGTCACACAGCTTATTACTTGGTGACAAAGTCTGGGTTGAACTTAAGTTTGCTGAGTTCCAAATCCGTGCTCAGAGAACATAAAAGAAAATGTGCTCTGCACTAGTGGAACCTCTTTTCAGCAGGGAAACTATGCTTGAATTTTCCAGGACAGTCAGCATATTTGCATGGGTTTGATTTTTTAATAGACCTCCCAAGAGTGTTTTGCAAAGAATCACTGAATGAGATACAGCCTCATTATTATAATAATAATGTATGGAAGACCAGACACTGCCCTAAATATTTTGCATGTATTATTTCCTTTTGTCTCTTTTCTTAATTATTCCTTTTTTTCAAAAGAGAGAATAGTGGCAAAGAACAATTTTTGTAAATTGTCCAGCATATCACTGATAGTGAAACTTAGATTTGAGCTCAGACCTCTGACTCCAAATTTCTTGCTTTTAACAACTACAGAAAGATAGTAGTTTTAAAGGTTTCTCCTTCATGCCTGCCATTTTATCTAATTTATCCTATCAAAAATAAATCAGCAGCTAATTTTTATTGCACATCAAATGCTAGGTATCATGCTTAATGCTTTACTTGTCTTGTCTTATCCAATAAACACTATAACCATATAAATTTTATGCTATTATTACCCCCATTTAACAGATGAGCAAGGTGGCAAGAGGTTAAGTAACTAGTCCTACTGGAAAGCTATAGAGTGGACTCCTTTGTGCTTTTAATCCTTACAATATATGCTGCCTCTTGTCTCCATAGGTAACTATGTATGCTGTATAGATCCCCCCACCTCTTGTCTTAACTTAAAAGCCATCCATTCAGTGGTTTCATCCAGAGGTGTGTATTAAAATCAGCTGGAAAAACATTAAAGAAATACACATGACTGAATTCAGCATCTCTGTGAGTGAGGTCCAGGCATATGTGGTTTTGTAACAACTCCTCAGTGATTCTGGTGAGTATTCTTAGTTGGGAGTCACTGCTGTAGCCCTTCAGGTGTACACCTGTACACAGAGCGCACACTGAAGAGATAACCCCCTCAAGGGCTCAGCATTCCTTTATGGAGAAGGGCATTGGTTCTCAAACTGTGATAAGCACCAGAAGCACTGGGTGAGTTTGTTAAAAACGTGTATTCGTGGATTTGCGACCCAAATTTTGATTTTTTTTTAATACCTGGATTAGGGCATTGGAGTCTGATTTTTACTTAGCACTCCCAAGCAGCACTCATGGCTGGAAGAGTCAAAATGTTGTCAAAGACTGATACCTGTCTTATTGCATTTTTAATGGATTTGAACCATTTTTAATGGATTCAAACCAATGTACATCTTTTTGTTGGAAAGAGGAGCAGTTAATGGAAGAGTTCATTTTAGTGGCTGAAACCTGGGTTTGAAATGCTGGCACTGGTTTTCTTACAGCTTTGTAACATTGGGCAAATTACTTAGCCTTTTTGACCTCTGTTTTCTCCTCTGGAAAATGGTGATATTAAGACACATTTTACAGGAATATCATGTGCTTAGACAGTAATGAATGTATAGCATTGGATTTCTCTGTGTTCCTTCAAATTTCCTTGCCCCCTCAGAATTGAGCAGGGTCATGTTAGGCTCTGAGTGGAAGTGATATACGACAGTTCTGAGCTGAAACATTTAAGGGTGAATGTACAACCCTCTAGCTTTTTCTTACCCTGTCACAGCTATGTGGAAGCCAGGTATTTCAATGGCATAACTCCAAGATGCAAATGTCTTACACCTCTGATTCATTGCTTGGAAGGGAGCTGCCCTGGACAGCTGCTAAAAATTCTGAGCACTTAAACCATTTTGTATTAAGCCAGTGAGTTTTCAGTGCTTCTTCACAGTGCAGCATGCATACATAGACACACTGACATATTGTTACTGGATACCTGTAAGTACCTTCTCACCTACTCCCAAAGTTTACTGTCTTCAAACTAAATTCATCCCCTCTCTTCTAAAACCTATAGATGTTACTGTTGGCAGCTCACTATTTTAGCTTTCCAAGCCAACAAAGGCAGTTATTTCCTATAGTTGTTTCTCTTCCTCCTCTGCACATCTGTTAAGTTACTGTATTAGTCTACTCAGGCTGCCACAACAAAATATTTTAGACTGAGTGGCCTAAAAAACAGAAATTTATTTTCTCACAGTTCTATAAGCTTAAAGTCCCAGATCAAGGTTCTGGCAGATTTGGTTTCTGATGAGGCTTTTCTTCCTGGCCTCATTCTTGCGCTTTCTTGCATGGCCTTTCCTCTGTGCACACGTAGGGAGAGAAAAAGACCAGACAGACAGACATTGGGGGTTAGGGCTTTAACATGAATTTGGGGGGAGGCTCAATTCATTAACAGTTACTATGCCCCATGCAGTCTACCATCTAAAAACTTTCCTGAATGTTTAATCACTTATTCTATCCTTATTGCTATTCTAGATACTGCAATTAGCTTTTTCTTAAAGAACAAAATGTTTATAAAGTGGAAAGTGCGTTTCATTCTCTCCCCTTCTAGGGGTCAATTAACACTTCCAGTTTTGTATATATGTATTTCTTTACACAAATGTTAATATACTTTGTGTACTGCTCTGAAAATGTGCTTTTTATACTTAATCAATTAGTTTTCATATCCATATAAGTATATTCTACAGCCTTCTCATTCTATGTAGTGGCTATAAAATACTCTATTTATTGGCTGTGAAAGACTTTTAAAAATATGTCTTCCACTGATCAACATTTATGCAGCTCTAATCTTTTGCCAGTACAAAATATAAAGTATAATTTTGAAAAATATTGTTTTGCATATATATATAAGTATATTGAGATGATAAAATCCTGGAATTCTTAGGTAAGATGATTATATATTTATAATGTTGGTCAATATTGTCAAATGGCTATAACATTTTAATTGGTTTTCTTGGATTCAAACTGGCTACTCCCTAACTCCTCTCTCTGCCACACTACTGTGTGGAACTTCTCAGTGGTTTTGCATTTCTGATAGGTTTCAGTCCAGGTTCCTCTGTATGGCAAGCAGAGCCCTTCACAGTCTGTCACTGCTTGTCTTTCTACTATTTATGTTTTCTCATCCTCCATTTTTTGCTATATAGATGCAAACTACTTACAGTTCCGTGCCACAATGCTGTTCTATTCCATGTCTTAGCATGCGTATCATTCTCTCTCTCTGGAATACTGCCCTCGCCACTTTTTCCTTATAGAATTCTTGTTTTATCTTTCAAAACCCAGTTCAAGGTCACTTCCTCTGAGTGACATCTGCTCCTTGTGTCTGTTTCTGTTGGGGACTTATTAACCTGTGTTTCTGTTGTTAACACCTAGCACAATGTCTAGTGTCTGATAGGCTCTCAGAATTTTTTGCTTATATTTAAAATTTTGACACACATCTTTAACAATATGCTTTTAATTGTACTCTAAAAATTTGCCTATTCGTTTTTCAGTTAAAAGCTTAACATTGAGATTTCTACTCTTGTATCTAAAAGATAGCCATGGAGATTTAGCAATTTGATCAATGTAGATAATCCACATATGATAATTTAGCCATTGAGCTTTTATCTTGCTTGAGTTTAATATGGCTGTTTTCTCTGATTCACTGGATAACTGTCAAATACAACCTTCATTTTGTTCTGTGTGTTCTGACTGGATTTATATTTTGCACTGAATTCTTCTCCCTCATCATCATTAAGCTGAGAAGCATGCAATATTTCATATGCATTGATGAGCTTATTCATTCATTTTACTGACTTTTACTGAGCACCTAATTTGTGCCAGGCACTGTTCTTGGCACTGAGGAAAAAGACAACATCTCTGATCTCATCATATTCTAATGGGGAGAGACAGGCAATAAACAAACATGCAGAATTAACTTATATAGAGGTAAGTAATGGGAAGAAAAAACAAGTAAGGGATTATAAAGTGGGAAAAAGGGGGACTATTATTTTTAGGATCATCGGTGAAGAACTAACTCTCTGAGTAGGTGACATTTGAGCAAAGGCTAAGAAATGAGAGGAATGACTATGTGAAGATTTGGAGAAAGTTCATTGCAGGCACTGGGGCTTGCTAATACAAGGCCCCAAAGAGAGAATGTGCCTGAAGGGTTCCCAGAACTACAGGAATGTGAGTTGAGCTGAAATAGGGTGAACGAAGGGGAGAATGGAAGGAGGTGAAGTAAAAGGCAAGAAAATATAAGGTTGTGTAGGGGGCCTTTTAGGTCTTGGTAGGAACTTGGGGTTTCATAGAAAGTCAACAGAGGGTTTTGAATGGGGAGTGACATGATCAGATTTACATTTTTAAAAACTGCTCTTTCTGATGTGGGCAGGTTGTAGGAAGCAGGAGACTGGGGATGTAGAAAGGTTGGAAACAAGGCTATTGCATCTTTATGGTGATAACACTGTAGGCTCTCATTTTAATAATTTCTGAAGAGACTATAATTGCCAATAGAGGTTTAAAGGAATCAGGAAAGCATATAAGTACAATTTAAAAACATTCTAAGTTTAAAAATTTCTGATTTATACTGAGAAATAATTAGTCCTACCTGTATTTTAAGAAACCAGAAATTTAACAAAGCATGCTTAGATACCTTTTTAATTGGTTTAGGTAGAAATTACAACAACAAAAAAAGCAGAATGTACAAAACCAAGAGATAGGCTGTTGGGTGAAGGATTATTCGATGAAGAAGCTTCTGCCCAGTCCTTTCAGGAAGCGTTAAGTCAGTGGAGAACTAGCAATCACGATGACAACGAGAAACAGTCTTCACATGCAGTAAAACCAGGTATGGCTATTTTTATAACATGAATGTTATAAATGAAGCTCTCCATTCTCTATGAATATACTAATAAATGCGGTGCTCAAAAACAATAAACACTGGGACAGCAGTTTGCTATAGCTCCTCAAAAGGGTATGCAGTGCATGCCCACTGGTGAATGGTTTAATACTTACAGACCCTGAATTGGCACTAGGGCACTTGCACTTGTTTTCTGTGTAAACTCAGAGTGTCAAATGAGAGGCTAATTGGATTCTTTCAGCTTCCACTCTCTGAGCTGGAAATTTTTATCAGAACAACTATTTCTTTTTTTAAGCTATAATTGCAACACGTGAAATGGGAGGATCTGTGAGATAGAGAAGTAAAGATTTTTTTTTTATATATGCCTTGAAAAATATGATTTCAAGGCCCCCCCAAAATTTCAGGGTGAAAATTGATTTGTGTTTTTTTCCTTTCTTTTTGAAGCGCTATTTTTAATTTTTTCTTGATGATTTTAACCTTCATATGCTAGTCATTGAAGATCTAGATGACTGAAGTGTAGAGTATCTTTGCTTTAAATTTCCTAGTATCTCTTGAGGAAAAGTGTTAAGTATTTAAGGTATTCAATTTATTGATTTTATTACTTGGACTCTTATGTCTTCCAATTGCTTTTCATTGAATATAAAATGCTAGATAAGAAATTTCAATAATGTATACTTGACAGAAGCATCCAATTTTGCTATTTTTACTTCATTCTTTTCCAGTGAAAGAACTCTCCTTATCATTCCTCCTTTATTACATAGTATAATTTCTGATGTCAAAGTACCTACCGTCTTCCCAATTACAATTGGATTTTTTACTAAATGCTCTCTCCTTCAAAGATTTTTCCTACATTTGTTCATGATATATATACATCAGTTTCATTAACATTTTTAAGACTTTTTATGCTCTCTTCTTAGTAGTATGTGCCTTAGTATGTACCTCATCTCTCATTGACTTTTTGTTATGTTATGTGCTTTATAGTTGTAATTTCACATTCTAATGTATTTTTTTATTTTTCAACCCTGAAAAGTACTAAATATTCTATAGAAATACCTTCTTAATTGTCTACTTTGAAAGGCATAGTATTTAAAATAATATTAATGCTGAATTGAAAAATCGCTAGATCAGAAGTCCAAAACCATTTAAAAAATTTGTTTTTCATAATGGAAATAGCTGTATGATAAAAATAATATGATGATTATTTTAAAAGACTTAGTTATAACAAAAAGTTACCAAGAAGAAAATGAAAATAGCCCAATCCTACCTTCTAGAGATAACCAATATTAACATTTTGGTTCATGTTTTCCAGTAAACACAGTTGAGCACACACACAGGAGCAAAAGTTAGCTAGAACTGGGTATGCTCTTAGTTAACTTTCATTTTCACTGAGATTCTGTCCTGGACAACCTACCTTCTAAATACAGATATACATTATCATTTGTAATTCTTGCCTGGTATTTTATGTCATGATTTAATCAGACCCTTGGTGGTGGATATTTTATTTTTAATTCTCAGTATTATAAAAGAAGTTATGATGGCCATTTTAACTGTTTATGGACTTACACGATGACCTTAAAATATATTTCTAAATATAGAAATGTTATCTCAGTGGCAACTTGTTTTATTAAAATTTTGATGAATATTGTCGAATTGTCCTCTAAAAAGGTTACTGTGTCAGTTACTCTCACTGTTAGTGTATAAGTTCACTATTTCCCCATATTTTCTAATTCTTTAGAGTTAGAATTGTGCTGCTATAAACATTCAAGTGCACCACAAAACATGCCTCAACAAATTTAAAAAAAATAGAAATTATACCATGTGTCTTCTCAGACCACAGTGGAATAAAATTAGAAATCAATTCCAACAGAAACACTCAACTCTACACAAAGTCATGGCAATTAAACAATCTACTGCTGAGTAGGTATTGTTTCCCATTTTTGACATGGCAAATCATGCTGTTATGAATTTTCTTGTACAGATCACCTGGTACATGTGCATACATTTCTAGGAATGTCTATATCTAGGAGTGGAATAGCTGGGTCATAGAGTGTGCATATCCTCAACTATGCTAGATAAAGCTGAATTATTTACTAAAGAATTTGTATTCCCAGCTGCAGCGTATAAGAATTTTGGTTGTTTTCTGTTATCAGTAACACTTAATATTGTCAGATTTAAAAATTCTTGCTGGTCTGATAGAGATGAATTTGTGTACCTCTTATTACAAATGACATTCAGCATCTTTTCATATGTTTCTTGACCATTTAGCTTAGTAGTGCGCTTTAAATTTCCATGTTTTCTAGTTATTTCTGTGTTGATTTCATTTTAGTATTCTAGAGGCGCATTTTCTTCAGTGTGAAAGGCAGGTGCTTTCAAAGGCCTAGAAGGTTCTGTGTGATCTGAAGTCCATTATCTCAATGATCCCATCTCCTGTTACTCTCCCCCTGGCTTGTTTAATTTCAGCCACTCTGGATTCCTGGCTATTCTTCAAACACCTTAGGACTTTTGCACTGTGTATTAGGGAACATACCCACAATCCCATCCATATTGATGATAGAGAATCTTACACAAATTGTCACAAAAGTTAGCTAGTAAACCATGAAACAAGGGAGCAAATCAAAACCTAAGTTACTTAGCTTACATGGCCTTTTTCCAGGAAGCCATGACTGGTAAATTCATATATTCTAGATTTGTTTACTATAAGCAATTCTAAACATGGGCTATCATACTAAATATACTATATAGCTAAAGATTCTCCTCCTAGTGAGTATTATTAATGTATTTGCCGGGAGGTCTGGTTATCACAAACAAATTAACCCAAGTCACCTCCCGTCTTTATTTCCTGGGAATGAGCCATTGGTAAAGGGAGAAAAGCAAATCACACGCCAGCTGCTTTAACTCCTTCCTCCTCATCATCCTTCTAGCTTTGGGGGTTATATTTCAAATACAGTGGTTCTTCTCTATGACCTAGACAGAAATCTCTATGACCTAGACAGAAAACAAAAGTGAGCCTTTTTTTTTTTTTTTCCATTTTCTTTCAGCTCTCCTGTCAAGAAATCTTTTGTTTTACAGTAGAAAGGGAGACTCATAGAGGTGGCATCTTTTTCTCATGACTTGCTCATGTCCTTAGCTTCTGCTCTTTCTGTTTAATGAATTCTAGCTGGTGTTTCTCAGAACTTCTTTCTTTGCTTTTTTTTTTTTTTTTTTTTTTTTTTTTAACGCTGCTCTACTCTTTGGGAAGAATGGAAGTAGGATGGCATACTTCTTTTGGTTTGTTTTAATAGCCAGCCTGTGGCAGTTTCTGGAAGAGAATCATTAAAGTCTACAGTATGAGATTAGGACACCCTTTAGCTTTGTAATTTAAAAAAATATGTTTTTTTCCATCTTTACTACTTCTCTTTCTTCTCCTCCTACATTTTTTCCTCTATGCTGTTCAGTTTGGAGAGAGGGGCGGTATATGGGAGGGTGAAGAGTAGAAATTCTGAATTTATGCTGCTTTCTTTTCCAGAAATCTTCATCAGTTTTAAATATCTCTGAATAGTGATTTTGATTTAGTAGTAATTAAGAAATATCCTAAGCATCTGGAAGTAAATTATTATGTAGTTACAAATTTATGAGGACAGTTGTCACCTTCAGGTATCATTCTGAATTATTTTCTGTTTCTCATAAAGAGTAAACATTATTGTCAGTGGCTATAATACTTTATGTATGTGTATATCATACCTTTACATATGTGTGTATACAGAATGTACACTGAATCTGTTTGTATTTATTTTCTTCATTTAAAAGAATTAGTTGCTTTAAAACACTTTGTGAATCATAAGATCCTTTCATTTCAAGGGATTATTGAAGAAACTATATAAGCATTTCATAAGTCACCAATATTTAACATTTTGACATTATTTAAATCTTAACCTATTAATTATATAGATAAATATCAAAGCACATATGCCTCAAAAATGATCAGTTCTGTATCTTGAGAGAAGATATATATATACTTGGTTACATTCATTATGCACATTGTGTTTATTTTTATAGACTCATTGGAAGAATGTGAAGTACAGACTAATCTGAAAATTTGGAGAGAACCACTTAATATTGAATTTAAAGAAAACAGTCTATCCTACATGGAAAAATTATGGCTTAAAAAACACAGGAGGTATTTTCTGAATTATTATTATTATTATTAGGAAATATAAAAGTTATTTATGTTTCTTTCTTGTGTGACATGCCTTTCTGTAACAATTTTATATGTATGTTTCATATTTACATAAATACTTTTAAAGCAATATTAAATAGCTATGAAGCTTCTACTGTTCTAATAAGAATTTTAATTCCATTTAAGTGTACGATGCATCATTAATTTAGAGTTTGCCTTGAGAAATGGAAATGTGTATATGGAGAAAAGGGACAAATACAGTATAGAATTTAAGAATAACAACAAAAATAATGTGATAAATGAAAGATTACTTTGAAGAGTATTGCCGTCAGGTTTTTTACATTAGCCTAAACACTTGAGGCTATAATTTTCAGAATTGCTTTTAAGTTAAGTAGACATTTAATATTATAATTTTATTAGTAACTAAACATATTTTCTCCAAAGACTATATCATTAGATGCTATCACCTAAAACTGTGACAAAATACAGATTTTTTTAGTAGGTCTGAAGTGAGGCCTGAGATTCTACATTTCTGAATTTCTAATGGCTCCCAGGTGATACTGGTGTGGATGATGCTGATCTCTGGTCTCATTTTGAGGAGCAAGGTGATGGAAGAACTCTCTAGAATGCACCTGAGCAGTGGTGATCAAGACCTTGCTTCACCTTCAGTCATACAAAGCCATCTCCTAAGGTGGCCCCTTCCATCTTTGGAATATTCAGCCTGTTATATAAATTTCCTATTGAGCTGTAATCTGTTTCCAGCTAGTTTCTAAACTTGGTCCTAATTCTACCCATTGAGCCCCTACAGAGCAAATCTGATTTCTCCGATCTGTGGGATCTCTTCAGATTTTTGAAATCAGCTCTCATGTCTCCTTTGAAGCCTCTGTTTGATAGGTTAATATCTGCACTGCACCACCACCCTCCTTCCTTCAACTGTTTTAAATGTTGAAAAATTTTTTTCATTTAATTATATTTGTTTTGAAATAAGACATACAGGAGAGTTGCAAAACAGTACAAAAATTCCCAGCTATCACCCACTCAACTTTCCCTAATGGTAACATCTTACATAAACACAGGGAATTTATCAAAACCAAGGAATTGACATAGGCACAATATTGTTGACTAAACTATAAATTTTATTTGGATTTTATCAGTGTTTCCAAAAACATCCTTATCTGTTCCAGGATCCAATCCAGGGTCTCACATTGCATTTTTTTGTCATATCTCCTTATCCATTACACTTCTTCAGTCTTTCTCTGTTTTTCATGACCTTAACACATTTGAAAAGTACTTGCCAGATGTTTAATAGAATGTACTCAATTGGGCCTGTCTGATGTTTTACGTAATTAAATTGAGGTTATACACTTTGAGGAAGAATACCACAGAGAGGATGTGTCCTTCTCAGTGTATGATATTCTGGGGTCATGATGTCAATATATCTTATTACTGGTGATGTTTAACCTTGATCACATGCTTAAGGTGATGCTCACTAAGTTTCTCCGCTGTAAAATCACTGTTTTCACTTTACAGTTAATAAATATGTTACAGGAAGCATTTTGAGATGATGTAAATATTCTGTTTTCCCTTAAATTTGCACCTCCTGATTCTAGCACTCATGAGTGGATTTTGCCTGCCTCAGTTATCACTCTGCTACTCTATTAGTGATTTCTTCTTTCCTTTGGTCCTTCTTCATTTATTAACTGGAATTCTTCTTCAAGAAAGTATTCCTTCTCCCACTTTTATTTGTTTGTCCAATTGTTTATTTGTTATAAACAGATATTGTTTATTTGTGGACTCATAGATATATTATTTTGGTGATTAATAGCTAATATTGCTATTTATTTTGTGACTCATGTTGTTCCTTCTTTGGCCATTGGAGGCGCTCTCAGGTTGACTCCTCCATCGTTTTGACATGTCCTCATCTTTTTTTGTTTTTGGTTAGTTTGCTTTGAACATCTCTTTATTCTTCTGGTATTCAAGATGTATTTTTCCTGCTTCAGCCCAGAAATCCATTTCTCCAAAGAGCATTGATTCCTTTTATTGGAGAATGATGTTCAGAAAACAAAACCTGGACTGTATGTGTGCTCATTGCTATTCAGGTGTCACAGATTGCAGGCCTTCTCAGAGGACAGAGCTAGGAAATACATACACACATATACACACACTAACTCAGTACACACACTTCTAAATTTATTTCTGTACGTATCTATCTAGCTATCTATTGAGGTAACATGAGTTCACACAGATACTTCTGACTCCAAACCAATATTATATGGTTTATTTAGCATTTTCCTTTTCCTTGTTTGAAATTTCTTCCACCTACAGTGAGAAATATGGCTTTCATTATCTATATTTATTAATTAATTATTTAAACCTAATACATACATAAAGTAATTCCAGAATTACTAATATTACTATGTGATAGATTGCAATGGTTACTTTTTTCATTTGAATATACATTTATTTAGAATGCATCACTAACAGCATGATGATAAACTGTTACTCACAAAACTGTACCAAGAATCACACAATCTTTAAAATGTGTTGTTTTCCATGAGTAATTTAAATATATTATTATTATTATTAGGTACTAGAGTCAAAGACAACATTTAGATTCTGCAGCTTTAAGATCAATCTTCTTATGTGAGAAATCATTAACAAAACCTTCAACAAATTTCCAGGTCTTTTTTTTTTTTTTAAGACAGAGTCTTGCTCTGTAGTCCTGGATTGAGTGCCGTAGTGTCATCATAGCTCCATGCAACCTCAGACTCCTGGGCTCAAGTGATCCTCCTGCTTCAGCCTCCCGTGTAGCTGGGACTACAGGCATGTGCCATGACGCCCAGCTAATTTTTCTATTTTTAGTAGAGATGGGGTCTTGCTCTTGCTCAGGCTAGTCTCAAACTCCTAAGCTCAAGAAATCCTCCCACCTTGAACTCCCTGAATGTTAGGATTACAGGCGTGAACCAGCATGCTGGGCCTTATTCTTGATTACAACAGGGAATGAGTAGAGCAGATCATTGAGAATATCATAGAGATTGCCATCAGAGGTAATGCCTGTGGCCATAAACTCTCCTTTTGGTGTTCCAAGGCAGATGTCACCGACATGGTCAGAGATGGCTTTTGCAGCAGACATCGCACTGGATAGATTTTGAGACTTGATGACAGCAGTACCACATTGCTGCATAGTTGTGATGAATTCTCCCATGAGCCAGCTGTCATCTTTGAGAGCTTCATAAACAACAACTTCCTTTCCCTGCAGTTTCACCTTGACAAGGTTGACATCTGTATACTGATTTGAGGAATGGTTTCCTCAGATAGTGGCATTCTTTACATTATTAGCAGTCATACCAAGTTTAAGAGCAATTTCAACTTTAGCTCAGTTGTGATCCAGACTACTCAAGCAACTGAAGTTCTCCTTGGGGATGGATGGAACTGACTTGGAGGCAGTTGGGCAGTTGGTATTGGCTGGGTTACCCACAATAATAACTTCTTGGCATATTTCTCTGAGGCTGCACCCTAGCATTTGAAGATTTTCACATTTGCTTTCAGTAAATCTTTCCTCTCCATGCCTTCCCTTCTTGGCATGGAGCCCACAAGAATGACCATATCCAGATTTTTGAAGGCAAACTCTTTTCTGTTGTAATGACATCTTTTAGGTGAGAAAGAGAACAGTCTTGCAGTTCCACTAGGATACCATCCAGGAACCCCATCATGAGGGTGATATCCAATAGTACAAGAATTATAGGCTGGTGCTGGTCTTTACCAAAGACAGATACATTTTCAATACTGTATAGCAGTGAATATATAATCTGACTAGCTTCTCCAGTCATAAGGACTCTGATTGGTTGAGACATGATTGGGGGCTGCACAGTCAATTTTAGCACCTGCAAAATGAGCATTTTTAAAATTTCTTTTCTGATTTGGATTTTACCTGCAGCCCATATGTGTTAATAGATCTCTATTCCCTCATATTTATTTAAGTATAATTGACAAATAAAAGTTGTATATATTTAAGGTATACAATGTGATGTTTTGATATACATAGACATTGTGCAATAATTACCACAATCAAGATAATTAACATATGCATCACCTCACATGGTTATTATTTTTTGTGTGTGTGTGGTGAGAACACTTAAGATCTACTAGCTATAGTCATTATGTTGTATTAATAGATTAGATCTCTGGAAGTTATTCATACTGCATAACTGAAACTTTTGCGCCCTTTGACCAACATTTTCCTATTTCCTCCAACTCCTATCCCCTGGAAACCACCATTATACTCTGTTTTTGAGATCAACTTTTTTAGGTTTTACATGTCAGTGAGATCGTACAGTATTTTTCTTTTTGTGTCTGGCTTAGTACACTTAGCATAACGTCCTTCACATGATGGAACAACCTAAGTGTTCATCAATATATGAATAAAAATATTATATGTGTGTGTGTATGATGTAATCTTTTTCAGCCATAAAAGAAGGAAATCTTCCATTTGTGACAACATGATAATATTGATAGATCTTAATAGCAACATCTCTAGTGCATCTTTTAAATCTAGAAAATCTTCATGAAACAATACAGAAGATTTGGATTGAGTATTTTAAGGGCAGATGTTAGCAATTAGCTGGTATTCTGACTCCAATTCTACCAATCATTTAATTGCACATAATCCTCAATTCTAGCTGATAATCAGAAGCATGTTTTTTTTTTTTTTATTTCAGCTCTTCATGGGGGTACAAAAGCTCAGGTTATATTATACTACTGAAAGTGGGTATGAGACTCAGCATTTAAAAAAAAATCTTGCCTGGCCATTCTGATGCAAATAATCTAATGCTGATTTACAGAACAGATTTAGAACCACTCATTACACATTTACCCAACTGAATTGGTCAATGCTCAAGATATATTTACTAAATTTTAAAAAGGGAAAATATGGTGAGGTTAATACTACTCTAAAAGATATTTCATCTTTTATTCATGTGCTAAGATGTTTTTTAAAAAACATTGATTGTTTTTTTCTTGCTGTTTGTTTGAGTTCTTTGTAGATCCTGGATATAGCCCTTTATCAGATGTGTAGATTGTGAATATTTTCTCCCATTCTGTAGGTTGTCTATTTGCTCTGTTGATTATTTCCTTACCTGTGCAGAAGCTTTTTAATTTAATCAAGTCCCATTTATTTATTTTTGTTGCTGTTGCAATTGCCACTGAGGTCTTTTTCATAAATTATCACTACTGGCTATCTACCCAAAGGAAAAGAAGTCTTTTTATCAAAAAGACACCTGCACTCAAATGTTTATTGCTGCACAATTCACAACTGCAAAGATGTGGAATCAACCTAAGTGCCCATCAATTCATGAGTGGATTAACAAAATGTGCTATATGTTTACCACGTAGTAAGGAAAGAAAGAAAGAAAGAAAAACATACACACACACATTGATGCCAGGGTTCCAATAACCAGAAGCCAAACTTAGTTCCCTGACTAACTAGTTGTTTGTTCAAGGGCAAATCACTCAAATATTCTTGGCCCAAGTTTTCTCATTTATAAAATGTTGAGCTTAAAATAAACAATTTATAAGGCCATATAAGCTCTAATACTTCATTATCTCTATTCTATAAGTCTTTGGTTCAGGGCCTTTACCCATAAAATTAGACAATTTTTCACTTTGTAAAGGAGGAGTATCTGAATAAAAGTATATTTATATGTGTATGATGAAATTTAATTTAGTAGACCCATGTCAGACTGAAAAGAGGTTTCTCCTGGCCTGATACCAGTTTATCTTTGACCATATATTCTTGAATATTTTTATCTATAATTTCATTAAATTATGGATATAAGATGTCATGCTCATCAAATTTGTTAAGATACAAAGTTGAATAATACATAAATATTTTATAGTCTTCTGATATATATATTACATATATTGGGAAAATGGGCATAACCATAGACTACTAGAAGATTATCAAATTTTTAGAGCATTTGCAAGTTGCAGAAAAGGCAATACAAAGTAAGAACATGGTTAAGAATCTGGGCTTGGGGAAGTAGACTGCTTGAATTCAAATTCCTCTTCTGCATTCAACACCTGATTGACTGAACAATTTGCTTTTCTGCCTTGTGTTTAAATTCCATTAACTATAAAATTAAGATAATATTAGTGCCTATTTAATACCTATTAAAATTTAATATGCCCAAATTAGCAGGAACAGAGCCTGGTACATTTTAAATTTTGTATTAGTGTTAACTACAAATAGCATCAAGAAGGCTCTGCCTTTCACACGGGAACCTCATGAGCTTGCATGGTCTAGAAGGACTGTGCAGCTGCTTATATCCTCGGCTAAACAGTGACCTCTCTCCCCAGTAATCTGGGAATATCCTCTGGAACCAAGTATATACTCTCAACCTTTGAGAATTGCTGGGCTTCAGTGCCTTCCATATGAAATGGGCTGCATCAATCCTCATTGTTAATTAGGTAATAGATGGCACAGCCAGAACACCTCACATTCATATCGTAGGAACCTATTTTATCACCCTGCTGGTGCGGTGAAAGTTTAGACAAATGCCCTCAGGTTCCCTTGGAACTCATTGACAAAATGCCAGGACTGTGAGATAAAACTCACATTCATAAATTAGCTTTTTAAATAGAATGGTATGCTTTATGGACTCCATGTGGCTTCTGAGAGAACACTGACTTCTATCATAACTTTGATTTTCATCTCAAACGAAAAGCAGTAGGATATGCAATTTTAAAATGTGTGATGTCAAGTTGATTTACAAAGTTTTTTAGTACATTAAGATTCTGTTATACAATTACACTTAGCTTCTTTGAATTAAAGGTAAAATTATGGTTTCATCATTAATTTTGTATACTCATTTGATAAATAAATCAATATCTAGTCTAGGAAAGTTTCATATAATGTATTTTAGTCTTTTAATTGCTTCTTTCTTATTTTGTAGAACTCCACAAGAGCAACTTCTTAACATGTTACCGGATACATTTACACATCCATGTAAAACCACTAGTGAGGCACAGTGTTCTCAAAATGAAAATGATGAAGATAGTGATGGTTAGTTCAGACTTGATTAGATATTTTTAAAATTTATTTTTTCAAATTATATACACCAAGCATTAAGGAGCATCTGCTTTTCTTTTCTTTAATATGTCATTCTCATTCGCACTATGTAATTCTTTATCTCCAGATCAAAAATCATGCACACTCACTTCTTCCCATTCTCTAGATTTACTCTGCCTTAATTTAAATATTAATAGTGTCATTTAAAAATTGAATGCTAAGAAAATGTGTATTCCTACGTCATTTGACCTAGGAAAATTGACAGTATTTACCTTTGTGTAGATGCACAGAACACCATCCTTTTATTGTTGGTTATATTATTTAAAGAAAGGAAATTGTCAAGTAGAAATATTCTTTGATGATAATATTTTTAAATCTTATTTCCTAGTTGGAGAGATCAAAGTACAACATCCAGATCCTTTCTTGCCAGTTGAAGAATTAAACATAGAGAGACCTGAACCATCTCTAAAGATTGTCGAACTGGATGATGTGAGTGCATATTGACCATTCATATACCTTAACAAACAGGAAATCCATAACAGTTACATCTACATATTATTTTCTACAGGATTTCTTTCATAGCTGAATATAGTTTAGTAGGAAATTTACCAGTGAATTTAAATATGCTGATAAGAGTAAAAAATAGTATTATTTTTTTATAGAGAGTAAGTTTGTGAGCTGAACTGGTATTGTCATTTTTTCTTTTTTTTTTAAGCATGAAGTATGGGAGATGAGAAGGCATCTCACTACTTTAACTTATGGCAATGTAATTTGGTGTTTTGTTAGTTTAGTTCTTTATGTTATCAGGTTTTTAGCAATATCAGTCCCTTTGATTACATAATGTCTATTTGATAAAACTTAAGTGAAAACTTAGTTTCTTTTCTTTCTTTCTTTCTTTTTTTTTTTTTTGAGACAGAGTCTCACTCTGTTGCCCAGGGCTAGAGTGCCATGGAGTCAGCCTAGCTCACAGCAACATCAAACTTTTGGGCTCAAGCAATCCTATTGCCTCAGCCTCCCGAGTAGCTGGGACTACAGGCATGTGCCACCATGCCCGGCTAATTTTTTCTATATATTTTTAGTTGTCCAGTTAATTTCTGTCTATTTTTTAGTAGAGACAGGGTCTCGCTCTTGCTCAGGCTGGTCTCAAACTCCTGACCTCTAGCGATCCTCCCGCCTCAGCCTCCCAGAGTGCTAGGATTACAGGCGGGAGCCACCATGCCCAGCCACAACTTAGTTTCTTGAATGTCATTTAATATTACTTTCTGTTTAAAGGAAGAAATAGTATTTAATATTTAAGAGGTTTAGTATAATGATAACTTGAACACAAACCTCTAGAAGACACCAAATGCAATCAGCTAGGGCCAGAGCCAGTCAGAGCTGAAGCTCCAGCCTGAAGGTTTAGAGAATGACAGACTCAGTGCACTTCTGACTTCTTAGCCATCTCATAGCTGAATGCACTATTTGTCCTAGGTATACCTCTTACTGTGGCTGTCACAGAAAAAAAATTGAATAGACAAAGTATCTCTATAAATACTTCTTTCTTCTTTAGATTGATAGGTTGATAGCTTCTGCTTTTTTTTCTTTTGCCTAGCAACACTTTTATTTCCCTTCTGGATAAATTTGAGATATTGCACAAATACACACACCCACACGTGTGTGTGTGTGTGTGTGTGTGTGTGTGTGTGTGCTATTTGTTAAATTGTTGATACACAGAGGAGTAAGCTTATGATGTGCCACTCAGAGAACTAAAAACTCCTTAGTCACCAATCTACTTGGCAGTTAGTACTTACCTTGTTAAATACAAGTTACTATTGTTGGTTCCAGATGTGATAATAGTGATAAAGTGACTGACACATCAAATACCTTCAGCAAATATCAGCTGATTTTGTTTAGTTTTCCCGGAACTCACATGTTGTAAAATATAATAGAGCTCTCATGACATCATTTGTAGGAAGAAAGTACTCTATCACCCATAAATTACTTGGTTAATGTATAATACATTTATAGAATATACTAATATTATACAATTTATGTAACATTTATATATATATAACATTTATATATATACATAACATTTATATAAATATTAAATTTATATAACATACATTTAATAAGACATATGAAGAGGAATTTGAAGAACTGGGAAACACTGTGCCTTACAAAGTTGAATTAGCTGATGAAGACACTCAACAAAGGTAAGATCTTTTACTTTGTATGATTACTAAAAAAAATATTAAAAAAATCAACTCTTTTTAAATGAGAAACTCATTGTGTCAAAAACATGTGACTTTAATGTTAAGAGTATATTTTACTTAAGCCATATTTAAATTTGAGTGCAATGTTGCTAATATTTAATATTTAACAATTAGAAAATTATCTATCTGATATGTTTGTACTCTTACCTAATATTTGGATTATTTAATAGACTGTACTGAATTTAGGAATTGTTATTATTTAAAATGTTTGACCAAGTCTGATATGTTTCATATAAGCTTTCTGCTTTTCTCCAAAGATACTCTGGATTCTTTTTACTTTAGTTTTCTATGAACCCTAAATAACAAGTTTTATAAATAATTGGATTGAGAAACTAAAAGAGCTCTTGTACTACAGACTGTTTCCTAGGTAGATTTTTTAATGTGCGATTAAAAAAAAATAAATGAAGTATAATGGTTCACTTTGTAATTATTTTGTAGAATTTTGTCATTTCCAAGTGAAAAATAACATCTAACTGTATCTGTTAGTAATGTTAAAAATTACTCAAGTCCTTTTTGCTGTTAAAACGTTAGGATTTCAGGTGCCTGACTACAAAGTATTAACTTGAGTAAACAGTGGAATGAAGTTCCTATTAAGTGTCCCCTACACCAATTCTTTGTTCAGATCAACTTAGGCTCCTATCAGCATTTTGCAACAGCTATGGGCCTAAGTGATGCCCTTGGGCTGAAAAAGCCCCATGTTTAGATACAAAAAAAACAGATATCTAGCAGCAAATGTGCTTTTGGAAGCAGGGTTTTTGCAGGAGACAACTTTTTGTTCAGCAGATAAGACGTTTATATTCACTTCTGTATCTCCAAGGAAATGAATGACATTTCTGTTCTCTAATTTGATTCTTTTATGTATCTTATCACATGTCTTTGCTTTGACCCCTATGTACGGTGTTAGAGAAGGTAGAGGAAGTTACTGATCATGGTTTGGCAGTAGTTTTACAGTGTTGTTTGGAGATGCCCATAGTTTACTACATTAACTTTATCTCTCTCCTGGGGAGGAGGAGTGACACAAGAGCACCTTTTTGATTAAATATAATCCATGATATTTATGGTGGTCTTTTGTAGCACTTACATAAATATCAAGTATTATTAAATATATTATTCAATTCATAATGCTACTTAATTGTAACTATGCTTATAGATAGTAATCATTATTAAAAATTGAAACCTAAATACCACATGCTGCTTTTTAAGTCATTGAGCAAATACATTTATATAGTAGTAAAACCTTGATTTCATAAGATTTTAATGAGTTTGAAAGATAACACTCCATTTTTAGAAGAAAGTAAGAAATCAAACTTATTTCAGGATGTTTTAAAAAAGAAACTTTCAATTGAAATTTTGCAGTTAAAATGAATTTGGTTTGGTTGCCTATTCCTTTTATATTCATTATACTATTTAGTTGCTTATAGTTTAGAATATGTTCACAGTAAGGTTAAAATAAATATTAAATTAATGTAAACTACCCTATTCCATTAAAGTTTTACTATTTTTTGTTTTAATAAACTGAGACTTCTTTATTTTCTTCTTTTTGTATCATTTCTTTCAACTTTATTCTTTTGCTTGTCCGTATACATGGAAGTTATGCATTTCATGATTATCAGAAGAATAATTTTCCATATGAAAATGACATCTATCGTCATCATATTTTCAACAAGGGGAAAATAGACCTCTCACATCTTTGTCTGAGAAACAGCCCTACATATTGCAAAGATAATTCAAAAGGTAGCTTTTTTTAATTACTTAATAGTGTTTACAGTTCATGTTGGTAATTTAATGAAACCAATAGGTATGGTAGTCTATAAAAGCTTTGTCATTATGTTGTTCATTTTAAAACCAGAAAATTTAGTGCTCAGAAGAAAATTGGTTGAAAATATATAATTTTTGAGCAGATACTGTTTTTAGTCAATGGACAACACTGGGTGTATTCATGAGAAAAATCAGCCAATATAGGGCTCTCTAAAAGTGATTATGGACGGAAATAGTCTTAAAAGATAACATGGTAGACCTTTTAATGAAAAAAGTCTGATTGGCACCCTATTGCCTTCACTTGCATTAAATATCTTCTAAAAATATTCAAATTTGATATAAAGTCTCATGTGAGACAAACCTAAACCGAACAAATCATCTTGTTTGTATTTCTATGTTATTATTACTAGTAATTTCCTTGGGATCTATTAATATAAATTAGAATGCTGTGTGCATATCAATTTCCATATTGTGAGATCATCATTTAAAGAGATCCTGACCTGGGAGTCATATTTTGTTTCCATTCCTACCTTTAAATCTCTATGTGACCTTGAACATGTCACTTACTTTCTTAGACCTCATTTTTCTAAACAAAAATATAGGAACTAGATAAATGTCAGATTTCCTTTTATGTATTATATTTGGTTTATGTAGGAATTTAAGAAAAATCAATAAATATATCTTATGTGAAGAATGTGAGAGATACCAGAGGGCATATTTACATCGAATAGTTGTAAAATTGATGATTACTTTCTGATTGGGAAGCAGAAGATGGAAAACAGTAAATTTGTGGTAATCCTGCTGGTCATGACATTTTCATCTACTAAGCCACTAAATCTTCATGGACAAGTATGAACTGTACAAACTATATACGCACATGGGAATTTAGGCCTGTGCAATGCTCCAGGTCTGGTCCAGAAGATGAGAGTTGTTTGCCCAAGCAGAGCATGGAGTTCCTGTTGCCTTACGGAAAATGGTGAACATAAATGGCCATATAAGTGTTGCTTAAAGACACAGTTTTAAAATATGTATTTTTTAGAGCAGTTTTAGGTTCACAACAAAACTGAGCATGGCATGGTTTTCCAGCTGTTTACATCCTCTGCTATTTCCTTCCTCAGTGTTTCATGGTTCTCCCTGTAGAGGTCTTTCACCTCTTTAGTTAAATATATTCCAACAAAAGTCAAACTGAGAACCAAATCAAAGTCTCAATATCCTTCACAATAGCAACAAAGAAAACAAAATACCTAGGAATATATTTAACGAAGGGTGTACAGTGATATTTCATTTTTGTTTTTTTCTTGAAGACATACGATGTTGAGTATCTTTTAATATGCTTATTTGCTATGTGTTTATTTTCTTTGTTGAGTTATACATTCAGGCTTTTTGCCTATTTTTTGATTGGGTTGTTGGTTTTGTTATTGTTGAGTTTTAAGAGTTATTTGTATATCTTGGATAATACTATTTTATCAGATATGTGTTTCCAAATATTATTTTTCAGCCTGTGGATTATCTTCTCATTATCTCAAAAGTGTTTTTCACAGAGCATAAGTTTTATTGAAGTTCAGTTTGTCAATTTTTTTCTTTGATGTATCTAAAAAGTCATTGTCATACCCAAGGTTTTCTAGGTTTTATCCTATGTTATCTTTTGGGAGCTTTATGGTTTTGAATTTAACATTTAGGTCTATAATCCATTGTGAGTTAATTTTTTTTTAGACAAGGTCTCATTTTGTCTCCCAGGCTGGAGTGCAGTGGTGCAACCATAGCTCATTGCAACCTCCAACTCCTGGGCTCAAGCCATGCTCTTGCTTCAGCTTCCAGAGGAGCTAGAACTACAGGCATGTGCTGCCACACCCAGCTAATTTTTAAAAACAAATTTGGTAGACATGGTCTCTCTATGTTGCACAGCCTGGCCTCAAATTCCTGGCCTACAGCTATCCTCCTGCCCCAGCCTCCAAAAGAGCTTGGACTACAGTTGTGAGCCACTGATCTCAGCTAATTTTGAGTTAATTTTTGTGAAGACTATAAGGTCTGTAATTAGATTCATTTTTTTGCATGTGGATATCTAATTGTTTCATTTATTAAAAAGACTATCTTTTCTTCACTGTATTGCCTTTGGTCTTTTATCAAAGATCACTGACTATGTTTATATGGTTCTACTCTGGGCTGTCTAGTCTGTTCCATTGATCTATTTGTCTATATTTATGCCAATACCACACACTGTCTTAATTATTGTAGATTTATAGGAATTATTGAAATAGAGTGGTGTCAATCTTTTGACTTTGTCCTTCTTCAATATTGTATTGGCTATTCTGGGTCATTGGTTTTTCTATATAAACTTTAGAACAAATTTTACAGTATCCATAAAGTAAGTTGGAATTTTGATTGGGATTGAAGTAAATCTATAGATCAATTTAGAAAAAACTGACATCCTGACAATATTAAGTCTTCCTATGTATGAACATGGAGTATTTTTCCATTTATTTAGTTCTTTAATTTCTTTCATTAGAACTTCATGGTTTTCTTCACGTAGATCCTGTACATAGTTTGTTAGATTTGTACCTAAATATTTCATTTTGGGGGTGCTAATATAAATGGACTTATGTGTTAAGTTTCAAATTCATTTATTCATTACCAGTATAGGGAAACA
This sequence comes from Lemur catta, assembly GCF_020740605.2. NCBI lineage: Eukaryota > Metazoa > Chordata > Mammalia > Primates > Lemuridae > Lemur > Lemur catta. Next base: position 194,770,843 of record NC_059128.1, on the reverse strand, counting down.
TGATTGACTTTTATATGTTAACCTTTTATCTTTAAACCTTGCTATAATTTTTTATTAGTTCTAGGTATTTTTTTTTTGTTTTGGTGATTCTCTTAGATTTTCCATATAGACAATCATGCCATGTGTGAACAAAGACAGATTTGTTTCTTACTTGTCATTTTGTATATATTTTATTTCCTTTTCTTGTCTTACTGTATTAGCTAGAACTTCTAGTGTGATGTTGAAAAGTATTAGTGAGAGGGGGACATCCTTGCCTTTTTCCTGATTTTAGCACAAAAGTTTCTAGTTTCTCACCATTGAATATGTTAAAGCTATAGGGTTTTTTGTAGATGTTCTTTATCAAATAAAGAAGTTCCTTAGTTAAATATATACCTAGGTATTTTATTTTCTTTGTTGCTGTTGTGAAGGGTATTGAGTCTTTGATTTGCTTCTCAGGTTGACAATTGTTGGCATATAGGAATTCTACTGATTTCTGTACATTGATTTTGTAAGCTAAGACTTTGCTGAAACCTTAAGCAAAAAGAAGAAATTTGGAGACATCCATTTACCAGACTTCAAGCTATACTACAAGGCTATAGCTTGGTATAAAACAGCATGGTACTGGCACAAGAACAGAGACATAGACCAATGGAACAGAACTCAGAATCTAGGTATAAAACCATCCTCCTATAGCCATCTAATCTTTGACAAAGCAGACAAAAACATACATCGGGGAAAAGAATCCTTATTCAATAAATGGTGCTGGGAAAATTGGATAGCCACATGTAGGAGACTGAAACAGGATCCACACCCTTCACCTCTCACAAAAATCAACTCACGGTGTAAAACACACTTAAACCTAAGGTGTGAAACTCCAAGAATTCTAGAAGAAAATATTGGAAAAACTCTTATAGACATTGGCCTAGGCAAAGAATTTATGAACAAGATCCCAAAGGTAATCACAGCAACAACAAAAATAAATAAATGGGACCTGATCAAATGAAAAAGCTTCTGCACAGCTGAGGAAACTATCATGACAGAAAACAGACAGCCTATTGAATGGGAGAAAACATTCGCATGCTACACATCTGATAAAGGGCTGATAACTAGAATCTATATAGAACTCAGGAAAATCAGCAAGAAAAAAATCAAACAACCCTATCAAAAAGGGGGCAAAGGACAGGAACAGAAACTTTTCTAACGAAGATAGACTAATGGCCAAGAAATATATGAAAAAATGCTCAACCTCTCTAATCATCAGTGAAATGCAAATGAAAACCACAATGAGATATCACTTAATGACAGTGAGAATGGTCTTTATAAAAAATTCCCAATATAATAAATGTTGGCGTGGATGCGGAGAGATAGGAACACTCATACCCTGCTGGTGGGACTGTAAACTAGTATGACCCCTGTGGAAAGTAACATGGAGATACCTCAAAGAGCTGTAAGTAGAACTACCATTTGATCCAGTAATTCCATTACTGGCATCTATCCAAAGGAAAAAAAGACATTCTATAAAAAAGACATCTGCACTCAAATGTTTATAGCAGCACAATTCACAATTGCAAAGATGTGGAATCAACCCAGTGTCCATCAATACATGAGTGGAATATTAAAATGTGTATTATATGTATACCATGGAGTTCTACTCAGCCACAAAAAACAGTGGTGATCTAGCACCTCTTGTATTATCCTGGGTAGAGCTGGAGCCCATTCTACTAAGTGAAGTATCGCACGAATGGAAAAACAAGCACCACATGTATTCACCACCAAATTGTATTAACTGCTCAACCCTTAAGTGCACATATAGTAATAACATTCATTGGGTGTCAGGCAGAATGGGAGTGGGGAGGAGAGCATGTATATACACACCCAATGGGTGTGCATCATCTAGGGGATGCACATGCTTGAAGCTCTGACTCAGGTGGGGCAAAGGCAATATATGTAACCTAAACATTTGTACTCCTGTAATATGCTGAAGTAAAAAAAAGTAAAAAAACAAAAACAAAAAAAAAACCAAAAACAAATTAAGGATACACCCTTCTCTTTTTAGTTTGTTGAGAGTTTTTTTTTTTTTTTATGGATTGGTGATGGATTCTGTCAAATACTTTTTCTGCATCTCTTGATTTGATCCTGTGATTTTTCTTCTTTAGTCTGTCTATTTGATGCGTCAGATAGATTTTTGAATCTTAAGCCATTATTTCTATGCCTTAGATTTTCAATGAATAGACTAAATTAAATTATACTTGCACTTTCTGCATTGCACTTTTAACATTACTAAAAGGCTGTTTTGTTACTTTTCAGCAGCAATGGATACAAACAGTGGAATTTGCAATCCTACAGAAATATTATGGGGGGCAGTTGTAGACATTTTTATATAGGCAATGGCATCTTTTTCTTCCAAAAAATCAGATACTTTATATTCACATTTAAGAGGGAAATGTAGCATTACTGTGGAAATTTCATTCATATTGAATAGCCTTTATGACATCTTTTTATAAAAGTATTTCTCTGGCATACATGTTATTTTATTTCTCACAACATTTGTGCTATTTAATATGTGATGGTAGTTGGATGTGAAAGTTGTAAATACTATGCATAATTGTCAGGTTATATAAACATTTGAATGTAACAGGTAAGTCATTTGGGCTTTAAAGAAGCATGTACATCACTGGAGACCATTTTAGTAAAAGCTTCTACTATTTTATAGCCTACCTATATTTGTTCTGGAAAAAGAATAAGGGATAACCAGATGAAGCTGTATTCAATCTGGGTAATGATATACATACTTTTATTTAAATTGAAAGCAATGTTGTGTAAACATTTTTAAAGAATTTTTGTTCTTCAGAAAATGTAGACTAGGGTTTCAGCACCCTGCCTGCACATGATAATCACCTGGAAAACTTAATGGGGGAAAATATAAAGACCAGCACTTGAGCCCCACTCCCACTATCTGATTTAATTGGTTTAGGGTCAGGCCCATACACTGACAATTTTAAAGTGTACCTGTAAATGATTTCATAGTGCAGCCTGGTTGAAAACCAATGATTTATTTAAAGCAGACATAATGAGGTGGGTTGCTGATATAATCTTGCTCATTTTATAGCTTTCTAGAGGCAGGTATCCCTGCCATACTTTGTCTGTGTCCCCAACTGCTGCTACTCTTTCATCTGGAAGATTTCCCCGTGCCCTCTCCTTATCATTAGGCATGCAGGGAAAGGAGGCAGAACGTGGAAGAAGTGTTCCCTCTGCATTACTTTTCAGGAATTGTGGTTGTAAAATTTGAGTGGGAGTTGGGGTGGAGAAGTTGGAACTGACCCACAAGCTGAAATAAAAATTTGCATCAATTTTAAGATTCATTGCAAAATATAATCTTGCCTCCTTCCACTAGTCTATCTCATTAGTGTTTGGCTGTATAAATAAATTATGATTACCATGTATGAATGTAAGCATAGTAAATGTAAAATTCAGTGAAGGAATTTGGATAAAATAGTGTTCATTGATAAACGTTTTTTTACCACAGAACTTTTGGTTTATGAGCAGGTTAATTAATTTGTTTAAATTTATTTATGTACCTTTTGTAAATCTGTGTTTTCAACAGCAGGAACTTCAAATACAGATTTTAACAACACTGTGGATTCTGATGTTTATTCTTCTGACATTGAAAAAATGGAGGAAAGCAGCATCTTTGAAAGAAATTTAAAAGAAAAAAGTATAGATATAAAAAGTAATCAAAAGTCTGATGATTCCTATATATCACCTGGGAGCAAAGATTCTTTGCCAAGTGTAGATTTAGAAAAACCTTCCATCGAAGAGAAATTATCTCAAAACATCAAAGAATCCTTGGTATTTAGCAATCTTCATGGGAGGCCAAATGTTGAAGATTCTACCACTAGAAAGTCATCACTGGTAAATCTCTATTATGTTTATTATATTAAAGTCTAATAAGACATTTCATAAGAAAATGTCATAGTGATACAATGCATTCTTAACTTACTTTTCATTGGCCTTAAAATATGTTACCTTATATTATTATGAAGTAGGTGGAGGCTGACTCATATGGGAAAAAACATTAATGACTTCCAGGACAAATTTTAATATGGTGAATGCCATTTTAACAAATGGCCTTCTGCAACAAATAATACTTTAAGGCTCATCTTATACACTATAGTAAGAGTGCTGTTACTTTTCCAAATGAAATTCAGTATTATGAATAATACAGTATAATAAATCCTTTTTAGCTTTTTACTATAGTATAGTCACCGGTTAAAATGAAATAAATGCAGATATGTAGATAGAACTAGTTTCTGTGGCTTAATGTAAGTATAAGGTGAAGAAGATAATTCTTTCAGGAATATGGCTAACAAAGAAATAGAGGTATAGGTTTTGTTTCCTGTCAGAGAACAAAAAGGTAAAATAGATCATTATTGCATTCTTGCCAAATTTTAAGACTATATTTGAACCTCCATTCTATGTAATAGAAACCTTCAGTAATTGTGATTATTACTAATAAATTCTTTGGAAATTAGATAAGTCAAACATTTTAACAAACCTTAAAATTGCTTATAATAAATCTCTATGGTGCCCACACTGAAGAGAGAACCAAAAAAGCAGAAGAGTGAATCCTTGACAGCTGCTACTTCTGCTTAGAGGACTGGCTTCCCGGGCCCACTTTGTGAAGGGGTGTGCCTTTGTGAGATGAGAAATTGGCACTGAGACCACTGCAAAAACTTAGATCCCTAACATTCTGCTCAATCACTGAAATAATACACTAGGAGAAATGAGAAATACCCAAAGGTGCAACAAGATTAGGGGAAACTGATTTCCGTAGGGAATTTGGGTCAGGTCAATAAAACATCTGACTTCAAATGCGGAAATCTTAGGCCTTCATTTAGCGCAAGTTCAGATATACCTATCCAAATACACATTTGATACACATTTCTTGTTTGGAATTTTCAAGCCAAGAAATTAACATTACTGGTAATGCATGCCTTTAATACCTTAATGTATCTGGCAGAGGTAAATCCTAATACTTTCTAGAAAGACATCCCTACAAGCTAACCCACAATAAATTCTCCAAAATAAAGCCTTACTACAGATGGGCTTATCGTCCCCATCCCCGAATGGAGAAAAAAATTGATCCTAGCGTGAATTTCAACAAATAGAACAAATAAGAACTCCAATTTCCCAGTTTCCACAGGGTATCATGAATAGAGTTAGGTGCCACCTGCACGTACAGTGGGTTGTGTTATAGGACGGGAATTCTGACTTTAGGGAGTCCAATATTTTTATACTGGGCAGTAAGTCTGCCTGACCTTTGCCCTAGAAGAAGATACTATCTTTATTACACTGGACAGTAAACAAATCTGCTCTTTGCTCTAGAAAGAGACACAATCTATCCTGTGAGATTATATTTAAAATACTTGAAGGTAGAAAGAAAGAAATCCAAACATTTAATAATAAGATACTATGAACTATGAAGATACTATTTATGAAGGCCAATCAAAAGGTTCTACGATTCAAATTATATTCATTGAAATTGTAAGTATTGGCCAGAATAAACAGCATATTAATTATGAATAAATAGATAATTAGTAACCTGGAAGATAAATTTTTAAAAATTGCTTGTATTGCAGCAGAGATACATAAAAAATTAGTACATTTGAAAGAGAGATTATAAAATTATTAGCAAAGTATAATTCGAGAGCAGTATAAATAAAAATAAATCCACACTGTGACATATATTTTTGAAACATGTCATAACATGATAAACAATCTTAAAAGCAACCAGAGATAATGGAAGATTATCTCCAAAAAACGATTACTATATTGACAGTAAAATACTCATACACAGCAACTTGTAGCCTTAACACATAACATAATGGAACATCATCTTTAATGTTCTAAGAGAATTGACTAACAATCTAGAATTTTAAGGCTTGAAAAATTATCATTCAAGATAGAGTAAAATCATGGTATATTTAGACAAGGGCTCAGGTAATTTACTTCATACTATCCTCCTTGAAAGAACAACTGAGGGATATACTTCAGGAAGAAAGAAATTGAACCTAGAAGGAAGAAATAGGATGGAAGAAATTGGTGTGAGGGAAAATGGCAAATATATTAGATGCATTATAAAATAATTATTACTATGCCCAAGTTGAGAACTATTAGAAAATAAATTTGAATGAATATAATATACAACCATAAGTTACAATATTGTTGAATATGATTAGTGTTGAATATGATTAGTGTTGAAACTTCGTATACTGTAGACTGGAGATCATTACCTAACAACAGTATTTTAGAAAATTAGACATGTTAAATACTTTGAGTTACAGTTAAAATATTAAAGATATTACAGATACAATGTATTCTCCAAAACAGTAAAGGAAAAAGGGAATATAGAAAACTTAATTAATTGAAATAGGAAAGAAATGCATCAAAGCAAAAATAGTATGGTAAGTGTTAGGAGTACAGTTCTGTGTCTCTTGTGTTTTTGCACATTTTTTGAGCAAAAGCACTGGTTCCCTTTGTTCCAAAGTATCTTTTCAAGGGTGTTTATATAACAAACATCCTTGGAAGGTAGAGATTGTGTCTCTCTCCAGAGCAAAGAGCAGGTATGTTTATTGTCCAGTGTCATAAAGATAATATCTTCCTCTAGGAAGGTCAGGCAGGCTTACTGCTCAGTATGAGATAATTGGGTTCCCTAATTACTGATATAAATTGTGTGAACAAGTTGTGTGTTGTACATATCTACATCTTTAAAGTATTTCATAATTAAAAATGGAATGTTTAAAAAGTTACTAATTGCGTTTTTACCGCTTATATTGCTATTGTAAAAAACATGTTCCTTTGTTAAAAGTGGTAAACAATGAGATTATTGAGCATAGTGCTTTATGTACCATAAATTATTGAGGAAGTAATTAGTCAAATTTACTGAAATATTTTCACCATGTTTATTGCGGGTTTATGAGAATTGTTTAGTATTTTCCACTTGGATGTTGAAAAGAATCTGCATATAGTGCAACTATTTTGATTTTGGTGTTGTATAATAGAATTGTTGCTTAGCTATTTTTGAAGAAGGCAGTAATTACCTGCAATTTTAGGCGAGGACGCTCCTTAGTCTGTGTCACAGATAGTTAAATGCTTTTCTGGAGAGGACTACCTATTCCCTTGCTCCTCATATTCCCCTAAAGGGAAGGAGACTAAACTTCATCCCAAGAAGGGTGCAGATTTGTAGTGAACCCAGCCAGCCCAACCCATTACTCACTTCTCTGTATGGAAAGAGGAGTAACAACTGGTTAAAGACTATCAGAATTTGATATCCATCAGACTTTATTTACCAAGGCATGGAAATCACCTTGAGATAAATTTGGCTCATTATCTTGCTAAGGTGTCTCTTTCTCTCTTTCTCTCTCTCTCCCTCTCCCTGCACTGCCACCCCACCTGCCCCATTTTTATGTGTGTCTGCTATTCTCCTCTTGTGTATGTGTGTCTGTTTGGATCTATTTCTGATCTCTTTTCTTTCTTTTGACCTCTTCTTTACCAGTAAGCTCTCAATGGAGTGTTGTCCTTTTCTACTTCTCTTCTACAAGTCTTCATGGAATAAACTCACTGGGAAAAGCTTCCCTGTCATTCTCCTCAGTTCAGTAAGACAGGAGTAGGGGATCATGTGTTGCCCTCAGGCCCTGCCCATTTTCCAATCCAGTTTTCCAGGGAACCTTCAATTTAGATAATTAATACGGTGACTTTCATCCCATCTGACTTCCTGGTCTACTCTCAACTGACCAGAATCTGTCAGGGCAGGCACCCCCCCTCCCCAAATTCCAGCAGTGTTCTTTTACTTCTTTTGTGTGGTGATATATTAAATATACCACCCTATCAGATTAATGTAAAAGGTATAGCAGTAAGTTTAGATGTTTATTCAAAGAAGGGTATGTGTGGTTAGGAAATATTCTTGTTTTATTTCATTTAACACTATAAATTGCTCAGTATAAAATATATTCTAACAGAGTTAGTTCAGGAAACCATTTTAATGAACATTTAAATTCCTGGGATCCATAACATCCTCACTGACTTAAACCTGTTGAAATAATCAAAAGCCAGTGAAATAATCAAAAAGGCTTACATGATTATTGCTTTTTTCCATTAGATGAGACTAAATGTAGTTTTGGACGGTAGCAAAGTAGTTGTATGTACACTTGCCTTTTCCTCATACGGAATGTTCGACTGAGAGACCTGCAGTTTGTTCAGGAAGAATCTGTCCTAGGATTTTAAAGGAATCTTCAACAAACTAATGGATCTCTAACTTGAGAATTGCCGTTTTTATAAATAAAATAAACTATATTTTAATCCATTCCTAGGTAATTATCTCTGAGGGATAAAAAAGTGTAAACAGGTTCACAGAAATTGTCCACCACTTTCCAATTCTAATAGGATTTAAATTGAGTGGTGAAGATTCTGAAGATCCTCCCTGTAATGACTGAAGTTGTTGGTCACAGCTAGAGAGAATTTGAGGAGGTGCAAAACAAAAGGTGACCCATGGGGGGGCTGTAAAATAAAGAGAGCTTTCTAAAGAGGCCATCAGAAGAATTGGCTCTTCACAGTTTGACTAACTTCTTGCTTCTGAATAGTTAAGTGGTTGAATCTACTTTCTTTTCATTCTTAATGACTAAACCTGAACTGTTTTTATTCTCCTCCTGCTCTAGTAGAAGCCATTCACCCGAGCAGAAACTACTTAGAAATCTATTGTGCTCTATCCAAATTGAGTGTAAGATTGTTCACTTTGCACTTCAGTTTCAACGAATTGATTTCTTCATAAAGTGGAACTTCCTATGGAATTAAGTCCTAAGTTGTAGGGCAGCAGTTGGGAAGAACATGGACTAGTCAGAGGTCCTTTGTTCTGGTTCTGAAACTTTCGATAGTTAACTTTGTGAGTTTGGACAAAAACAAAATAAAACAAAATATCACTTTAAGTTTTCTTATCTGTAAACCAAGACTTTTAAAACCCTTCCAGATTTGCAACTGTGTAATTCAAACATGCAATTCCCTCACTAGAGTTGAGGGAATTCTGTAATTGTTAATAAATGTCTGGGAAAGCCAGGGAAGGTGTCATGAGAGTGTGGACTTTGATTTATCTTAGTTGGTCATTAACTTTGTTTTCCAATATGTTCTCATTTATATAATTTATAAATTTGCATAGAGTTATAGCAATTTGTTTTATATAGTTTAATTCCTTGAAACAGACTGTACTGTAGATTCATTAAGGATTTGTTAAATACTGATAGCTGCTTTGATTATATTTTAAGCTCATCTAGAGCTCCTACTTCTGAATTACTAATCTGTTTCTTAGCTAGATTCATGTGGTTTTTTTATCCCTGTTATATTCTATCCCAGAATAAGAGCATATAAAATATGAATTAATAGGGTCGTAGAATAAGCCTAGACTTCAAATCAGCCAGATCTGTATTCAAGGCCTATGTCTGTTAGTTTCTAACTATATAAAGCTATACAAACTTCAGAAATTGGTTATCTTCCTCTTGCCTCAGTTTCCTACTTAAATATTTGTTTCATGATGATTATTTTGTTAACTTGCATTTTGTCTACAACCATTGTCAGACATATATTCCCATTGGTATTTTACTTTCACCTTTGAAATTATTTTACGTTTAGGCAAAGACACTAGTTCAAAGCCAGTGCATTGAAAGACACTATGTATTCCAGAATAATTTATGTGTAAAGACATCGAGGGAAGAAAATAAAGAAGAGAGAAATGACAATTTCCTTTTATTTTATTAACTTCTGTTCTTGCATTGATGGCAAATTTCAGATAATTATTCCAATTGTGGTTTATACATTTTTTAGAACTTACTATACATAGTGTTATCATTTGTCTCCACTCTTAGAACCTAGACTTTATAAGGGCAGAATTCATGCCAAGTATACAGCTGGTATTTGATGAATGAATGTGCTTCTTTTTAATGAGGTAGAAAACGAATTTAATTTTGTCGAATATTTTGTTTCCTAGTTGTTACAAGAAATAGCCGTCAAAAGTAAGCCTATAACTGAACAATATCAAGGACTTGAGAGGTTCTTTATTTTTGATGAAAATGAAAGAGCCAACTTACTTCCTTCTCATGCATTAGAATGCAGCTATTCCAGTACTGGGATTACATTTGCAGGTAAATTCATACATGAAATCAGATGACCTATGTACCAGCCCAACCAAAATTTCTCACTTTTTTTTTTTAAACACTCTGTCTTCATCTTAGGAAACCAGGCTATTCTGTTCAATGAATAAAATCATTTTCTTCTTGCATAGCTAAAATTGTTAACCTTGTGTGAGTTGCCATATATTTATATTTAAGGCTACTATCATAATGTGAGAAAACATGACTATACTAAAACTGGGGAAAGATTATTTTTAGAATTTGGAAGTGTAGTCCTTACTAAATTGTAAAATAGAAACTTTTTGAATCATTTTAACAACTGTTAAATATTATATAGTGATTCTTCAATACTATCATAAGAACATACCTCAAAATCTCAAGATCTGTGAAATTTCTGAGACGTCTGTAATTTCCTTTTCTTTTCCAATTTTGTTGTTGTAAAATACACATAACCTAAAATTTAGCATCTTAACCATTTTTAAGTGTATAGTTCAGGGGAATTAAATACATGTATAATGTTGTGCAACCATAACCACCATTCATCTCCAGAACTATTTTTATCTTGCAAAACTGAAACTCTACACCCATTAAACCTTAAGTCATCATTCCTCCCTGCCCCCAGTTCCTAGCAAACACCATTCTACTCTCTTTTTCTATTATTTTGAATACTCTAAGGACCTTATATAAGTGGAATCATATTCTATTTTGGCTTTTTTGTGACTAGTTTCTTTCACTTAGCATAGCGTCCTCAAGTTTCAACCACATTGCAGCATGGGTCATAATTTCCTTTTATTTTCATAAAAGAAATAGGAAATGCAGAAAAGTGAGGTTAGAAGGTCTGAAGCTCTGTCTGCTCAGCTTCTCCTTTACGCACCTCTCCAAAGTCCAAGAGTCTATGGGACATAGCTTGCATATCACTGTTAAAGTTGAAAGGGTTTTTTAAAAGAAGAATTTTTCTTCCTTTTCAAAGTTGAATAATATTCCGTTGTATGGATATAATACATTTTGCTTATCTATTCTTCCATCAGTAGACACTTGGGGTTGCTTCTACCTTTTAGCTATTGTGAATAATGCTGCCATGAACATGAGTTGTACAATAGCTGTTCAAGACCCTGCTTTCAATTCTGTTGGATATATACCCAGAAGCAGAATTTCTGTATCATAGGGTAATTTGATTTTTAATTTTTTGAGGAACAGCCATACAGTTTTCCACAGTGGCTGCATCATTTTACATTCCTGCCAGTAGGACACAAGAGTTCCAGTTTCTCCATGTCCTTGACAATACTTGTTATTTTCTACTTTTTTTAAAGTACTTATTCTCCTGGGTCTTAGATGGTATATCATTGTAGTTTATATTTCCATTTCTCTAATGATTAATGTTATTGAGTATCTTTTCAGGTGCTTTTTAGGCATTTGTATATCCTCTTTAGAAAAATGTCTATTCAAATCCTTTGCTCATTTTATAATTGGTTTGTTTGTTTTGTTGTTGAGTTTTAGGAGTTCTCTATTGTATTCTGGATACTATTTCCTTATAAGGTATATGATTTGCAAATATATTCTGCCATTCTTTGGGTTGCCTTTTTACTCTTTTGATGGAGATTTTAAAAAAATTTTCATAAAGTCCAACTTGTCTACGTTTTGTTGTTTTTGCCTGTGCCTTCAGAATCATATTTAAGAAATTATTTCCAAATCCAGTATCATATAGCTTTTGTCCTACTATATTTTCTTCCAAGAGTTTCATAGTTTTAGGTCTTGTATTTATGTCTTTGATCCATTTTGAGTTAACTTTTGTACATGGTATGAGGTAAAGGTCCAGATTCACTCTTTTGCGTATGGATATGAAGTTTTCCAGAACTGTTTGTTGAAAAGACTGTCCTCTCTCTGTTGAATGGTCTAGGCAGCCTTGCCAAAAATTATTTGACTAAGAGAATAGTATTTACATGTTCTCATCACAAGAAAAATGATAAGCATGTGAGGTAAGGCACATATTAATTAGCTTGATTTAGCCATTCTACAATGTATGTATATTTCAAAACATCATGTTGATACCCAGTGAATACGTGTAATTTTTGTCAAATAATAATAATGATAATTTGACCATATGTGAGCATTTATTTCTGAGTTGTCTATTCTATTCCATTGGTCTATATGTCTGTCTTTATGCCAGTATCACAGTGTTTTAATTACTGTTATCTTTGTAGTAAGTTTTAAAATCCAAAAGCATGAGTCCTCCAGCTTTGTTCTTGTTTTTCAAGATTGTTTTGGCTATTTAGGGTCCCTTGCGACCCCATATGAATTTCAGGATGGATTTTTGTATTTCTACAAAAAATGTCACTGGGTTTTTGATAGGAATTACATTGAATCTGTAGATTGCTTTGTATAGTATTGACATCTTAACACTCTAAAGTTTTCCAATCCATGAACATGGGATGTGTTTCCATTTATTTGTGTCTTCTTTAATTTCTTTCAGTAATGTTTTATAGTTTTCATTGTATAAGTTTTTCACCCCTTTGGTTAAGTTAATTCCTAAGTATTTGATTCTTTTTGATACTATTATAAATGGGATTATTTTCTTAATTTTCTTTTCAGATTGTTTATTGTTAGTATATATAGAAATACAATTGCTTTTTGCCTGTTGTCTTTGTATCCAGCCATTTGGCTGAGTTCATTTATTAGTTCAGGTTTTTTGTGGAATCTTTGGAGTTTTCTATATAAGATCATGCTATCTATGAACAGAAATAATTTTACTTCTTCCTTCCAGTTTGTATGCATTTTATTTCTTTTTCTTTCCTAAATGCTCTGGCTAGAAGTTCTACTACTGGGTTGAATAGAAGTGGTGAAAGCAGACAAACTTGGCTTGCTCCAGATCTTAGCAGGAAAGTTTTCAGTCTTTTACCATTGAGTACAATGTTTGCTGTGGGTTTTTCATATGTGGCTTTTATTACATGAAGGCAGCTTCCTTCTATTTCTACTTTGTTGAGTGTTCTTGTCAAAAAAGGTGTTGAATTTTCTCAAATGCTTTTTCTGCATAAATTGATATGATCATTTTTTTTCCTTCGTTCTGTTAATATGGTATATTACACTGATGGATTTTCACATGTTGAAGCATCTTTACATTCCAGGAATAAATCTTACTTGATCATGGTGTCTACTCTTTTTAATATGCTGCTGAATTTGGTTCGCTAGTATTTTGGTGAGGACTTTTGCATCACTGCTCATAATGAATATTGTTTTGTTGTTTTCTTTTCTTGTAGTATCTTTGTTTGCCTTTAATATTAGGGTAGTGCTGGCCTCATAGAATGAGTTGGTATCCCTCCTCTTAAATTTTTTGGAAAAGTTTGAGGAGGATTGATGTTAGCTCTTCTTTAAGTAGCTTGATAAACTTACCACTGAAGCCATTCATTACAGGATTTTCCTTTGTAGGGAGATTTTTGTTACAGATTCAATCTCCTCATTAGTTATACATATATTCACATTTTCTATTTTTTATGATTTTATTATTTCCTTTTGAAAGTTAGGTATTGGTGTCATCTATATTCTTTGGTGTTCTATATTTTAAAATATGTTTATTCATGTACAAACTATTATACCTTATGTTGTATTATTATATACTTTTTATAATATTTGTTTTTACTCAAGCATATATATGTATGTGTTTTTATTCAAGTATATACTGTGTTTACAATTCATAGTTTTTTAAATCAGATTATATAAATAGACTGGCTTTTATTTTATAATTATGAGATTCTATATTAAATAATATATATCATAATATACATAATATATGTCATTGTTATAAATATTTTTTATTCAGTTAAATATTGTCCAGTAAGACAAAAAATATGATAAACTGACAATATAGACATTTTTCTTTATAAACTTCATATTGTCTTACCATTTTTCCATTTCAAAAGACACAGAATGGATCCCAGACCATAGCGTAAGTGCACATGCTGATAATGCAGTTGTTTTGGGCATTCTGCAGAGTGCCCAGAATCCACCATCAAATAGAAAACAGCCAAAGACAGGTAAGATTGACTCTAAGGCAAGCAGTACCATGTTGGTGGCTTACTCATTTAGTAGTTTGTTTCTTAGTAGTTTACTAGCCACCTGAAAATTAGTTTTTGCAGTTACATAATTTAAACATTTATTTTAACTAAATGTTCTGGACTTTTCTTCCAAAACCAAAAATCCAACTGAGCTCATTATTCCCCTCAAATGACATGAATTATAGTCTTAGTTATTTTCTATAACAATGTATTAGGGAATAATATTTGTAAAATGTAGCTCAGGTTATAGTACATTTTAAACAATCTTTATAAAATACACACTCAGTTTCATTACATACTCAGAAAGCAGTATATTTATATTAGATTTTGCACACTCTTTGATTTGGTCCATATTGTGATCAGACAGAGCCATATGTGAAATGATTGACTTAGGTTAAGATTGCTGCTTATAGCTGGTGTTTAGATAACTCAATTCTAACTAATGCTGTATGTGTTGACCCTGCAATCTTGATCTCAGTTCATTAACTCCATTTTCTAACCAAAGTAATTGCAAGATTTTGCATGGGATAATTCTTCTGACATGTTGAATGTCTATTGTAATATTTTTCAGATGAGTGTATACAGACCGTATGACACCCTTAAAATCACTAGCATTTTTAGGACATTACTGTTTTCCATTATATCTGCTGTAGTAGGTTTGCTTTATGCTGATTTTCGTAGGAATTTGCAGTAGATAACTAATGAATTAAGGCAATTCAATACACATGTGTAGAGTACATTAGCACTATGCTAGGCCCTGGGGATAAAGGGATGCATAAGTCATGTCTCCTGATCTTAGGGAACTAACAGTTTAAGAGGAATACTTGACAAAGTGGGCTTTTTGCTTTGGCTTAAAGGCTATCTTCAAATCAGACATTTAATTACATATGATTTGTCCATATATATAAAATTTATATATCTCTCTTGCCCTAATCTCTATGATTAAAATTCTTGGCTAGCTTAGATCCTTTCCATATGCATTTATGTTGAGAATCTGTCAGATATAAAATTTTTTTAGTGGAAAAACAATCCATTTATGATAAATATTTTGGCTCCGTAATTAGGAACTTATTCTCACATCAAAGTCTAGAGCAGCTTCAAAAATTCTCGTTGCTTCTTTCTGAGGCAGTCAGAAGGAACTGTTGTAAGTCATCGTACATTGATGAAAACAAATTCATATGCATACTGTGAGAAATTTGTTACAAATTTCTTTAGGCATATCTTTATAAATAAGTGGTAGCCAAATGCTTTTATGTATCAGTTTGGGAAGATCAGTTGAAACCAATGATTTGCTATAAAAAACAAACAGCACCTACCTTAGGCCAGGCACTGTCAGGCACTGGTGATACAAAAGACACCCTTGTTTCTATTCCCTAAGAACTTAGAGACAAGGCAGAGGTTCCCACAAGTAGTTGTGAGCATAATCACCTGGGAAACCTATTGTAATGATGATTTCCAGATCTCACTCTTAGAGATTCTGATTCATTAAGGCTGAGGTAAGTCTCAAGGAATTGCATTAATTTTATCAACAACTCTGTTATGCTAATATAGATAGTCCAAAAATCATATTTTGAGAAAAGTGCTACATATATATGTAAAAACACATCAATTATGCCATATATAATATAAGTTTCATAAAAGGACTATGAGTAATGTACTTTAGGAGATAGGTAATTAGTGGTAGTATGTTTTATCAGTTATAATAGAGGTAGATAAATACTCAGTGTATTTAGGAATAGAGATGATAAAATATGACTTTTCCATTGAAAATTATGGACTGGCAACATGTTAGAGACTAGGTGACATTTCAGTTGAGTCTTTAAAAAATATTAACATTTGCCAGTTAGGGGAGTTTAGAAATGGCTGTCTGGATAGGGATAGTGGACTAAAGTAAAATAAAAATTTCATGGCTCTGCCCCATAGAAATCTTATATTTTGAACTGATGTCAGTATATAAAGGAATTCCCCTTTCCATAGATTTTAAAGTTTGTGAATGTAAAAACATGACAGCTACACACATGGTAGCTATGTGTGTTTAGCAGCAAGTTCATCAATTCTCCCCTGACAAAACTGAATCCTCCCCCACCCCATCTTCTTATCTCTATAAATGGTAACACCTTCCAAACATTGATTAAATCTGAAACCTGGGAGTCATTTTGACTCTGACTCACCACATCCTATTTATCCTTAGATTCTGCTGATTTCAGCTCAAAATCAAGCTCCAATCTAACCACTTTTACCTTCACTGCTCAAGATGAACTGCCAGTTGTCCATCATTTCTGACTTGTGTCTCATTTTTTACTTTTACCCCTCCCAAAGCCATATTACTGTGATTAATTTCCATCAAATTCTACTGTTTGTAGTCAGTGAATGAATTTTTTGTATTTATACTTATAAAATTATTCATAGTTATGGCTTATAGGGAATAAATCATACTTTCCATAAATTTAAACCATAAATTGTATCATGTCATTCTACCACTTAAAATCACCCCATAACTTCTAAAGAAGGTAGAAAAAATTATATCCCTTACCATGCCTCACTCAGCAATATCTGAGTTGGCTACTCATCTCTCTTAACTGCATCTTCTCCATGTTGTAGCCACAATGGCTTTCTTTCTGTTTTTAGACAGGCCATGCTTACTTACTTCTTAACCTTAGAGTTTGCTTTTCCCTCTGATCCAGGATGCTCTGCAACCTCTTTCTCCATCTTCACACTCCTCTCTTTGTATGATCTGTTCTTTCCCATTATTCAGTCTCAGCCCAGACACTACCTCTTTACAAAGGCCCTCTGAGACCACCCTAACCAATTGCTGGTCTTTTGAGTTCCTCTGCCACATTTACTTTCATTTACTTTTCTCTTAGAACCTATCACCATCTAATAGTGTCTTTTTCATCTGCTGTCTCCCACCCATGGCTGGAAAAAATGAACAAAGATTAGCCTGTAATGCTCACTGATGTATCCTCGGTGATAGAACAGGACCTGGCACATTGTAAGTGCTGAGTGAGTGTTTCTGAATGAGTGAAGTAGAATGGTAGGACTGTGTGTTAGCTTGGAGTGTAGCTTGAGGGTAGGGCAATGTCTCATTCACTTTTGAATACTCTGATCCTGATACAGTGCTTGTCACTTTCAGGAGCTGATAAATCATTTTATTATTGAATTGGATTGAGTATTAATTCACAGGTTCTCAGAGTTGGATGGGGCTTTAAGACATTGTACTGTCCAGTTCCTTAATTTCACATGTCTCAAGTCATAGGATGATTTCTAATTCAGTGAGATGACGCAATGAGTTTTAAGCTACTCAGTTTAGCATTCTTTCCACCAAACCATGCTGCTAAATAAAATTTCCATATATGTTTCAAGAACTCTTAGAAAATACATTTCTATTTTTTAATCTATAAATTCTTAGCACTTTATACAGTGGAACAAGAATGTCAATAGACAGTAATTTTTTGCAGCCTTTATTTGGGATTAAACTATTGGATCCTTTGATAAGTATGTTATTTGTTATTAAAACACTATTCAAAAATCACATTGCTATAATTATATTTCCTCTAATTCCAATGTACTACTTAGAATAGCAATAACAATTATCATTGTATTAAATACTTTTCAGTGAATGATTCATATTTTTTATACCCTTATTAGTATTCTTGTGTATACTAATATAATCTGAAGGCACCATTGAATCTTATTTCCTCAATATCTGGCGTAGGTTCATCACGGAGCATATATTTCGTAGCTAACATCAAGGAAAATCTTGGTGTTACATTTAGAGTATAACTGTGATCAGTGTTAATAATTTCCTAAGATTAAATTGCCAGTGACAACACAGTTACTACAAAAGTCATTTCTTATGTTTATAATCTACCAACTGGGCTTTTTAAAAATTATGGAATGATTGTGGAATTTTTAATTAGTGCTAGTCTAATTATTGGGTAAAATCTTAACCTTGTTAATAACATTAATAAGCTTATACATTAAACATTACAGAGAATTATATAATGACCTAAATGAACAATAAACAAATAAAATCAAGGACAAAATCAAAGCCTCTTTTATCTCTTTCTGTGTTTTGGTTTCTTTAAATTACACTTTGAGCATATTTCCAGTAACAAAGGAGGTTTGTCTCTGCTGTGTGTTAAGCAAAAACATTTTCTGGGTACATTTTTTCTCGATTGGGATCAATTAATTTCAAATACTGTGGCAATCTGATGTTGTAAGAGTTCAGCAGTGTTTGTGCTTGTCTGAATTTTCTGAAGGGCATCTATATTAAATTTTTCTTACTTTGTCTTTGTTGGCAGAAATCTAGTCCTTACTAATAACATGTTACTTTTTAAAACAAGTAAGAGTTCTAAATTTCTTTAAATTTTACCTTGACAGAGACATATCATAATACAT
Source organism: Lemur catta (assembly GCF_020740605.2). Classification (NCBI taxonomy): domain Eukaryota; kingdom Metazoa; phylum Chordata; class Mammalia; order Primates; family Lemuridae; genus Lemur; species Lemur catta. The sequence continues at coordinate 194,752,239 of NC_059128.1, read as the reverse complement.
ATACAAGAGTATGGTTTTCTCCATAGATCTAGAACTTTTCATTTATATAGTGCATTATTGTTATACTGACTGATTTGTGCTGCTACTGCTATTCCTACTCTTCCTACTATTGCTTCATTATGTAGGAATGGCAAATTTGCTTTTCTTGACGGCTGTGAATAAAATACTGATTGTTTACATATTATAGATAAAAGAGAAAATCAGTTCCAAATTCTAGTCACCAAAATAACTCTAGGGATATTTTTATATATTTTTTAAAACATAGGCACATTTTAGTTATTTTTCTTCAGAATTGTCTCTGAGCACAGACACAAAGAAGTTCAGAATATTATTTTAATGTATTCATAATTCCATTGCAACAAAAATTGTTTTAAAAATTGATTTCTGAAATGTTCATTAAAAATGGTGCCCTTTGGGGCTTATCTTAGTCATTTTTAATTGCTTAAATAATTATGCACTGTATTCATATTCATCTTAGGGTATTAGCTATGTTCTAAGTAGTTTTTTTTTTTTTTTGAGACGGAATCTCACTCTATTGTCCAGGCTAGAGTGCTGTGGCATCAGCCCACAGCAACCTCAAACTTCTGGGCTCAAGCGATCCTCCTGCCTCAGCCTCCCAAGTAGCTGGGACTACAGGCATGCACCACCATGCCCGGCTAATTTTTTTAATATATATTTTTAGTTATACATGTAAATTTCTTTCTATTTTTAGTAGAGACGGGGTCTCGCTCTTGCTCAGGCTGGTCTTGAACTCCTGAGCTCAAACGATCCACCTGCCTAGGCCTCCCAGAGTACTAGGATTACAGGCGTGAGCCACCCCACCCGGCCTAAGTAGATTTTTTTAAGTTAAAAAAAGGCAAACTCAATAGTCATTAAATGTTCAGTATGCAATGACTACCTGTGGTCACTTTTTTGAATTTTACATTTTCCTATGAGTCATTAGAGTGGGGGGCATAATGTTATATGGCATATGTTCAGACAAATCTTGGTTTTAATGGTAATGACAATTGCACTTTAAAGAGTTCAATATTTTATACAAAGGCAGTTTGTATTAGGAAAATGCAAAGTTATAATATAAATTATACTTACTATAAATATATTAATCCATATCAGAACAATGATTTAATACACAGAAAAATTTACCTGCACAATGAATTTTTAATTTGTACTTTGAAAATTACCTTGGCCTTATTGAAGAATCTTTTGTGAGAAATACCAAATTATAAACTAGTTATGTTGTATTAGTGTAAGATTTGAAGAGGTTTTTTTTTTTCCTACTGTGAAAGAAACATATATGTTGAATAAATCAACTAAATCAATCTTTGAAATAGATGGAGACAAAGTAGTTACTGCCCTAGTGGAACAATATAATAACATGACAGATCTGTGCTTCTGGAACTTTTCCACTGAAGTGCCCTATAATGCAGAAGAGAGTAAGCTCATATTTAGGAAAAGTAGAGATGTTATCTTAATTTTTTAAGGTGTTTGTCTAAAAATTCACACAGATTTTGCATATTAGCTTCTTTTGTCTCCATATTTTTAATATAAGAATGAATTACACACCATCAAGTAAAATTGGTTCACTGTGAATTAGCATCATGTTTATTTTATGTTTTTTTTCTCTCACAAGGTGCAGTGTGATAATTGTCCTAGAATTTAAGAAACATGGCACAGTCCTTGGCTTTGAGATAGATTATAAGATTGTGTGTTGTTTTGGTCTGAAGTTTACTTGGTTTACAGATATTTTGCTTTAGTTAATATTAAAATTAATTTATCTTTTCCTGACTGTAGAAAAATTAAAAAAATAATTACCCACAAGTGCTCTTTATGACATTGGGAAAATAATTTGATGTTAAAAAATTGTAATTAGCTAGAATATATAATAATCAAAAATTAATTTTCTCATAAACTCTGTTGCATGAACTTAAGTGCTCTTTGTGCAGGGGGCTGGTATTTTGCATCTTTACTCATTCAAAGTTTTAAAAAGTTGATTTAAAAAATTTTTACTTTTCATTTTAGGCCAGAAATCACAGAGACCTTCAACAGCAAATTTACCATTTTCCAACTCTGTTAAAAAAAGCTCCAGCTGCCTTTCATCCTCTCATCTTCGATCGAGAAGTGCATCTGCTCGATCATTATCTAGAGCTGCTTCTGAAATTTCAGAAATTGAATATATTGATATTACTGACCAGTATGAGCTTTTCTTTGATAACACCGCTGACCAACAAACCTTAGACAGTTTGGAAAAAGAATTAAATGTGCTGAGAAATCTTTCAGGTAATGGTATTTTTTTTTTCATTGTAGGTGATGTGAACTCTGCCATTTACCTGATTCTTCATATCTCACTGTAAGGAAACAAGCAAACAAACAAAAAAGGCCTTCCCTTTCCTGCTTTAACCATCTGCCTTTGTGTATGCTTTCTTGGATATCCCCTAATATCACCCTGAAAATGTTATAAAATGTGTGGATACCCAGCCACATCAGAGGTAGTGTCCTTGGCCTACATAACACACAGCTATGTTGTGGCATGAGGACTTGCATGTGCACAGAAAAAAATCTTTTTCTCTCCTTTATACAAACCCAGTGAAGGATTAATCTCTATAACTTTATGAAAGCTGCTGTCGAACACTCTTGTTGGAGAATTGAGCTGTTAGATTTTTTTAAAGCAGTAATTTTCAAGCTTCAATGTACACAAATCCTTTGGAGGATCTTATTAAAATGCAGATTCTGATTTAGTATGTCTGGGGTCGGGTGAGATTCTGCACATCTAACAAGTGACCCAGGTGTTGCTAGTGCTGTTAGCTGGCAGACCACAGCTTGAGGAGGAGAAATTATGCTTGTACATTCTATTTCGAACCTTAATGGATATCGTTTAGCAAACAGCAACCATATTCTTGAACATGCAAAAGTCTAGTTCAGTAAGGTAACATCAGGGAAAGTAATCCTTTTATTTTCATCAGAAAGTCATTCACTCAGTTTGAAAGAAGCCAGCTGCAGATCGAAGAGGCAAGCTGGAAAATTCTCTGGTCCTGTGCATTTCACACTTGCTCTTTCTTTGTTTTTTCTATTAGTGGTCTCCTTTCTTGACCTTAGAATGACTTTGCTATTTTTCTAAAAATGATACATCTTTGTTTTCTAAAATTCAAACAATACAAAATATACACAAAAAGAAACTCCAACCTCCCACACAATCTTACTACTCTTAAAATAATCATTATTAACATTTAATGAGCATCACCTAATGAGATGAGGACTCATTTGCTCATTTTTTAAAACCACATGTTTGTCTGACAGTATCAAATACATCTTTGTTATAGTTATAATTTCTTATTTTATTAAGGTTTCCTTTCATTTTCTTTTTCTTAGTGAAAATTTACACGGATTAAATGCTCAGCGCCTGCATTTTTTCCCATGACTTTTCAATGTTGAGCCTTTTATCTCGATTCATCTCTAGAAGGTTTGATTATGGTGTTCTTTGATAATGTCTTTTATTTTATGGCCGATTGGCACATTAGCTAGATATATTTCGTGGATCACAATTCCTTTCCTCGGCACTTAGTAGACATTTTCCCACTGTCTTCTGACCGTGAATATGGTGCTAGTTAGTACTTTATCACAGTTTTTCCATTTAACTTATGTTTGGTTGAATTTAATTGTTAAATCATTTTTCCCTCTAGGTAGCATCATGGTAGCTTTATTACCTGCATTCTTATATGTTTGAGAATGACTGCTACTTTTATATTTGAAAGGCAAATTGGCTGAGGGTAATATCCCTTGGTCACCTATGTCTTAAACCTTGCACTGATTTGCCATATTCTGGCTCTGAATTCTGCTGTAAAGTAATCTGAGGCTACCTTAGTATTTGTACCTCTCTCTCTCTCTCTCTCTCTCTCTCTCTCTCTCTCTCTCTCTCTCTCTCTCTCTCTCTCTCTCTCAGGTTTCTTTCCTAACTGAATGCTTGAAGAATTTTTTTGCTTAATCCTTGAAATTCAGTCACTGGACCAGAATTGTGTTTCAGTGTCAATAATTCAGCAGTTTTTAAAATGCAGGATTCTTTTTCAGTCTGTAGAATAAGTTATTCCTTAGTTTCAGAGAAATTTTCTGGTTTTGTATCTTTGAATTGCTTTTCCATCCCATTTGGCTTCCTCCTGCTGAGAAACTTATTTTCTTTATGTTGGATCCTCTTTAAACAAAGTATCATATTTTCTTCAATTGTTTTAATAGTTTTTATTTCCCTTTGTATTTACTGTTATTATCTTCTATGTCAGTATTACTGAGCTTATCTTCTATGTCACTATTTCAGTTTTCACCTAGCTATAATCCACTCTTTATCACTTGACTTTTAAAAAAGTAGTTCTCAGAATGTGTTGCTTTAACTTTTTCTTTGATTTTTTTTTTTGTGGTTCTTTTATCTTGATAGAATTTCAAACTTACAGAAACTTTTCAAAAGTGCAATGGGATAAGGAACTACTATACCCGTATGTACTTTACCCAGTTCACTAGCTAGCTGTCTGTCCTTTGTCCTGTTAACACACATTTTTTTTTCCGAACCATGTGAGAGGAAATTATAAACATCATGACTCTTATTTTAAATTTATTATTTATTTATTTTTATTACTACATAATATTTTACGTATTTACATCAGCCTGCAAGGGCAGTGCAGCAGTTGTGGCCAGTAGAATTTGTCCTTGGGCATGTGACAATGCATCACCACCCCCTCTTGGAGGGGCCCGGGGTTGCAGTTCATTACTCCCACGTTGGCTCCAGCGGTGATGACAGTTGTAGACAGGGAATGTCAATGAGGCTCCAAAGATGTGGAGATGCAGAGGTTGTTGAGCCCCAGGATGGGACACAGTCTATGGGGGCTGAGTTCTCAAACTGGCAGCGTGCTGCAGCTGCTTAGGACTCAGGGGTTTGTGGGATCCCGTGTGAGCTCACTCTCTGGAGCAATACCTTTGCATGGTCTTCAGGCAGCTTACTATGTTAGTCTCAGGGCTCACAGGTATCAAGTGGCTCTCCCATGGCTAGGATTGTAAAAGTCTGTGGCCAGAATGCAGACAGCTGGAGGTCTCTTACCCTTTCCCCATGTTAGGTAGCATCTTCAGACTCCCTGCCAATTCTGACCAAACAGGCTGCCTCATGTCCCTCATCTCTCTCCTTTGTTTCTTTTTGGCGCTCCCAGTCACTTCTCTGCTAAATTCTAGTGTTCTCCCTTAAATAGTCTATTGGAAGTGTAATTATCTACTTGCTATTTTGGTCCCTCTCTGTGGACAAGGTGAGTACCAGATGCATCTAGCCAACCACCTTGACATAAAGAGGTCAACATTGTGACTCTTTACAAAAATTACTTCAGTACACATTTCCCAAACACAAGAACCTTCTCTTACATAACTGTAGTACAATGATTAAAATCAAGAAACTTAACATCGATACAATATTTTATCTAATCCACAGGGCATATTTAATATTTTACATATTATCCTGATGATATTTATTACAGTTTGTTTTTTTCTGGTATAGGATCCAATCCAGGAACAGGTGACCATTTAATTAGTTCTCTTTTTGATGCCTGACATGTTGTTGCTTGAGCTTTGAGATTATTTTGCTCTTTTTAAAAAGTTTATTTTCATTGTGTCCTTTGTAGCCAATGGACTTGAGGGGAATTTTTTTATGGTCTTGATCCATTTTTTCTGCCAAATTGGTCTTTTACTTCATCATTCCTTACATATTACAGATTCTTATATTAAAATTTATGTCATTTCTTTGTATCTTACTTGCCCATGCTTTTTGTGAATGACATTTCCTCATCTTCTATTTTTTCTGATATAGTGAAACTAAATTTTCCCTGAAATCCCTGTATCTGTACTGAGATCTGTCAGTCTTTTCATTGGAGCTATTGTTTGTGGGTTGGGTATTGTACTCTTTTCTGTAACCTGCCAGCTCAAAGGTGTGGGGAGGAAGATAGGACTGGAGAGCTCAGCCTCCTTTGTTGGAGGATCCTGGCTTGTTTGCCTTTTCCTGAACCTTATTAAATGCCAAAATTCATTCCACCTGGATTCAAGTGTATTCTGTCTTTGTGGAGACACCTGCAGGTTTGCAGTTTTCTTGCCTGTGCTAAGAGCTTGTGCTAGGTGTTTAAGGACTTTGAAAAGATTTCAGATGGTTTTCCTCACTTCCTTTCACGTACTTGTCTCCAAATTGGTGTGATATTGGGGAGATTTGTCAGTTCTTTTAATGACTCTCCTTTTCTATTCCTAGTTTGGTGTCTGTGTATTGGGTAGGGAGGCGAGATAGAAAGGGATAGCACTCAGCCACACCTCAGTGGATCTTCTTTATTTCTTTGTCAAAGTTCATTATGTGGGCTTGAATCCCTTTCTTTCTTTGGTTTCCTTGACGATTGGTTTCATTTTTATTTTTCTGCTTTTTCTATTAATTTCGCTAGGGGTTGGGGGAGGAGAGTCAATCATCCATCTTTACCCATCAATTCCTTTGCCTTACTCTAAATTACTAAAAATCAAACGTAAATACTTTTGGAGGTAATTCTCACATTAAAGGACAATTCTGAAATGAAACATGTCAGGTCTGAACTGATCCTAAAAGGATAACCATACAGTTTTTAATGTAAAAAGGGGCTTTTTAATTTGACAAATTGGTAGATTCCATTATTTATAAATGAAATAAGTAGTTTACAAACACTAGTCTTTTTTCCAGACATTCTAGTGTTTTAATTTCTTATATCATTTTTGTGCTTCACTTTTTTCTCATGTCACTCATTTTCTCATACACTAATACTGGTATTTTCACTAGAGCACATGACTTTTTGTACACGAAAGCAAGCATATACCGGGTAACCTATGAACTTCCAGGGGTTTTTTGATGGTCCAGTGGCCACTGGCAACCACTTTCCCATACTTAACCCAGGAGTGACTTTCCTTCTATTGGGAGGATTGGCTTTGGATGAATGCACAGCTTTTGAAGAGACTCACGTGGAGCTCTGAGAAAGGAAGAGGATGACATGTTGGCTGAATCAACCCAACAGTCAGTGAGGTGCAGGTGCTACAGTGAAATAAAGCCTCACTGTAGAAAATTCATTGATTTTGAGCAAGACCTTTATAGTCTGGTGACATCAATGGGCAGAGAAACTCCACCCACATTTCGCTACTCGCAGTGCAATCTGGAAACACTTCATGAGTTTTGGTCTCACGCAGACACGGACGCACAATCTGATGCTTATACAAATGTAAATGTGTTCGCATCCCTGTGAAAGCTGCATTTTTGTGAGCAGCAACTCTTCTGACTTACTTTCTGTTAGTTCTAGGACACAACCACTTCCTCTTTCTCAGTTCTGTGAAAAACAACTATGCCAAGGAGTTGTGAGACTGAAAAACAGAAAATAGGTACATTAAGTAAACTGTTTCTCCTTTGATTCAGATTGCTCTGGTTGGTATCAGTGTCATTTCAGAAGTAGCCAGAGTGGGCAGAGATATGTGTGCGTGCAGGTTGCCGGTGCAACGTCCTGATAGATTGGGAGATAGGGGACAGAAAGCAGGGGGATGAGAGCCAGGATTCTAGGCCAGCAGGTCTGGTTTTGAAACTTGATACCACCACTTTCTAGCTTCATGAAATTGAGGAAATTACTTTCTTAAATCTCTCTTTGTATCAGATGCTATGTATGAAAGATGACTATAATAATATCTGTCTAATAATTTTGATGATTTATGATTGATTTAAATTATATATGAGATATATTTATGAAATTTTTATTTCATAATATTTATGAAAATTTATCTCTATCTCCACACACACTTAACAGTTATAGCCTGAAGGATTTGGAAAATATGAGAAAATATGCATTATGAAAAAGTATTAGGAATAATGCACTTCAAAGCATTTATTTACTTCAACAGTTAAAGTTGATTTATTTCAAGCTCAGTCTGATTTGTGGCTTAAGAGTCTTTGTGGTCCTTAAATTCCCGTGGCAAACTTATGTTTGTACAAGTCCACAAATAGTTAACTGAGCCAAGTAATTAAAGAGAGGAAAGTGGAAAGCACTTTTTCTTAAATAAACAATAAAAATCTACCTGATTCTAGCAGATGTTGTCATACTGTCACTATGGCATGCTGTCAGTGAGGCAGCAGTGGCTTTCTGACCATCAAGTAATATACTAAATTGAAAAAGTGCTAATCTAATTGGAATTTATATTAATACTTAGCAAACTAACTAGATAACCCTTGTAAAGACAACCAAGTTAAGAAGAGCTAGAATGGCAATCTTTCTGCTTGCCACTGGAATCACGGAAAACAAATTGGGTGCACATACAAGTGAAAATCTACATATTAAAATTGATAAGAAGAATATGAAATTATTTAATGAGTAATAATAATTGCTGACTGTTTTTATATGTAATGTTGCTTCATTTGATCTTAGTAGCTACTCCGGGTAGCTAGTATAGCAGATGCTATTCTTAGTTTTTCCTTTGGATTTAGTAACTGAGGCTCTGGGTGATAGGGTAACTATGGGTATGCAGCAGAGGCAAGGCGCGACCCCAGGCACAGCTGCCCCCAATTTTTTAAATCTTACCACCGTAAGACAAAATAGTTTGAAATCCTTACTTCAAATCAATATTGTAAGCACTTAAGAGGGAGAGGGAGTGGGCAGACTGAAGGTAAAGGGATGGAAGCATGGAGAGAATAAGAAAAAGGGGGATAAACAAAGCAAGGCATAGTAGCAGAGGGAAGGAGGGAAGGGTGGAATGGAAAACAAACAGGCTGAGAGGCTAGGAACTGGGGATCACTGTCTGTCACATTCCTAAATGTTGGGATGTAGGTTAGGTATGTAGCTATGCCAGTTAGTTCTTTAGGAGTTGTTTTTGTGGTTATTGTAGTTGTTCCTTATTGGGGAGCAGCCTCTCTTATTGGCCTTGTTCTTTGAAGTTTGTAATTGTTTTTTGTTTCTTTCTTAATTTTATTTAAAGAAGTGTTTATTTTCCTGTGGAATACACTTTTATGTATGTGTTTTAAATGACTTCAGTTTTAGATATGCACCTTAGAAGTCTATATTTAGTCAGTTTTTCCCCTTTGTCTAATTGTTTATTACTGTGTCTAAGAGATTCCTCAATGATCAGAGAACTATACACTCCAGGAATAGAAAAGGTTTAACTATAAGCTACTGCTCAAAAATCAGCCGACTTCCTAGTTATAAAATAAATTTTCCAATATAAATGTCAATCCTGTCTTACCTGGTCCTGTATTAGGGAAATCAGGAGACTTAGATTTTTTACACAATTGACCTTTTGGTTTAACACTAATCTGTGATAGAGTTTTTGTAAGCAGTTTTATTTTTCTCGGCCTTGAATATTCTGTTACCTAAAATCAGGTGATGTCACCTTTGCTCCTGTTAACTTCACAGATATATTCTGAAATATAATTCTGAGAATGAATAATTCTATTAAATAGGCTCATTCTATCTGTACTATCTGAATTAGCTCTGTGCTCATTCAGTTGGCACTTAAGTGTCTGATACAGTTTGAATACCTCTCCTGGTGGTATTCTTTAGGTTCAGGCACCACTATCAGGTTTCAGCAGTGTAATTCTGCCTATTCCAGATCCTGAATTGACTGCTTTCCTATAGGGGTATTCCCTATAGGGGCACGTAAAAGTGCCTTGTGTACTTGTGTTCTTTTACCTTGTGGAAAAATAGGAGAGGGGATAATTGCTGAAAGCTAAAGAATTAGATTTTGGAACATAGTGACTTACAATATTGGTGAGCTAAAAGAGCTCAGGTCTCATTCCAGCTCTTCCACCATGTGGTTGTGTGGCTTTGAACAAATTCTCTGTGGGCTCCCAGTATCCTAATCTCTAACAGCAGAATTGGGAGTAGTTGGGTGTTTTCAAAAATTTTCACTCAAGAATCTTTTGTATTTTTCAAAATTAATCTTATGTAGAGCCTTCAAATTTAAACTAGTCAAGTAAAGCCATCCTGATTGCTTCAGGGATGGTGGGAGCAGGAACCCCATCCTAAGTTTATTGAATTTATTATATCCATGTATCATAATTTTAAAGTCACTGGGATAAATAATTTTGAGAACACTTTCAGGTGTAAATGTATTAGGGTCTATATTTCAGTAGAAATAATCTAATTTACCTTCAGTAGTGGAAGCTCTATTTGCTCAAAAACTTCAGGTTGATATCACCAAAACAAACAAACAAATAAACTCTCTTCAGTTCAGTATTTAATACATGCAGCTTGGGGTTTGGTCCTTCTGACTAGGAGGATGTTTGCTTGGCACTTTCATACAAATAAAGGGGAGAATAGCACCCAGGAATTTTGACAGTTTTAAACATCATCATAGTATAACCTTATGTGTAAGTTAGAGGTCTCTTGACACTTTATCAATGGCAAAAAGAAAGCATTCGAGCCTTTCTAATATAGTACTGATATTTATTTCTATACTTGAATTTTTGGTAGTTTATATAAAGATATGTTTACCTAAGAATTTTATTTATTTAACTTACACTATTTTTCCTTATCTAGTTGAAATCCTAGGCCAGCTTCATAAAAAGGGAGATTTAAGACTTCTCCCCTTTCAAATACAAGCAGTTTTTATTTACCCAAACAAAGCAAGAAGCAAAAAAAAAAAAAAAAAAAATGAGCAGCTTTGCCAAGGGTAGCCTTTCCCTTAGACTGTGTGGAGGTGAAGATTTTATTCCTTAGAACGAAAAAAGAAATAATAAAATGTCTAACATGTGGGCAAGTTAGAGGAGCTGCACAATATTCCAGCTTTAAAGAGGATCACTTGGTTTTCTTGGAAATTTTATTATCAGGACATTTGACACATTTCATAAGTAGAACATAATATATAGTTAAAATTAGTACAGTCAAGGTGGCTTGATATTCAAGCCCTAATTTGGGATCTCAGATTAAACCCCACACTCCACCACCCCACAAACATCAGAAACTTGAGGGATGATTAAAAATCTGCACTGACCCTCTCTACACTGCATACAGTTTAGGTGAACCTCTAGCACCATATGCTATGCGTTTGTTTCTTGATTTTATGTGTTGACAATGCATGAAATAAAATATTTCAGATCCTTCAGAAAAAATTTACAGCCTAACCTCAGAAGAGTTACCAGCTTTCAACAACCATTCAGGGAATGTAAGTCGGACTCCCACAGATTTCCTTAAAACCTCACATGAGAGGGGTCCCTGTGGAGTTGAAGAATTGAGGTAAGTTAAGCCTATAATTTCTATATAAAGATAGTGCATAGTAAAATGTTGACAAGACCCAACTAGTTATCTTTCCTATATAAAGAAAATTTTTTCTCATGTGTGTACTTTATATGACTATTCTTTTTAAAATATTTGGTTTTTTTGCTGACCTATTATCAGGCCTATTAATAAAAGGCTTATGAAGTTGTTACTTTAATGTGAAGAGATAGTTCTCTGGGTATCATAAAAATGAAAAGATATTTGGAATTTAATAATCCTTCCTTATTTCTTCTTATATTGAAAAAATAGTTGCCTTACTGAATTAACCTAATACCGAATTAATTAACATAATAAATTTCAATATTTTGCATTAATACACTCTTTCCCAATATGAATAAAGTTTTTAGAATCAAATATTAAGTTTCTTTCTTGAAATCGAGTCTAGATTAACAATACCGTATTTAATTTGCATAATTTTGTTTTTTCCTCACATAAGGTAATGACATTTAGGGAAGTTGATCAGCTTATAAGGAATGTAGGTTATATTTATAAATGCTTCAGAAAAGTAGTCTACTGTGTCACTCTATTATTGACATACTGGACCTCCTTGAAGAAAGCAGAGGTCTTCTTCTAGAAGGACTCAAATAAATGTAAAGTAAAAATTCTTTGTATTGTAAATTCCTTTGGTTTGAAGTCTAATATTGCAGTAAAGGGAATCAAGAGTTTGTTATTCTTTCTGAAGGAGGAAATTATTCAGTGGTGGTTCTTGGGTTTTTTCATTTCTAACATCACTCACATTAAAAAAAATGGATCAGTATAAGGTTGCTATTTTTCTCTAAAAAAGTCATTACAAACTAACCTACATGTATGCTCACCATCATTTCATAAAACAAAGGACATTTAACACTAAAAATATAAGGGGAACATACTAACAGAATAAAGCACAACTGTTTAATATTAAAAATGTCACAGAAATGTTACTACCTTGTCCCTATATTTTCTTCAACCATTGAAAATATTTTCACAGATCTGTACTGGTCCACAGATCAAAGTTTATGAACTGATGTAGCTTGTGTTGGGCATAAAAAATAATACAAAGAACAGTTATATCTATCACAAGGTGAAGTATTTTATATTATTTAATGGCATACATGGGCTGAAAATATAGATATCTTAGGATGAAAAAAGCTGAATTATGCAGACTTCTCTCTGTTCTCCCACACTACCTTTGTTCCCAAACCTCAGACACCCATGCGCTAGAGCTTCCACCAGTTCTCCTACACCCCCAACAATAAAATACAACAAAATAAAACAACAAATAAGTGCTGTCATTAATTTTTGCTTTGGCATATCTTGACTGGCTATCCATGCACTCCTAATTTACTGTACACAAAAGAGGTGGTTTATCTGGCAGTCTATTCACTGGTATTCTATTAAACAGCCAATGTAATGATGAACGTTCTTAGTGATGACCCTGAGACTCTGCAAGTTTCTGAAGTGCCTTCTGAATCATCAATGAAAGACACAACCAGAGACCATAAAATCCTTCCTTAGTTCCACTGTGGCTTTATTTTTTGGAAGAGGGAGAATGATGAGAATTTCTCATTAGAAGGAAGACTGGTATATTAGGCACATTGAAAATTAGGACCCCAGTCTTATACCGTCCTCTCATACCTGCCTCCAGTGACTTCCACGTATGTAATATTGATCAGAAGATAAATGAAGAGTTGAAACCTGGTTCTGTATATTGTATATTGATCTTGTAATGTATTTTCAGCTGTTCTGGAAGAGATACTGAAATTCAGGCTTTGCTGTCACTTTCTGAGAGCAGTACAGATGAAGAGGAAGAATTTCTTGACAAGCAACATGTCATCACACTACCGTGGTCAAAGAATACTTAATGATTCTTTGTTTATTACCTTTTCCATTTTGTACTCAGAGTAAAGCAAACAACTGAAAAAAGTAACCAAGTTATTACCTGTTTAGGTACAAGAGATTTTGATAATTAATGTCTTTGATGTTTCAAGTCTTGAGAACTAATAAAGTTCAGTAAAATTACAAGTTTAAGTGCTTTTTCTTCCATTTGATATATTGTATGTCAAACCCTAATCAATATTGCAGATCATAATGAAATTTGGTGAATTTTCAGAAATAACAGATATAACTGTGTCTGTAAAACCTACCATAGAATAGAACATGATTATATTTAAAGTCATATTTCATTGTTTAATTATATTTTAAATAATTATGTCATCAACAAAAGTGTACATTTGACGGCATACTAGTCAGGATCATCAACTGATTCTGTAATTGTTCTATTTTTTTAGTTAGGATTTTTGATATTTATAAAAATTCTGGTAGCTTCAAAAATTGATGCTGGAAGAATAAAAGAAGATCCAAAATAAAGTGAATATAATATTTGTCATACTTTGTTCTAGTAAAACACAGGAAAGACCCCCAAACATCTTATTTTCAGAAGGTCAATATAGTGGTTAATTTTACATGTCAACCTGGCTATTTATGGTACCCAGATATTTAGCCAAACATTACTGTTAACCATTGACAACACAGGGGCTAGGAATGCCAACCCCCAGCACAGTCAAATAATCTGTGTTTTACTTTTGACTTCCCCAAAACTTAACTAATAATAGCCTACTGTTGACTGGAAGCCTTTCTGATAACATAGTCAATTAATATATTTTGCATGTTTTATATGTTACACACTGTATTCTTACAATAAAGTAAACTAGAGAAAAGAAATGTTACTAAGAAAATCATGAGGAAGCAAACATTTATTTACTATTTATTAAGTGAAAGTGGATCATCATAAAGATCTTCATCTTGTCATCTTCACACTGAGTAGGCTGAGGAAGAGAAGAAAGAGGAGGTGTTGGTCTTAGTGTCTCAGGGGTGTTGGAAGTGGAAGAAAATTTCCATATAAGTGGACCCATGCAATTCAAACCCTTGTTGTTTAAGAGCCAACTGTATTCCAGATGTTTTTGTGAAGGTATTATTTAAATGAGATTAACATTTAAATCAGTAGACACTGAGTAAAGCAGATTACTCTCCATAATGTGAGTGGGCCTCATCCAATTAGCTTGAAGGCCATAAGGAAAAAAACAAAAAAACCAAAAAATAAAAACATGAGGTCCTTCAAGGCAGAAGGAATTTTATCTTCAGACTTCCTTCAGTCTTGAGCTGCAGCATCATTTCTTCCCTGGGTCTCCAGCCTGCAGCCTAGCCCTGCAAATTTTGGACTTGCTAGCTCCTCAATTGCATGAGCCAATTCCTTAAATTTCATTCTTCTCTCTCTCTCCCTCCCTTTCTCTCTCTCTCTCTCTCTCTCTCTCTCTGTCTCTCTCCTCTCTCTCTCTCTCTCTCTCACACACACACACACACACACACCGCTTATTAGTTCTGTATTAGTTCTGTTTCTCTGGAGAACCCTATACAGTCAGATTGTTGTGATAGTCAAAGGAAGTAATACATGTGGAAGTGTTTTGCTGGTGTGGGGTAGTGGAAAATCCTATGGTTGGTGGCTGTTCAAGGTTATATGTAATCTTAGAATTCAGGGGCTTAAGAAAGAGGAGAAGACATGGAGAGATAGTTTTGTGGTTATCAATTTGTGACATTTTAGGACAGTTTTGCCTTATAGAGTCTGTTGACATCAGGAAAATGTCCCTGAAGGTTGGCTATGCTTCCACCACAACATAGCCATGCCTCAAGGCTCAAACTCTTTTGTCTTTCTGTAATTCTATATTACTAACTTCTTACATAAGACTAATAGTTGTTCAGTGTGAATTTATCTTCAACACTTTTTCCTTGGCATTATGAATTGTACTGGAATTCACACACATCATCTACTGACAGGACAGAAAATGATCATGAAGAGACCTATAGCCATTTCTATGTCTTTTAATTTAAAAATACCATTTATTGATATGATTAAAATAAATGAGCAATAAACAATCAAGAAAGCCAATAATATAGTCAAAATAAATTATTGCAAAAGAAATAAATATCTTTTAAAAGAGTGTGACTCTTCAGTAATTTTTACTGTCTTCTTAACACTTCCTGTATCACAATCCCATAGAAAGACTACAGTGAATCACTCTTGAATCATCATCATTTATTTCAGAAGACCTCTTGGCATCTTGTCCTGAGGCTTCTGGCTTTCTGAATTTTAGTATCTATAGTTGAAATGGGGATTGCCTGTTCATGTGTTAACATAGGAAAAAAAATTTTATGTCAGCATACCTGCTCAGATTTAAAGTTTCTTGATTTTCCCTACCCTCCTTTGCTCTAAGACATCTTCCTTTTCTCTTCCGATGAAGAAAAAAATTGTTCCTCTGGGTACAATTTACAAAAAAGGGGGGGATGTCCTGTTCTTGTTAAGGAAGGATTGGACCACTACTGTTTCTTCTTGTATTCATTCATAGCTTGAATCTTTTATGAACTGGCTCAGAAGAAAATTTTATACAATGTCATTATCTTTTACAGTATAAAAATTTTGAAATGAATATTAAGCTGATAATTGTGAACGAGTGCATCTCTGGCCAAAATTTGAGATAAAGAGTATGCCGCTGACTTTGTCATTTGACTTTCAATATGACATTGAAATGAAACATGAGGATACTCTGTGGCAGAACAGAGCAGACCCCCTTCTGCTTTATTTGCTTCCCATAACCACACATTTAGAAAAGTTCCTTAGTTCCATTGCCATTAGTCTAATGAAGAAATAAAACCTAAATAAGGTTAGAGCCTTTGCCTGAAGCACCTTCAATGTGTTCTTGCATTTTGAAGCTTAAAGTTGCTGTTAAAGGACTGCACCGAGTTCTGACTGTGGAATCGAGATAGTTATAGATATTCCAGAAGAATCCCAACCTTATTTCTAGTTCTAGAGTGAGTACAATCTGCCGTTAGCAATGTATTGAATAAATGATCATGTGATTTTACATGTGTGTTGGAATTTGATAGTTTATACCCAGACTTGCATAGTGCTGTGATAGCCATAAGAAATTTTTTTTTTATTTCAGCTCATCATTGGGGTACAAAAGCTCAGGTTATATACATTGTCCATGTCCCGCCCATCCCCCTGCGTCAGAGCCTCAAGCGTGTCCATTCCCCAGGCAGTGCACCTGGCACTCACCATGTAGTCATACCTCCATCCCCTCCCCTCCACCCCCCCACTTCCTCAAGTCAGCACCTTCAAGCATGACCATTCCCCAGACGGTGCGCAGTGCACTCATCATGTAGGCATACACCCATCCCCTCCCCCCACCCCCCGCCTCAGTCTCATATCCAGTTGGTATCATTCCCCAATGTGCATTTAGGTGATGATCAGGGAAATCAATTTTCTGGTGAGTACATGTGATGCTTGTTTTTCCATTCTTTGGATACTTCACTTAATATAATGGGTTCCAAATCTCTCCAGGAGAACCAAAGAGATGTCGTATCACCGTTATTTCTTATAGCTGAGTAATACTCCATGGTATACATATACCACAATTTACTAATCCATTCGTGAATTGATGGGCATTTGGGTTGTTTCCACATCTTTGCAATTGTGAATTGTGCTGCTATAAACATTCGGGTACAGGTGTCTTTGTCATAGAATGACTTTTGTTCCTTTGGGTAGATGCCCAATAATGGGATTGCTGGATCGAATGGTAGGTCTACTTGAATCTGTTTAAGGTATCTCCATAATGCTTTCCACAGGGGTTGCACTAGTTTGCATTCCCACCAGCAGTGTATGAGTGTTCCTGTCTCTCCGCATCCAAGCCAACGTGTGTTGTTTTGGGACTTTTTGATAAAGGTCATTCTCACTGGGGTTAAGTGATATCTCATTGTGGTTTTGATTTGCATTTCCCTGATGATTAGGAACGTTGAGCATTTTTTCATATGTTTGTTAGCCATTCTTATATCTTCTTTTGAAAAATTTCTATTCATGTCGTTTGCCCATTTTTTGATAGGGTTGTTTGATTTTTTCTTGCTGTTTTTCCTGAGTTCTAAATAGATTCTTGTGATTAGTCCTTTATCGGATGTGTAGTATGCGAAAATTTTTTCCCATTCTGTAGGTTGTCTGTTTATTTTCATGACTGTTTCTTTAGCTGTGCAGAAGCCTTTTAATTTAATCAGGTCCGATTCATTTTTTTTGTTGTTGCTGTGATTGCCTTAGGGGTCTTCTTCATAAATTCTTTGCCTAGACCAATGTCTGTAAGAGTCTTTCCTACATTTTCTTCTAGAATTCTAATAGTTTCCCATTTAAGGTTTAAATCTGTTATCCACCGTGATTTGATTTTTGTGAGAGGTGAAATCTGTGGGTCCTGTTTCAGTCTTCTACATGTGGCTATCCAGTTTTCCCAGCACCATTTATTGAATAGGGATTCTGGTCCCCAGGCTATGTTTTTGTCTATTTTTTCAAAGATTAGATGGCTATATGAGGATGGTTTTATATTTGGATTTTCTGTTCTGTTCCACTGGTCTGTGTCCTTGCACTTGTGCCGATACCAGGCAGTTTTAAGAACCACAACCTTGTAGTATAGTTTGAAGTCTGGCAAATTAATACCTCCCATTTTGTTTTTATTGCTTAAAATTGCTTTTGCTATATGAGGTCTTCTCTGATTCCATACAAAGTGTATAATTATTTTTTCTAAATCTGTGAAAAATGATGTTGGTAATTTAATAGGGATTGCATTGAATCTGTAGATTACTTTGGGTAGTATAGACATTTTAACAATATTGATTCTTCCGATCCACGAGCATGGTATGGTTTTCCACCTATTTACATGTTCTGCAATTTCCTTCCTCAGTGTTTCATAGTTCTCCCTATAGAGGTCCTTTACCTTTAGTTAAATATATTCCTAGGTATTTTATTTCTTTGTTGCTATTTTGAAAGGTATTGAGTCTTTAATTTGGTTCTCCAATTGACTGTTATTGGCATATATGAATGCCTCTGATTTGTGTGTATTGATTTTGTAACCTGAGACTTTACTGAATTCATTAATCAATTCTAGGAGTCTCTTGGTTGAATCCTTGGGGTTTTCCAGATATAACATCATATCAATAGCAAAGAGTGAGAGTTTGATCTCTTCTTTCCCTTTTTAGACTCCCTTGATTCTGCTCTCTTGCCTGATAGCTCTCACAAGAACTTCCAATACTATGTTGAAAAGTAATGGGGACAGTGGGCAGCCTTGTCAAGTTGGAAATCAAAAGATTCTTTGAATTAAACGACAAAGGAGACACAACTTATCAAAATCTATGGGACACAGCTAAAGCAGTTCTGAGAGGAAAATTCATTTCCATAAATGCCTATATCAAAAAGACAGAAAACTTACAAATAGACAACTTAATGAATACACTCAAAGAGCTGGAGAAAGAAGAACAGACTGACCCCAAACCCAGCAGAAGGCGAGAAATTATTAAGATCAAATCAGAATTAAATGAAAAGGACAACAAAAATACCATAAGGGAAATTAATAAAACAAAAAGTTGGTTCTTTGAAAAGATAAGCAAAATAGACACACCTCTGGCTAGACTAACCAAGAGCAGAAAAGAAAAATCTCTAATAACCTCCATCAGGAACATGAAAGGAGAAATCACAACCAATGCCACAGAGATACACGATAACATCTATGAATTCTACAAAAATCTTTATGCACAATTTTTTAGAAACACATAGCCTTCCCAAGCTCAATCAGGAAGAAATAGAATTCCTGAATAGACCAATATCAAGAACTGAAATCGAAACAGCAATAAAAAACCTTCCCAAAAAGAAAAGCCCTGGACCAGATGGGTTCACACCTGAATTTTACCATACCTACAAAGAAGAACTGGTGCCCATCCTACATAAACTATTCTCCAACATCGAAAAGGATGGAATTCTCCCCAACACATTTTACCAAGCCAACATAATTTTGATACCAAAACCAGGAAAGGATGCAACAAAAAAAGAGAACTATAGACCAATATCCCTTATGAATATAGATGCAAAAATTCTCAATGAAATCCTAGCAAATCGAATCCAAGTGCTTATCAAACAAATAATCCATCACGACCAATGGGCTTCATCCCAGAGATGCAGGGATGGTTTAACATATGCAAATCTATAAATGTAATTCACCACATAAATAGAAGCAAAAACAAAGATCATATGATCCTCTCAATAGATGCAGAAAAAGCATTTGATAAAATTCAACACCTTTTTATGATAAGAACGCTTAACAAAATAGGCATAAACGGGACCTACCTAAAAATGATACAAGCCATATATGACAAACCCACAGCCAACATCATACTAAATGAGGAAAAATTGAAAGCATTCCCACTCAGAGCCATAAGAAATTTGACAATTTTACGCTCTGGACATACACATGATGGAAACTAATTGACATGAAATTATATCTGATAATTTTAATACATTGTTTGATATCCATTGAAGTCATTCACATCTAGTGCACTCTGAGTGTGTCATACAATGCATGCCAGTGGTGTCTGCTAACCCTAAGATCACTTAATGTTGTACCTTATATGTGAGGTGCATAGAAAATATTTCTTGAACAAATTAATGTTACCAAATGACTTCACCTCTGTAATAGAGCACTCAGATATTTAAGTAAGGCCTTGATTCAGAAAACCAGTTCTCTCTGTCCCTTTGATTCAATTTTTGGAAAGATCTTGAGCAACGTTCATCTCTTCCTGGTTTTGGCACATCCTATTTATCATCTCTTAGATCTCAAAATGTATCTTCTCAAAGAGGCTTTCTCTAATCTCTATCCAAATTAATTCCCCTTGTCCTTTTTTCTTTATTCTTTGTCATTGTATCCTGATTTTTCCTTTAAAGTAATTATACTTATTAATATATGTATGTGTTTTTGAAGGTACGTCCAACTAGACTATAAATTTCAAAAGAGCATGGATCACATCTTTTTTGTTTGCCCCTATACTCTTAACCTCTAGCAGATGCCTCACTCAGACTGGGAAACCGTAGATGAGTGAATGAATAAATGAATGTGCAGAATCCAGCTGATAAGCCATCTCAGTCCCTAATTTTCCCAAGCAGAGAAAATATGATGTATGTAGAGAGGAGAAACACAAGGTCTCTCTTAAGATTATTATGTTATACTGTTTACTAGTTGGCAGACCACTTGTTTAATGCATTTCTTCATCATAAAATGGAGAACTAGATATTGACTTTACTTAGTTAAAAGGAATGTTGTGTGAGAATCAAATTAAGTAATGAATGCAAAAACACTTTTGGAACTGCACAGTGCTCTGCTACACTTATTATCATCACTTTTCATGAGTTTATGCCAAAAACTTTGAAAAAATTAATGTTGGATCAATAAATGAATAGAGGGTCAAGTTGATATAAATGATCCACAAAAATCATTCAATATCAGAAGTAGAGAATGCTTTCAGTGAGTTGGATAATTAGATTATACCTAAAACTGGTGTTTATGTTAAAAGCTAGATATCTAAATTCATTTCATAAAAAACTTTCTGAAACATTGTTCTGTATGTTTATAGCTTTCTTCTATCATGTGTAAATTCAAAGTTTTTAAATATTAAAATTGTACCAGCATTTTATAAACACCCTGTGCATAATACTTCCAGAGAGGAAAAAATTTAAAAACGTACTATTTATACCTCCTCAAATCTGTTTTGTAGGATATTCTGTTTCATCATAATTTTCATCCCTGGTTATTTATTACTAGCTAAATTTGCATGAAAACAATGTTATTTCCTCAGAGTTCATCTGTGCCTGTAGTTTATCCCCCACCTAAAGTCATAATTCTTTGTTAGTGATGCCCTGATTGTTTGCTGGGTAAATGATTATGATGTTGCAAACAGGATTATGATTTTAGCTGGGGAATAACCAGCAGGCATAGATGAACTCTAAGGAAATAAAGATCCTCTTCTTTTAATGCAAATGTCTTCTATAGTTAAGGAAAAGGAGAGACTTTTCTTAATGTTTTCTATAAGGTGACAGTTATGTTTAAAATGAAAAGAATTAATTGATTGATGGAGTTTCTTTTTCAAATAGATATAATATACAATAACAGTTATTGAAACATAGTTCTGAAAAGACTCTTTATATACACTTACTTCTACCAGAAGGAAGCAATATGTGTCTTGCTTTCCAGCAAGAAAAAATTAATATATATATTTATATATACACACATTATTCTAGATACAGATACTTTTAAAGATCTCCGAGGGGGGGAATTTACTTCATTCATATTTTACAATTAATTAAACCTTATATACTCAACATAAGTATGAAAGAAATGTTTTAGTGTAAATTTTGGTACAGTTTCACATTTTTTATGTAAATGTCATATTTTTATAGGATAATATTTTGTTGTTCATTGTAACGATGAATATTCTTAAACAGATTCTGTACTTAAAAAACAAGAGCTGAAAGTACAGGCAGGAGATGAGCAGATGCACATTTTATTTTTCAAAAATATTTATCACATTTACTTTCTCTTCTGACCTTCTGTGCCATAGCCCTGGAAGAATATCTGGTAGGTTAGGCCTTATTGTATCAGTTAGGATTTGTTTTAATTTTGTATTACAAGAAACACCAAATAACACTGAAATAAAGTAGAAGCTTATTTCTCTTGTATGGAAATCAAGTCAAGGGCTACTGCAGTAGCTACATCTTACTATGTTATTTCCATCTTCAAAGTCACGTCATCATCTGAGATAGTTGTAAATCTCTAGCCGTCACAATCTGGGTTCCGGGCATCAAGAAAGGGAAGTGGGAAGAGCAAAATAGGCCCTCCCAGCTGAGGTAGCTTTCTTTAAACCAGTCTTCCTGGAAGTCTCACACAACACTTCTCGTATCTTATTGGCCAGAACTTAGCCATGTCTAGATGCAAGGATGTTTGGAAATGTGGTTGACTAAGTGGACACATTGTTGCTTAGAATAAAATTGGGGTTGTGATACCAGGGAAAACGAGGAAAGTGGATACTGAAGGCAACTGGGACCTTTGCTATAGCCTCTAATGTAATCCTCATTACTGATCTATAACTGCTTGTTTTCAGAATAAATGGATTTTGTAGTTAATATGGTTTGAAATATATGTTAGAAACTAACCTTTTGAGATTTAAATAAATCTCATTGAAGAGACACTGCTATACTTAAATTATTCAATTTCTTATATAATCTATGCCTCTTTTTTAGTCTTTTTTTATGCCTTTACAAAGGTGTGCTTTAGTTATATAAACAGGGACCTCATCATTATTCAGCTTCAAGTTTTCACCTTAGGACTTCTTGAAACACATTCCATAACCTTTTGAAGTTCAGTCTTTGGGCTAATGCCCAAATCCAGTCTGATTTGGTAAAGACTTTCAATGCTTTGTGTAAAAAAGGCTGTGATATGACACATTTATTTCAAATGAATGCTCCAATATTAGAATATTTTGAAACCTATTATGTTGGAAATTTTCGCAAGAATACACAGAGCACAAATATAAAATAATATCTGCTTATAGGAATGTTGAATATTAGTATAGTAGAGCCAGGAATTACAGATGGTCCCAGAGGTAAACTCTCACTGTTATGTTTCCATAAGGCAGTGTTTAAATCTTTTATACTCCATGTATAAAATGACAGATGAATTGCTTTCTAACTGAGTTCTAGGGACACTTAGGGTTTTTTGATTTGGGGAAGGAGTAGAAAGGGGGACTGAATTGTTCAACAAAAGCATGAATGCCTGTATATATTTTACATAAAGGGCATCCTCGTAAGATTGAAGAAAGAATTCTACTATAAAAGTTTGTAATTTGTGGCCTAAACCCTAGATCTCTGAGCCCCATTCTCAGGCTGATATTCTGGGATTAACGTCACAGAATTGTTAATATTTGTGACTGAATATACATCATTTTGCTGTAAAATCTGACTCCAGAGAACCACAGAGGAAGACAATTTCATCTTCTCAATTCAATGAAACCCATCATAGAATTACCCTGTCTACATTTAGACAGCTGTTTACATTTGCTAACTGACTTCCAGGTAGATACTTTTTTTTCTTCTAGTACAGAAACCCATTTGAGATACTAAAAATAAAAGGAGATTATTGCAGTGGGATTGGATGGAAATCCCAGAACGGGAACTCCAGAAGGGCTGGCCTCAAGAGGAAGTAACAGTTTTGGGGAGATGGGCAGCTCGCCCTCAGGATGGCCCTGGATGCTCAAGCTGCTTTCCTTTGCTCCCTGGCTCTGTTTTTCTCTCCTGATTGGCATCATTTGCTCACTCCCACTTTCAGCTCATGCCCAAGGATTTAATTTATTTGGGTTCATTCAGGTCTCTACCTCATAGCCTGTCTCTCAGCTCTATTCAGACAACTGTTTTAGTCTTTTAAGGTGGGTTTTCAATTCTAAATAAAAGGGAGATGTTATATTGGTCTACCTTTTGTTTTCAAGCCAGGCAACTCGGTAGCCTAAGGAGGACCCAGAGTTGGATCAGATCCAAACAATTGGTGCCAGGTCATGGTGAGGGAAGAGGTAAAGAGAAGAAAGGACAATTTATGGTACAAAACATGGCCTCTGCACATCAGCATGCCCAGAGCTATGGTTTAAGTGCAGTGCATCTGGTTAGCCAGAGGCGTCTCTGAAAGACTCTCAGGGAAGGGACTGAATATCAAAAGGAGGTTTACAAGGCAGAGTGCCAAGGATTAGATCGGTGTGAGGAGGGTGACATTGAAGGGAATGGGTATTAAAGGCTGGTGGCAAGTAAGCCCACTCTGAATGTGTGATAACTGCAGGTAGTAGCTCTAGTCTCAAGCCAGCATCAGCCTAAGAGGGTAATGTTCCTACCAGACCTCTTCGAGGCCAGCCACTCATATATCATTCGGTTGTAAATCTCACTATATTCTGAAAAAGCCATTGATGGGGATGAGTAACCTGGAGCTTTATTTTGACTTTGTTCTCTATGTCCTTATCATAGACACTTCTAAACCAGGACTGATCTATTTGATAAGCTCTGTAGGGAAATTTCACACCAAACTCCACTCTGAGCAAAGTATTCTATGGTGGTCCCAGTGACTTCCAAAAGTGACATTGCGAATGTGGCAGGTGCTTTCCCTAGGCTTTTCTAACATTCATGGCCAGATGATTCTGATGGCAGCTCAAGCCTGTCTCATACAAATTCCCTTTTATTGGTTCTTGAAATGGCCCCATTTTCTTTTTTATGAAGGAGAAACTAAACCCTAACCAGATGCTTGTGATTAAAATATGAGATAATGATAATAGACCTTTTACCAAGGTTGTGTATCTTCCTGCTATCAGATAAATGCCAAGGTGAAAATGAGCCATTTATCTGCATATAAACATTGCAGTGGGGGTAAATGGTTTATTTTCCAGGTTTGAAACAATTATACTTTGACAGCATCACTCTTCTCTCAAGATTTTAGGTTTATTATAACATCATTAAAAACACATTTAGTTCATATTAGTGAAAGACAATTCATTGTACTGTTATGTAAAAGACAGTTTTGACACAAAGCTAGAGGGAAAAAAAACAGTCTCAATTTTTTATATTTCTAAAGAATATTTCCTATCTTTTCATGAATTAAAGCATCTGATTCACTGAGACTTCTTTGAATAAATGAAATTTTAATTTATTTTCCTATAAACAAGAATGATAAACTACTATCACATTTAAATGGCCAATTTTTCATAGTATATTATTTCCTATTCTGGAATGTAGAAATAAAAATGCTTCAGTTTTTTATTAGATTTATAAAAACTATTCTCCTTCATTCTATACCAGTCCTCATAAATGCTACCTCAGAAGAAGAAAAGTGTTTTTCTATCTTCTTTATGAAATCCCAGCTGTACAAAGTTTAAATTTGGGTTAAACATCTAATTTCTTGGAATGAACACCTTTGGAATACCCACCACAGGTTTGTTCATAAAGGAGGCAGAATTTCTATCTCCTGCTCAATCCAAAAAGTCCCTCTTGTGGGACAGCACACTGTCATATCTTCTACTGCAAAATAGATTTCTTTGAATCATAACCTTTTCAGCTGTTCCCCTCATAATTATTTTTGCTCATTTCATTAGTAAAAGTCCTCAAAAGAGATGTCTATACACAATTCCACTTTCTTACCTCCTGTGTTCTCTTTGGCCCATTCAAATTAGGCTCTTATTCTCACTACTTGACTGCAACATTCTTGTCAACAATAACCTTCATATTTCCCAGAGGTCACCTTGGTCAGGCTCTCAGCATCCTTTAATGTGATTATCCCTTCTGTTGTCCTTGAAATTATGCTTCACATATCCTTAAGGATACCACTGTCTCATAATTTCCTTGTTTCCTCACTGACTGCCCCTTTACGGTGTTTGAAATTTCTTCTCCTTTTCCAGCCTTTAAATGTTGCCATGCTCAGGGCAGAGTCTTTGCCTTTTTATATATCTACAATCTCTCCAGGTGATCCTATCCAACCCCAAAGGTATACTTTTACCTTAAACATCATAGCTTAACTCCAGATTAGTATACTGATATGCCCAAAACAGAACTGTGGATTTTTATTTGCAAACTGATTTTTCCTTTGGTCTTTCTCATTTTATAAATGACAACACTATTGACCTGATTGTTCAGGCTAAAGACTCTAGGAGTCACCTTTGAATCCTCTTTTTCCTTACAAGTCTGTGTACTTTTGGCAGAGTTGTGTTAACTCTATCTTAAAATAGACCCTGAAAATTGCCTCTTCTGTGTCCACCACTCCCACCTAACCCAATTCATTCCTCTCACACCTGACCCAACATCTCTGCTTCACAAGAGATGTCAGAATTATCTTTCAAAAATGAAGATCAGGTCATATCCCTCCCTAGTGCAGAACTAAAGCCCATATTTTCCCAATGGACACAAAAGTGTTCTTTGATCAGGTCCCTACCTAACTCTAGGGCCTTATCCCCTGGTCTCTTCCTTGAGCTCATCCTGCTCTGAGCACAGTGGCCTGCTTGCTCTTTGAACTCAAGATGGTTATATGTTTAGGGCCTTTGTACTTACTCTTCCTTCTCTGACACTCTCCCACTAGATCCTTGCATTGCTCCCTTTCACATTGTTCAAGTCCCACCCTAAATATTTCTCAAAGAACTCTTCGCTGGCCACTGCATATAAAGGAGCCATACACTTCTTCACTCTGCTTGCACATTAATTTTTTTTTTACAATATTACTGCAGAAAGTATTTATTCATCTTTTACTGGTGTCTTTGATTATTAGAATATAAGCTTCCTGATAGCATGGCTGTCTTGTTCATAACTATGTCACGAGTGGCTGTCTGGGACAAAGAAGTTATTTAGTGAATATTGATTTAATGAAGAAGTGCGTTTCTCTTTGCAAAGATTTATAGAGAGGGCAGTTGCTAGGAGAGGCTTTCTATAGTAACTTCATAACATAGATTGCATACCTATAATGTGTTATAAGCATTTTTCATGTGCCTTACAACAAACCCATATGGTAGATACTATTATTAATCCCCATATTACATATGAGAAAACTGAGGCACCAGGTGGTTAAATAATGTGCTCAATGTTATTGAGCCAGTAAGTAGGGATGATGGATTACAAATATAGGTATTCCTATATTCCAGAGTCTACATTTGCCAACATATGCAATATTTCGTTTCCATTTCAATGAACTTTTAAAAAACAGCTTACTATTGATTTATAGAACAGATATTAATTTTAGGTTCTAGGACTGAACTTAGGGTCTTCTAGTAAAATATCTGAATATAGCCTATGACAGGTGAGTCATCTTTTAATTATTTAAAATGTGTTTCCTTGAAAAAAAAGATTTTTAAATATCCTACATTGCCATGAATCTAGTATATATTCAATAAATCTTAAATAAAATATCAAAAGCAAAATTTAGATATGTGATAATTTTTATACCCTTATTATTACAGTGTTCATTTTTCTTCCAAAGGTAATGCTCCCTGATGCCCTACATCAACAAGATGTAATTTTGTTGATGGATGGGAAGGCTGGTGAGAAAACTAAAGCCAGCCTGCGGCCTTTCTATCCTGGGCTGTAGGCTCAGATAACACTTGGATCATCAAGTTTCCTAAGTATGCCTACCTACAAAAATAATTCTATGAGGCATTTCATTTATATCAATAGTCAGTGTTATCCACCTAATAAATATTTTTGACAATTCATTATGTGTTAGGCCCTGAAGTAGGCTTAAGGGCATAAATGAATAAAATATGAATTCTGCCTCAAGGAATTTATGATATGATAGGGACAATATACACGTAAATAATTGCACTAACGAATGCAGATTGACCTAATCTCTGTGAGATTTGTGTTAAGGAAGGCTTCACGGAAGAAGTGATGTTTAATTTGGGTCTTAATGATGAGTTAAATTCTGTCATCTCAACTGTGATAGTTGGGTGGGGAATGAAAAGCATTTTTCCTAACAAAACTTACGTGGCAGAAATATCCCAAATGTGAAGGGCAACAATTTTCTTTTGAAATTTCTCATTAATAAGGTCTTTAATGATCATTTAGTTCTGTATTCAGGCAATTATAGCCTGAAGATGGCAGATTCCAAATTCACGTATGATTCCACGTGCTGAGTTTATCTTGAGATTTGCCATCAGGGATCTGTATGTCCTTCTAAGTTCTAGGGATTTGACATTCTGTCTTACAGGAGCAGGAAACAACATCGTCTATTTTTCAAGTTATAAATTAAGTAGTGATGACGAGAGTGGAAAAAGAGCAAGAGAAACCTCCGCTGAAACACGGGGGCAAGCTGAAGCCAGCATTCATGGAAGGGATGTGTCATTCAGCATAGCAGCAATAAGCTTCTTTGCCTTCTCAAATTCCTGGAAAAACAATCACCACCAGGAACCTCTAGCAAAATGAATGATGGGGGCACGGGCTGTCTTTATTTTTGATTTGGTGCAAAACAGAAAGCATTATCTAAACTGTTTCTGAGACATTCATCTACTGCCTTGTCTCATGCAACTTGGAATTCAACATGGAGAAAAATATTTTATGTCAATGCTCTTCAAACAATGCTCCATGGAGAAGCTCCAAGAAGACCCTTAAGAGTGTAGGGCATCAGGGAGCAGGGTTCCCAAGCTACTCAAGTTTCAGTCACAGACAGTCTGATTCCATCTCTTCCATAACACTTTTTTGTGTAAGATTTTTCTCTACCAAAGACTTCTCATATGAAATGTTTCAATAGCACTGTTCTAAGTCCACTATAATGAGAAATGAGTCCTTCTTATGACTGCCATTGTAGTTGGAACAGTACTGTGCACATGCTTCGTGCAGCATAATGCATAAATACGTATGATGAACTGCAGAGCACTTTGTGTTGGAAAACAGCCTGACTCAGAAGCTGCGTCATTGTTCTGATGATGCACTTTTATCAGTTTAAGAAGCACTTTAACTCTCCAGCCTCTGCTGAAAAGAAGTTTAAGAGGAAACACTATAATGTATGAAGTGATTCTACAACCTGTTTTCATCTACTCATAGATGTAAGAAGTTGAACAAATATGAGAGATTTCTAAAGTCTATTGATTTAAAAAATACTCAGTATCAGAGGATTCTTTCTAGTTTTAGAGTGATGTTTGAAGATTTTTTTGGGGTAGAACTATAGAGATCAAGAGGGCCTAAGATCCGGACCTAAGATATATTCCCTTCAGTGGGACAAGCACTAGGACTCAGTGAAAGAGCCATCATGTAGCTGTAGGCAAGGAAAGTGGTCTATCCTTACAGACGGCATGCTGAAAACGATGGTGAGGAATAGTTAGCCAAGCTCTTTCCCTGTGCCTAATATTCAGGACAGTAAATAGAGTCAGATCAAAGCAGGGCCACAGAAAGATAACATCTGGGTGTTGAAAAGGTTATCAAATCAGGGCTGAAGAACAATGGGATACATGGAGATGTAGTCAGAGAGTTAGGGTTGAAGTCCTTTTCTGAGCTCAAGGTCTTTGGGATATGGAGGAACAAGTTCTTGAAGAACTTTTAGGGAGTTTGCAAATCCTGTGAAATTGTGAACTTGCATAATTTTGTGCTGTAGAATGAGACCATGGTTTTCTTCTGAGTTTTCAAAAAGTCCATGTATAAAAAATGTTCAGAATTTCTGTGCGACCAAAGGGTGGACTAGACTAAAGCCAAGATGGACATGATGCTGAGATATCTGAATAGTAAATTGCTTCCCAAGGAAATACAGGAGGGGCCCAGAGTGTATGTGCAGGAGTCAGCCTACCAGTAAGGTTAGCCGGCCCTTGCTTTGAGGGGAGGTAGAGGAAATCAGGCAAAACATAACCCTTTTGTCCTTTGTGAAGGCTTTAGCCAGAGTTAGGGAAATTATCAAAAAGTACCACTCCTAACCTCATCAGTGGGGATCTGCATGCTTCCTTTCCACTAAACATCATCTATGGTAGCACATGACTCGGATTCCTTCCCATATTGATCAAATGCTTACTTAGCACCTACGGTGTATTACACTCTGTGTAGGCATATACCAAGGTCTAGATCGCACAAACCATACATTCTAGTAACATAATCTGGCTATGAAAAAGACAATAAGTAATTATAGACTGTAGTTAGACGTATAAAAGAAATAAGCAGGGTTCTGAGATTGCATTAGTTAGGACTGACTGGGTTAGGCCACAATAGCAAACATCCCCCTAAAATTAATGGATTAATACAACTCATGCTTCATTCTTCATGAGGCAACTCACACTTTCTTTGAACATCTGACAAGAAGTGACATGTCACTTCCATTCATATTTCTATAGTTAAAGAAAGATGAAAATGGTTGGGGGGCTACTTTAGATTAGATAATTACGAAAACCCTTTAAATAGAGGTGACATTTCAGTTGAGATCTTAAGCATGAGAAAAAGTTAATTATGTGATTAAGAGAATGAGAGGAGGAGGAGAAGTTTCTAGTCAGAGAACAACATACATCACCAAAAGTGAGCCTGGAATTTTCTACGAATGTGAAAAGATTGCTGTCACCTGAAAACTGTAAGTAAGGAGGAGAGTGGTTAAAAATGAGGCCAAAAAGGTAGCCTGGTATTTACATTTTAAGTGCAATAGGAGGCTCTTAAATGTTTTAAGGAATGAAGCAAAATGATTGAATTTAGAGTTTAAAAGCTCACTCTTGTGGAGAAGATTATTATAGGGCAAGACTGTAAGTGGGAAGAGTGGTTTAGAGTCTGTAGGTCTATACTAGTACAGCAGAAAGGCAATGGTGGACTGGCTGAGTCAGGACTAAAGTATATTTGGGCTACTTTGTTTATTTAAGACTTCATGAAATTTACTTAACTACAAGACTGGTTGCAGTAATTTTCCTAGATAACCAATTCTGAACCCTGGCAGGCCTGGATCCTTAATTCTCACACACAGCTATCTTTAATTACACTTTTTAGGACACTGAATAGCCTCTAGTAGAGTTGAACCTGGAATTAATTCGTGCTTTTGTGAGTTAATTGCCAATAAACAAACATGTATGAAGAGTGAGGGAGTTTCATCCATGGAATCTAGGGGGGATAGACTAAGATAGTCCTATAGCCTCTGTTCTTTCCTTTACTTTAAATGTCATCATGGCCCTCATTCATTTATTCTTTCACTTACTCACTCCTTTGCCCATCATATTCTGAATGCCTAGGATGTCTCAGGTCTATGCCAGACACAGATATTCAAAGATTAAAAAAGTATGTTTCTTTCCTCCTGAATCTTATAATTTAGAGTGTGTAAAAGAAAGAGTAACAAGGAAATAGATAATGATAAGTATTTCAAGGTTAGATTTATTGTTATCAACAGATTTTCTCATAATTTGACAGGAGATTATGGTATAAATGATATATCTGCCACAATTGTCTTCACCAGTAAGGTATAACAATGTTCCATTACAGGTTTCCTTGGGTTATGTGGGCCTCAGTTGACAAACTTTCTTGCAATTTTATGAATTAACTACTTTTTGCTTTATAATCAGGAGAGGGACATCATGTCATCAGTTGATTACTTCTAAGAATCTAAAAAAAACGCTATGATGGCATTTTATAATCCCATAAAAATCACAAAGAAACGCAATTATACACACACACATATAACACACACACACACACACACACACACACACACACACATATATATATATCTGGGCCTGGGCCTGCCTGGACACATTGGTCCTGCAGAAATTCATCTCACATGGAAAATCAAGGAAGTCTATGAAAATCTGGCTCCACCTCTTTTACTGTTGTTGTTGTTGTTATCATCATGATCATCATCATCTAACAGGGCTTGGCCCTGCCAGATGGGTTTTCATCACATTCACTGGCATGGATGCTATTTATGGTTGTACAGTTTGTGCCAGACTGAGAAAATGAATGTCAGCTAAAATCTGTCTTGTACTCTGTCAAGCCACATGCCCTCATGAGGAATCTACATCCACCTTGATATCTTTTTATAAGTGAAATATGTCCTGGGGATAACTGGAACTCTTGTTCACCTGAATTTGGGCAATAAGAACACCTGGTCTTACTAATAAAGTACGTAAAAAACCCTAGTTTCCCAGGAAATCCCCAGTGTACTCTCTGAGTCCTCAGTCATCAGAAGAAGATCCTAGGCAAGGAGTACCATGGAAGCATAGAAAGTGAGTTGATTGGCATGACTTGTTGAGTACCTGATATCTGGTGACATTGGCCTTCACTGAGGCAGTAGTTTGAGTAGGAAGATACATACTGTAGAGAGAGAAGAAAGACAATCTTAGACACCCTGATGGTCAAATCAGTCTTGGAGACTAGTGGGATGATTCTGGTCCAAGCCAGATTAACTTCTCATCTTGTGAGGGCTTAATCGTTGTGTTTTTCAACTGCAAAACAAGTAAGAGTCAATCAGCAAGGGACTCAGGGTCTGAACGTGAGCTGGAGGCAGGGAATGTGTTAGAGCCATCTTATTCTCTGTTACACTATTTTATCCCATATACAATATAGGAAAAGTTGTTATTCCTACCCTTTATGAAGATGGTGAAGAAAAGAGACACTATATTGACAGCATTTTGCAAAGTGCTCCATATGTAGCAGGCATTAAAAAAAATCAAGAAGGGATGGAAGTAACAATGCTACTTTTCAAGAGGAAAAGAAGCGGTCGTGGCCACAGCAGCAATCACAAACCAATTTGGAAATCAATATTCAGCTGGGACTTCCTTTCCTTCTGATATCTAGTTAAACTTGGCTTAAACTGAAGTCACGGCCTTATGAGATTCCACAGTTTCTCCAGTTTCCTAGAATTTACTGCTTTCTTTTTTTCTTTGTGTCTATTCCACATCAACACATACTGCTTCTGTTCCTCCTCTTTAGTTCCAACTGTGGACGAACCATACAGCTTTCCACAAGGAGGCTTCTTGCAACCAGACACATCATGAAGGCTGACATTTTGCTGAAGACTTTTTGGGGAGAGGTGGTAGGTAAGTAAGTTTTGCGGATGATATCTTGTCTCTGATGGTGGAAAGAAGGAGATATCAGGCTGGACTTGGAATAGCTTGGATGTGGTGGATAAGAGAGAGAGCAATGGAAAATGGCACTCAAGTTTTACGTCAAATTAGGAGATGGTGCTACCATTTACAGGAATGTCATAACAAGGAATAAAAATGGAAAGAAATGTTTTGCATAATTATATATTTAATTTATGCAATAATATTATAAAAATGTATTTTTTGCCAGGGTTAAAATTACCTACTCCCATCATATTAATGATGATTTTAACTTACATTATTATTAACTATGATTTTTTTTCAAATTTATTTATTTATGGATAGGTAAAATAGTATATATTTAGCATGCACAATGTGATATTTTGAAGTACACTTACATCGTGAAATGAGTAAATCTGGCTAATTAACATATGCACACATAGTTAGCATTTTTGTGGTGAGAACACTTATCCACTCTTAGCATTTTTCAAGAATACAATATATCATTATTAACAATAGTCACCATGCAGTACAATAATAGATCTCCTGAACTTATTCCTTCTAACAATAATTTTTTATTCTTTGGCCAGCATCTCAGAAATGATATCTATCATGTTTATAGAACAACAAAGCCTTTAGTATGCTGGTTTATAAAAAATACATGGAATTAAACAAATATAAATCAATTTATTTATGAAAAGTCTGAAAATAATACAGTAAAATGTCATTAATTGACATGCATTGGAAAGTGACAGCTAGTTAATTCAGCGGCTTATTGAGAAACCAATCTAGCCCTGATGTGGGAATAATGGACTGCTAATTGCCATGCATTTGAGCCTGTTAATATCTTGTTTCCCACCTGCTATGTTCCCTCCTGTTGGCATGTCTGCCAAGCAGATTGACCTGAGCTGTTGGATAAGGTTAAAATGCTTGAGGCATTAAAATCTCCAGTCATTTTACTCTCATCTACTGCTAACTTTTTTTTAACATTTCAAAAAAAAAAAGTTGAAACCATTACATATCATAGAGAAATCATACTCTTTCAATGCCATGCAGTTTATATGTGGAGCAATAATGACACACAAGTTGAATCTTGGGGCTAAGAACACACTTAGCAAGAGTACAGCAAAGACGCTATGAATTCTCAAGGACTGCAAATATTTGAACCTGGATCAAGAAAAACATAAAATAATGGTTTTAAGGCAGAAATTTTGACTGAACTTCCAAGTTAACTAATGGGTTATAAGGGATGTTTGTTCTTTAATCATACTTCTGACAGAGGAAAAAGTGTTAATAGAAAGTTGAGAGCTAGAATTGACCTGAAAGATCAATTTAACCCAACCAGGAAGGTTAAGTGATTTGCCCAAAGTCATGGAGCTAGAGTCAGAGCTAAAACTAAATTTCAACTCTTGAGACTGTCACATAAAATTCCTCCAGGATATTTGGCTTATGGTTTTCTAGAACCTCTATCCAAAAAATGTCTATTTGGCTCTTTATTCCTTTATTGAAAAATAAAAAATAAAAAACATTTTCTTGAAGACCTACTGTGTTTTGAGCACTGTGCTGAGAATTTTAGACTTAAGAACAATTAAGCCCTTCACTACAAGGAGCTTACATAAAAGGAGGGTGGGTGGCATGGCATAGTCGTTAACTCAAGAAGGATGTCAGGAATGGATATGGGTGAGGAGCCTGAGAGGAAGGTCATTTGGTGGATGGTCAGGGAGGTCAAGCACTGTCTCTAATGATAAGTAGGTGATTGTCAGGTTAGGAAGGAAAAAAAATCATGACCTGCAAGATTTTTTATTGATACAAATATTTATAAATATTTATGGGGTACATATGATATTTTTTTATATGCATAGACTGTTTAATGATCAAGCCAGTATATCTGAGGTGTCCATCACCTCTACTATTTACCATTTCTATGTGCTGGGAACATTTTAGGTCTTTTCTTCTAGTTGTTATATTTTGAAATATGCAATACATTGTTATTAACTATAGTCACCGTACTCTGCTATCAAACATAACTTATTTCTTCTATCTAACTATGTTTTTAACTACTAACCAAACTCTCTTTATCCCCCCCATACCCTTCCCAGTTTCTCTACCTACTCCTAGCCTCTCTATTATACTCTCTACCTTCATGAGATCAACTTTTTTAGTTCCTACATATGAATGAGAACATGTAAAATTTGTCTTTCTGTTGGCTTATTTCACTTAACATAATGTTCAACGGTTCCAACCATGTTACTACAAATTACATGATTTCATTTTTTATGGCTATGTATGTTTCCATTGTGTATATATATCACATTTTCTTTTAAAATGGTGATATTTAAAAATATATCTTCTTTGGGTAGCTACAACCACATGAATACATCACTTAGATAATAAGAAAAGGGTCTGGATTTCAGACTTAATCAAATCTATCCCTGGGCCTGAATTTTTGTGTCAAGCATAATCTCCACAAAATAAGCATTAAAATGTTCCAAGTTAGGGGCCATACTGAAAAAACAAACAGCAACATCAACAAAAACAAAACCATGAGCTTACATCTGTGAGGTCATTATTAATTTCCCTAATAGTGGAAAAATGTCCATTCAGATCCTTCGCCCATTTTTTAATCATTTATTTATTTGCTTTTGAGTTGTGTGAGCTCCTTACATATTTTGAACCTTAACCCATCAGCAGCATGTGGTTTGCAAATATTATCTCCCCACCCATATGTTGCTGCCTTTCCATTTCATTGATTGTTTCTTTTTCCCTGCAGGAACTTTTTAGTTTAATGTAGTCCCCTGTGTTAATTTTTGCTTTAGTTGCCTGAGCTTTTGGTGTTGGTATTAAAAAAATTATTGCCAAGGCCAATATCAAGGATGTTTTTCCCTATATTTCTTTGCGAAGTTTTATGGTTCAGGTCTTATGTTTAGGTCTTTAATCCCTTTTGACTTGATTTTGTGCCTGGGATAAGATAGGGCCCAATTTCATTTTTTGCATGTAGATGCCCAGTTTTCCCATTTATTGAAAAGAATATCCTTTCTCCATTGTGTCTTCTTAGTAACCTTGTCAAAAAGTAGTTGAATATATTATATATGTTTGGGTTTATGTCTGAGCTCTCTATTCTGTTCCATCAGTCTGTGTGTTTTGACTTTATGCCAGTACCATACTGTCTTGATTACTATAGCATTGTAATATAATTTGAAATCATAAAATGTGATACCTCCAGCTTTTTCTTTCTCAAGATTGTTTTTGGTATGCATGGTCTTTTATCATTCCATATCAATTTTAGAATCATTTTTTCTATTTCTGTGAAAAATGCAAATGGAATTTTGATAGGGATTGCAGATTCAGTGTGTATATTGCTCTGGATAATGTGAACATTTTAACAATATTAATTCTTTCAATACACAAAATGGGATCTCTTTCTGTTTATTTGCATATTCCTCAATTTCCTTAGGAAATGAAATCAGTACCCAAATTCATTGTGGCATTATTCACAATAGCCAAGATATGAAAATGACCTCAGTGTTTATTGACTGATGAATGGGTAAAGAAATTGCAGTATACGTGTGTGTGTGTGTGTGTGTGTGTGTGTGTGTGAAGATTATTCAGCCTTAAAAAAGGAGACATTGCCATTTGTCACAACATGGATGAAACTGGAGGACAGTATGCTAAATGAATTAAGCTAGACACAGAAAGAAAAAATACTGCATGATCTCATTTATATGTTGAATCTAAAAAAGGTTGAATACATAAAACCAGAGAATAGAATGGTGGTTACCAGGGTAGGGAGGTAGAGGAAATGTTGTCAAAAGCAACAAACTTGCAGTTATATAGGATGAACATGTTTAGAGATCTAATATACAGTAGCATGAGGACTATAGTTAATAATATTGTACTATTAATACATACTGGAAATTTGCTAAGAGAGTAGATTTTATTAATAGGTGCTCTTACCACACACACACACACACACACACACACACACATATGCACACACACAAAGGTATAGATGACAAATGGGTTAAATAATCATTTCACTATATATATGTATATCAAAGCAGCATGTTGTACATCTTAAATATATATCAAAAAAAGAGAGAGAGAGAGAGGTGGAATGATTCCTATAAACTTCCCCCATTCTTTCTTTTTGTAACTGCCCAATATGTCTAACTGCCAGAAAGTGACACATTACATTTGCTTACAATATACTTCAATTATGATTTTATTCTGTGATGTAATAGTTGTTACAGACTTTGAATCAATTACTTATTAGGTATGTGAACAAGGGCAAGTTACTTCTCTGAGTGTTCATTTCCTCTCCCACAAAATGCAGGCAGAACATGCAGTAGGAACCTCATGACATTCTTGTGAGGGCTGAAAGAGTAAAAATATCTGAAGTGTTTCCAAAAGTGCTAGGCATATAAGTCCAATATAAATGTTAATTGTTATCATCTTGTTTGATTGATACAGTAATTTTATAAAGTCAGCCATAGTACATAATTAACCCACCTAACTTATGACCCTGATATCACTTGGGATCTCAAAACCACTTAAGATCTTTGTAAGATTGATCATGGATGATAGAAGACCAAAGTCCTTCTTAAGATTTTTATTTTTCCAAATTCCTCATGGCTTACATTCTCAGCTCCTTCACCCTATTCCTGAGAAGAATTTTCTCTTTCCCATGGAATCATCCCTCCTCCCTCCCCATTGAGTCATAAATCCCCCACTATTTGCCATCAGCCATCAATATAAAGCTCTTCAGTGTAATAGAACTTCTATGGAAAACTTGAGGCTTTTGCAAAGGGTCAAATTGCATCCTACACAACAAACAACTTAAAATTGTATATCAAATCTTTTTCCTGCTCTGCTACAGAAATTTCTAATGCCTGGGTCTTCTCATGTTGTGTCCCCATACTCACTAGATCTTGTTGTCTTCTCTCTCTCCTCTCCCCTCCTATTTCTTCATTAATTTTTCCTTCTATTATTACTCTCTCCATCAATTTTAAGAACTGAATTTATCTCATTTTCTCATACAAGAAAACCAAGCTTCCTTTTATTTTTGTTTTAGCTCTGTCCTCAATATCTTATCTTCTATCTCAAGTATCTTATCACAGACCTTTTCTAAACAAAGACATTCTCTCCCTGGACCTGGATCAGCTGTTAAGAAAATTGATTTTTCTTCTGCATTATAAACTCATGAGTAAACCAAAGCACAGAGAACTTATGTGATTTGTTGAAAGTTACCCATGTGATATTTGGTAGAACAAGGACTTGAACTGAATTGCTTGAACTTAAATCTAGTACATTGTCTGTTGTCTTATTTAAGGAACAGCTATGAGATATTTTAGTGTCTTGTCTTTTGACATATTTATTGAGTATGTGTTCATTGAAAGTATTATGCTAGAGATTAAAAGTTTCAAAGATGAATATGACTTAGTGCCCTCAAAGTACTTAAAAATTTATTGTAGGCAACTGAATTCTTCACAGGTTACAAGGAAAATGACCTTACATCAACTAGAGTAGTTCTGCTCTTGCCAACATTACATTTGGGCTACGGTGTAAGATTTTTATTGAAGAAATAGTTTATAGTTTAAAAAAAATAAAAAGAAAAGAAATGAAAAAAATTAAAAAGGAAGATAATCATTTATATAGATTATTGTAGAATTCCTGTGGCTTACCATTATAAACTTCCTTAACCAACCCTGATATTTCATGGCTACTAATTTTATCCATTTCTGTTTAAGTAAATATACATTATTTTAAAATTCAGAAGAATATAAGGATACATAAAATTAACCTCACTAAATCTACAAATTTATTTCTGTTAACTTTTTGTCACATTTCCTTTCAATTTGTCTTAACATACAAATATGCACACAGACAGAGAAAAATCTTTCTGCATATAATTGATGTTAGGGGCTAAATTATGTTCCTTCAAAAATTCATATGTTGAAATCCCAAGCTTCAGCACCTCAGAATCTAGCCATATTTAGATATGAGGCCTTTAGAGGTGATTAATATTAAATGAGGCTATTAGAGTCCTGAGTTAATATTACTGGTGTCCTTATAAAAAGAGGAAGAGGTACCAGGCATGAATGCACTCAGAGGAAAAGTCATGTGAGAACACATCAAGAAGGTGGCCATCTGAGAGCCAAAGAGAAAGGCCTCAGGAGAAACCAAACTTTCCAGGCTTCTAGCCTCCAAAAACCATGAGATATTTCTGTTTAAACCACCCAGTCTGTGGTGTTTTGTTATGGCAGCTCTAGTAAACAAAAATGATTGGTATCATGTTTTCTCCACATTTCACATTAGATCATGAGCATTCTGCCATGTCAATAAAAATTTCTCATGAGATAATATGCCACTATAGGGAAACATTATAATTTAATTAACCGTTCCCTATTGTAAAGCATTCAGCTTGTGTTCCTGTTTGCTAAAAGAACACTCAAAATTGAGAATTAATGAAATCGTGGGTCCCTTAGTATTAGATGGTCTGAGTAGGAAACCACTGGGTTATTATCTGGAGTATAATTACTCTGACAGCGTATTTCAATCAAGAGTAGTAAAACAGGCATCACCTTTTCCACTGCAAACAATGCTGCTTCATTGCAGTGGTGCCTTGTTACTGCTATGACAGTGGCATGTCAGCGTGACCATTATGAACCTCCATTTTTCAGAGTGTTAAAACACAGCTATTAAGATGATTTGAAATGAAACTACAGAATCAATTTTCACTTTTTTTCCCCCAAACCGTTCATTTCTGAAGTTTGTGACTGGGTTTACATTTCATTAAAACAATAAAGGAGATTACTAACAGGAGCTTACCAGTTTCAGATTGTCTTTGAATTCTTTAAATCTAACAGTTTTAGTTTAAAATAGAATCTTATATACCATTACTCAATCATATTGATTGTTGCAGCTTACTAAGATATTTTAAAATAAAACCACAGAGATATTAAATCCTAATAAAGGTTGCATACCTTCAATAGCTATTTCTCAGGTATTTAACACACATCCTGATAATGTTTCTCACAAATCTGAGGCAAAGAGAACAATTGCCCAGTATACTGCTCTGATGCCTTATTTTATCAATGTAAGAACAAACGTTTCCTGAAACAATGGAACTTCATGGCATTATAGGAAGACCACTGAATTATTAATCAGGAGGTCAAGCCCTGCTACTCTCACTATGAGGCTGTGTGACCTTGCATATATCCAGTGACATTATCGAGACTCAGATTGATTATTGCATGGTAAAAATAATGCTAACTGTAACCCCTACTCCTCCCCACTCACCACAACTTTTAGAAACCAAATGAGACAGAGCAGGAACATATGCTTTAAAAACTACAAGTGATAGAAATCATTATTACTTGATGTGTAGGTAAGAGCTATGTCAACCTGTTAAAATAGATAATGTGTACATTGGTGCTATGTTTAGATGAAGATGTTGTATGGCATGACAATATTGTTTAGCAATGTTTAGAAAATGCTTTTCTAAAACAAAGAGAACAAAAAAAATTTTCTAGTTAAAGATTTTAATCATTTTTTATCCTATCAGGGAACATACCTCTAAAAGTTCACATTTCTATTGTGACTGTTTTGAGGAATAGACTTTTTTTAAATATTATTTGAAATGCAGAGACAAAACAAGCAACAATCTGCATTTCCTAGAATTTGACTTGTAATGTTATTGTTAATTATTTAAACTGTAACTTGTAGAAACATTTTTTGGTGATTTACATGAAAAGTTAGCCAATTCCTCTCTTTTGGTGCAAGTTATCTCATATGTTCTTGATTTGTTTATATCAGTTACCTAAAATAGAGCAACCAACTAGCGTAGATTTGTTCATTTTTTAGAACAGAAACATTCAGTCTTCTTCATTTTAGGTTACTAATTGGAAACCATTAGTAGTGGGGCACTGACAAATTAGTTTGAAGAAAAGGGAACTATTCTTTGACTTTTTAACTATTTAATGAGAAATAAGTAAAAGAAAAAACATTTTAGTATTGTGGAAGGAAGGATAGAAGGGACTTGTGTTAATGAAAATACTTCTTGGCCAAAAAATTTTGAGATCACTGAATAGCTCTAAAAATAACTTGTGTTATACAATTACAAAGTAGATTTTCTCTCTGAATCTACTGCTACCTAACCCAACCCTAGCCTAACACACTGACCTTGGATTGTTATATGAACAACATATAAATTTAGGTTGTGTTTGAGTCTATATCTATTTGGGTCTATATCTATTTTATGATACCTGGGAATTTTTTTAAAAAAGTTAACCACCTTGGACATACTGGACCAGCACCCTTTGGGATAAACTCCAGGAATTCAACATAGAGGCCATTCTGAAGAATAATGAAGTTTGGAAACCACTGGATTAAGTGACTCATTCATCCTTAAACAGGCTCTTGACTCCTATTTTTGGTTAAGTTATTCTCTCTACCTAGGATATTCTCCCCAACCCATGTTCACATTTCCTTTGTATACATCTTCTAAAGCCCAATTCCAAAGCTACCTTCCCATGAAATCTGACCTGAACCTTTCAGGATGGGAGGAGTATCAATTAGTTGAGGTTCCTTCCACTTTCATGGTACACTATGGTGGCACATATTCTGTCTGCCTTACAAAATTATTTGGGAGATGTCTTTCTCATTACTAGGACTAACTTGTAGGCTCTATGGGGAAAGGAAACATGTAATTCTCTTTCTCTCCCATCTAAGTGCCTGTACTCATTATTCACGTATAATCTCATATATTGTGAAGAACTCAATAAATATTTATCAAGTGGAATTCAAATAATCACTTCTGACTCAGAAAGGAAATAAGACAAAGAAGTGAGAAGGTTGATCCTGATGCTTAAGCCATTACTTAGAGAAGATGGATCAGCATTTAAGACAATCTGAGAGTCTTTTACACTTTTAATTAATTTTAGCTTCCAGTTTCAGAACCTGAGCCTCTTCAAAAGGCATGTAGAAATAAGATGATGCTGACGTCTAAATGCCTGTTACCAGTAAGCTTTCCTGATAAAAATATAGGACTCCTAGTTAAATTTTAATTTCAAATAAAAAATATTTAGTATAATTATGTCAATATTTGAGGCAATATTCATTTTTATCTGATATTCAAATTTAGCTGGGTGAACTGGGTTGAATCATGGTCCCTACTCTTCTGCCAAAGTCATACCACCTAGAACCTGTGACTGTTATTTTCATTTGGAAATAAGGTCTTTGTAGATGTAATTGAATTAGAATAAGGTTTTATTGGATAAAGGTAGGCACTAAATCCCATACTTGATGTCCTTAGAAGAAGAGACACAAACACACAGACACACAAGGAGGAAGGCCATGTGAAGATGGAGGCAGAAATGGAAGTGATGCATCTATAAACCAAGGAACACTAAGTATTTCTGGCAACCAGTAGAAATTAAAAGAATCAAAAGGAAGGATCCTTCCCTAGAGCCTTCAGAGAAAGGGCAACGCATTGATTTCAAATTTTCAATCTCCAGAACTATGAGAGAATACACTTTTGTTATTTTAAGTCTCTCAGTTTTTGGTACATTTTTATGGTAACCCTTGGTAATTAATACACTGGGTGTCCTGTATTTTTATTTGCCAAATCTGGCAACCCTATGGAGGATCTCTCTAGTCTTTTAAGAATATTCATTTAGTCATATTACCAGGCATCTAATGGTAATAAGAAGTGTTGTGATTATAGCTGTATATTTGTAAAACAAATTATTTAAAAGATCATAATTTCAGTAGACATTTTAATTGATTGTGGGAGGAGATGGTTTTTTGATAGAATCCAACATTAAACAAAAGTCTACTAGTTTCTTATATAACCATATTCATGTGAAAAAACCTCTTAGAAACTCCACTGCTAGCATTACTGTACTCACTGTGAGAAGCATGATGGAAGAATAAATTTCTACCTGGGATTTCCTGGCTTATGTGCATACAATTGCAGATATGTGTATGCATTTCTATGCACCTGCATACAATTCTAGGAGGGAAGTAGCCTGCGTATAACTCCCATCCAATCTGTGAAGGTTCCCTTCCTGCAAGTCTGTCTGCCTGAGAGTATTCTCTGGATGCTGCAGCTGGTGCACTTGACATCGTAGGACCAGGTGAACCAGCAAGTTCATGCCCTTGCAGTGACTCTCAACCAAAAAGGGATGAGAGTTGGTAGATAAACCCACCAACTTCATCAGTTCTCAGTGGTACAATTGTGAGGTACATTTCGTAGTCTCTCAGTTGTTCTCAACAGCATTGAGCCTCAGTTGCCTGCAGAGGGGATCTTATTATCTCATCTTTTGTTGGCTTCCCCTGGTTTCTTTTCTCACTTCCCCACGCACTTACGTGCTTCTCCAAATCACCTTCCATAGCAGCACAATTCACAATTGCAAAGATGTGGAAACAATCCAAGTGCCCATCAATACATGAGTGGATTAATAAAATGTGGTATATGTATACCATGGAGTACTACTCAGCTGTAAGAAACAATGGTGATATAGCACCTCTTGTATTTTCCTGGAGAGAGTTGGAACCCATTCTACTAAGTGAAGTATCTCAAGAATGGAAAAATAAGCACCACATGTACTCACCATCAAATTGGTTCATTGATCATCACCTAAGAGCACATTTAGGAATAACATTGATCGGGTGTCGGGCAGATGTGGGTGGGGGAGGGGATGGGTGTATACATACATAATGAGTGCGATGCGCACTGTCTAGGGGATGGACACGTCTGAAGCTCTGACTTAGGGCAGGGGGGCAAGGGCACTATACATAACCTAAACTTTTGTACCCCCACAATATGCTGAAATAATAATAATAAAAAGAATGAATAAAAAATAATAATTTTTGCCTAAAATTTCATCTCTGTAGGTTTTCTTTCTTTATCTCCTACTGCTTTTAGGAGAACCCAAATAAAAACAAAGTGAATGTGCATTT
Source organism: Lemur catta (assembly GCF_020740605.2). Classification (NCBI taxonomy): domain Eukaryota; kingdom Metazoa; phylum Chordata; class Mammalia; order Primates; family Lemuridae; genus Lemur; species Lemur catta. Next base: position 194,708,614 of record NC_059128.1, on the reverse strand, counting down.
AAAAATCTTTATGTTTGAAAATAAATATTATTAAATTGCTTTTCAGAAAGGTTAAATTTACATTCATTCTTATCAAATGACCTTTACTTTTGTTTTTTTAAACTGACTTAAAGCCTTGCTCAAACTTCTGAATACTGTGTGACAAAGATAACACTCGGTTGCCTGATAGGTACAAAGCACTTTTGAGGGTATATTTATGTCATTAACAAGTACTGCAGTTGAAGTTTTAATGAATTGCTAAAAATGCCTAACTCAAAAACCAACTATGCCCAGTGATTTTGAAAGCTTTGTGTTTCCATTCAAATCTCATAAGTATTTTAGTCTCTTTTATTTGGCTGGAAACCTGGCACAATTTTAAATGGGATCATTTAGACAAGACCTTTTCCATTTTTTCTTCCAATTCCCAAAACACAATCACTATTATATGGCTTCCATTTTATAAAAAAATTCCCTTTTTGAAATAGCCACAGAATCTATACTAACAAATTTTAATTGACTTTTAAAAAAGATATATTATCTTCAAATCTAATGGGTGAAAGTTCTATTGATTTTCTTGTCTCTGCCATACTAAATGTTTCAAGAATATTACAAATAATGTTTTTGCATTATCATATTAGGATATCCATGTGTCTGTGACAATAAAACAATCAAGAAAAAGAAAGTTTCCTTAGGTTTAATAAAGTCCTTATGCTTTACCTAAATTCATTTCAGCATATAAAAAATATAGCAAACCAAAAAGGGAAAGCATAGTTATGATTTTGGGAAGTTGTTTCTGTCATACTCTAGACAGAAGTATCAGGTATACTGATATAGGTATCCAGACACCCCTCTTCACATAACTGAGATGGCTGGAGGAGGGTTATTATATATCCTCTTTTGGATATTGTTTAATTCTTAAATGATGTTATAGAAAACTTAATGTCACAACTTCTAAAAGAGATTCTTCAAATGACCCTATTTTTATTAAGGAATGAATCCTACAAATAATTTCTTCATGGTTGATCAACAAAACTTTTCTAAAATAGCCCAGAACTACATCAGTACTTATGTAGTACTTACAGCTCAGTCAGCAAGACCTGTATCATGGACGCAGCTATTTACCTTGGTCTAGCTTAATTAATCCTAGAAAGCTAGAAAAGATAAACTCTTACTGTCAAAATGATTATGGCAAGGAGGTAAAGACAGAGAAACATCTAATATATATATATATGTATATATATATATATATATATATATATATATATATCTTCTAAAGTCAGGTCAGTCTTAGCAAAGATCATTGAGACAAATATTGAGGCATCAATTGATTAGTAATTTAGTAAGATTAGTTAGAGTACTTGAACAAGGAATGACATATTGAGAAATGGGAAATGATAATTCTTGATTGCTTATCTTATCCAACAATATTACTTGCCTTTATAAACTGCTTTAGGCAAATACCCACATAAGATTTCTTATGTTAAAAATGTCCTTACTTTAATTGTGGTAAAAGCAATGCTATTAGAAATAATGCTGTGTAAAAAACTAGAATATTTATAAGACTTAAAAGGCTTTTCTTTGATAATGGCTCTCCAATATCAATATGAATACTTGATCAAAACTTCTTACCTATTTCCTATGTAGAGGCAGGGGCTATATAATTTGTTATATCAAATATCTGGGCACACACTATAGTTCTTAGATGTAGATACTATTTCATGTAATTTTGTGCAAACAACATTAGAATGTAATATAATTTTCTATATAGCATAGTGAGATTTCATGACCATTATCTTTAATAACAACTTAATTTTTAAAATAAAATAATCTTTGGAATACAATTCATTTTGATGGCTTGCCAATAGCACAAAATTTTTGGGAATTTTCTTTATTGTAAATACAATCTTCTATGGCCATACCACCCTAAATGTGCTGGATTTTGTCTGCATATACTCTCAAAGGTACTTGTCAATAGAGGATTACATGCAGTTAACTATGTAATTTAATAGTCTGAAATGATAAATTTCATTTTAAATTCTTAATGCTTTAACAAGGAGAGCTCTTGTTAATTTTTGTATAATTCCTTTCAGTAGATATCATTTTTCTTGAGTGGTATGCAACTGGTGCCATCATTGGAAAATCTTTAGTTGAATGCCCCTCTTACACCAAAAGGAAAGCATCACTGGTAAAAAATAGTGCATTGCATTCATTTCCATATACCAGAAGTTTCGGCTCATGCCGTATATAAATATCTACTTGATGTTTTGACATTTTCTCATTATGTCAATAGTTAATGATACAGCTTTGCTATTGTTGTCCTAAAAAGAAGAAAATTGTGATAGAAATTGTGTAACCTTAGGAAGGCTTGGAGTAGCTATTCTTTTTGGAGCTATTTCATCAGAGATTCTTTTTGTTGGGTGAGTCCATTATCATCTAATACAGAAAGTAATACCAAAAGGTACAATTATCCAGTTTTGTTAACTCAGGTACCTAAGTACAACTTCTTTATGCTTTTAAATATGTGTTAAATAAATTAGCCCTCTATTAAGCCAGGGATTAAAATATTTTAGCATATACCTGGAATCCTGACACCCTCGGAACTTCTATTGCTGACAACATTAGCAAATGTATAATAGTAAAATTGAAGTATTACTGAATGAATAGCAGTCATTTTACCACTGATGATATTACCACTTTAGTAATTATCAACTATTGATAACCATGAGCTGTAGATGAGGGTCCACTTACCTTATGAATTTATTTTAAAATCTCCTACTTTAAATAAGAACCATAGTATATATAAATCTCAAGCATCTATTTTATTAAATTATTTTATAGATAATTTTAAATACAGCCAGGATGAAATTATATCTAAGTAGAGTCTCTTATACCAGAAAACTGATTGGTATTCTTTTTTTTTTTTTATTTCAGCTCATCATGGGGGTACAAAAGCTCAGGTTATATACATTGTCCATGTCCTGCCCATCCCCCTGAGTCAGAGCCTCAAGCATGACCATTCTCCAGACAGTGCGCCTGGCACTCACCTTGTAGTCATACCTCTAAGTCATAAAAGTGGTTTTTCAAGATGATTAGACTTATTTAGGATTTTTCTTTTGCTCCAGAAATTACATTTGTGACTTTAACAACCAGTGTGATACCTGAATCTTGATGAGATAGAGTTGAGTTCCCATGTTAGTGTTCAGATTCTTATCAAGAACCCTAGTGAACCAGTCCTCAGTTTGTTCTAATGGGCTCTTCTCTTGGCAATTCCATAGACACCAGTGAATCAGTTTCAAAGTGGCCTTTTTTAAATATATATTTTTCATTTTGGAATATTACAGTGGTACAAATGTTTTGGTTACATAAATTGGTTTAGTACTGTTTGAGTCAAAGTCATAAGGGTGTCCATCACCCAGATAGTGTGCATCACACCTGTTAGGTATGAATTTACCCATCTCCTCCTCCCCCCTCCCACCTGCTTGATTTCCAATGAATGTTATTTTCATATGTGAACATAAATGTTGATTGATTAGTTCCAATTTGATGGTGAGTACTAATGGCTAAAGAAACCAGCTCTGAGAAGGCAACACTCATCATTAGAGTTTTCAGTGGCATCGCTATAAGATAGATGTCATGCAGAAGAATGTATAGCAGCCATAGTAAGGTCAGCAGAAAAGAAGCCAAACTCTGAAAAATAAACTGGTTTATTCTGAGCCAAATTTGAGGACCATGGCCCAGAGCCACACCCAAGAAGCCTTGAGCAATTGGACTTGCTGTGATTGGGTTCTAGTTTGGTTTTACACATTTGAGGGAGACAGGAATTACAGATAAAGTCATAAATCAATACATGGAAGGCGGACATTGATTTGGCTTAAAAGGTGGGAGATCTCAAAGGGGGTAGGGATGTGGCTTACAGGTGGGTTTAAAGACTTTTTGACTTATAATTGGTTAAAGAAATGAAGCTTTGTTTAAAGGTTTGGAATGTTTTAAATTAACATAAGGAAGTCTGTTAATTAGAGACAGGTTACTGGTCATATATTTGTTGTGTAAAATTGAGGAACTGCAGGTTTCTCTTGCATAGACTTAGGCCTGTTAATGAGTTACAAAGGATATTTCCAAGAAGGGAGGGGACCATAATGAGGCATGTCTGACATTTCTTCGAATTGCTGGCAACTCAGTTTTAGGGTATCCCCTTGGCCAAGAGGGGTTCATTCAGTCAACTGGTGGGGTGGGGGGAGCCTTAAGATTTTATTTTAGTTCACAGTAATTTTAACAATTAATGGGGTGAGAAAATATTTGGGAATGACTTCATTGATTTAAGACATACACTGAGTCTTGTTGTATGTATCGTTTTTTCCTGTTGAATACGCTGTGGAATCCCAAATTGATTTAATATAGAGAAGACAAAACTCCTGAACTTCAACATTAAGTGAAGACTGGAGTTTATGTGATGCCAGATGGTTTAAACTCTTGTGACAGTTCTTGATTAGTTTATATTAGGAACCACTGCTTTAGACGCTTTGGCATGTAGAAATGGCTTGGGGCTTTCTTTAGGCCATTATAAACATCAGATTTGATGCATTTAAAAGCTCCAATTGGCTTCAATTTTAACAGCATATATGATGATTTTATAAATATGTTCTCTAAGAAATCCCCAAAATGTTAATGTCACAACAGATGGTGTGACTCTGCAATATAAGAATTACTGTGTCTACTAGGAAGAAAAATGGTTTCATTAAATTTCAATCTGATAAAGACTGATGCTGATTAAATGTATTCTTTCAACAGAGCCCACGCATCTTGAATTTCTATGTAAAATATCATTTGGAAAAGGATTAGTTTGGCATATGTTTTGTTTCCAGATTATTAAGAACATTTCATGTTATATTTTGGGATTTCTCATATTGTTTTATTCTAGATAAGAAGGAAGCCTTCCAGTTCATAGTTACTCAGAAGCTATATTAATCACATATTGCCAGGATTAAAGTCAATTTTTATGATTAATCTAAGAGTTAATGATAAATTAACTCTGAGAAGAAAGCTCTTGGACAACTACAGGCTTTACTCCTTGGAATCACATTTGATGCTTCAGCTGGTCCAGCTCAGCTAGGTCCTTACTGTCACTGATTATACTTCCAACACTACCTCCTCCCCATCTTGGGCCAGTCTTTAGGGAGGAGGTTGCTATACAGCAAGCAGCCTCTAATTCACATTCTTCTCCTTAGAGTAAAAGATAGCATCTGGTTGCTCAAAGAGATCTGATTGGGAAGATTGTTTCTGGGGACTGTGTAGAAATAGTGTTGGAAGCCGATTGTCCCTTCCTGTGGCCCAGGACCTTAAAGAATAATCCCCAAGAAGGCAGGAGTGCTCAGTGCTTCTGGTGCATGGCCAGGGTCTTTGCTTCCTCCCAATGTTCAAGAAAAAGAATGCGCTGAGCCTTGGGAAGTTCCTGTGCAAGTAAACTTGCTTAATAACTTAATGCTTCAGTTTTGTTAGCTTCTTCATGAATGAGTCCCTAGTCTTTTAGGTTAGAATCAAATTCCATTGAGTTTTTGCCACATCAGATAAAGATAAGTCCTGGTGGCATTACAAAGGCCATGCTAACAGTTGGGATACTCAAAAATGTCCACCTGAAGAAAATAAGGGCTAGTGACAAGACTGGAAACAAAGCAAGTCTATTGACAAAGTCATTGCTTTTCTTCTGCTTCAGCAGAAAAAATTTTGGGCATTGACATCTCTCTGGTTGATCACTGCTACACTTTTTATATCTGTTCAGTTTCACATACTTCTCACTTCCAAATTCTGAAATATTCACAGGCTTCCAAAATCAAAACACCATTATTTTGCAAAATTGTATGGGGAAACAACTTTGGAATTGGGATCAAACTGCTTCCTGCTTCCTTTTCTTTGAGTTGATTCACTCACCCAGTTACAGGCAAGGAAGCTAGATAATGTAGGTCTCCCTTCCCACCCCTGCATAGGCTACTTCTAGAGTGGTGGACATAATTCCAAGGGGAGACATATGGGGTCTATGTTTTGATTGTTTTGTGCTACATGCACTAGTTTTTTTATTGATACATAATAATTGTACATATTTATGGGTTATGTGTAATATTTTGATACATGCATATGTGTAATGATTAAATCAGGGTGTTTAGGATATCCATCACTTCACACATTTAACATTTTTTTGTGTTGGGAACATTTGAAACCTCTTCTAGCTATTTTGAAATATACAATAAATTATTGCTAACTATAGTCACCCTACAGTGCTATTGAACACTAGAACTTATTACTTCTATCTAACTGTATGTTTGTACTCATTAATCGTCCTCTCTTTATTTCTCCTTCCTCCTCTCTTTGCCTCTGGTAACCACCATTCTACTTTCTATCCCCACGAGATCAACATTTTTAGTTTCTATATTTGAGTGAAAAAATGCAGTATTTGTTTTTCTGTGTTTGGCTTATTTAATTTAATATAATGATCTCCAGTTCTATCCATGTTGCTGCAAATGACATGATTTCCTTCTTTTTATGGCTGAATAGTATTTCATTGTGTATATAGACAATAAATTTTTTTATCTACTCATTCATTGATGGACACTTAGGTTGATTCTACATATTGGCCACTGTAAATAGTGCTGGATAAACATGGGAGAACTTCTGGTTTCAAAATGGCACTGTAAAAGCAAGCTGGCTTCACTAGCCCCCACAAAAAACTAAACATATACAGTGCCAAGATTATCACCATCAGTATTATGTAACTCAAGTATGAGAATGAGACATTTCCCAGCATCACAGAAAAGTTAACATACGTCAAGCATACTCTAAGACAATCAGACTTCCGTATCCATGATGCCCTCCCCCCGTTTGCCAGCACCAAGCTCACAGAAAATCCCCTCCAAGTCATGGGTTCTACACTGGAATAAGTGAGATCAAGGTGGAAAACCAGCTTCCCCAACTTCTTTCATTCCCTGGCAGGATATCTATCCCTGTCTTAACTCACAGGAAGCACCAGGAATGCCCTGAGAGAGAAATATCAGGGAGGATACCCAGAGACAAAGAGGAAAGGCAGAACTATAATCCCCAGCCCTGGAATCTCTGGTCTGTAACTTAGACAAAAGTGAAGCCAGATCAGACTGGCTGTTCGGTAGCACTACACTGTAGGAATTTTGTTCTACATGTCTTTGGGACACAAACCCATAGCCAGCCTTCCCATACTACCAGGACATCCCATTTGGGACCTCCTCCATTTGGAATGGATGACATTCTGTTTACTAGAACTGAGGCAAATCTAGGCTTAATGCATTATCTAATGCTGAAAAGCAGGCAGCAATCTAGTGAATGGAGGAAAGAAAAAAAAATCAATACTTAAGTTACAAAGAATCTCTATGCAAACATTTCCAATAAAAACCACAACAAGCCAGACAGAGAACTGGAAAAAAGTGACTAATCGTTCAATGCAAAGACATTGATGTACGTCTACAAGAAAGAACAGTAAATAGGGGGAATAAAACAAGGGACCAGCAAGTGACCCTAAAAAGATGGCAATATGTGAACTCTCTGACAAAGAGTCAAAAATAGCAGTTTTAAGGAAATTCAGTGATATCTGAGATAACAGAAAATCAGTTAGGAAATTTTTCAGAGAAATTTAACAAAGGGATTGAAATAATTAAAAAAATCAAACAGAAATCTGAAATTGAGAAATACATTTGCTGAAATTGAGAAATACATCTGAAAAATTCATTAGAGGCTTTCAACACCACAATGTATCTGGCAGAAAAAAAGAAACAATAAGTTTGAAGGTATGCTATTTGAAAATACACAATCAGAGGAGAAAAAAAATAATGAAAAGGAAAAGGGACTCTCAAAACACATAAAGCAAACATTAATAGATCTGAAGGGAGAGATAATTTGCAATGTAACAATAGTAAGGGACTTCAACACCTCATTCTCAGTAATGGAGATATCATCCAGACAGAAAAGCAACAAAGAAACATTATGTTTTGCTAGACCAAGCAGTCCTAACTGATATTTACAGAACTGGTGCAGAATACGTATTCTTTTCATCAGCACATGTAATAATTTCCAGAACAGACTATATTTTAGTCCACAAAACAAGTCTCTACAAATTCAACAAAAGAAGAAATTATAACAAGAATCTTTTCTAGCACAATGGAATAAAACTAAAAATTGATAACAAGAGGAACCTCAAGAAATACACAAACACATGGAAATGAAAAAATATGCTCCTCAATGACCAATGGCTGAATGAAGAAATTGAGAAGGAAATTAAGAAATTGCTTGAAAAAGAGAAAGTGGAAATACTACATACCAAGGTCTATGAGAGACAATAAAAACAGTAAAAAAGAAGTTTATAATAATAAATGCCTACAAGAAAAGTAGAAAGGCTTCAAATAAGCTATCTAATGATGTACCTCAAGGAACTAGAAAAGTAAGAACAAACAAAACTCAAAATTTGTACACAGAAATAAGTAATAAAGATCACAACAGAGATAAATGAAAGTGAGACTAAAAAATACAGATAAAAATAGGAAGTTGATTTTTTGAAAAGATAAAGAAAATTGACAAACCTTCAGCTAGACTAAGAAAAAAAAGAGAGAAGATTCAAATAAATAAAATCGGAATTAAAAAAGGAGACATAACAACCGAGACCACAGAAATACCAAACACCTTGCCTTAATAAAGAGAAGCACAAACTCTAATTCCTGTACTTAATTTAGGAGCCCCAGTAGCCTTTTTGCACCAAGATGTTCTGAAGTTCACTCTGATGGCTGGCCAGCTCACTGGCAACCTCCTCTCAGTGCTCTCTGCACCCCCTCTTTTCAGTGTGAATTTCAACGAATATACCTGCTTCAGAGAAGTCATAACAGCTGACCAAGTTGATAATCTCATGACTGCACAAAATCTCTGGCAACAAAAACATGTACACAATTTTTAGTTCTTAAAGGAAATTTTATATACTTTATCTTATTCCATCTTCACAATCACAGAAACGGATTAATTTATTTCTGATGAAACTATGGTTCCACTTGGTCAAAGTTGTTTAAATCACCAAAAAAAAAAAAAAAAAGCTTTTTTATATTTCCAAAGACCGTGATCTTTCCTCTATATCATCTAAATTTATCTACAGGATCTCCAGAACTTCACACATGGCAGCATGACAATATATAATATATAGCAAGAATATCATTGTAACCTTGTTTGTGATAAAAAAGTAAAATAAAAAACTATCGATAATGTATTTCTAAATAAAGTACATATGTTTATGAGATTCTATGACATTACTGAAAAATAAGGTAGGTCTACATGGACCTACACAGAAGTATATTTACTGAAAAAGGAAGTTTCAAACAACCATGTAAAATATGAAAATATCTATTAAAATTATATGTCTGCTATAATGATGGATGCATGTCATATATTTGTCTGAAAATTCATAGAATATACAACATCATGTGTGAGCCTAATGTAAACTAAGGGTTTTGGGTGATAATAATATGTTGATGTAGGTTTATGGATTTTAATAAATGTATTACTCTGGTGCTGGATGTGGATGGTGGTTTGGCTATTCCTATGTGGGGGAAGGAGGTATATGGGAATTCTGTATCTGCCTCTCCAGTTTGTTATGAGCATAAAACTGCTTGAAAATATAAAGTCTACTTTTAAAATTGTGTATGTCTGTATGAATTAGACAATATTCTGAAAAGATTTGCGTCTAACTATTGATAGTTATTGCTATGGGATGTGGAATTCGTAGGGATCTGAGGTGTGTGTGTATGTCTGACATTCACTTATTAGCATACTTCAAAATTGTGTTGGGGTAGTTGGTGATTTTATTTTTAAAAATATCCTTTTTTTGAAACTTTTGTGAGAGTACTACATACTTCTCCTTGGCTTATTGACATCCTTCACAGCTTGAAAGGCACAAATTTTCATATTTAACTCAGGTAAGTGTAAGAGAGTCTTTAGATGTCAATATATAGAGACAAATTTTCTAAAGTCGCTATATTGTATTCAGATAACAGCAATCTATTTTCCCCTCCAAAATTCGGGGCCTTTATATGATTTCCAGTCTTGTAGAATAATGTAATCTGTGAATATAGGGGACAGGGATTTTTGTCCTCCCAGAATTTTTGGCAATTTAATTGGAATCACAACAAAACTTGCATATCAGATGATACGCTAGACAAAACTTAATTCTAAGAAAGAGACATTCTCAAATATTTTATGATCTCCCAGTTGTAAAAATTTTCCAAATTCACTCTCACTTCTTCTATATATTTCTCATTCCCCAAAAGTAACAATTTGTCTTCATAAGATTGGGAGAGTAAAGTATGAAAATCACTTATAGCCTTTGTCCAGAAGATTCTTCTTTTGTCCTTTAAAATCTCAAGGTATTCCCCAAGGATCTTTCTTGAGATTTTTGTTTTGTTTTGTTTTGCCAAAAAATCAGCAACTTTGATGTTCTATGACAGACCATAAGAAGCTCTTACACTTCACCTTTCCCACTATAGTCTTCATTACCTGAAGGTTCTAATCTGGGCCAGGGTCAAAAATCAGAATTTTATTTTAGGTTTATTCAGGTGTTTTAACTCAAACAACTGGACTGGCAGTAAATGAAAAAAAGAGAGTCATCATACATATTAATGGTCAGTCAAAGCCATTAGGTCTTCAGAGTCATCAAAAGGAAGAAAAAATAATTCTGGGGCGGGGTTCTTAATACTTATCATAAATATTAGATGTGTGTCTCACTCTCATTATCATAATGATGAATATTTTAAATTATGTTGTGGATATTTTTTCTTATGCTGATCACAAATGGATCACATTTATAGCATTTATATATTCTTTAAGATTTAGTTTAGGCATCACAGCCTACTAGAAGATTTAATGTCCCTCTTAAAGTCTTTTAAATGGTTTCCTTGTACATAATTTCATTATAGGACTTTCACATTGTTTTACAATCTCTCTACATGTCATCTTCCCTAATGATTGTTAGATTCTTTAAAAACGTATATTTTATATTTATCTTTTTATCTCAAGATCTTACCAAACGGCTCAGAAGTAGTAGATAATAAATGTTTGATAATTGAATCTGGGAATGAACAAGTAAACTAAGTCTTCCCTAAACACTTCATTGCTTATATCAAAAATTCCTTGGTCTCTTCTCCCATGTTCCCCCTCCAAATATTTGTTTTTATGGTAATACCACTGATCCCACAGAGTTCAACTACATTATCTTTAATCTCAATCAGATTTTTTCTCTGTTGTCATTTCTTTCTAACAATCTCAAATTGTCTTCTTTGTCTTTAATGTAGACTTTGGAAAATATGTCCTTCTGGAGATTGCTTGAATCCCAGAGTCTGCTATCTTAAGCCATTCTACCAATCATTGCAACAATGGAATGTATTGCAAATATTAATTGACTTCTCTGGCAAATTCATGTTGTATGATTCAATTCAGGAAATGAAAATCATAAACCATTTGTAAGTTTTCATAAATATTAATGAATCAAATAATGGACAGTTTTATGTCAAACTCTAACATTCATTTGTGCCTTTGCCACCTTGGATAGTAATATACTTAAGTATATATTTTCCACTGCTTCAGACATGTTATTTATTGGGTTCATTTCAATTTATTATTCAAATGCTAATTGAAGCTGCAGAATTTTGCATGACTTATAGCTAATGTTCCAAATAATGTTTGCTTTCATTTTACTAAGCTACTGCACAGGGGAATTTATTGTGACAATGGAAAGCTCTGTCACTCATAGTAAAAAGAAAAATGTTTGATTCTGGTCTCTCTGAAAACCTTCAATGTCAGTCACCAATTACCACTTCCCCACTTGCTAGGATTATTGCATCTTTGCTCTGATGCACACACTATTATCCAGCATTAGCAGAACTGGCTCTGAGCACTCCATATGGGCCACCAGTATCCCACGAGCTGTTCTTTCTGAAATAGGGCAAGGGGAGAAGATTTTGTATAGTAAAATTCTCACATGGAATTATCAATCTGATTTTGCTACTTCTTGTCAAAGATGGATTTCTCATTATTCCCTCTATTCTGGCAGAAATATAGATGTTACTTTTGCCTATTTCACCTGACAAACAAATTCCTCATCTTAATAAATGTTGGTATCTTATACTGTACAATGACAGGAGAGGAGGAATTAAACAAAACAAAACCAAGCTGAGAAGTTTTGGTCTATAGTAGCAAACCTCCCCTGCTTTAGAACCTTTTCCTCTCTGCAAAATAAATAATCAAACCCCTCAAAGGCAGATACTCTCAAAGTTATCACATTTTCTTAGATATAAATATAGTATTTCAGTTACAGAAACTTTATCCTCACTTTAGAAATAAAAGTACATTTTAAAGTTGAATAGGTAAAATTTAAAAGGAGGAAAATATGACAAGCATTTCTTAATACCTGCAACAAGGATCAGAAAAATATGACAAACTAAAGAAAATGTTGTGACTATGACAACCTATTCAATGTGACTTTACTGCTCTCTCTATATCAGCAACATATTTAAAGAGGGGTACTGGTTTTTGATTCTTCAGATGAAAATTATCTGCTCATTTTATTGATAGTGTTGGCTGAAGAAACCATTTATATACATTTTTGACTGTTATAATGCAAATTTACTGAGGTCAGTAGTTTATTTTGAATCTGTGCTTCTTTTTGTAATGTCCTCTAAAGCAAAGGAATAAAGCAATACAGTTTTAGTACATAGTGGAAATACAATGTGATTCAAACAAAGCTGATTCAAGAGAGAAAAAGGACCACAAATCTTATAAATGTTAGGGGTTTTCTCAGAAAGACTTCTCTTAGACCTGCCTGTTAAGATTAATACTTCTTGTTTATAACTGCTTTTCCCATTGCGGAATGAGTTCTTTCCCTCCTTCCCTCTCTCCCTCCCCCCAACTAACTAACTTCCTTCCTTCCTTCCTTCCTTCCTTCCTTCCTTCCTTCCTTCCTTCCTTCCTTCCTTCCTTCCTTCCTTCCTTCCTTCCTTCCTTCCTTCCTTCCTTCCTTCTTTCCAATATTTTTTGAGCCCCTTGTACTACTATATGGGAACCACTATGCTGTTAATAGTTGCTGATGGACAACACATGATCGCTAGCTTCATTTTAATTAGTAGAATTTCCCAGTGTAATTTGTCATAACATCTAGAAAGAAACATTTAGGAAAAGAAAGCTTATCCATAGCAAAATTGCTATTCTTATACATTATAATTGTCTATGGACAAAGGACATGAGTAGACCATGCTGCAAATGGATATGAAATCAGAAGCAAGCTTTTTATGTAATGTAATCAGTAATGCACAAAAAAATGGAAATTAAAGCAAAATACTCCATTACTTATGTATTAAGTTGAAATATTATCTATATCATTTCCACATACTGGTGAATATGAGAGATTATAAAATTGTTAAAATTTCCATTATGGGTAGGAACATAAGCAAAAATCTTTCTGGACAAATATGAGTAATATTTATGAGGGAAAATTAGGTGTCTATCCCCTTTGCTATTATTCCATGTACTGGAATTTACCCCAAAGGGAAAAAAAATCAAAAGAAAAATTGGTTATGTGTATCAAGATGTTAAATGAAGTTTTTTTAATAATGCCAAAAAAATTAATGTAGCCCAAATGTTTACTAATGAGGAAAGGCTAAAGCAATTATACCTTAACTAGATAGAATAATGTACAGATGGGAAATGGTCATTATGAACATGTTTCTATTAAAAAATACTTATAAGTAGAAAAACAATATGTGTTGAAATTAGTTGTAGAGTTATAGTACGTAGAGGCAGTAAATGAGAGATTGTAACATCTTGGGATGGCAGGGTTGTGTATGATATTAAGAACGCTAAAATTGCAGTTTTAATGTTTTTGTAGAATGTAACAAAAGGAGGAAAATAATTTACCTTTTATGATAATAACAGGTCTTGAGTATTCTGGCAAACTAATGTAGTTTCTTGTCCCTTTTTTTTCTATTTTCTTTATGGTAAAATTTACATATAGGAAACTTTGTTGTAACTTTTTATTGTGAAATTATGAAAGTTTTGAAAAATTATAAAGTTATATAACCAAAGCCACATTCAAGATATAGAATAAAACATAAGAAAAGTTCTATTCCCACAAGTTCTATCATCCTTCTAATAGTCACCCACTGTCCCCATCCTCAGCCTTGGTTTTTACTCCTCCATAGTTTTAGCTTTGAAAGGATGTTATATAAGTGGAATTATAAAATATGTAGCCTCTTGGGTCTGGCAGCATAATGCATTTGAAATTCTACAGTGCTGTTACATATATCAATAGTTTTTTCCTTTTTATTGCTAATTGGTTTTTCATTTTATAAATATACAACATTTGGGTTGGTTCCAGTTTGGAGGTAACTACAAATAAAATTTCTATATAAACATTAATATATAGGACTTTTGTGTGCATTTTAATTGACATTATAATTGAGATATTTTGGATTCACACACACTTGTAGGAAATAGCAAAGTGAGATCATGTGTACAATTTACCTAGTTTCCTGTAATGGTAATATTTTACAAAACTGTAGTATACTATCACAACCAGTATATTAACAATAATTCTGGGTCCTATTTAAATTTTTTATTTTAGCAGGCAGTCATCCTGTTTAGGTTTAGCATGCACATTCTGGCCTACTTTGTGGGCTGTATTACCAATGACAGTTTAATTTTTAGAGCCTTTGCTTTGCTATTTTGATCTGCTTGGTTTACATATTGCCACTGGGGCTCCCACTGGTTCCTGCTGGAGGTGCTTCTGGAGGTGAAAGGGGTTTCCGCAGGCTAGGTCACTGGTTGTCTTTGCGTGGGAGAGAGGGGTCTCAGGCCTGTGGGGATCATGAGGACTCCTGCACCTAGTTTTTGATGTGATGGGTTCCCTCTATTCCTCCCTCCTTCATTTTGTATAGGTTTTTGTGTGAAAATATGCTTTCATTTCACTTGGGTAAATACCAAAGAGTAAGATTGCTGGACGATATGATGAGGGTATGTTTAACTGCATAAGCAACTATCACAATGTTTTCTAAAGTGGTGTATGGTTTTACATTCCTATCAGAACTATGTGAGCATTGTGGTGGTTCTGCATCCTCATCAACACTTTGTGTCCATTTGAGTTTAGTTATTATAATGAAAGTGTAGTGCTACCTCACTTTAGGCTTAATTTGCATTTCCCTGCTTACTAATTGTATGGAGTATCATTTAAAGTGTTTATTTTATATCCTTATATCCCCTTTGGTGAAATTTCTATTCAAATCTTTTATCCATTTTGTTTTCTTATTATTGATTTTTGGGAATTTTTAGTATATTTTGGATACGAGCTTCTTTAATAAGGCATGTATTTTGAAAATGTTTTCTCTGGTTTATGGCTTGTCCTTTATTGTTTAATTTTGTGTTTTGAAGAGCAGATAGATGTTTTAAATTTTGATAAATTCCAAATACTGATTATCAATCAGTATTTTAATAGCTCATATCTATGACTTATTTTTATATAAGGTAAGATGCATGAATGAAATTTCTTTATATTTTTCCTATGGATATTCAATTTGTATTTAGTACCATTTGTTGAGAAAACTATCCCTTTTCCACTGAATTTCCTCATATGTTCATTGATAAGCAATTAAACATATTTGTGTAGGTCTGTTTCTAAGCTCACCATTCAGTTCCATTGGACTATAGGCATATCCTTTTTCCAACACAGAATTATCTTGAGTACTGCAGATTGATAATAAGTTTAGGAATCAGGGTGATTTCTCAACCTTTGTTTTCCTTTTTCAAAGTTGTCCTTGACTAATTTAGTTCATTTGTCTTTACATATAAATTTTAAAATCATCTTGGCAATTTCTACAAAAAGAAAGCCTGCTGAGATATCCAGCCCCAGGAATACAGGGTTATTTTTCTGTCCCCTTACCTCAGCTGTAGTGGTTCTTCATCAGTACCCTAAAGACAACAAGATTTAGCTGTCCTAACCCCAGCTGCTTAATTCTATCTTGCCCTAAGTCTTCCACTGGGGAGATAGGTGAGAAGAGCTCAGGCAGAACTTTTTATCTTTTCCACAGCACTGCTGTTTTCCTCCCTAACACTTGCACTCTGAGGGGGGAGCTTTTTCAGACAATGAGTGGACCCTACCCTATCTTTCTTGTCAGCATGATGTGAGGTCTTTGGAGATAAGTCTTTGTGTATGTATGAATTCACCTTGTATCTGTGTTCACAGGAATTCTGTATTCTCATTCCTGTCCACAGTTGGCCTACAGAAATTGGCTAAATTTTACCTGATTTATTCATGCTATCTTCTTTGGCTACAGGTAGATTTTCCCCAAGGTAAGCAAGTGTTTACATTCTTTTTATTCTTGGAGGTGGATTTTCTGCTTAGATTTTTGGGTTAGTTGTTTGCCCTGAGACCTCAACTCTCTGATGGATTCCAGAAAAGTTGTGAATTTGCTGTTGTTGTAGTGTGGAAGTAATGGTTTCTCAAATGTTAAGCAGAAGTCACAAGTCTCTTTGTTTTTTTCTAGAATATGGAAAAATGTGAGAACAATTCCAGCTTTCACTTGAATACAATTTTTAGATTAACCTGTTTAGCCAAATGGCTTTGGATGATGCACAAAATCATAGCCACACACAATTTATCCATAGCCCTATATAATCATAATAAGAGCAAACCATATTTCAGTTGTGCATAAACATACAAAGAACTGTATGAAGTATAACTACCTATAGGCAATTAATAATGTTAGAGGATAATACTACTGATAGTTATAGTGTTAGAAACTACTATTTACTTAGTCTCCTATATGTCAACCATTTTAAATAAATTATCTCTAATTTTTACAATGCCACTTACAAGTAGGGGTTATGGTATATCTTTTATAGAAAGAGCAAATTTAATCCAAGAAAGATTCAATTATACCCACAGGTAACAAACACAGTAAAAAGCAGAATCATAATTTGACTATAAGTCCTTTTTTATTCCCTTTACAATATCAAAATTTGTGTAACTTCAGACTTTACTGTATGGTCATAGATTTATTGATACTTGTAAGGGCCAGTGGATTTTAATTTCTTTGGCTAGATTGAAAACAAAACAACAACAAAACCAAAGAAAAATTGTCATTTGGTCTTCCCTTGCTATGGATTCAAAGGGAGGAGATGATAGAGTTCTATAATGATCAAGTTTACCTTAATTTCCACCAATTTTTTCCTTGTAAGAAAGCTTTGGTTTTTATCATGACC
The DNA here is from genome assembly GCF_020740605.2 of Lemur catta. Taxonomy (NCBI): domain Eukaryota; kingdom Metazoa; phylum Chordata; class Mammalia; order Primates; family Lemuridae; genus Lemur; species Lemur catta. The sequence goes on along the minus strand of NC_059128.1, from coordinate 194,691,337 downwards.
TCTGGTAGCACTTGGCCTATTTTTCATCTTACAATTGGTTTTAATTCTTAGTTTTCAATTGGTTGAAATGTGATAGAAGATTTAATGTAGATTTGGTGATTTTACCTGTTTCAAAACAAATATACAGAGATGTTTTAGTGGGTAATCAGAGTGAATTTACCATAAAGGTAAAGAATATTAAGTTTTAGGGACCCTCACTGACCCTATCTTAGGCCTAATTTTGTATTTGTAATATTGTATTTGTTTAGAAGTCTAACTCTCCAAAATTGTATAAATTTTATGCTCCATAAAACTGATACCTTTACCCTGGGCACCATTTTTTAATCTTCTAGAGTTTTGGATATTTTGCTACCAGTTTGGCTGATAAAGGTTTGAGCTATGGTCTTATTTTACTAATGCTTATCATAAAGTCTCACAGAAATTAGATTGCTATTTAATTAAAAGGAAACAGTATTCCAACAGGCTATCATTTGCAACAACAAAGCACTTCTGAAAAATGACATTTGGCAAACCAATGCAAAGATATCTTTTAGATAATTACCTATCTTTATTCACTGTTGAAAACTTTGTGTTGTAAAAAAATTAAGTAAAACATCAGGAAATGTTCAGGTATATTGCTTTAGAGGCAATATAGGAAATGAGGTCAAGAAAACCATCTGAATATAAAGGAGTGAAAAACATAAATGAACTATTTTTTCCATGTTTCTGAGTAAATGCCAATGCAACAGTTTTTAGGATTCATTTTTGCTGAAGGCTCTTCTTTATGACTGATAGTTTTGGAGAAATATGCTACAATTGATCAAGGCCTAATATAAAGGTAATTGTTGCACATTACATGGGGTAATTCTCAAGAAGTGCATTTATGACAATTTCAAAGACAGTTATGATTTGCAAGACTGAATATACAACCTTGTTTGCAAGTGCAATTCATGTTTGAATATGAATTAAAATTCTCCTTACTGTGTTAGATAAAAATCACCAACTTAAATTTCATATGCTTAATGAAATGTGTCTCTTTGGAAAGTCAGAATCACTTTAGCCATTGAGCATTTTGAATGATGAGTTTTCTCCACCTGGAAGATACTTGGTTCTATAATTTTAATGATTTTGACCATATTTAGATGATTTTTCTTTCTTTAGTAAAATTCCATGATTTATTAAACAACCACAGTATCTATCCTGTACATTTGTATGTACAAATTGTCATAACGTTCACTACACTCTTGGATGTAGGGATGAAAATCAAAAAAAGTGAGATAAAGAGTCCATGAAGCAAAAACATCATAGAATTTAAAAATATGTTATTACTCTCATTATATAGCAACAGTAGGTCTGTTTGTGGTAGATGAGAGTAATCACTTTCAACAGAGAGCATGGAGGATTGCTTCAGTTTCAGATTTTACTCAAACATATATGACTTTATTTAGAATTGATTTTACGCAAAGAATTCAATAAATGAGATTACCTTATTCATCCAAAGTGATGATGACTACTGAATGTAAATAGCAACTTAAGGAACCGTTTTAATGCATTTCCATTGCCTGACAGTGTGTGTGTGTGTGTGTGTGTGTGTGTGTGTGTGTGTGTGTCTCATAAGCACTCAAATAAGAGTCTTTATCTTGCTGACTCTTTCAGGAATTGGGCTTCCATTTTTAAGAAAAGACTCACATATTTGTGAATTACTCCCCTTAAAGTGGCTAAATTTCATTAGAAAAGTCAGTTTAACATATTTTATTTCACCCTTAGTTCTTTTTATAGCTGGTTTAATATTGGAGTTATATAAACATTAAAGCACGTTCTTTGGAAGATTTCAAAATGTGCATATTACAATGAAGAAGCAAATAAATAATTTGATAGCTCTTTGTCTTTTATATCCCTGGAATTATAGAGAGTAGCACTCTTTTAGTTCACCCTGTTAAGCTATTAAGAGTTTTCTAAATAAGCTAATCTCCAGGGTTTTCATTATTTAGGTCAGAGCATTATTGAAAGCTCTCTCCAAAACATAGGGTATACTATCAGGGAACAATACACTGCATGAAATACCATAGTTCCATAATATTTCTGAAAAAAGGAAGATAAATATATTTTTATAAAACTGTATATTTTCTATCTGGAAAATTATTTTTTCCTAGTTATTTTGATGTTTTTTTTTTTTGAGTGGGGAAATATTCTGTCAGAAGAAAAAGGCTGTTATTTCTAGGATAGGCATGTTTCAAATGTTTACATAAATCAAAAAGAAAAATAGACTGAACGAAAACCAAAACTAAAAGAAGGAAGTATAGGTCTTTTCCAAAATCAGGATAAACACATAGCCTATTGTCATAGTAAAAACATAAAACCTTCATAGTTTATCAAAGCACAAGTCCTAAGAACAGCTAGGTTTGACCAAGTCAGGGGGAGGGGACTTTTTGTAGGTCTGCATATGGTGGGATAATATTTTGCCCTGCTGGTTTTCCAACTAATGGATACACGTTGTACACAAATCTCCTTTATTTTTATGCTTCTCTTCCAAATGAACTATTGACTATTAGGGGATGGATGATATAAGAAAAAGGTCAACAGTATCGAACATCAACTCTATTTTACTACTTTCAGTGTATTATGCTGACACTTCCCTCTATGGGCTTAAGAAATTTTGAATTTCATATGAAATAGAGAAATATGTACATAACAAAATCCCTCTTTCTCTTTAATTTTCTGCCTTTTGTAACAAAAAATTTGGCTTTTTTTTTTTTTTTTCATCTCTGATTCATGAGAAGTAGCCTCTAAACTCTTGGAATAAAGAATTTTGCTGAACTTTTGTCCCCAGTTCCTGAAAAGTAATTTCTAAGTCCTTGGAATTTCTTGAATGATTGGAGTATCTCTGTTATTTATGACAGGCTTTTTGGACCATACCTAATAGTTTTGGCTAATGAGGTGATGCATGGTGGACTCCTAAATAGCTCATGCTCCTGAGATGACTCAGGATGAGAGCTGGCCATGCCAGAAAGACCAACCATGTGATTAGAGAGTTGAAACTTTGAGCCAAATGCTATCAGACCAACCTTTAGGGAGAGGAGAGAGGCTGGAGATTGAGTTCAACAAGGTGGCCAATGATTTAATCAATTATGTCTACATAATGAAACCCCAATAAAAGTCTGAACACCAATCAGTTAACTTCTTTGGATGGCAACACTCTGCATATTGTCACATATCCTTTTGCCAAAAGGGTAATGCATCTCTGGAAACAATGAAAGCTTCATGTTTAGAACTCTCTCAGATCTAACCCTGGGCATCTCTCCTTGTAGTTGGTTCTGATTTCTATCCTTTTGCCATAATAAAACTGTAATCATTAAATATAGTGCTTTACTGAGTTCTGTGAGTGTTCTAATGAATTATTGAAACTGAGAAGGTAGTGGGAACCCCTGAATGTGTATCTATCAGGTCAGAAGTAAGCATGGCCTGAGGACCCCCAAGCATATCTGGTGTCTGAAGTAAGGGCAATCTTGCAGAGGACTGTGCCCTTAACCTGTGAAATTTGGTCTGATCCTGGGTGATTGTTATCAGAAGTCCTTGCATGTCCTGATCCCAATTTTAATAGTGAAAACGCAAGAGTAAAGATCCATTCAACAATATAGAGTTTTGAATAATGTCTGTGAAATTGAATAAAATTAATTTTAAAGATATAATTAAAATTATAATATGAATCATACTTTGTTAGCAGGCCTTAAATTAGATATCAAAAGAGTGGTATTCATCCCAACATATTCTCCTTCACAAATCATTCAGATACTTAATTTAATTCAAGCTCATGTCATAGGCTATCTGTTGATTACTTTTAATGCTGTGGGACAAATGTGTCCTTTTTCTTTTTTAGCCGAAAACTGGTCAAACTTCACAAAGAATGTATTGGAAATTGAATGTCAATTTGCAGCTGATAGATAATTTATATGTCAATAGAGAAGATAAAAAATAAACATAGCATTTTAGATTTAAGAGATGGTGATAATATAGCATGAATCTAATGATTGGATTTAAAATTAATAAGCAAATAATGAAGAAGCTATTAAATAGCCTCGGGAGTTTGGTAAAGTGAAGGAGATAGTGAGTCAATGTAATGTTCAGTACTTACCGGTCAGTGAATAAACTAGATGTCGAGATTTGATGAATAGGTGCCTCCATCTGCCTTTCCATTGTTATTGAGGCTGAAGCCCTGTGAAGCATCTCTGCAGGTACAGTCATAGTGAGTAAAGTCAAACTCAGTGGGCTAGTCATTAGCACATGTAAAATGCACCAATTCTAAGAAGAGCTTTATAAATTACTGTGGTATAATCACTACCTAGCTTCTAAATCCATCCTCTCAGTGGATATGAATTGGAAATAATGATGAGCTCAATATAAAGAGGAAATTTAGTAGATAATGGTGAGAGAAAGGAATTGGCTGAGCACATAGAGAAACACAGAATCTGGGAATATGGTACTGAATTTTAAAGAGTAGAATCTAAAATAATAACAAGATGAATATGTTCTAGAGACCTGCTGCACAACATTGTAACTATGGTTAGCAATACTGTATTGAACATTCAAAATTCTTTTGAAAGGGTGGATCTCATATTAAGTATTCTTACCATAAATTTTTTTTCTTATGAGGATATGCTTTATATCTCAGGGTATATAATAGTACATTTAGATTGGTATTTCAAAAAATTCACATCAGAGGTCTTTAGCAATTATCTTATTTCTAAATGACATTTGTAAACATGTGAAATAATAATTTTTTTCTTTACCTTGATTATGAAACCACTACTATTACAGGTAGCTTAGTAAATAGGTATAATATTTTGATTCCATGACTGTATATAACCCACTATTATTTTTACTAGCTAAACAACCTGACTTTAAGTTTGACTTTGAAATTTTTAAAAATATAAAGTTATACTTTACTTCTCTAAGAATACCGGATGCTTGCCTCTCCTGTGTGGATTAGGTTCATTTGTAGAGGTACTTGCAGAGGGTAGTACCTTAGGATTGGAATGGCTTTTAGAGGTTATTAGTTCAGATAGTGTCACCACGTGGCCATTTTCTCTCCACAGTGGCTGATAGGTAGACAGGTGGAAGTTATGCTTGATGACACTTAACCAGTGATGCAGGAAAAATGACCCTGCCCTCCCTTTATCTCAGCTTTTAATATTTCCATGAAAGCATGTGATTCTTGGGGTCATTTTGTAACTATGAGGGGAAAAATTAAGATAATCATACAGAAGTGTCTGTGTCAACCCATCCTGAAAGTGCTTACCAGGACCTCTCTCGATATGTAAGAAGTTTGTTTAAGCAAGTAGTCTGCTGCTTTCAAACTAACATCTTCAGAAATGACATAGCCTTCTCTTGTTCCTTGTGAATATTTTCAGGGTTTAAAGTGTTTACTATCACATGGGTTCTATATCTTGATCATACTCTGGAGTCACACTGGATATTAATTTTCCTTGTGAAATATTACCCCCTATTGAAGATTAAAGGCTATGTAGGATTGTGACCAGTGCTGCTTGAGAGAATCATTCTATTTTTCCCGGTGCTTAAAAAAATATCGTTAGCATTCTAGCAGATCCCTCTAGCTGCTTGTTCTGATGTGGTTGCTAAACAAAAGGTAAACAAACACAAACAATAACACATCAGGTCTCCATTATGCAGTTCACTGTGAGGTTGATATTTGCCACTCTATATATTGTTTAGAATAAAGGCATAGCATGTGAATAAACTTTCTCTGAAAGAAAGTAGATAATACAAAGGCAAAGTCAATTTTTAAAAAAAGAGCCCCTTTAGCCCCATTATTCAAACACACATCCTTCTCAAGAAGTAAAAATTTTTGGATAATTCTTCTAGACTTTTCTCCAATACATTTGTTTCTTTGAGTATTGTATCATAAATTGTATGTATTTTTAGCATTGCTGTTTTTCACTTACAACATATATTGACAAACTCTCAATACCAGTGACTCTCACTGACAGATCTAGACATATTTTTGATTGCTGCATAGTATTCCCAGACATAAGAACATTTCATCATATATTACCTCTTTATTGATAGATATTTCAATGTTTTGGGTTTTTTTCTGTTACAATGAAATATTGAGCAATGCTATTCATTCTTATGTCTGTAGATGAATGTTACTTATAATGGATAAATAAAGGGGAAATAATTAGGTCAAAGAATATGTGCTTTAAACTTTGGATATTGTGTCTGTCATAACTCAGGAAAACAGAGCCACCATAAATATTATGAAAATAAGTGGTTTATTATATCAATTATATCCTCCGTGAATGTGAATTATTTTATAGCCAATCAGGTTGTCCTTTGGGAAGATGAGTTCTGTTAGCAGAGTATAAGGTTGATTTGATGGAGAATATATACATATATATACACATATACATATATATGCATACATATACATATATATGAAATAATTTAAGATGTTTGAAGACCAGACCTAGGAGTTGCTATGTTAAAATTGGTAAAAATATGAGGGTAAATCAGATATATTACAATGGCTAGTAGTACTTAGTGAATTCTTGTAATTTTATGTTCCCTCAGTATCCATTTTGAATACAAGCTTAACTTTTTCAGACCAGAAATAGGGCTCAGTCACCCTTGACACAGTTTTCAATTTTATGTCACAACCAAATGGCTCAAGCCAGTGGCGAGAGATAAGAACTTAGAGGCATCTTTCCTGCCTGCCAGACTGGGCTACCCCTTCCCACCACTTCCTTTAAATGGCACATTCAGGCATTTGCCTAAGAACTTAAAGTTACTCACACTCTACTCCCTTATATATACTGCTAGTTGCCACACACTCCCTCCTTCTCTTTCTCTGCCTCTTTATTCCTGCTGCATGTGACTCAGGGACAGAGAACTGCCATCTGACTTATTGCGCCTTCCTTGTCCAGGATCTTTAAGTAAAAATTTTTGGATTTGTTTTTATTGTGCTGGTGTATTGAATTTGCACCTTCCATCTGAGGAACTAGGGGCCGCCTAGGCCTAGGCTGGGGTTTTTCCCCCCGGGACACCCAGGGGGACACAAGGCCAGGCAATGGTCAGGCAGGCAGAAACTGGCCATGGGTCAGACAAGGGCCACAAGGGAATCTACCAGTATAAACAAGTTTCCTGTGTGAGGGACACTCTGATCACAGGTTGTACAACTAGGTGTTAGGCCATCCACCAGGTAAAGGAAATATCCAGTGAAAGGTAAACTGTAAACATCCACATCAAGATCCCCTTCACTTTCCATTATGGCAGCGTTGCTAGCTGCTCTGCTACAAGAACCACAATTTATCTGGGGTGCTTTCAAAATATACTGACTAAAATATTGATTTTGAACAATATAATATGTAAAAATATATAAGGTGGATAAATTATGAATAAGAGCACAGAGCCTAGAAGTCACTGGGCAGAACCAGGAAGTAAAAAATATTTCAGTTTAGATGGCACATTGACCATGTTGAAGAAAATAATGGAATATAAAGCTGAAGATGAGCTCATACCATGAAGAATGAGGTAGAAGGCTACTTCCATTTTTAGGCATAAATAATGAAGCTGGAGAAAGGATAGTAGCAATGAAAATGAAATGGCTGGAGCCAATTTAAGATTACAGAGATAGAATCTCCAGAGTACAGGATGTGAAAGGAGTTAGAAAGTGAAGGAAGAGTCACATATGCAGCTACTGATGCAAATTCACCACAGCCAATTGTAGTTAGCCCATAAGTGAACATCTTAAAACATTATAAACCATTCCCTTCTGTTTATAAGTCTGGAGGCACTATTAAAATAGTTGAGCAGAAACCAAATGAGAAATAAGGGTTAAGAACTTTATCTGTTGTCCAGACATCTGTACCCTCAGCAAGCTGTCAAAAGAAGTGCTGCCTTGGAAGCCAAAGTCACCCAGGGGGCTAATCAGCTTAAACACATGACAAAAGTCAGACAATTCCAAAGTGCTAACAATGTTAACTAACAGTGCAGCCTGCCAAGGAGCTGCATATCACTGCCAAAATAAAAAGAATAGTTCTCTCTGCTGAGCTTTTGGATTTTTTTTTTTTTTTTTTTTGCCTGTTTCAACTATACTTGGAGATGATAATAGTAGAGAGGAACTTGAGAACACTCCATCTGGTGAGAGAGCTGAGTTCACAAAGTTTGGCTGGTATGGGTGCCAAGGAAAGGTAGTTAAAAAGCAAATCTATGAGTGTTTGGGAATATAAAGCTCCTTCAAAAATCTTTTCTTAACTCCAGCTCACTTTTTTTATTTGCCTTCTTTCCCATTTCTGGCAGTGTGAAGAATTAATGACTGTTTAAAATTATTTAAGGATCACTCTCTTCTTTCTGACTTTTGCTTTCTCTGATGTTCACGTTAAAAGCTCGTAAAGGTCTTTTGTGATTTCATTTTACTGCCTTATCTCTCTCTATCAGGTTTTAATGTGAAACTGGTAAAGAGCGAGCATGAATTAAAATGTGCATGAGTCATAACTGTGAAGCTATTATTCCCCTGTCTTCTTGTCACTCTGTTCATTGGTGTCACTGGTTAAGTTTTACTTCATTTCCCACATTTCTCAGTTGACAGGAACAAGGAAGTCATGACACTATAATCTTGATTTTTCTGAACATGACATTTTGTGTTGGTAACTTTATTAGTTATTCTACTTGCAGCACTTCATTTTCAAGGCATCTCAGTGGTTCATCTGATATCTTTATTCTTCTGTAAACTTTCAATTTGTCCTGTTAATAATTAAAAATGTGGGTTTGTGAAATCTTTCTGTCCTTTTTATTTAAAATTATCTTGAGGTTAGTCTTTGTTCCTTTTTGCATATATTTGTAGATCGTAGTTCCAATTTTCAATTCTCATATATATATGTTTCTTAGTTTGCAAAGAGAATATAGTTGAGAGTGTTATTATGATGGGCATTCTGGTCTTATTAGCACCATTCACTCATTTATTTATTCAAGCATTCACTTAACACCTACTGTGTGCTACTGTTCTAGGCACTAGGGATTTAATAACAAATACAATAGACAAAAATAATCCCTTCTGTCATGGATCTTGATGACTGTGGAGAGAGTGAAATGCAATAAGTCAGATAGTTGTAAGGGCTGTGGAAAAGGTGAAGCAACTGACAAGAAAAGTCAGAGGTGGGTTATAATTTAAACAGGGTCAGAGAAGATCTCATTGAGAAAGTCATATTTGAGCAAAAACCTCAAGGAGTTGAAAGATCAAATCATGTGAACACAAGGAGGAAACAGCAGATTCATAGGGAGAGTGTGTTCAAGGAACAACACAGTATACCTCTGTGGAGTGAAGGAGGGAGGTGGTAGGAGATGAAATTAGAGAGAGTGGTAGGAGGCAGGGAGCAGCCTATGCAGAGCTTTGTAGGACACGGTAAGGACTTAGGCTTTTATTCTGAAAGAGAAGACATTGGAAGTATTTGGGCCAAAAGGGAGTGACATGACCAGACTTACATGTAAAGGGATCATTCTAACTGTTGAGTTAACAATAACTGCAGATTTGCAATGGAGAAAGCAGGAAGACCAATTAGGAGATCTCTATTCTCTCTAGCACGTGATCTCTGAGTTCACAAAACTAGTCTGGCTCTAATATTTTTGGAAATGTCATGAAATTTGAATGTATATTTTATTTGAAAAGGGGTATAGTACTTGGGACATGGAATCTGAGAGCCCGTGATTAAATCATAATTCTATCTAAAAGCTGTGTTTTTGACTTTGGGCAAGCTGCCAAACTTCGCTTAGCTTGGATTCCTGTATCTGGGAAACCGGGCTAGTAAGGTTGCCTATCTTAAGAATCCGTTATGAGGAGTAAATAAAGTAACGTACATAAGGTCCTTTGTATGTGCCTGGCAAACAATAAGTGATCATTAAATATTAGCCATTATTATTGTTAGTCACCTTTATTATTACATTTTACATCATTTATCAAAGTTAATGTTATATAGGGATTGTGAACATAGTATTGCATCTTTGCTAAATGTATAATTATTTAAAAGAGAACCATGGGATCAAATTTTAGCCAGTTATGAAAGTAGTGCATTTTTACTGTAAAGGATATTGAAGGATACAAAGGAATTTCCTTGGCTGGAAGTTTTAAGAGCAGAGTAGATTCTTATCTGTTAGGTGGTGGCCATTTAATATTCTTAATGCTGTGAATCTGTTTGAAAATGGACTAATATACCAGATTAACACTACAAGGCAATATTACCTTCTCACTGAGAGAGTGAATGATAACCTGAGTCAAGTGCCACAGAATGTCAATTTTATTCATTTAGCACTCTGCCTAGACACAACAGGTTACATGAGTAAAAACATATGGTTAGGCAGGAAATGTTTTTGTGTTTATTAATATTAACATGACTGTCTTCGTCCATTTGAGCTGCTGTAACAAACCAAAACCTGGATAGCTTATAAACAACAGAAATTTATTTCTCACAGCTCTGGTGGCCGGGAACTCCAAGCTCAAGGCCCTGGCAGATTCTGCCTTCTGCCATGTGAGGACAAAGCATTTCAAAGCACTATCTTGGAAGCAGACAGCAGTCCTCACCAGATGCCAGCGCCTTGATCTTGGACTTCCTAGCCTTAGAGCTAAAAGAAATAAATTCCCGTTCTTTATAAATTACCTAGTTCGTGGTGTTATGTTACAGCAGCACAAACAGACTTGCTTAGGTTAGAGGCTTTACAGAGAAGATTAGGAAATAAAAACTTCTGTGTTGGATTATTCTGGAGAATCATAGTTTTATATAGTTTAACACATTGTTTTAGAACATGTGGTTTAAGTCTAAGTTTGTAAAATGTAGTCAGGTTAGATAGACTTGCTGATTCAATGCAGGTGTTGCGTCGGAAGGAAAGGGTATACACGGATGAGGTGGTGTTGGGCTCTGTATGTGACAATGGTGAGCACATAGAATAGGATTAAGAACATTAGTTTTCATGTCAAACACACAGGTGCTGCTCAGCCGCTTATAGAAAAAAATTGTCTGACCTTGGACAATTTTCTTCATTTTTGTAAGCTGCAGATAAAAGGGAGTAAATAATAGTACTTCATAATTTTTTAGTAGGGATTAAATGAGATAGCACGTTTTACAGACCTAGAACAATGCCTGGCACATGGTAGGTGCTGAGTAAATGTTAGGTTGTGGTGTCATTATCATTATTACTATCAGTGAGTAAAGATTTGTAAATCCTACAGGAGCAATGAAATTTTATTGGGGAATTAATCAGAAAAGAAAATGAATCTAAACAGTTTGACAATATGAAATCCACTATATATCTGGGCATTTCAAAAGCAATCTTTCAGTGAACAAAAGTTATTTTGAGCTTTATTAGTTTCTCAACTAGCTTTCACTTTCTCCGTGGGTTGACCTAACGATACACATTGCTATCTTCAGATTTAGTATAAGGTACATTAGATGTTTGAACTTGACATGTAATTTCCAAAATATCTAAGTTTTGGTATTCTCTATATTGTATTGATTAGATAAAGTGTTTTCCAAATTGTTTACATTTTTCTTTGGGAATGCAAAGAGAAATTAGGCCCTGTGATCAGAAGGGATTTACTATCTAGGTAAGAGGCAGATATAAACAAAAATCTACTTCAGTGTACTAAGTGTTAAGATAGAGGTATGGGTAAAGAACTTTGTAACTATGCAGAAGATACACCAAATAACTTTGCTTGAACAAGTCATAAAGGTAATTACAAAATAATTTTTTCGCTATAAATTTGTACTTCATTCTTAGGCAAGCAAAGCCAAGAGAAGAGTTTACTGAAAGGTAACAATAATGCTATTTGCCTTTTAAAAAAATATTTAAGATAACCATAGTGGTAGTATTGTGAGGAGTGAGGGATTCTAACAAACACATTATTAGAGAAAAGTAAAAGAGAAAATAACACTAGTTTTGAAGTCAAATGTCCTGAATGTGCATAAGGTTTTGATGTAACTTGTTTTATTACCTTGACATTAATTATTTGATATGTATGAATCTAGTGTTCTAACTGCATTTTGGAATAGTTTTTTGTCCAATTTAAAGATCCCTAATGTAAGGATCAAATTGAATACATGTGTTAGTAAGAATCACAAGATAACACTGATATCTCAGTTGTACATATCCAGCAGAGGTGACCGGAGACTCTGTTCCACATAGTCATTCAAGAATCAAGCTGACAGTGGCTATTTCATACTTTAGATAAACTTTGTGATAGGTGTGGCAGACAGATTCTGAGATGGTTTACTAGAAAACTCATTTCTTGGTATAAATGGCCTAGTGTAATGCCCTTCCCTTGATTAACTTGTCTCTAACCATTAGACTACAACAACATTGAAGGCATGCCATGTTTGTTCTTGGGATGCAAAAAGTTGTAGCTTCCCCCTTACTGGTTGATTTCCTCTTTTACTGGCTTTGATAAAGCTAGCTGCCATGTTGAGAGATTCATGTGGCAAGGAACTGAGGGTGGCTTGCAGCTTATGCCCAGCAAGTAACTGAGACTATGTAACAACTCCTAAGGAACTCAATCTAACCAAGGACCAAGTAAGTGGGATTAGAAGTGAATCCATTACCAATTGAACTTTCAGATGAGATCCCAGCTCTAGCTGATGTCTCTATTTTTAAATTTAATTTTTTTTATTTCAAATTATTATGGGGGTACATATGTTTTTGGTTACAATAGTTGCTTTTGTAATGCTTGAGTCAGGGTTATAAGTGTGCCTGTCACCCAGATAGTGTTCACTGTACCTATTAGGTAGAATTTACCCCAGCCCCTCTTCCACCTCCCCCCTGATTGATTTCCATTGAGTTATACTTTCCTCTATGCACATGTGTGCTCATCAGTTAGTTCCAAATTAATAGTGAGTACATGTGGTGTTTGTTTTTCCATTCTTTAGATACTTTGCTTAGGATAATGGTCTCCAGTTCCATCCATAGTGTTGCAAAAGGCATTAAGTCATCCTTCCTCCTGGATGAATAGTATTCCATAGTGTACATATACGATATTTTGTTAATCCACTCATGAATTGATGGGCATTTAGGTTGATTCTACATCTTTGCAATTGTGAATTGTGCTGCAATAAACATTTGTGTACAGCTGTCTTTTTGATAAAATGAGTTCTTTTCCTTTCTGTAAATATGCACTAGTGGAATTGCTGGATCAAATGGTAGGTTTACTTTTAGTTCTTTGAGGAATCTCCATACTGTTTTCCATAGAGGTTGTACTAATTTGCAGTCCCACCAACAGTGTATAAGCATTCCTTTCTCTCTGCATCCATGCCAGCATCTATTGTTTTTGGGACTTTTTAATAAAAGCCACTCTAACTGGGGTAAGATAATATCTCACGGTGATTTTAATTTGTATTTCCCTGATAATTAGTGATGTTAAGCATTTTTTTATGTTTATTGGCCATTTTTCTATCTTCTTTTAAAAAGCTTCTGGTCATTTCTTTTTTCTTTTTTGCTCACTTTTTAATGGGGTTGTTTGTTTTTTTCTGCTGATTTGCTTGAGTTCTTTGTAGATTCTGGTTATTAGCTGTTTACCAGATATATAGCTTGTGAATATTTTCTTGCATTCTGTAGGTTGTCTATTTGCACTGTTCATTATTTCCTTGGCTGTACAGAAGCTTTTTAATTTAATCAAGTCCCATTTATTTATTTTTTTTATTGCTGTGATTGTCCTTAGGGTCTTCTTCATAAATTTTTTGCCTAGGCTGATATCTAGAAGAGTTTTTCCAACCTTTTCTTCTAGAGTTCTTATGGTTTCATGTTGACATCTTTATTGCAGCCTTTTGAAAGACCCTGAAGTAGAGGACCCAGCTTCAGAGGGATTCATGACTTACAAAAGCTGAGAGATAATGTATGTTGTTTCAATCTGTTAAATTTTGGAATGATTTATTCCATAGCAATAGGTAACTAATATAGTAGGGGAAAACATTTTTGTAACACTGAGTTCTAGGTCTTAAATGCTTCTATCTGGAAATATCAAAGGTCATATCTGCTGAAAGCCGTTTTTGCGGAACTAGTCTCAAAGACCCATCTAACTACAAGAAGACCAGGATATGCAGAGAGCCTGTAAAATGTCTGGTGTGCAATGCTTTCTCTGCCACAGATAAACAGAAAAGCATCACACACATTGAATTTTTAATGAGTATATTCTGGGCCCAATATTAACTTCATATGCAATCATCTAAGTAAGAACTTGTTACAATCACTAGCCAATGATCTTTTATCTTCTCTATTTTCAGCAACATCATAAAGTTAATCCAGTCTAATGACTATGGTTATCTGCATGTGACATTTAAAATATTTTCACACCAATTAACATGCTGCCATCTAAACTTTATTCTCTTGTGACACGACTTTCACTACTTTGAGTTATGTTGTATTATTTTTACTAGTTATATAGATGCTGAACAAGCATGGAGGAGTTCCAGATCCTCCTCAGATCACAGAGCCAGTTGATGGCAGAACTGGGTATTAAACTTAGGCCTTTTTTGTAAAAATCCTGGGCTTTCTGCTTTGTGAAGGATACATTTTGCTGGTCACTTTGTTTTAGTCGTCGATTATATAGTGAGGTCTTCAAAAAATGGGATGTGTGCTTACCAAAGAAAGCCATGCTGCTGAATATTAAAACTGCTAACTTGGACGTGTCGTGTGACAGATGCTCTGAAATGATGGCTATTATGACTGCAATCTTTAGTTAAATGTACAATTTTAACAGCAGCAAGGCTGCAGTCATCTATGCTTTAAAAATAGAATTAATAAAATAATATCTCTATATAATTAGTTAAATGTACAATTTTAACAGCAGCAAGGCTGCAGTCATCTATGCTTTAAAAATAGAATTAATAAAATAATATCTCTATATAAAGAAGGCTCATGGTAGAGTGCTTGCAAAGACAACTCTTGGACTTTATTCCTGGACCAGATTCTATCTTGCTACGAGACCTTTGGCTCCACACTTGATTGACTTGTACCTCAGTCAATCCAGATGGAAAAATGGGGAAAAAGCCAGAGCTCACTGAAAACCAGATGCTGCATCTGAGCTGTGATTTCCTAAGTAAATGAATTACAAAACATTGTTCAAGAGTGTGTGCGTTTGAAATATACTGGCAAGACACAGTTTTGTCCCACATTTAAAAAAAATACAGCTTGTCAATTCTACACGGCAATGGTTAGACCGTAACGGCAATTGTAACTCATAGAAATAAAATAACTTTTGTTTGTTGGACTCTCTAGTGACACAAACATTGTTTAACGTTCACTTGTTTTTGGGGGGTTAATAATTTTGTGCTGACAGGAACTGCACTTATGGGAGTATTTGGCATCTGTTATATATGTATTTAAAAACACTTAAAACACTTAAAATTATGTGCTATAAATTATTAAGAAATATATTTTCTAGCAAGGCAAAAAAGAAACAAATAAAACCCATAGAAGAAAGGAAACCTATTATTTTCACCAATACAACTTTAAGAGAATTTTGCACTGAATCACACAGATGACAAGGACAAACACAACTCCAGTGTAGAAAAGTTTGTCATCAGTATGTGACACTAAAAACTGCTTTTATTTTTTTCGTACCTATACTAGAAACACTGGACTATCTAGTAAATAGAATTAAAGAAAAATAATTGGTGACATTGGAAATTCAAATCACATGAATTACAAGATAGTTTTCACCTAAGAGACAACCAACATGCTGGTTTCCCAGGTGGCAAATTGGGGGATCCTTCATTTTGTATCATGCTCCTTTGCTACGCGGGGGGCCAGTATGCCCATGGGGGCATGCAGTCTCTATCTTTCTAAAGGCCACAAAACCAGGGAGAGAAGCAGAGAGTGAGGACTAGAGTTGGAACTTTGCAGTTACTTCAGGGTCAGGAAGCTTTTTAAAGAGAGTCTTGCTGGTTTTGACAAATAATGCATTTCTCTTCTTTTCCATTTTTTCCCCCAGTAACAGACACCTTAAGAAGAAATTTGGGTTGGGTAACGTTTTTGAGGCTTGAGTATTTCTAAGCTTATTGTTTACCTTATGAGACAATTAGTTGAACTAGAACAGTAATTCTTAGATATTTAAACTTTAGAGAAAAACAAATTACTGTAATAGGGAACTGACAGAGAGTTGACTGTGTTATATTTCACCATGAAAAAATATTTTAAAACATCCGACAGCAAACCAACCGGTACTTTTATCACTTTACTTTAATCACATTATCTCTTATCCTTATTTTTCTCAATTTTCTTTGGACTAGTTACAGCTTTTCCACAAATGTGTACTAGTATGCACAGCTCACATTTGGAAATTAGTAATAAGCAGATTTGGTGATTCTTTAAATCATATTCCCATACTGTTTTGAGTGTGAGAATTTGTAAATTTCAGTTTACTTGAAGAATTAAAGTAATTCTTTAATCACTACAGGAGCCCTGACAGTGACGTCACAGAGTGGACAAAGCAGTCGTAGTCCGCACAGTTTGAATTACATGATTCTACATGAAATTGTCTGAGGGGAGCAGGTGGAGGAACCTGTCCTCAGAGCAGCCACCTCTTTGGGCTTAGAGTTCTAATGTGTGCTGATGTGGGAATGGGAAGTTGGGGGTGACAAATTTCAAGAGTTCCTGAGAGATCACAACTTATTTGAGAGTAACATGATATAGAAATTCTTAAATCACTAAAACACAATTCTGTTAAAGTTTCCTTTCTTCCATCATAAAAAGAGACACTCTAGTCCAAGCCACAGTTGTTCTTCTTGTGTCTATTCTGTCCTATATCTAAGTCACATTCTACACGCAAATAAGTTAAGTTTTGAAAAGACAAAACTGCTGTCATTCTCCTGCTTCCCATAAGGTGAATTTAATCCTGCTAACATGGCTTACAAAACCCTGTCTCATCTCCTCCTTTCTTTTCCATTCTCATGTATGACTAGACTATCCCTGCCTCTTTCTCTTTCGTTTCCAAGTACTCTGACTTATCAGTCTTTCATAATTTCCCTTAGCCTTCCCTTCTTCGGGTGTTTGTACTCCACCAGAAACATTTCTTCCTCTGCTCTTGTCCAGCACAAGCTGAAACTTCCCAGATTTATTGAGAAAGTTAATCTCTATTTATCAAAATCTTCCACTTTAATGCTTGGAAATATTTGCCGTAGTTATTTGTTTACTTAGCTTAATTAATATCTTTAAACCTCCTCTAGATTCTAAGTTCTATAAGAACTGTGTCTCTACTGCCTACTCAATGTTACTCAAATATATTGATTGGAAAATGAATAATGAATAGAACCATGTGTAGTATGGTGTGTTTGAAAAAAAATGCAAATGGGACCATGGAATAGTAATTAAACCGGTGATTCAGTACGCATACAATTTGGGAAGAACTTCTTTGAAAATAATTATTTTTCAGTTGATGTGTGGTTAATTAGCTAGCGCAGAAGAGGAAACTAAATTGTTTATCAACTAAAATCTATAGTGTTAGGGCACATCATCTGCTTTAGAAAATAAACTATCTCTCTTTTCAAATGCTTGCTATAAGTGTAATGATGAGATTACAGACGATTTTTATCTTCTCTCCAGAGTATGTCATATAGTTGAAACAGAAAATGCTTCATGTTTGGTGTTCTGACATGTGGGAAATGTATTGCTCATTATATCTAAAACACACATGATAATTCAGATAGCCAATTGTGCAATACATACAAAAATACCTTCCCTCAATGAAACATGTATTTTGTTGCTTGAATAAATACACCCCTCCCTTTTTAGGTCAAGTGGAATGTGGTTTTATGGTTTTACTTTGTTACAGATACCTTTTTTATCTTTGCCTGATATTGTAAGGCAAAAAATTCTAGCCACGAAAAAAGGAGAAGTGAGTAAGTGATGAATATGTTAGCTTGATTTAATCTTTTTTACAATGTATAAATATAGTAAAACATCATATTGTGCCCCATAAATATTGCCTCAGTCCATTTTCTGCTGCTATGATAGAGTGTAACAGACTGGGTAATTTATAGAGGAAAAAGTTTGATTTGGTTCATGATTCTGAAGGATGAGAATTCTAAGATCAAGGGGATATATCTGATGAGGGCCTTCTTGCTGCATCATGACATGAAAGAAGACATAACATGCTGATCCTTTTTGTATTCTTTTTATAACTAACCCACTCACAATAAGTAACTCACTCTCACAATAATGGCCTTAATCCATTTATGAGGGCAGTGCCCCATGACTTAATCATTTCTTAAAGGTCTCACCTCTCAGCGCCATCACAAGGGCAATGAAATTTGAACATGAGTTTGGGATGAGACACCCAAACCATAGCAGATATATAAATTCATAACTTTGGGTATAAAGTATATCAAAAGCCACAAGTACAAGGCTAGTATTACTAGGTCTAGTATATATATTCTGGCTCTACTAAATACCAAGTGTGTATCTTTCAATGGTTAATAGTGGAGAAAGAAATATAGTGTGATGGAAAAAGCACTAAATGCTTTTGGAAAACCTGAGTTATAATTCTGGCTTTGGGAAGGTCACTCAGATAACATACTTGTCATGGTTCCTGACACAAAGTAAGCAATGAATTATCATTAGTTATTATAATTGGGTTACTTGCCTGTAAAATGACAAATTTTACTTCAATAATTAAAATGCTATAAGTCTTGCCAATAAATTCAGGATCCTGTGGGAACTTGGGGGACAGTGCTGAATCTTGACAACTAGAGAACATGTAACTTATTATTAAGTAATAAACAGGGTGAAACATTCTTCAATCACTTCAAGGTGATTTTGAAAATCAGTAACAAAATGAGAAAGGGAAAATTATTTTGCTCAGAGACAAAGTAAATTAGGTGATTTAATTTGACCTGGTATATAGCTAAATGTTAGAATAAAAGTGATATGAAAACGTATAGCTAAATGTTAGAATAAAAGTGATATGAAAATGTTGAATGACTATGTACAGACAGTCACCAGTTATACACAAACAGTGCTTCTTTCATTACTCAATCATTTTTGTAGCTTTATCCACTGAGAATTTGTAGCCACCAGGAGACATCTTATTTGCCTTTGGTGTTTCAGCCACAGTGATCTTCTTTAAGTTTCTCAAAGGTCCATTGCTCCCTCAATGCCTTGGCACAGGCTAATATCCCCTTCCAGGAAAATCACCTGCCCACAGTAATTCTCCCCACTTAAATTATTAATAAATCCTACTTACCTTTCATATCTCAGCAAAAATGTCACTTTCCCTAGAAAGCCTGTTCAGGTGACCTCAGACAAGATTAGGTCCCCTTATACTAGGTGTATAGGTCCCTATAGTTTTCCTTCATAGTGATTATCATTCTTTTAAGTTATTCATCTGATGTTTACTTTATCAGAATCTATTTTCCACTCCTAGTGTGAGATAGAAAGCTCCAGAAAGGTAGGGCCCCCGTCTGTCTTGCTCACCTAGTTATCCAAGATGCCTGGCACACAGGGCCTGGTAAATTATCAGCATCGAATAAGTATTTGTTGGACAGCTATATGAATAAATTCCAACATCCAAACTATGATATCTGAATACCTTAATATGCTAGTGTTTTGTTATAACTGCACATAGTCACATTGTACTGACGTATCTTAAACATAAAACTGAGGAATAGCTAAGTGAAGTCAGAGGCCATAACTGTTTCACGAACCAAACAGGAACCTGACGGGAGTTCCACAGTGGCTTTCTACACCATGTCTACTGTTGGTAATTGCATTTATTTTTGTGTTTTTCAAAGCTCTTCTCTTATGATTAGAATATATATGAAATATCAGTAAAATGGATTTTGGGGTCACAAGTGAAGGTTTGGTAGAAGAGGGGTTTGCTGGCTTTGCCAGATAAATCACCACAGTGCAGGGACAGTGGTGGGAGGGCACCCCAGAACCCCCAGCGTTAGTTCACATGTCTAACTCATGCAGTGCCCAGTAGAGAGAAGACTACTTGTCAGCCCCCTACCACCATGGCCTGAGCCAGGATTGGGGGTGAGCCCAGAATGCGGGGCCCTGCACCAGAAAAAGGCAAAGGAGGTAGTTCTGAGAAGGAAGCTCTGGGGACTCCCCCTGAAGAAGGGCAAATCCAAGCATGAGGCAAAGATTCAGGGTCAGAACTGACACAGGAGGTTCAAAGGTCAGAAGAACTGATCAAGAGGGCTGCCAAACTGGCAGGCCTGGGCAAGAAGAGGGAAGTGAGGAAGGAAGGGGTCTATATACAGCCAACAAGGAGAAGGCAGGCATGGGCAGGTTTTAGAGAGATTTCAAATTTAAAATTTTGATTTTGTATATTTCCTTGGGGTCACATCTATTGAATTATCCTATGTCTAGACCTCCCTCACACCTGTGTCAAGCCCACGCTCCAAGCATCCCAGCCATGTGCTAGAGCATATTTTCTGTGTTATGTCTGATAGTCATTGAAAAAGGTGAAGTTCAATCACACAGATAATTTCTGATTTATCCATGATTTACCAGCTCCTTTCTCACAGGTATGGATCTGATATAGAATCACAGTTTGGATTTGTTGTCTAGTGATCTTAGAAAGAGAAATGGTACCAGCCAATTCTAAACAGGTTTTAAATTTTGCAGTGAATAGTGAACTAGATCAACTGTCATAGAGTCAGAATTTGAGTCCCTTTTGTGAAGTTAACATTCCTTTAACAATTTTAATAGTAAAATGTACACTGTACTATAATGGACCCCTCATGTGTCCATCCTCAACTTCAACACTTACCAACGTTCTATCATTCTTGCTTCATTTCGTATTTTCATTAGCATTTGCTTTCAAGTATTGGGATTTTTGCTGGGACCAATGCTAAATGTGTAGTGGAGAAGCCCTGTGAAAGTGAGACTTCTTTCTATGTTGTTCAGAATGCTCCAGAGGGGTTTACGAGAATGAGTACATTGCCTCATGAAGGAAGGCAGGATTAAGGGATTTTCTTCAAAAGAAAGAGCTTCTGACATCTTGAGTCATGCCCTTTTGACATGTGTGATACCGGGGCAGAAAAGCCAAGGTGTTGCTTTGGTAAAGCAATATCCTTCCTAAGAAATAAAAATTCCACACATTTAAAATAATAAAATGATGTGAAGCTTACTTGTTCCTAAGACTTAAATCTGCTTGTGCAAAGCTAAATACAAAATATAAAACACAAAAATAATGCTTTTCTGTGGAGGAAAATGTTATATCTATCTGTGTATCTATGTATCTTTAAGACAAATGTGTTACCGAGTCCTCTAGGACATCACCATGTCCTAGAATAATTTTGATGTTTTTTAATATATTTCCTATTTCCTTTGTACCTTTGCCAGTGAACACAGGGCTTGATACATAGCAGGTATTCCGTAAGTGTCAGTTGAATTAATTTAACTTGTTTTCTTGAACTGAAATTCTTTCCTTTCTCAACTGATTACCCCACACTTAGCCTTATCACTGCCCCATTCTGTTTTTAGAGGAATAATCACTACCATAACATGCAGTTGCATTCTTTTCCATACATAACCACATGATGATGATGATGTGATGATGATCATGATGTTAATGATACCATACCCTTTCTCCTTGATTTGGTCTGTAAAGGAAACACACTCAGTGAGAAAAGTATCTGTGGTGCAGAGTCTTTGAATAATTTCTTTCCACTAATACAAAGACTCTGTCATACTGCTTTGCGTAACTTCACTGCCTTTTAGAACTCGCATTGAGATATGTCATTGTGGAACATATTGAAGCCCTGTAGGAAAATAAGATGTTTCAACAGGTTCTACTTAAAGTGACATTTTTCTCTTAAAAGTCTCCATTGTGATAGTGACCCTGACAAAAAAGGAGGATTATTTCTATTCTTGTTCTTTTTTAATGAGGTGCAGGTGGAATAACTTATGAAACTAGAACATGGGAATTAAGATTTTTTTCCTCAATCAATCTTTGTAGTCAGAGAGGAAATTGATATTTGGTGAATTAGAAATGAAAGGTCTCATATATAATTTACTTGATACAAAGATTAGCAAACTTAGTTCAGAACTCATATTGTCTTCCCCTTCCAAGAACAAAGACTACTTGTTCAAATTATGTTATCATGGGCAGGAAAATTTAAAAACATCTATAGTGATGTATAGTAAAGAGTTGCAAAATGTATAATGCAGCACTTTAAAAGAAACTGTAAATATAAGTGATAATTTATATTTAACCACAAGTGCTGATCCTCTAAATACAGTTATTCCCACTGGTCTTCATGAAGGAAATAATTACTTATTTTGGGAATTATCGTGACCAGTTTTGCTGGGAAAGTTGCTATTAGCTAGATTTCCAGGAAGCACACTTATAAGCATTTGTAAATTAGGCTCTCTAAGATTTTCAGGGTATTTTTAAAAGATTCCATGTTGGAAACATTAAACTTATTTCTTAAAGCTAGGAATTTTAAAGTACTTTGTGTTGGAGTATCCTCAAAATATAAAGAAAGCAGAAAGGTTTTTCCTATCAATTTTTCTTGCTTCCTTTCTGTAGATGTCACTGTAGCACAGGAAAAAGAAAAAAGGACTTCTTTTCTTCTGAAAATATATGACTTCTACATGCAAATGAAAGAAAGTGGTGATTTGATTTATTATGCCAGGGTTGTCATATCAACAATAAGGTTTCCAAGCAACTAGCAGAATAAATTATTTTATAGATTTATTTGCTTAGCCTCATAAAATGGACCAAATGGAAGACATTTTTTTCACCTGTGATTATGTGGTAATTAAAAAAAGTCATTACACAGAAATTATGCATTAAATTCACATTACTAGGAAGAGTTCAAAATGAATCATGTGAATGTAATCAATGCCAAAAGACTTAGTGAAGATTTGCTGCTTACAAGAAAGCATTGTTGTTTTATGTTTATATATTTTCAATAATTGGTTTCCAGGGTCTATACCAATGATTTGCCTGAAGTTGTCCCAGTTTTACTCTTCAAAGAGGCTAACATATGCAGTCCTCACTACTCTGCCCTTTAAACATTCTTCAAATGACCTCCTTATAGAACCCTGGTGCTCATTCTATTAGATATAGTGCTTAGAATCCTCTACTTATGCAAATGGCCTGTGCTGGTTCTTAAAAAGACTTCCAAAAACTTACTGAACTTATTAGAAAATGAAGCATTGATTTTTTTTATCCAATTGCCCTGGGGATGTGAGAGACCTGTTAGACATTGACAGTCTGTATTTCCAAGACATCTTTATGTAGTTTAAACATTTTCATTGCTATTTTTGAGGTTCTGCTTATGTCTCTACTTGGGAAAAGCTTTGACCTACATGTAGCAGAGCTAGTCTTTTGTCCGTTTTCCTTTATATTAGAACTTGCTCCTAGGTTTTAGATTTCCTCAGATTACTGATGATATTAAAAACATGTACACCAAACTTCTCAGTCTAAGCAAGGGAAGCAAAAATCTGCATGCGATCGATCCTGGAACAATGTATTTTGTGTCTATCTACCATGGAAATTTGTTTATGGAGAAAATTATTACTACCTGTAGAAAGCACTCCCTTTTTCCTTTGCTTTGTTAAGGATGATTTTTCCTCTCACTTTGTTTGGTTGTTTGTGAAAATATTATTTCTTTCAGAGGTCCATGGGCTGTACGTGACCCAAGGAATTAAGAAAAGGCAGGTATATTAACAAATTACTAAACAAATCACAGCATTCAACTGGATTTTTCTATTTAAAACATTTGATAAAAATATAGCTATAATTTTCCAAGCTATGTGTAGTGAGACATTTTCTATGACCAATTCAAGTGTATCTGCTCCCTTATTACCAACATCTTTTATTCCCCTATAGACATTTCAGAGAGTCAGCAAATGAATGTAAAGTATTTCTCCCTTCAAATGACCTTGTCCTAATATTATGCTTGCAACACAGTTGTCAAATAATGGTGTTTCTGAGCCCTGGTCCAACTTTACACTATGGGTGTTTTTTTCCTTTTTTTTTTTTTTCAAGTCACCATTGCCTCAGAAAAAAAGAAAATCAATTTTGAGATTCATGACAGTGCTATGTATTCCCAGGCATTACAATAAACATCCTTCCTATACTGCGCTTGTTTTCTTGTTACCTGTCAATGCTCTACTTCATTGCTTCTGTATCTTATTTTCAATAGTATGCTCTTAGGCAAATTTTCTCTATTATCTTTCTGGGGAAGTCAATCTACTTTTTGTCTTCTCCTGTCACAGAAAACAAATGGACAAATTTTCAAAGAGCCTTACTCTGTCTAGTCTTTTTTTTTTTTTTTAGCTCTTTACTTTTTTATATAAAATTTTATTTGTAAAACCATGTCTTTTATTTCTTATTGAATTCGCAAGTGGCCACATGTGCTTTCCTGTAAGTAGACAATGAGGTCTGTAATTCAAAACGAATGTGTGGGGGATTTGAAAATGCTGTATGATTTCTCTTAGGTCGTGGTACAATCATCTTGATTGGTGCTTTTCAAGTTTAAATGTACATACAAATCACCTATGGTTATTTTGCCAAGGTATGTTCTGATGCTATAGGTTTTGGGGTGGGTCTGGGGCCTGAAATAGTTTCTAACCAGCTATCAGGTCATGCCCATGGTACTGATCTGCAGGTTACACATTGAGGAGGAAGGCCTGAGAGCACTTTACCTTGCAGGTGAAGAAGGTGAAACCTAGAGTGCCAAAAGTGTGTTCCAAATGTGTTTGACAGTTTATTCCTCAATCAACCTATGACTTAAGTTTCTCAAAACAATAGTGGACATGAATTTTTTTGTGCAGGTTACATGCAGAGATGGATGATGCCCAATTTTCCTTTGCTTGGAACCAGTTCCTTTTCCACTTCTCTGTATAAGTGAATTAAGATTCTTTCCTCATTGTAAAAATTCTTATGTCTATCACTAAAATTAACATAGTAAAAAATTGAAATATAATATTTTTGAAGTGCAAGCCTATCATTTTCCTTTAATCTGAGAGACAAAGGTTTGGGAGAAAAAATAGCAAATTAATCTTAGAGTAATTACAAACTACTTGTTAGCAAAGGCAGGAATATTTTAACACCAAGAGTTCATCTTTACATTTTAACATGAGCTTTTTATTTTTAGTTAATATGAGGTTTCCAATAGTAAAAGTAATGCAATAAAACAGATGGGATTAGGCATTGATGGTGCAGCAATTAATTTTGTTTGATGACTCATTTTGCTGGCAGGGAAAAACCAGCAATTTAAAAGCCTGATGTTGTTCTCAGTGACTTCAAGGAAACCCTGCCATTTTGAAAATAAAAAAAATTCTGAACTGAGGAGAATCTGCTGTTGACTCCTTCCCCCAAATCTAATTTTTTCTGCTGTGGTTAGGCAAATGCCCCTTACTCACTTTTTATTCAATGTGTACCCCCTTAGAAATATTATTGGTGATTCATGGGGACACTTTCCTCAGATGGAGTAGAAATGTCCTCTGGCTATGCTATGTGAGACATATAAAGACTTTGTGCCCAGGGAACCATGGTGGTTGGCATTTGTCCATTCACCAGTAACTGATACATAATCTTTGTTCTGAAGAATGAAGGTAAAGAAAAGATTGACATTTCTAAGGTGAATAATTCATTTGCCAGAGTGAATATAAAAGACATCTACTTGAGTCATGTGGTAGCATGAGTAATGATGGAAGGAAGAAAGGATTTTGGTGAGTAGAAATGAAGACATATGGACAAATATTATAAATGTTCAAGGCTGAGTTGGGGGCTATGAATTTATGCTAAATTGTACAGGTAGGAGCAGGGAAGCAAACAAAGAAAATCTTCAAAATTGGGTGCACTCAGCCTCAGAGAAGAACATGTTGAACCACACATATTTAGCAATTATAAAGGAATGGCTTTCCCAAGGAGCCATGAGGAGTCTTAACCTGAGCATTAGAAAGATCACAAAATGACCACATTGTATTGAAACTTGTATATACAGGTGCATTTTGCCATGGAGAAAATCTACAATTTTTAACATAATTTTAAAAAAGGCTCATAACTACAAAAAGTTAAGGCCAAAAGCCTTAAAGTAAAATTCAGTAATTTACAGGGGATGGTGAAGCAATTCTCACCGGTCCCACATATATTTTGATTCAGTGTTCAAGATTACTCTAATGTGTAAAGAAATGCAGAAATTAATACGCCTTGCTCTTTTTCAGAGACAGGGTTTCCTTTATGCCTAAGACCTTGGGTCTTTTATATATAACTTAAGATAAGCCAGATCCAATATTAAGAAACTTTGTATGAAACTCTTTTCTCTGAGAGTTGTACAAATGTGAATTTTATTTTATTTATTTAATTTTTTTATTTAAATAGATTTAGGGGGTACAAGTGGTTTTGTGTTACATAGCTGAATTGCATAGTGAGGAAGTCTAGGCTTTTAATATACCTGTCACCTAAATAGTGTACATTGTACCTATTAGGTAAATTTTCATTCTGTAGCCCCCTCCCACTCTCTCCATTCTGAGACACCAGTGTCCATTAAGTCACTCCACAATATCATGTATACCCATTGCTTAGCTCCCACTTATAAATGAAAACATGCAGTATTTGGTTCTTTTTGAGGGGGCTACTTCACTTAGAACAATGGCTTATAGTTTTATCCAAGTTGTTGCAAAAGACATTAATTCATTCTTTGTGATGGTTGAGTGGTATTCCGTGTTGTGTGTTCTCTTTATCCAGTCTTCACTTGGTGAGCACTTAGGTTAGTTCCATATCTTTGCAATTGTGAATTGAGCTGCAATAAACACATGGATACAGGTGTCGTTTTTACAAAATGAATTATTTCCCTTTGAGTAGATACTTAATATTATAAGCCTTTTCTTCTGCTCCCTCAGGGACACCTGCGTTTGAGTGTTTTACATAATCCCAAATTTCTTGGAGATTTTATTATTTCTCTTGATTCTTTTTGACTAACTGGGTTTATTCAAAAGCCTTGTCATCAAGTTTTGAAATTCTTTCTTCTCCTTGGTTTGGTCTATTGTTAAGACTTCCCACTGTATTTTGAAATTCCGTAAATGACTCTTTCATTTCCAGAATTTCTGTTATTTTTAAAAAATTATCTATCTCTTTAGTGAATTTTTCATTCACGTCCTGAATTTTTTTGGTTTCTTTGTGTTGGTTTTCAACTTTCTCATTAATCCCAATTGAACTTACTCATGATCCATATTCGAATTCCACATCTGACATTTCAAAAATTTCCTTTTGCTTGGGGACCATTGCAGAAGAGTTAGTGTGCTCTTTTGGGGTATCAAGAGAACCTTTTTTTTTTTCATTTTGTTAGAGTTCTTATTCTGGTTCCTTCTCATCTGGAACCTCTTCCCTCAGCTCAAAACAGATAGCTTTGTAGTTCACCTGTTCTCCTCCACCGGGAACTCTGCAGCTCAGTGTAGAAAGAGAAAGGTACACTAGCTTTCAGCTTGGTAAGGTAAATACCCACTATGGTGTTGTTAGTAATTTGGGTCAGTTGGACCTCAGACCCCTGGGAGAGTGTTCAGGTGCCAACAGTATTTGTCTAGGTTAGGTAATCCCCAGGTCCCAAGCCCCTAGATGGTGTGCTTGAGTCCTGGGCATACCAGGATGAGACTAGGCTGGCAAACTTGCCCTCCAGCCTCCCTGAATTCAGGTGCTAGCTGTAATAGTAAGGGGTAGGCGGATCTGCTCTGGAAGAATGCTCAGGCAGGAGAAGGGCAAATGCACTTTAAGCCTATGACAGGATTGTGGGCCCCTGTTGATAAGATTAGCAGAGGCAGGCGGCTATGTGATGCGCATACTGCTCATACCTCCCTCTCTTGGCAGTGACAGAGCTCTCTGTCCTTTTTGGGGGCACAAACATATCCAGATTCCCAGCTCCCACCCTGACTCAGCTGAAGCAGAGGTGGTGGAGGCAGCTTAACCCTCTGTGTGCAGGATTACCAGATTGGCTGTGGGCTGTGGCTGAAATGCTCCAGCAAGGGATCATTGGGACTTGCCCCCAGGCAAAGTAGGCTCTTCCCAGAGGAGGCAGGCAGCTTGAGGAGAGGACTGCTAGCCCCACTCTCCCTTAGAGGAGGCAGTAGCTTTAGTTTTGGGGAACATGAAAGTGCTTGCTGTGGCTTTTTAGATGGAAGGAATTATATCCCAAGTTTCACGGAATCCTGGGTTGATAGGTGCTTCGTTGGAGTGGGCAGCATCTGTTCCCAAATGCCTTGGCTGAATCTTCTCTCGTGGAACCCTCACCAGTCCCAAATGGAAACAGTCACAGCTGCCTTGGCAGTAGCAGGTGGGGGAGGGGAGGAGAACGAAAGGGCACATAATATTGAGAAGGTAGTGCCTTGGAACCCTTTGTCCTAAGGGACCTTCTTTTGTGCTGCACTCTTCTCTCAGCTGGAAGTGGCTCACTCTGAATGCCCAAGCTCTCGGAGATCCACAGTTCCCCAAAGGCTGTTGTGGTCCCAGTGGCTGCTAGGGGAGCATTAGCTGTGGATCTAGCAATTTAAAGACCCATGGGCTGAGGTTCCTGGGTCAGGACAGCTGCAGAAACACTGCCTGTCTATGAAGGGAGGGAAATGAGCCACAACCTCCATGCAGAACCTGGGAGTGGTGAGCAGAGTACTATTGGGTGTGTACCTCTCCCGCTAGCCTAGAACTTATTGTCCCACAGCTCACCCACACCAAAAGCTCATGCTTTGGAGCAGAGTCCACTATCTCTAGAGTTGGGTGGTTGTAGGAGGGGAGGTCCCCAACTCCATGTCCCTTTGGGCTGCCCACATTTCAACTCCT
Organism: Lemur catta; assembly: GCF_020740605.2. NCBI lineage: Eukaryota > Metazoa > Chordata > Mammalia > Primates > Lemuridae > Lemur > Lemur catta. The sequence goes on along the minus strand of NC_059128.1, from coordinate 194,662,575 downwards.
AAAATGATGCCTTGAGCCTGTGACTAAAGAGTGTGGGACCTCTTCTAGGCAAACATTATGGGCAAGATGCTGGGTAGACTGCCATCCACTCATGTCTCAGTCACACTGCAGCTTGTAGCAGGGTGGTGGGAGTTGTCCTATAGGAGTAGCTAGGAGAGCTTGGGCTCCTCTGTCCCTACTCAGCTGGACAGGGCTACACCTGCATCAGCCTGATCTTAGTCCGAGGGTGGGGCACTGCTGACTTCAAACTCCAAAAATGACACCTTGAGCCTGTGACCAGAGAGACTTTGGCCCCTTCCAGGAAAACAGCGTGGTTAAGATGCTGGGAGGCATGCTGTCTGCTTGTGTCTTAATCTCAGCAAGACCCCATAGCAGGGTGATGGGAATTGTCCTGGATTACATAGCAGAGCTTGGGCTCTCCTGTCCCTCCTTGGCTGAGCAGGGCTCTGGCAGCCCAAATTCAGCCCAAGGGTGGGAAGCTACCTAGCTTTGGACTTCCAAAATGGTGTCCTGGGCTGGTAGCCAGAAGAGGCAGGGCCCTTCTTAGGCAGCCTCTAGTGGTAGCAAACTGTGGAGAGTGCAGTTTACTTGAGGCTCAGTCTTACAGCTGCTGGCTGCAGGATGGTGGACACTGTCCCAGATGTGTGCTGGACAGCCTGGTTTCCCTGCCCCTCCCCAGGTAGGTGGGGATTGCAAAAAAATCAGCCTAAGGGTGAGACTCTGCCCAATGTCTAAAGCACAAAATGGCACCTTGGACCTGCAACTGATAAAGCTGGAGCCTCATCTAAGCAGGTAGTGTGGGAGAGAGACTATGGAAAAATGCTCTCCACTCACATCTCAGTTTCAATAGCAGCCAACAGCAGCATGATGGGAACCTTCCCAGGGGTGTGTGGGAGCACATGGGCTCCTCTATCCCTCCTCAGAACCTCACAGACTACTGATGTGCCCATGGTGCTACAGTGTAGAGGCTCTCAGAATGGTGTCCAGCTTAAGCTACTCTAGGCTTGGATGCCTATGGGATTCCACATGAGTTCCCTTTCTGGAACAATGTCTCTGCAGTCTCCAAGCAGCTCCCTATGTTAGGCCCGAGACCTGCCTGGGTGGTGGTGTGTTCTCTTGTAGTCAAGATTGTAAAAATTCATCTTGGTGAGTGAAGCCCTGGGGGCTTCTCTCTAACTATTTCATCATATCCAGGAGCTTCCTCTGGCTATTAGCCAGCCCCCAGCTGGGCAAGTTGACCTGAACTCTCTTCTTACCCACTTTTGGTGCTTCTAGTCGCCCCCTTGGTGAATCCTAGTGTTCACTTCTAGATGATCTGTTCAGATTGTGTGAATCTGCTTACTGTTCTGGTTCCTCTCCATGGAGGAGACACATACTACCTGTGTCTAGTCAGCCATCTTGATGATCACTGAAGTGTAAATTTTAGAAACGTGGAGAGGATTAATTATTGTTACTCCCAGTTCCATGAATCTGAGGCATTTCATGTGTTGTTCCTATAAATTTGCTGCAGTCAAGAAGCAGCAAATTTATATAGTATTGACAAAGAAAAATGAAAACAGAAAGCAAAATATAGTTTTGAGAAGATGTAGGGTTTTTTTGCCTAATTAATTAATTAGCTTAATTTATTTGAATAACAGCAAGGAGCTAAAGCTCTGTCTCATTTTTAATATTTCTTCTGGCCTATCACTCTGTGGTTTGTGTTTCTTTTTGGTCTAGCTCAACCCAGTGAAGCACATTTATTAATTCATTTGTCCAGCAAACATTTCCTGAAAAGTAATTACAAACTTAACATTGTTTTAAATGCTAGTGGGTTGAGTAAGTAACATTCTAATAAGTAAAATTCACTGCTTCTCTCCAGAAGCAGCTTACAGTTTATTTATGGAGAAATATGTCAACTAACAATATGTAGCAGGAAGTGTATGAATGTCTTATTGGTGTTACAGAAAGCAACTGTAATGGGATGTCATGCAGGTTGAAACTCTGCAGACAGTTTCCATGAATTAGGAGGAGTTAATGCTAGTGTTTGGAGAATGAATAGCATTTGATCACCATGTGGAATATATTCTTTATTTCTCTGTTGTTTATTGTTTATGTTTCCCTCGTAAATTACTAAACATTCCTCTTTCTGTTTCTGAATATGTGAAAAAGGAACTAAATTTATACCCTTTCCTAAAGAAAAGTGATGATTAGAGAGGTGATTGCATAATAGATCCTCATTGGAAATTTCATCCAGAAAGCTGCCATCTTTCGAGAATAAATTAGAATTAACCACACATGGCTTTTGTATTTTAATTTCCTCATTTACAAAGTAAAGGTGTCATTTCTAATGGTATGCACACACACTTATACCTAGTTTAAGCTATAATAAAATGCATATTACTAGAGTATTAATTCAGCCATGCTTAATGGATCTCTTTGTCTTGTTTATTCATTGGTTCAACAAACAATGCTGGTCACTGAGGATATTAGTGACTGAGTAAGACATATCTCTGTTCTCATGGATCTTAGCTTTCAATTAGAAAGATCTGATAGGAAGTCTTCCTGCTGTAGAGGAAAAAAAAACGTAAACTAGCTTAGAGAGTTGGGAATAGGGATTGAGTTGGGGGATTAGTTGAGACTGCTTTTTAGAGGGAGATGTCACTGAAGTTGTACAGCTCTAAAATAGAGGATGATTCCTGTATTTTCACAGGTGGATCTCTGGGCTGGGTAGGCACAGATCCTCAAGCTTTAAGGTAACTAAAAGTCATCTGATGAGCTGGTTAAAATAACAGGTTCCTGAACAAATCTTCCTGGACAAACTTCAAACCATTGAGGATGAAGCGTAGAACTCTTCATTAAAAACAAAACAAAACACAACACATCAAGTAATTCTTATGCAAGCATTTCATGGACCATAATTTAAAAACACCTGCTTGAAAACTTCACAGCTTTTGTTATTTTATTGATTTTTCGTTTTACCATTCCATGAGTCAATTACCCTTTGAATAATTGGGGCAAACTATAGCAGAACTGACTACTGCCTTTGCATAAGTAATTTTTATTGTTTCCAATTTGCATAATTCCATGAAATAAAACATTCCTTTAAATGCCATTTCTATTTCTTCTTAGTTTGGTAGTTTGTGTGGAGCTTTCTTTATCTTTCTTTGTTCCTCTCAGTGCCAAAATCTTTCATTTTTAGGCAGTGTGAATTCAGTCCTGGTATCTACAGATGGCAATATATCAAGGATTTGGGGAGTATACAAAGCAAAATAATTATTTGAGCCTAATTGAACCCACAATCACATGATACCCATTTTTTCAAAAGCAGGTACATATACCTTGAAAAGTTTAAATAGAACACATTAAAAATATCACATAGTGAGGATATATTCCATTAAAAAACTGTTAAACACCTCCAGTTGTGGCTAAGAGAGCAGTGATATCACTAATTTATAAATAGTATTTTTCCTCTCATCCCTACTGCTTTTTCCTAGCATTCTAGTTTAAATTTCCTCCATAGAATCCAAGACTTTCTAAAAGGAGTTTTTTCACTCTGGGTAAGAATATTTATCCTTATCCAGATGGATGGAGGTCTTTTATTAGGAAACACTGTGAAGTATCACTGATTCAGGGTCTTCCTCTAAATTTTAGATGTTTTCTACTTTCCACACCAATATCTCTGGGTGGACTCTCTTTTATCTCTTTATTTCTCACCCCTCAATAGAGACTTAGGCATTGAAAGATTTTAAGGAAACTAAGATTGGTTTGTTCACAAAAAAATGAGGGAGCAGGAAAAGATGTGTGTATTTACCAAAAACCTCACAGGTGTGAAACAACAGAAAAAGGTAGAAGGAAAAATGTGATAAAGCCTGAGGAAACTCAGCCTGAAAAGGATTCATGATTCTTAGGAATAAGCTCACATACATTTGAATACCTGTGAAATTGTGTGTCCGTCTTTGTATAGATAAAAGATTAAACAGAACTTTGCATTAGAGAAATCTGTTTATCCTGATGTGATATATAAATACCAGAGAATAATGTAAGAGAAAGGAAAAATTATAAATTGGTCTTGGCTTTTGTATTAATTCAGACAGGGATAGAATATTATCAGAAAAGGATAGACTAAAAAATTGCTCATCTGTCCTAGGAAATCTCTTTTGTACATTGGTACAACTATATCAATATAAAATATATTTATTCTTTTTGAAAATGTCAATGCATATTATTAAGTTAATCATCTTTAAATTTGATTTGATTATGTAATCCAAGCTTTCTGTAGGCTCATATTACCATTGTCCAGTGGCATGTTTGCCTACTAATTCAAGGATGCTATTGGTATACATTGTTTCATTGCAGTGGACTTCCTAGTGAATACTGACAAATCAAATTACATCAGGCCTAACATAACAGATGATCTTCAAGACACTTAAGGAGACTGTTTACCACTTTGACTCATATCAAAAGTTTTCCCATTATTAACTCTGAGCAGAAGGAAACAGATGAGTCCCTGCTTTTTAGGCACACATTGACATGTTTGTATCATTTACATTTGCACAGAACCATAAAAAGATAAAATGTCTTCTGGATTACTCAACATTTGATAGACAACAATATATCTAAAAGATTAGAAAATAAGTTAAATTTAAAAAAAGATTAACCTTGTATTATGTACTGAATTTGTGCTGGACCTTTCTGGCTGAATAAAATTTATGAGAAGCAGTGATCCAGGTAACTTGATTTTTCTTTCTTGAAAGCAACAGAGCAATTAATGGATATACATGATTACTTTATCTCTGTTCATCCCACTAAGGCATTAAATACTAGTCAGGTTAGAGTAATTAATCAGAAATATGAGTATATTCTTGGAAAAATCGAACTAGCTATCAATCTTAGCATTTTACTGCACATTAACACAGTTAGGGTTTGTATTAAATGCTTTTCCAAATGTGACAGAATAAAATACTATAATTACTAATAGCTTCCAGGAAACTCATGAAAGAATATTGGATACAAAGGTAGGGTATTAGTTTAAAGATTATCTGCCTGTATAGGATCGATATGGGTGATATCTCTCTGTTCTCATACATAACAATGCATGGAACTTAAACCATTTACAGTGACAACAGTGAAAAGATGCCTTTAGGATATACCTGCTATGTTTGGTCAGATATAACAATGAATCATATATTTCAAATGGGAATCTCTATCGAATGGGCAAATATGGTCACAAGAACAAGTCTATTTGATGATTTCTGTAAGAAAATTCTTTTATTTTAGAGGTGATGAGAATTGAACATCTTATCTGAACATTTCCCCAGGATAGCTAGTGTTTTTCATTGCTATATGAATTCTCTCTAGATTAGAACATCACACCATATTCTGGTATATAGCAGAGTCTTTCTGATTTGTCATTTAACCCCACCCCTGGGATTCAGTTTTTTCCTCTACTTTAAAATGAGAAGGCTAAAATAGCATGATCTCTAACGTCCTTTACTGTCTATAATGCTATACAGTCTATGGATATCAACAGAAAATATTTGCTAAATATATTTGTGTGTGTGTGTGTTTTCTGGTTAGCATAGTGATTTTTAGAAATGTTACCAAGGAGAATTTCTAAATAAATATTTTTAAAATGCATATATTTCCTATATAAATTTACTGAGAAAAGCACAAAAATAAACATTAAGAGAAATTGTAGTCTTTTAAAGAAAGAGGTTTCCTAAATAGAAAGCATTTCCTATGGACCCTTACATAATTATGTTTATTGTAAGTTATTTTAAAAATCATTGTTCATATGATCTTGACTTATTATAAAATCTGATTTTAAATTTTAGCAATATGTATAATGTCATGGCTGTTGGATGTTGGATTTTTATGATCTTGACTTATTAAAAAGTCCAATTTTATTTTGGTGATATACATCACGTTGTGCTGTTTGAACTGGAAGTTTCCCTAACAAATCATCTTGCTTCAGCAATAGTTCTGATGTGAATTAATATCCTGCTTTTCTAGTAGGTTACTGAGTCTCAGAGAGGTTAAAGGGATGTCCATGGTCACTTAAATAAATGGAATTGAAGAAATGTGAGATTTTGGCTGCCTGATGGGATGTTCATTCTGTTACCCAGACTGTCTCTCAGAGTGAATAATTTACTCTTACTTTAGACAGGCAAGAGTAGATGGTTAATATAAATGTTGAGGATAGAGATTGGGGGATGCAATAATAACAATCTCAATTCAAATATTTATGTTACATATATTGAATGGGAGAACAATATTTTGATTGAGTAGTATCTTTGATGGGGGAGCAACTCGTAATTGTTTGAAGAAGAGTGCAACTACAAATAGGAACGTTATGTTCTGCTCAATACATAGTCTTACAATATATGTTCATATAATGAAGCAGACAATAGCTCAGATAAACAAATCAAACCTAGACATATTACATAGATATAACTAAGTTAGACAGTTTTTTTCTTTAAATTGAGGCATATTTCACATACATTAAACTGCACATGTTTAAGTTATACAATGTATGTTTTGACATATGTATACACCCATGAAACCCATGAAACACTACAACAAAGATAATAAACATACTGATCACCACCAGAGGTTTCATCATGCTCTTTTATAATCCCTTCTCTTTCCCCCTCTCCAATTAGGCAACTGCTTACCTGTTTTCTGTTATTATAAATGTTTGTATTTTCTATAATATTATATAAATGGCACCCTAGAGTATTCATTCTTTTTGCCTGTTTTTTTTTAATTCAGTATAATAACTTGAGATCATCCATGTTGTAGTATATATTAATAGTTCTTTGCTTTTTATCATGAGTTATATTCCATTATGTTAATATACTATGGTTTATCCTTTTACCTGTTTATGGACCTTTGGGTTGTTTGCAGTATTGGGTTGTTACAAGTAAAGCTTCTATGAACATTTGTGTATGTTTTTGCATAGACATATGAAATTTCATTTCTCTTGGGTAATAAATACCTGGTAAAGGAATGGCTGGCTCATGAAGTAGGTATAGGTTTAACTTATTAAGAAATTGCAAAATTGTTTTCCAAAGCAGTTATGACAATTTACATTCTTATGAGCAGTGTATGAGAGTTCCAGTTGCTCCACATAATTGCCAGTTTTTTTGATGTTAATCAGTCCAATAGGTATGAAGTGACAACTCATTATGGTTTGAATTTGCATTTCTCTAATCATTAATGATTTTGAACATCTTTTCATGTGCTTATTCACTAATAGTATACCTTCTTTACTGAAGTGTCTGTTTAAATTTTTTGGTCTTTTCAAACTGACAGCCAACATCGTACTGAACAGGGAAAAGTTGAAAACATTCCTCCTAAGAACTGGAACACGACAAGGATGTCCACTTTCACCACTTCTATTCAACATAATATTGGAAGTCCTACCTAGAGCAACCAGGCAAGAGAAAGAAATAGGAGCATCAAATTGGAAACAAGGAAGTCAAATTATCTCTGCCGATGATATAATCTTGTACCTAGAAAACCCTAATTGCTCCTCCAAATGACTTCTAGATTTGATAAATGAATTCAGTAAAATCTCAGGTTATGAAATTGAGGTACAAAAATCAGTAGCATTTTCATACATCAATAAAGACCAAGCTGAGAATCAAATCAAGAACTCAGTCTCATTTACAATAGCTGCAAAAAACAAAACAAAACAAAAAAAACCTTAAGAATATACTTAACCAAGGAGGTGAAAGGAGAACTATTAATACAAAACGCTGATGAAAGAAATTGTAGATAACACAAATGAAAAATTATCCTATGCTCATCACTTAAAATGACCATCATGCCCAAAGCAATGTACAGATTAAATGAAATCCCTAACAAAATACCAACATCATGTACTCACTACTAAATTGTAACTAATAGATTAACACTTACGTGTACATATGGAAATAAAACTTAATGGAAATCAAGCAGGTGGGAGGGGGGAGCATAGGAAGGGTACCTGACATTGTTTACATACACAATTTTCTATATTCACTTTGGAATGGAATTGTTAGTTCCTAGGTTTGCATATGTTAAATTTTAGTCAATATTACCAAACAATTTTATAGAGTGGTTTTAAGAATTCACCTTTCTCTTCCCACTCACAAGCGGTGTATGACAGGTATAGCTACTCCAACCTTAGAGTATTATTGTCAGCTTTAAATTTTAGCCATTCTGGTATACATGTAGTGGTATGTATTCTTAGTGTACATGTAGTTGGAATTTTAATTTGCATATCCCTGATGGGTAGTGATGTCAATCACATTTTTATATGCTTATTGGCCATTTAAATATCTTTTTTTGTGATGTCTGTTCCATTATGGTTAGTGATAATGACAAAAGAGAATCTTCTCTACCCCAAGTTTATGAAAATATTCTTTTATGCTACCTCTGGAGGACTTAATGTTTTATCCCTTACATTTAGAATAACAATCAACTTGGAATTTAATTTTTATGCATGTTCGAAAGTAGGTCAATTTTATTTTTTAATACATGTATATATACAATTGGCCCAATGCCATCTTTTGAATAGGTCATTCTTTGCTATTACCTTTTCAATCAAGTATTGTCTTTTTCATCAAACAATATTAAGTGTGTCTCTTTCTATACACTTTTTAATGTTCCATTGGCCTATTTATCTATCTTTGCTGCAATACCTTATCCATTACTGTAGCTTTATAATCAATCTTAGTGTCTGGTAGAGTAAATCCCCTGTTTCTTCTTAATGCTAATGGTTTACAACCAAGTCATTATTTTCTATAAAAACATCTCATAGATTGTATAGCACTTGTTAAAGATAGCCATAACACTTAGGCACATATTAAAAAATTCTTTAATTGCTTCCTCTTAAAATAATTTTCTAATTTTCTTTCTCATCAAGAATATATTAATACAATAGTTGAGCATTAGAAATTGAAGAAACTATTTTTTCTCATGTTGCTCATAGCATATTAGTAATTAATCTCAACCGCTTTCAGCTTTAGTAATTACTAACATAATTTCTTATTACAATATTCATAAGAAATACCTATTTATTCAAATACCTTTTTGTAGGTTTAAAAATACACTATTTTACAACTAAATGGGCTCTAAATTCTTAATCCTTGACAAGATATGTATTAGAAAGAAAATTAAATCTTTTAGATGACTTTGCCAATTACTGTAGGAATGTAGTAGTCTCTATATCTCCATACAAATAAGGCTGTACATGGATTTCTATATTCACATTATTATATCGAAGTGGCTTAGATACAATTCAGTGACTTTGTTCTCAGTCATTGACATTATCCAGTGAGTTCATGGGAAATACTAGCTGTAAGAAAATGGAGTGCCAGATTATCTGAAAAAGACAAATAGAGGTGATGCCAGGTCATCATATGCCCTTAAAACTCTGCCTGATAAAAAGTCTGTGTTCACTTCCTTGTGGGTGAGTTAAGTTATAGAGAAATAGGAGAAATTGAATAAAGGAGATCTGACAAATTCCAAAGCAGAGCTGCTAAAAGATGAGAAAACCTACAATGTATGCTAAGTAGTGAAACAAGAACATTAACCATAAATGAAAAGGAGATTTTGAGTATTCTCTTTACAAACAAAAAAATGAACTGCCTTTTTCCTACCTTTTAAGATGTATTTCCAAGCTATATATTACCCTATGGTGATTTTCTTATTCTTTAGTGTTTCTTGGTGTTTGTTGCTTTAACCTAAATCTACCTGCGTGTCTTTGGCTAGAGCTTCACAGGGTGTTATAACTATATCTCTTGGTGATCCTGGCTTTATCACTTACCAAGTGAGGTCTCTGCCACATTCCTAAATATTACACAGATTGTTGCTAATCATTTCTCTAAATCATTAACCAACATATTTAAATATTATTCATCATTTCATGAATAAAGATAAACTAGATAGAAATTCAACTATATGCAGGAAGTTTAATAAATGTGGACAAAACCACATTTTGGGCTATAAAAGGTAACTATTTTGAAAATTCAAGGAGATTCCAGTATGATCTCAGAAACGTAATCATGGTCATTGAATGTCTTCTTACACTTAGAAAATATGACTATTTTAATCCTGTCTACACTAGAGTTTTAAATAAGACTATATAACAAAGATCATATTTCCTCAAAGGAATGTATGCCTTTGTATATCATTCTCTCAATAAATATATATTTTTAAATAGGTAATTACACATACACATATATATACACACATATTTAAAATGAAATATTTTATTAACATGGTACAGAAGTAAAGATAATCACAAAGTAAATTCAGAATTAAATTTTTAACCATGAAATCTTAAAATAGGTAAGCAGATGTTCATGTTTTTTTGTTTCTCTATGTGTAAACAAGCATTATATTATATTTATCATTTTTAAAGGTGTGATAATCTTATTTGTCTTGTGAAATCCATCGATGATCTTAAGGCTATTTTAAGTTTGGAAAATTACTCAGAGGGTCATTTGAGTGACAAAATTTTATTAAAAATAGTTTATATATCATTGTTTTTTTATATTGTAAAGTAGTGTGGTTCTTAATTAAAAATTGATTTACAAAACATGTGATCACACACACAAAAAATTGCCCAGGATATAAAGGGAATTTAAAAGGAACACATAGGCATAGAAAGGGGAAAATAGAGTATCCTTTATTCACACTATAATTTCATAAGAAAAATATTTTATTTTATTTTTAATTTCAGAATATTAAGGGAGTACAAACATTTTGGTTACGTGGATTGCTTGAGTCAAAGTTATAAGTGTGTCAAACACTCAGATAGTATACATTGTACCCGTTAGGTATGATTTCACCCTTCCCCTCTTCCCCCAACCTACCTACATGAGTTCTGTTGAATTTTACTTACATCTGTACACATGAATGCTGATCAGTTAGTTCCAATTCAATAGTGAGTACATGTGGTGCTTGTTTATCCATTCTTGTGGTACTTGACTTAGGAGGATGGTCTCCAGTTCTATCCAGATTGTTGCAAAAGGTCTTAATTCATTTTTTATGGCTCTGCAGTACTCCACGGTGTACATATACCACATTTTATTAATCCATTTATGAATTGATGGGCACTTGGGTTGATTCCACACCTATGTGATTGTGAATTGTGCTGCAATTAACATTCCAGTGCAAGTGTCTTTTTTTCCCCATTTTTAGGAAAAGAAAGTCATTTTCCTTTGGGTAAATACCGAGTTGTGAGATTGTTGGATCAAATGGTAGGTCTACTTTAAGTTCTTTGAGGAATCTCCAGACTATTTTCCACAGAGGTTGCACTAGTTTGCAGTCCCACCAACAGTGTATAAGTGTTCCTTTCTCTCTGCATCCATGCCAATATCTATTATTTTGGGACTTTTTGTTAAGAGCTATTCTCACTGGGATTAGGGGATATCTCATTGTGGTTTTGATTTGCATTTATATGATGCTTAGTAACGTTGAGCATTTTTCATATGTTTATTGGCCATTAGTCTATCTTCTTTTGAAAAGCTTCTGTTCGTATCTTTTGCCCACTTTTTAATGTTTTTTTTTTTTTGATATTTTCTTTTTCTGATTTGCTTGCGTTCTTTGTAGATTCTGGTTATTAGCCCTTTATCAGATGTATAGCATGTGAATATTTTCTCCCATTCTACAGGTTGTCTGTTTGTTCTGTTGATTATTTCCTTGGCTGTGCATAATCTTGTTTAATTTAATCAAGTCCCATTTATTTAATTTTGTTGTTGCTATGATTACCCTTGGAATCTTTTTCATAAATTCTCTGGCTAGGATGATATCTAGAAGGCTTTTTTCCTATTTTTTTCTAAAATTCTGGTTTCATATCTTAGATTTAAGTCTGTAATCCATCTTGAATTAAATTTTGTGAGTGGTGAGAGATATGAATCCTGTTTTAGTCTTCTACATGTGGCTATCCAATTTTCCCAGCACCATTTATTGAATAGGGATTATTTTCCCCAGTGTATATTGCTGTCTACTTTTTCAAAGATCAGATGGCCATATGTGGATGGTTTTATATCTGGGTTCTCTGTTCCACTGGTTTATGTCTCTATTTTTCTGTCAGTACCATGCTATTTTGGTTACTATAGGATAGCTGTATAGCTTACAGTCTGATAAAGTGATGCCTCCAGATTTGTTCCTTTTGTTTAAGGTTGCTTTGGCTATTTGGGCTTTTTTTCCAGTTCTTAACAAAGTGTAGAATTATTTTTTCTGGATCTGAGAAAAATGAGGTTGGTGTTTTGATAGGGATTGCATTGAATCTATAAATCACTTTGGGTAGTATAGACATTTTAACAAGAAGACTGAAGATGGGGCCCCACTCCCTTCTGGCTTGTACAGTCTCAGCTGAGAAGTCTGCAGTGAATCTGATAGGTTTTCCTTCGTAAGTTACCTGATGTTTTCTCCTTATGGCTTGCAAGTGTTCCTCTGTCATGTTAACTTTGGCTAATCTGATGACTATGTGTCATGGTGATTGCCTCTTTGTGATGAATCTCCTAGGTGTTCATTGAGCTTCTTCTACGTGGATATCTAAATTTCTAGCAAGACCTGGGAAGTTTCCCTCAATTATTCCTTCAAATAGGTTTTCCAACCCTTGTATGTTTTCTTCTTCACCCTCAGGGTTGCCTTATGATTCTTATGTTTGGCCTCTTTATATAATTCCATATTTGTTGTAGGCTTTGTTCCTTCCTCTTAATTCTCTGTTCTTTATCTTTGACTGATTTGTTTAATTCAAAGGTGTTGTCTTCAAGCTTGGAGTCTTTATTCTGCTTATTCTAGTCTATTCTTAAAAGACTTTCCACTGTGTTTTGTATTTTCTTACATGAAGTTTTCATTTTCATTTTCAGAAATTCTATTTGATTTTTTTAAATAATTCCATTTCTTTAGCAAATTTTTCATTCATTTCTTGTATTTTTTTTGTGGTTTCTTTGTGTTGGTTTTCCATTTTCTCTTGTATTTTGTTTAGCTTCCTTATAGTCCATATTTGGAATTCTTTATCTGTCACGTCAATGTTCTGATTTTGTTTGGTTTCCATTGATAGGCAACTGGTGTTCCCTTTTGGGTGTAATCTTCCCCTCTGATTCTTCATATTTCTGGAGTTTTTTCACTGATTTCTTCTCACATGGAGCAGCTGTTGCTTGTTATTTTTGGATTTTCTTTTGCTTAGATGGGTCTTTTTCCCCTTAACTGACTCATATGGGTTTGTTTGTAGCATACGTTGGGAAAGAACCTTTGGCTTTGCTTGTGGGTGTATTGATGACAGTCTGTGTTCTGGATGAATGCCTTGGTTATAGATATTCTTGGTTTGGTGGTTTTCTCAGTTAATAGTTGTTTGTAGGCTGTAGGAGTGGTGAACTATGTCAGTGGGCAGACTCTCTGGCTCTCTTTGATGAGGGAGAATGGTGGTCCTTGAAATTCTTTCCACAGCCCTGTGGTCTTCTTAACACTGTGAGTTGTAATGGTACACCCAGTTTAATCTCTGAGACAGTAGATGGTACTTGTGGGTGAGAATTAACCACAACCTGCATGATTGAATCAGCAAATGCTGTAAAGTATGTGCAAATTGACCTTCCTGTCAGTAGGTGGCACTTGCCAGAAAGAACTTGATGCAATGTTGTTTTTGGATCCTATGACCAGCTCTAATCCCTCAGGAGAAGCACTCTAATGCCCCAGGTGGTGGGTGAGTCCCTGGAACTTCAGGTAAGTCCCTATTCTCTGCCATAGCAGATGCAGATGGGGGAGTACAGCTAATAGGGGCTGGTTTGCATGAGCTTACACATAGGCTCCACAAAAGGGATTTTTACACTCTTTTGTTAAATGCATTTTCAACTTTATGCCAAATCATCCCATTTTCAGGCAGCCTTATATAATCTTTACCTTGAAGAACTTCAAAAAGGACAATTTAATGAACTTTCCACTGCTCATTCTGTCTTCTTACCTACAGGTGAGACTAATTTTCTATTTGGTGTGCTGAAGTTAAAAAGAATTTTGGGAATAAGAAAACTTCTGTTTGCATTTGAAAATGGAACTAATTCAAGGCACTTCTGCAAATTGTAAAATGATGCTCTTGGTAGACATTGTGAAAATGTCTCTAATACCATGGGTGAATAAAATCAGCTATTATTCTAGAAAATTTAATTCAGTTGTCAATTCAATTCTCTGAATTGTCTATGCTTAACTTAAAAATAAATTAACTTAATTAAATTTAAATTAACTTTTAGCATGTCTTTATAGTTAAGTATAGTTAAACTTTAGTTGCTGCTAATGAGATGTGTAGAGAAAAAGTCAGAGACTTTTGATGGGCCACTGTAGGTCTAGAAACTGGCTCACAAATTTGCAGCATCAGAAAATCTATTTTAGTTAAGTATTCTAGACATTATCTAGTTTTGGATGACACATACAAGAAAAACATCTCAAAGATACTGATTTATACACTAGAGTGCCAAATTATTAGATTATAATGGGGCATGTCTTAAATATCTTACAAGATTACCAATATTTGTCATTTGCTGAGGAAATCTCCCTTCTGTTGGGACAGTATACTCAGAACACAATGAGTGTAGAATGAACAAGGTGCAAATTGACATCTTTTAAAAAGAGATGTTTCTATCTAGCTACCATAACTAGAAAAAATAATTCTCCATGCTAGAGATATCTGTAATTATTAATGAGTTCTTGAGAGTTAACTGCCTTTTTCATAAGGAGAATGTAGCATGTAGGAGTTTCTGAAATATTTAGTGACTGCACTTAAGTTAGGGAGAGACATGAAATACTCCAAATATTAGTTGTCTTTTGATAATCTCTCACCTCTTTGACTATGATTACCTTCAGAATGTTGTGATATTCTTAAGCAGAATAAACCTTTATTTCCTTTAGTTACATTCTGGTCATTTATTTTGGACATTGTACCATGTGATCCAGAATCAGCATTTTGAGTGTGGAGTCAGAGTGCTTGAATTTAAATCCTCCTTGTATTTCTTGCTAATTGCATATGTCTCATTTTTCTCATCTGTAAAATAGAGATAAGATAAATGGGTTTGTGATGAAACAGGGTAAGATATATAAAATCAACAAACATTACTCTTGGCACGTAGCATGCATTCAGTAAAATGTTGGTTGAATCTGAGTTCAAGCTCATCACCTTTGCAGGATGTGGAAGACATCCTGTCTTCCTTGAATGAATTTATGAAACTCTTTCCTTGATAGATTCACCATCTCAAATGCAACCACTTTCAGACCATCTCAGCTCCTTAGACAGTGTTACCTAGGTAGGTGTTTAAGCACAACCAAATATATTAAATATTATTTACTTCAACTATAGAGGGCAATATTTTCTGCCTTAGTCCTTCGATTTTAGGTATATCTTCTTATTTTGGAGCTTACAGTGGTGGTGTGCTAGAGATAGCATATAGTGGTGGATGAGAGTTAATCCTGCTACAGTCTTCTCAATTCCCCATTCTGTAACTTCACATTAATAGCTTGAAACTGGCTATGCTGAGAGTATTCACACTGTGGAAACCAGCAAATGCTACAAATCAGGATTCCAGGCTGATGGAAATTCTATCATCTTGTACCTGCACTACAGTACCTCAATAATGGCAGGGAAAGAGCAGGTAGGAGTTGTGCACTACTTACTCTTCTATTCCTTGACTTACACTCATAGTGATTATCCAGAACTAATTAAATGGCTGAGCTTAAGTGGAAAAGAGCAAGGGAATGATAGGGAGCAGAGGCATGTTTGGTGAGCACCATAGTTTATGCCAGGGAGAGTGGTTAAATGTCAAATTAAATAATTCATAATTTCTAGTCATAGATTCTAATTGATTTTGAGAAAACTATTTTCTAATAACAAGTCATGATTATTCATGGCCACCTCTTGGATAAAGATGGCTGGTTATATACTCTGAACTGATGACAAAGGTTTACTGGGATGATATTTCCCAAAGAACCAGGAAACTTCCTGAGAAATAGTTTATCCTCAAGTGAGAAGGAATAAGTCTGCAAATTTGGCCAAATAAAGAAACTTTAAACTTCAGAAGAAGGAGCTTCTGGGGGAGGAGCAATGGATTTGTTCCTCAGATTTGACTGTCATCTCAGCTCTGCCTCTATTCATATTTATGATTCACAGGAAGGAGAAAAAAAGTATAAGTAGAAGCCAATAAAAGATTTTTTTTTCATCAATACTCTGTAAAATATTAGGGGCACAAGCTGCAGTGCTTTGGATTCCTGCTAAGGGAGTATAATGCAGAGAGGAGAAGAGAATTCTACTCACTTTGCCACATTACTCCGAAATATTTCTTAACATTTTATAAAAGTAATAAACCCTATCTCCAGAATAATATTCATGCAGATATAATTAGACACACATTCTATGTATAAATTCTGGAAGTTCCTGTAGTCCCATGTACCATATCTCTGCTAATGTTCTAAGGGAGCCAGCAGTACCAACATGGGGGCAGAGGTACCTGACAAGGGTAATAGTCTTAGTGAACATAAATGTACTCAGGAGAACTGTGCTGACTTAGGGTGTGGTGGAAGTCGGGGTAAAGATAATACTCGGTGGAATTAGCCATCTATAATGGTAAATAGCTCTATTATGACCACAGAAAGAGTGATACCTGTTTCTTTCTTTTAATTTAAAAAAATCTTTAAAAATTGACAGATGAAATTGTATGTATTTACTATGTACAACATGTTTTAAAATATGTATACATTGTGGAATGACAAAATCTAGATAATTAACATATGCATTACCTCGCACAGTTATCATTTTTATGGAGAAAACTCTTTACATCCACACTTTTTCAAGAATATAATATATTGTTGACTATAGTCACATCTCTTGAACTTATCCCTTATATCTTACTAAAATTTTATATCTTTTGACCAACATCTCCCCAACCCACTTACCCTTCCAATCACCCCAGCCCCTGATAATCATCATTATACTCTCTACTTCTAGGAGTTCAAGTTCTTTTAGATTCCACATGTGAGGGAGATCATGTGGTATTTGTCTTTCTGGGCCTGGCTTATTTCACTTAACATGATGTTCTCTAGGTTCATCCATGTTATTGCAAATGACAGGATTTCCTTCTATTTTATGACTGAGTAATATTCCATTTGTATATATACCATGTTTTCTTTATACCTTCATCCATTGATAGACACTTAGGTTGTTTCCACATCTTGGCTATGGTGAATAATGCTGCAATAAACATGGGAGGGAAGATAAATCTTTGGCATACTGATTTCATTTCCTTTGGATATATATTCAGTAGTGGGATTGCTGGATCATATATTATTTCTATTTTTAATGTTTTGAGGAATCTCCATACTGTTTTCTATAAAGGCTATACTAATTTACATTCCCATCAATAGCGTACAAAAGTCTCCTTTTCTCCACATCCTAACACATAACTTTCGTCTATTTCATAATGGCCATTCTAACAGGTGGGAGGTGATAAACAGTATCTTCTTAGAATTGCAGAACCATTTAAAATCTCTTTTATAGATATTGTTTATGTAGTGAGATTGTGGGAGAAATAGCAGAACTTATGCTGTTGTGGGCTCTCAATTGTCTCTCAAAGAATGAAATTTGAATAGGTACTCTTTATGGTACCATAAAGATCTATAGTACCAACTTTAGAGAAGTGAATGGGTTAATATCTGTAAAAGGCTTAGATCAATGCCTGGCACATAGAAAATGGTATCTAAGAGTTAGTTGCTATATTATTACTATTATTATTGTCATATTTTTTAGTATTACCATCACTTTATTTCTACGTACTTTAGAATTGAATTCAGCATTATATTTGTAAGAAAAAATAAAGGTAAAATGAATATGCTTTGGGATTTAGGGCACTGAGAATGAGCTTGAAAGAACGCTAATAATAAGAAAATTAGTGCAGTGATACAGAAGTCATTTTTCTTATGAAAGTATAAAGGAGAAAAAAAGGATATAAATTTTACATTTCATCTCTTTAAATCTAACTTTCCATGTTATCTACATGAAAGTTAGCTTTTCTATAAAATATTTAAGCTATCATTAAGTTATTAATTTTAGGAGAATTTAGAAAATATAGACATTATGCTGTCCTACATGGACGAGGATAGGAATTGATAGGAGGTATACACTAGTAAATGGTAAGCATGGATGGAACTACATGGGGGGAGGCTTATTTCAATCATCCCAAATAAATGATGCCCTTAAAGATAGTGTGCACATTTTCTTCACAAAAATTATTTGTATATGTTAAATGTCAAGGAAATTTCAAAAGCCATTGCATTTGATGAAGGGTCTCCTGCTTCACTGGAATACTTTTCTAATATTAAATCATTAATGGTATAGCACACTGCGATTGCATTTTAATACACTTTGCATTGTCAAAGTTTGTATGACCATAAAAAACAAAGGAAAATATGATAAAGTTATTTTTTAAGTGATAAGGATGTTACTCCATGTCCTAAAGATAAAACTGGCTGCTGGATCTACATGCTTATCCTTCACAGAATGGCATCCCTTATAAATTTTTTTTAAAAGGTCTGATGAAAAGAACAAACTGAAAACAGAAAATGAGAATCAAAAATTTAAACTTACTAGATAACTGGTCCAGGTGGCTCACACCTGTAATCTGAGCACTCTAGGAGGCCGAGGGGGAAGGATTGCTCGAGGTCAGGAGTTCGAGACCAGCCTGAGCAAGAACGAGACCCCATCTCTACTAAAAATAGAAAGAAATTAGCTGGAAAACTAAAAATATATAGAAAAAAATATTAGTCGGGCATGGTGGCACATGCCTGTAGTCCCAGCTACTCGGGAGGCTGAGGCAGAAGGATCGCTTGAGCCCAGGAGTTTGAGGTTGCTGTGAGCTAGGCTGACGCCATGGCACTCTAGCCCAGGCAACAGAGCGAGACTCTGTCTCCAAAAAAAAAAAAAAAAAAAAAATTAAACTTAATAGAGATAATAAATGAAAAATAACTTGAAAATGAAATAGAAATTAAACAGAGAGCAGCAAAATAACAGAAGTCAAGTAATGTTATTACTGATATTGAATGTTAACATGCCAGACTTATTAACATTATATATTTATAAATTCAGAGTAAAGATTAAATGGGTAATGAAGAGAGGTAATTGCCTTGTCTTTTCTTCCTTATATTGTAATCTGGGGTTTTAAAAAATATTCTCACATATATTAAGTTATGAAATAAATGTAAAAATAATGTAAAATTATTTTTCTTTAATATTTCAGTGATTATAAATAAAAACACAAATCCATTGACTTTTACTGAGTAAATTTATAACATTTCATTTTGCTGTGTTAATTAATTATAAATCTGAATTCCCAATTTTAGAACAGCTTATCTAGTTGGAATTATTTTACTTGCAGACAGGGAGGAAGTAGAGAAATCTTTCATGTGTAACCTGTTTTGGTTTTGTTTTTGGAAAATGACTTCGTCTTTTGTACATACATAGATGACTGCATTACAGTGGCTGCTTGTAAAAGAGTCTGTGGAGGGAGTCTTCCAGTGTCTGCTGAGTTCAGCAATTCTGGGTAATTGGAGGGAGTCATGGCTCTCTTGTCCTGACCCTTTAGAATCAGTGAACCAGCATAAATGCCAATGTACTGCTTCCAGCAGGAGAGGAAGAGATAACTCTGAGACTTCTTTTATACATGCAGGGAGCAGATAGGCACGCAGGATGCTGGGGTGGCTGATCTCACTGACCTCTGTTTTATTATCTCTCATAAGGCTGGAAAGAAATCACTCACTGTTCTCTTGAGAAAGCTGTCCCAGTTCAGACTGGCATCGACCCATTTAGGGAAGCCCTGGCAGGTTTTAGAGGGGAAAAAGATGTAGAGGAAATTAAAACGTAGGTGAGTTGTCTTTGGTGTTATAATATTTTTATTTTAAATGCCTTCACTTGCTAAGTTGCAGACCTTCTCCTTAGGAGTCCAGAACTCTTATTTCTTCCTTCCAACTCTTTCCTTCCTGTAAACATGCAATAATTGTGGCTGGTTCTATAGGAGAAATACAGAGCAAACCAACTCTGTGAAGCTAGAGGAGGAAGAGGGTAACTGTATCCAGAAGTTCCCCTTCCAAAAAGATAGTGGTTAATTTATCTAAAAAGCTGGCTGAAAATTTTCTGGTTGAACTTCTGGGGGGATTTGATATGTAAGGGGTTGTAGGACAAGAGAAAAGACTGAACAAAGGTACGGAAACATATAATTTGTTATGGTTAGATCACATCACAGGGAATGTGCATAAAAATGCTAAGAGATGAGGTTCTGTCCAACTTCCCCTCTCTACTATAGATGGTGGGGTAGATTTAACACCAGAATGTTTAGATATAGAGAGATCCTGAGGGTAAGTGTTACATTGTTCATAAGAGACAGTGCCATCGATTGAAAATAATAAAATCTTGTGTTGGATCCAAATGTGCACAGGGCCAAGAGTGAGGAATAATAACCAGAAGTCCTAGACCAGGATAACATGCAGGGGTGGACAGAGAGAAAAGAAATGGGAATAAAGGGGGGAGCATCCAATATGCCCAAGCCTTTCTCTACCCAGCTAGCCTCCTCTTTCCCACTTCAGAATAGTCCACTGTTGTTCCTGCTGCCTGGATGCTCTTCTCTAGTTATTCTTACTAAAGGCTGTTCACTGCCTAAAATCCTCATCAAAATCAGGTACCCATGTAGGGCACTGAAGGTGTGAGCCATGAAAGTGGAATAGAGAAATTACAGGTTTTTAGGTTAGTTTAGGAGGGAGAATGGACAGGATTTGTGGCTAATCTGATGTGAGAAATGAAAAGCAGGAGAGGGTACATAATTCGTGGGGTCTATTGCAAAATGAAAATACAGGGCACATTGTTTATAAATTATTAAGTATTTAACCAAGTGTGAGGTTCTTCTGTGAATGGAGTCTTGTGTGACTGCACAAGTCACACCTCCCTGAAGCCAGAACTGGAGAAGGAAGAGAGGGGGGATGAGGATTATTTTTATCATGATTGGTTAGAAGGTGGCAGGTATCCTTAGTGGAAAAAAGTGATCTAGAAAGAGAAGGAGAGTTAGGTAAACTTTGAAAATGTTGATAATCAGTTACATGTGGGACATTGATCAGAAGTATTCAGTGGGGAGTTGGTTATCTGCATTTATTTCTCTCATTACCCACCTGCTTTTTCACAGACCCTGCACCCACAATCTCTAGTAACTTTTATGTTTTAGGATGGAACAAAATTTTAATCCAAAAGAATAATTGAAGCTGCTTAAAAGTAATGGAGAGAAAGTTTTTGTCTCCACCCAAATTGCAGTGTATATTGTCCTGAACACTGGGAAGGGAGGGATCAAGTTATCTATTTTAGTGCACTGAAAACAGTAACTGATTGCCCAAGCTGTATCCTGGAGACTTGAAAGAGATAATAAATCTTCTAGAGGTGTCTCATTTATTGGCCATCCCACTTTAGGGATTTATACTTATTTTCACCTCACACTCCTTATTGTTGACTCCCTTTTAGTGAGCCATTTATTTACATGATAGTTGTAACGGTATTTATTTCTGAGCTTACATGAAAGCCAATTATGAATCCTGCAGTATAAAGCCATCCTACGCAACCCAGGTTCCCGTCCTGATTTCTGGCATGGGCCTTTGTGAGAAAAAGGTGACTGGTGTTTAGCTATTGTGTTAAATCTATTGAAAGATGACACGGATGATGGTGCTGCTGAGTGCTCTCCCATGACTCATAGATGGAGTTGCCTAGTAACTAACCCAAAATAACATTGCTGAGGCACATCAAACCTGGAGAGGCACGGCTGCTGTGAACCAGGACGAAGGTGCCCCAGTCAGCGGCTAACTTTTGTTCTCATTCATGGTTTCAAATTGGAAATTTTGTGGCCTTTGGTCAGTGATCCATAGAGTGAATAAGAACTTCTTGGTATAACATCAAATCTAGTGGCTTTCTTTTTTCTCATCACTGACCGTGGTGCAGTTTTCTTTGAAAGTTTGATCTAGTTATGAAAGATGTAGGGGTCAAGCTCACACTAAATAGAGTAATAAGCCAGCTCAGTCCTCAGAGCAGAATATGAGTTTAGAATTTATAACATTTTTTTCCAGGACTTAAAATCTGTTTGGGTTGTTATTTTAAATTTATTTTTAATTTATAGAAGTAAAACATGATCATTCCTCACAAATTAAATTTAATTTAAAAGCTCCATTGTTATAGGTTCTTCCAAAAATGTATGTATGTATGTATGTGTGTTAGTGTGTTCATATATACATTCACAGTGCTGAATTCAGTAAAAATGTAAAATAAGGTAAGGATGGAGAAAAGCACATTGGATTTGCCAGTTAGGTCATCACTGGGGACCATTGTCTCTACAGCTTTAGTGAGTACTCAGGGTGAGATCCTGCCTTCACTAATATAGTGAGTGAACAGAAAGAGAGGAAATGAATCTATCAATTTTAGACTATTATTTTGGGGATTTTGGTTAAGAAGGGCACATAGAAACACAGGCATAAGGAAGGCTTCATATTCTAAGAAGAACTTATATTTATACATGGGGGAAGAAGCCAGTAGAGATAAGGGGATGAAAATATAGGCTAAAGAGGGACCAACAGATACAGGTTGTATAGTGTTGTGAAAATGTGTTTTATTGTGAGTGTTAGAAGAGGCTGAAAAATTAAAAAATATCTTTTTGTCTTCATTTAATAATTTGAGAATATTGTGTCAAATCTCAGAACTCTGAAAAATCTGCACACTCATTCTGCTTTCTGAAATTCCTTTTCTGCTGTTTTATAGCACTCATTTTTTATTAGTAACTTTCTTTATATGTAGACTCTAAGCAGAGTCTCTTTTTCCTATGTCATTTATAGTACCAGGGACTAACCATTTCCTCTCTGTAAAGAAATATACATATGTGGGGGAGAGCTCCCTCATTCACACTGTCTTCTGCACATTCATCTAGCAACAATTATCTGCATTCTTTGTCTGTAGATATGCCTGGCTTAGGATACAAAAGTAGCAAATAAGTAATTCTACTTAAATCCTAATTGCATTTAATTAAATGGGGCATGATCATAATACATTAATAAATAAGTAATAATTATCACTATATCATATTAATTTGTAAATTTTCAGCCAATACTTTGGAAATAAAATTAACTAAAAATTAACTTTAAAATACTGATCAATTTACTGACATTGACTATGTTAGATCTAAATCTCTTGTGCAGAACAATAATGGGGTTATGTGGTAGTAATGGGATTGACCAAAGGATGAGAATGTTTCAGTTTCTCAAGTGCCTTCTGAAAGCTCAAGTTTTCATTCTAAATTTATAGAAATTCTAATAAAAAAAAGTCAGGAAATCCACCTTATTAACATTCTACATCCAGAAATCAACACAGCTAAACATGAATGTATTGTTTCTTCAGTGTACACTTTTTCTTTTAATGTTTGTGTTGGAAATCATTATCAAGCTATATAGGATTTCAGGATGACCATCTTTAGCATTTATTCTCATTTAAATTAAAATTTGGCTATCATTAATGTCAGGAATAAGCTTAAATCACAATAATCGCTGAAATAAGTTTTGGTACAAAGTAGTTGCTACGGGGATGCTTCATCCAGATGTCCCTTTGGGATTTAAGCATTCTTCTAGCTGTTGGGAGCACTGACAACTGATTACACAAAGCTAAATTCTTTTCGAGGAATTTCCCTCACTGGAAGGAAGCTGCTTCACCCAGGTCATGCTTCCCCCTGGCGGCAGCCAATATGCAATGACTGGTGGTACCTAAACTTGTCCTCTCACCTCCATTATGGAAAACTTTGAAGGGCGAAACTCTCTGTAGGATCAGCCAAGGCTCAATTGCAACAAAAATAACAATTAAACCTCTCCCTCTGCCCAATTAATTCTTTTTTTTCTTTATTTCAGCTTTTTATGGGGGTACAAAAGTGTAGGTTATATATATTGCCCATATCCCCCCATCCCCCTGAGTCTGAGCTTCAAGCGTGTCCATTCCCCAGACAGTGCACATCGCACTAATCACGTAGGCATACACCCATCCCCTCCCCCCACCCCCCACCACTGTCCGATAAAAAAAAATACAAGACAATTAATTATTCACAGGCTTTTTTTTTTTTTCTTTTTCCCATCTCTGGTACCTTCTGCATGAAAATCTTACAGTCCCCAAATCTATTTCACATGACCGTCTGCTTTGTCAAAAATCAGTTGGTGCTGTGACCTGATTAAATTAAAAAGCTGCACAGGCAAAGAAACAGTCACGAGAGTAAACAGACAACCTACAGAATGGGAAAAAAATTTCACATGCTACACATCAGATAAAGGACTGATAACAAGAATCTATTTAGAACTCAGGAAAATCTGCAAGAAAAAATCAAACAACCCTATCAAAAAGTTGGCAAAGGACATGAGTGGAAATTTTTCCAAAGAAGATATAAGAATGGCTAACAAACATATGAAAAAAATGCTCAACATCTCTAATCATCACGGAAATGCAAATCAAAACCACAATGAGATATCACTTAACTCCAGTGAGAATGGCCTTTATCAAAAAGTCCCAAAACAATACATGTTGGTGTGGATGCAGAGAGACAGGAACACTCATACACTGCTGGTGGGACTGCAAACTAGTGCAACCCCTTGGAAAGCATTATGGAGATACCTTAAACAGATTCAAGTAGACCTACCATTCGATCCAGCAATCCCATTATTGGGCATCTACCCAAAAGAGCAAAAGTCATTCTATAAAAAAGACACCTGCACCCGAATGTTTATAGCAGCACAATTCACAATTGCAAAGATGTGGAAACAGCCCAAATGCCCATCAATACATGAGTGGATTAGTAAACTGTAGTATATGTATACCATGGAGTATTACTCAGCTATAAGAAATAACAGTGATATAGAATCTCTTTTGTTCTCCTGGAGAGAGTTGGAACCCATTCTATTAAATGATGTATCCCAAGAATGGAACAATAAGCGCCATATGTACTCACCAGCAAATTGGATTCCCTGATCATCACATAAGTGCACATTTGGGAATAACACCAATTGGGCGTCGGACAGATGTGGGGGGTGGGGGGAGGGGATGGGTGTATACCTACATAATGAGTGCAATGCACACTGTCTGGGGAATGGACACACTTGAAGCTCTGACTTGGGGGGATGGGGGGACATGAGCAATATATATAACCTGAACTTTTGTACCCCCATAATAAGCTGAAATAAAAAAAATAAATCAGTTGGTTGCAGCTATATGGTTTTATTTCTGGGTTCCTATTCTGTTCCATTCATCTATGTCTCTACCTTTGTAGCAGTATCATGCTGTTTTAGTTACTACAGCTTTGTAGTAAAATTTGAAGTCAGGTAACGTGATGCCTTTAGATTTATTCTTTTTGCTTAAGATTGCTTTGGTTATTTTGGTTCTTTTTTGGTTCCATATGAAGTTTAGAATTTTTTTTTTTAGATTTGTGAAAGATGATGTTGGTATTTTGATGGGAATTGTATTGAATCTGTAAATCACTTTTGGCAGTATGGACATTTTACCACAGTTTATTCTTCCAATCCATGAGCATGGTTTTTTTTTTCTATTTGTTTGTGTCATCTATGATTTCTTTCATCAGTGTTTTATAGTTCTCCTTGTAGAGGTCTTTAACCTCCTTGGTTAAGTATACTCCTAGGTATTTTATTTTCTTCGCAGCTATTGAAAATGTTATTGAGTCCTTGATTTGACTCTCAGAGATCTTTCACCTCCTTGGTTAAGTATATTCCTAGGTATATTATTTCCTTTGCAGCTATTGTAATGTTATTAAGTCCTTGATTTAACTCTTAGCTTGACTTATAAATATATAAAAGTGCTACTGACTTGTATACACTGATACAATTCTAGAAGTCTTTTGGTGGTGACTTCAGGGTTTTCTCCATACAAGATCATATTATTGGCAGACAGGGATAATTGGATCTCCTCTTTCCTGATTTGGATGCCATTTATTTCATTCTCTTGTCTAATTACTATGGCTAGAACTTCCAGTATTATGTGGAATACAAGTGGTGACAATGGTCATGCTTGTCTTGTTCCAGTTTTTAGGGGGAATGCTTCCAAATTTTCCCCATTTGGTATGATGTTGTCTGTGGTTTTGTCATGTATAGCTTTTATTATTTTGAGGTATGTTCTTTCTGTGCCTAGTTTGTTGAGAGTTTTTATCATGAAGGAGTGCTGAATTTTATTAAATGCTTTTTTCTGCATCTATTGAGATGATTATATGGTCTTTGTCTTTACTTTTGTTTATGTGGTGAATCATATTTATTAATTTGCATATGTTGAACCATCCTTTGGATCCCTGGGATGAAACCAACTTGATCATGGTGGATTATCTTTTTGATGTGCTACTTTGATGTTCCGTGTGCTAGTGTTTTTTTTTTTTTTTTTTGAGGGGGATTTTTGCATCTATCTTAGTTAAGGATATTGGTCTATAGTTTTCCTTTTTTGTTGTGTCCTTTCCTGGCATTGGCATCAAGGTGATACTGGCTTCATAGAATGAATTAAGGAGGGTTCCCTTCTCAATGTTATGGTACAGTTTCAGTACAATGGGTGCCAGTTCTGGTATCATAGGTTTGGTAGAATACAGCTGCAAATCCATACGGGCCAAGGGTTTCTTTGTTAGGAGAATTTTTATTACTGTTTCAATCTCACAACTCATTATTGATCTGTTCAGGATTTCTATTTCTTCCTGATTTAGGTTTGGGAGGTTGTGTGTTTCCAAGAATGTATCCATTTCATCTTTGTTTTCTAGTTTGTGTGCATATAGGTTTCCATAGTACTCATAGATGATATTTTGTATTCCTGTGGTATCAATGTTATGTCTCATTTTTCATTTCTGATTGAGCTTATTTGCATCCATTCTTTCCTCTTTCTGGTTAATCTAGCTAGTGGTATGTTGATTTTATTTATCTTTTCAAAGAAACAACTTTTTTTTTTCTTGATCCTTTGTATTTTTTTGGTTTCCATTTCATTTAGTTCTGCTCTGAATGTTGTTATTTGTTTCCTTCTGCTGGTTTTGGATTTGATTTGTTCTTCACTTTCTAGTTCCTTGAGGTGTGACATTAGGATGTTAATTTGTAATCTTTCTGTGTTTCTGATGTAAGCATTTAAGACTATGAACTTTCCCCTTTGCACTGCTTTTGCTCTATACCATAGATTTTGGAAGCTTGTGCCACCTTTGTCATTCAATTTGAAAAATTTTTTGAGCTCCATCTTGATGTTGTCAGTAACTCAAGGATCATTCAGCAGCAGGTTGCTTGATTTCCACGTATTTGTGTAGTTTTGAGAGTTCCTCTTGGAATTTATTCCTAGTTTTATTCCACTGTGGTCTCAGAAGATATATGACTTAACTTCAATTTTTCTGTATTTTCTGAGACTTGTGTTGTAGCCTAACATATGATGTATCTTGGAAAATGTCCCATGTGCTGATGAGAAGAATGTGCATTCTGCAGGTTTTTGGTAGAATGTTCTGTAAATGTATTAGGTCTATTTGTTCTAAAGTCCCATGTAAGTCTAGTGTTTCTTTATTGATCTGTCTTGATGATCTGTCCAGTTCTGTCAGAGGATTGTTGAAATCCCCGGCTACTATAATGCTGCTATTTATTTCTTTCCTTAGATCTGGTAGAATTTGCTTCATGAATCTGGGAGCTCCTGTGTTAGGTGCATATATATTTAGGATTATTATATCTTCTTGTTGAATTGATTCCTTTTTCATTATATAATGCCTATCTTTGTCTTTTTTTTAACCATTATTGGTTTTAAGTCTAATTTATCTGATAGGAGAACAGGTACTCCTGCTCTCTTTTGGTTTCCATTTGCATGGAACATTTTTTTCCACCGCTTTACCTTAAGTCTATGAGAATCTTTGTGAGTTAATTGGGTTTCTTAAAGACAGCATATTTTGTGTTGTTTTTTAATCCATTCAGCCAATCTACATCTTTTAAGTGGAGCATTAAGACTGTTCACATTCAATGTTAATATTGATATATGAGATACTGTTTTGGTCATCATTCTTATTGTTATCTAGTTATTTTGTTCTCTCCTTAATGTTGCTATTTTATAAGAGCTGTGAGTTTTAACTTTTGGGTATTTTTATGCTGGTGGATATTGATTGTTCTGTTCAATGTATAGAACACTTAAGCATTTCTTATAGGGCAGATCTAGTGACAAATTCCCTTAGTGTTTGCTCATCTGGGAAAAATTTTATTTCTCCCTCATTTTTGAAACTTACTTTTTCAGGATACAAAATTTTTGTTTGGTAGTTATTCTGTTTAAGGAGACTAAAGATAAAATCCCATTCCTTTTTGGATTGTAAGGTTTCTGTTAAGAAATCTGCTGTTAGTCTGATGGATTTTCTTTTGTAAGTTACTTGATGTTTTTCCCTCGTGGCTCATAGAAGTTCCTCCTCCATGTTGATTTTGGCCAGTTTGATGACTATATGCCTTGGTGGTGCCCTTTTTGCAATGAATCTCCCAGGTGTTCGTTGAGCTTCTTGCATCTGCATGTCTAAATCTCTAGCAAGACCAGGAAACTTTTCCTCAATTATTCTCTAAAACACATTGTCCAGGCCTTTTGCTTTTACTTCTTCACTCTCAGGGATACTTATGATTCTTATATCTGGCCATTTTACATAATCCCATATTTCTCATAAACTTTGTTCCTCTTGATTCTTTGTTCTTTATTTTTGACTGACTTGGTTTATTTGGAAGAGTTGTCTTCAAGCTCTGAAATTCTATCTTCTGCTTGGTCTAGTATATTCTTAAAATTTTCCACTGTGTTTTGTATTTCACTAAATAAATTTTTCATTTCCAGAATTTCTGTTTTTTTTTTTTTTTTTTTAATATATCTGTTTCTGTAGTAAATTTCTCATTCATCTCATGAATTATTTTTCTGGTTTCTTTGAGTTGGTTTTCCATTTTCTTTTAGATTTTGTTTAGCTTCCTTACAATCCATATTTGTAACCTTTTAGCCATCATGTCAATATTTTCATTTTGATTAGGATCCATTGATAGAGAGCTGGTGTGCTCCTTTGGGAGGGTCCTTTCACTCTGATTTTCATACTTCTAGAGTTCTTGCACTGAATCCTTTTCATCTGAAGCAGATATGGATGCTCGTTTTTGGATTTGGTCTTCTGAATATGAATTATATTGAGATGCCCAGTTTAATCTCTAAGTCAGTAGGTGATGCTTGTATGTAAGAGTCAACCACACCCTATATGATTGAATCAGTAAATGCTGTAATGGACTGTACAAGTTGTCCTCCCTGACAGTAGATGGAACTTACAGGACAGAGCCAGTTGCAGTGGTGTCTTTTGGAATATGTTTTGGCTCTAGTCAACCAGGAGGAGCACTCAGATGTCCCAGGTGGTGGGCAGAGTTCTAGGGCTCCCAGGAGACCCCTTCTTGTGCTCCATCACAGCTGAGGTGGATGGAGGAGTGGGGCTGGGTGGGTCCGGGTCTAAGTCTGTATTCAAGTTTCTCAAAAGTGGGCACAGGAGCTGTCTTAGCGGAGGTCAAGGGTCAGCTCCCAGGCTGCTGGGAAAAGCCATAAGGAATGGCTGAAGAAGCTCCACCAAGTCAAAAAGTCTGCTTACAGGGGAGGGGCAGTCTGGGATCCATAGTCTGGCAGATGTGGGTTTCACTCCTCTCTCTTTCTTTGCCCTGCAGCAGATCTCCTTCTAGCATCTGGCCACAGGCCCCAGCCCATACTAGCTGAGCTCACTAGCAACAGCACCACAGCTGGGAGCTTCTCTGCCTAGGATCATGCCTTGGACCAAAAGCATAGCTTTTCTGCAGCTCACACCCACACCTCACTCTCCTCTTAGTTTTGCCCATGTGAGCTCCCTTGCCTTCCCAAGCAACATGATTGAGTCTGAGGCCATGGGATCTGACCTGCAGCTGTGTCTTCTGATCCCCCAAGTTCAATCCTTGACTTTGCCAGGGAGAAGCGTGCTGGTCCTGGGTTGCCTGTGGAGTGCTCAAGTAGGCTTAATGACCCTCTGATCTGGGGTATGCCCTCTTTTGCTGGACCAGATAGGCAAATAGCACTGGGAAGGGCCAGTAGGCAGGGAGCTCATAGTCTGAGCACCCCTTGATCTGCTAAGATCTTTAAGAGGAAAGGCATGAGCCCCAATCTCTGTGTGGGCCTTGGTGTGGTGGACATGCCAACAGAAGGGAAGAAGCTGCTTCTGAGAGCCCAGGCTTAATTGTGCCTTGGCACAGCCATGCCAACCTATGTGGGAACTATTATAGCTGGATCAGTAGCTGTGGGTGAGGGAGGGGAGGAGGAAGAGAAGTGTCTGAATGGAGGAGAACTGGCACTCTGGTTCCCTTTGTCCCCAGAGGCTCCCTTGGCTTGCTACACTCTCCTCTTCCCTGAAGGCTGTCCACCCAGAATGCCCAAGCTCTGGGATCATACAATTCCCCTTGGACTCACCAGGCCCCTGTGGCCACTGTAGTCTGGGAAGGAGTTGGGAAATGTTTGTGTGAACCAGTGACAAGAAAACTGAAGAGTGGAAGCTCCCTTAGGCAGACAAAGGCACATGATGGTGGGTAAAGTATTATAGAGCGCACTGCCTTGGCTTGTGTCTGTGGTGAGAGGGAGTGACCCCAAAGAGGTTGGTAGCCCCATACTCTGTTCTCAAGAAGCTCCCAGTTCACTGATGGCTGCAGTTTGGGGGCTTGTGAAGGCAGACAAACTCTGCAACAGTTCAGGAGCCTTCAGTTTGCCAGAGGTGTGAGGGAAAGAAAATCAAACACTCTCACCTACCCTTTCCATGGGCTCCGAATTCCTCAGGGGTTGATCTCTGCCAAAATCTTCTTCCTTCTTGTTGTGCTTTGTAACTTGTGCCCATGGAATCTCTGGTAGGTTCTAGCACTCTTCCCTCACAATTATGCTTGGACTATGTTTTTCTTTATCTAAAATTATCCTTCTTTCTGAGATGATCTGGTGACCGATGTCTCTAGTCAGCCATCTTGTATTCCCTTCTATTCTGATTTTTCTAAAAGAGTTTTCAACATATGAATGCATTCCATCATTGGGGTAGAAGGCTGTAAAACTAAAAACTTATTCTCTTACAACTTTCACACTAAGAGAACAGTATCAATTATCAATTCAGCTTGTTTTGAATGAAATTACTGGTACTATTAACACTTTTAATTCATGCAAAAACAACAGGAGCAACAAAAACAGTCAATTTTGCCATATCAGAGCATTTGCCCTAAAAGGGCCTAGACCAGTTCATCCAGACTTTGTATATTTTGATCACCTCTGCCTTCATTTTATGTGATTTGTGCTATGTTAACTGTTTTTTTAACAAAGGACTCTGTGAATTCTAGAAAAATAGTGAAAATCATGGGACAAGAAAGTTACCTTTTTTCTTACATGAGTTATACATTTTAAGTGTAATTATAAAAATGCAACTCAAATGACCTTGCTTATGGATTGATACCATCTGCTTACCTGGGGATTTTGGTTTCATGGCATGATGCCCACTTGCAGATGAATCCTAGCATGGGGTAACATGACATACTTCTACCTGTGCCTACTGATCAACTGTCCTTTTGCTCCCAGAAGTATTTATTTATTCAGAATTAGAAGTAACTGGGAATAACTTCAAAAGAGAAGAACTCTGTCACTTGTAATTATTCATCATCTTAGCCTCTCTAGAATTCATTTTTGTACAGAAACATTATAAATCCCCCTGGGTCGTATGTCAAAAAAGAAGAAATAGTTCTACCTATGAAGCACAGAAGTATCACTTTATTTTTAGATGAAAAAATGAAGTAATTTCATTCAAACTCTTTCAAAAGCTCATAGATGAATTCTTTCATTTTTGACCTACTACCAGGGCGAAACCCATATCCATTTAATTAAAAGTCATGGGTTTATTTATTTATTTATTTGTTTATTTATTTAGTATAAAGTAAAATAAATGTCAAAGTATAATTGAAAGTGACTGTTCAAGAGTGGGTGCTGAGTGCCTTCAAAGAAACTTTTATTAGATGGAGAATCGTTTCATTCAACTGAGTCTTGGACCTTACTGCTGGACATGTTAACCAAAGGCAATTAAGTTATTTCTTGGTTATGTGAGGCTTAGAAGGAAATAAGTATAGGGCTGCAAAACCTAGAAAGTATTGTTTTCTAATACATTTGGAATTTCATGTCAGGTTCTAAGGTAGAGTACTGGCTCCTGAATTCAACCCATGGAAAAGGTGATCAGATTTAGCTTCCTCTTCTGAGGCAGCAATAGGTAGTGGAGAAATGAATCTAGATTAGAATGCCAGATCCCTGACATAGTAGCTGGGTAAGCTTACACATTTAAAAAATTCTGTATATCTTGTTAATTTTACATGAAGATGAGAATGATTCTATCTACCCACATGGTAGGTGGTATAGAAGAATAACATAGGGAAAACGCTGGCACATGGTAAGTTCTACAGAAATACTCATTTTTCCATACATTTTTAAATATCACTTATTATTTGGAAAAATATATTAACAAGTATGTAATTTTGTTATTTTGGGGTTTTTTGCTCTTTTTTAGCTAATATAAAAGATTATATTTTCAAAACTTAAATGAATAAAAATCTGGCCTGTTATTAGTCTTAAAGCCAATTGGTTAGCTCAGAGAAATTAGGCTATTGTCTGGGAGATTGAAGGCAGTACCCTAAGTTCTTCCTCCTGAATGGGACACCCTCTCTCTAGCCAAGAGTTGACAGGGTTTCCAAATGCATGGTTATTCCTTCATACAACAGGAGAATTTTAGCTATTTCCATTGTATACCACAGCTTATGTATCACTGTCCATAGAGCCAACCTTCATAAGTACATAGATTCTAGTTTTATTGACTATGAGGAATCCTAAGCCTGAGGCATCCTGTAAAGAACATTCCCATTCCGTGGATAAAGATCTTCCTCTTTATAAATGTCTTTATTCTGTTTACCTAAAGATCTGTTTACCTAAAGATAATTGTTGACAATGACATTTGACTAGAAAGACTGCCTTCTTTTCTTTCCCGCAGGAGTATCCCACTGGTAAAGGGTATAAATGTTTTAACTTTTTCTTCCCCATATCTTGTATCTATTTAATGATACCTTAATACAGTGACTGGCACACAGACATATCAGTCTCCTCTTATTTTCTTTGGGCCTTCATGTAAACTTCTAATAGGTGATCTTTGAGAAGCAATAGAAAAGATATTAAACAATAATTCAGGAACAGGAATCCTTGGCTTTGCCCTGAGCTTGTACATGTTGCTAAACAGCTGGGAGGTTTTTTGAGGATTAAATAAAATGAAGATAGTGGGATCTAAATATTTTTGAATGATTTTTATCTGTTAAACTAGGGTTATGTTTGTCCTGCATATTCACAAAGATTTGAGGAGTTATATTCGAGAAATATTTTTAAAAATAATACAGTGTATAAAAGTATCACACATTATGCACATATCAGCTCAGTTATCAGCTCACTTTGATTTCCAGAGAGACGTATGCTAAAATAAAAATTTACTTATTCTATAATGAAAAAGCATTATAAGTTTTTCTGCATATAAACTGTGCTGTTGCAAAGTATTTAAAGAGTACAAAAATATATAATAGAGAGTACAAATATTTTTAAATTTCATCCCCAGAGATAGCCATGGTTAAAATTTACAGTATATCTTTTTAGATTACTTTCTATACATATATGCAGATATGTACAATCTCTCATTTTCTCTGTATACTACTCTAAAAATTTTTTTTTTAATTTTAGCATATTGCAGGGGTACAAACATTTAGGTTACGTATATTGCCTTGGCCTCACCCAAGTCAGAGCTTCAAGCATGTCCATCCCCCGGATGGTGCGCGTCACACCCATTAGGTGTGAACATACCCATCCCCACCTCCCCCCTCCCACCTGCCCAACACCCGATGAATGTTCTTACTATAGGTGCACTTAAGTATTGATCGGTTAATACCAATTTGATGGTGATTACATGTGGTGCTTGTTTTTCCATTCTTGTGATACTTCATTTAGTAGAATAGGTTCCAGCTCTATCCAGGATAATATAAGAGGTACTATATCACCATTGTTTTTTGTGGCTGAGTAGAACTCCTTTATATAAAATGATCATATTATCATTGCAAATTTTCAACTTACTTTTTTCCTCCTAAACATCACTTCATAGTCATCATCCCATGTCAATATAAATTGATTTACATTTTCATTTTAATGACCACTTAGTTTAAATTTATATTTTTAAGAAAACTTAAGAAAACAAAATGTCTGCACTAAATTTTTGGAGTTTAATATTCATACTGATTTTTAATATAATGATAATTTGTATTACAAACTGCATTTTCACCATAGCAGTGGTAGGAGACATTTTCTACTATAACTTATCGATGACAAAATTGTTATGATATTATACCCATAGTATGTTTTACATACACAACAATAATAGCTAATAATTGAGAATAGACTATATTGTTTGCCAGAAAATAGGTACTGTTAATGTTTTCAATGTACAATGAGGAAAAATGAAACTAGAAAAGTTTAACATCTTGCACAAGGTCAAACAACTTGTTAAAGATCTGACTGAGTCCAAAGCTGAAGTTTCAATACCACACTAAATGTTAAGAAACTCTCCAAAGTATATTGTGATGGAAAGTTACGTTTGAATCCCTCCTTTTATCAAAGTATCCAAGCATATTTTACTGGGTGCTGATAGCCTTTGGTCCCTCTTGGGAAAGAAAGACTTCAGCTCCTCCCTTTATATCATCTTTCTTTATAAATCAACTAAGCTTCAGATAGAGAATGAGAGAGAAGCTCTTGCTAGGAAGCAAGGCCCATTTACATTCAGTTTCCAGGAGTCCTACAGTTGCTCATGTCTAAACCAAAGAAACTTCCAATATTTTCAGTATATTCACAGCAAGATCATCATTACTTTGAGAACCGTTTGATTCACCTTTGGGGATCCTTTGACCCAGCAGTCAGAGCCATATTGCTTTATAGCTGGGGCTCCCAAGCTTATACCCTTTGGCTGACTTGGGCTTTACTTGCGTAGTGGTTACTTTTTAAAGCAGTCCACTTTAAATTGGGGCATTTTTTCTTTCCTATTGTCATGAGACTCTCTCTTAAATTATTGCCTGGTTTTAGTATAAGGGCTAGGGAAGTTTTCCAGGGCAGTGGGGATGACAGCAAAAATTTATCTAGATTAAAGTCAGTTTCTCATTCCCTAGTGGGTCATCTTCATCTGCAGTTAAACCCAATCCAGAGCATAGGAGCTCAAATACTATTCAATGCCTAATCTATGGTTTGCAATGGGGGTTTTTCTCATGGAAATCTGAGGGCCAAAATTTCCTTAAAACAGTCAATATCTCTTGCAAAAGTCTCTGAAAACTTTTACTGTCTACTTCAAATGGATTGAAGGTTAGCACAAGGGTTGAACCCTAAAATAGCCTAGCTGTTGCCTTCTTCAGTAAAAGGCATTATATACTCTATCCCCTCATCTCCCAGGCAAACCAATCAAAGTGCTAATCACTCCCCTTGTTTCTGCCAATAGCAGTCATAGATTTCCCTCCCTGCATACTCAGTGTGTGTATGTTTCTCTGTAACTGTAACGAAAAGGGGTGAGAAACTTCTGATATCCGGGACAAATCTTAGTACAAGTTGTTATAATGCGGTGGACTTGCCTGAGGCTAACTACCTTATTGATGAGGAAGTACTGACACCTGCAGGAAAGTTGGCACAACTAGGGCTCCAATTGGCAGGTGTATTTGAATCTATTTACTTGTACTCGACCTGTAACTACCTCCTCAATTTTTCCTCACTAACAAGCAATAAATTGGAAGATTATTTATTGCCTGGTTGATCATATGGTTTGATCAACATATTCATTACAAATTCCCATGGACTTGTCTCAAATCCCATTTACTGTTGTGAAAGGCCCTCATTTTTCTCTTTCAGAAAGTCATTCTTCTGTCAGCATCTCATCCTTGTGAATACAACTGTCAAGAACTGTGAAGGGTCTGAGATTTTATATTACTTTAAAGCTTACAAGTTACCCTGCCCACGGATGCTAGTAGAAGACATGAAACACCTGTGTCATATACAAAAGTCTTACTACAATAATAACAATAGTCAGAGTATCAGCATTTTTTGATTCTAGTCCTCTGGTGATATGAAGAGGAATAAATGAGATCTGATTATGCAGTGGTTTGAGGTGCAAGAGAAAATTTTGACCTTAAGGTACCTAGATCATTTATGGCAGCAAACCTACCTGCTTTTTGCTCTGGCAGGCGACGCTAACTTCATTGTACTGGAATAGTGAGCATCTCTGATTTTTGTTCCAGAGGGAACACTATGTCTATCTTCTAAGGATGTTCACTATACAAACATTTATGAAAAAGTAGAAAAATAGATTGGAATAATGGCAGTGTCTCTACTCACGGGACATTTCTCTGCAGAAGTTTGAGGGAAAGATGGAAAATTTTCTCTTAACAAGGTTATGGTTAGCTGGGCAGTTTTCTCAGATTGAGTTTTTGGATTATTTTCTTTACCTGCAGTGCTTCTTGAATTTTAAGGTTTATAAAAGTCAAGTAGGAATCTTGTTAGAATGCAGATTCTGACTTAGTAGCTTGAGTTTGAGGCCAAGAATTCTGCCTTTTTTAAGACGCTCTTAGGTGATACTGCTGGTTTGTGGACAACACTTTAGGAAGACTACAGTATGCACCAAAGTTCTTGCACTTAAATCTGATAACTATAGGCCAGCATTGAGTCCAGGCTTCAGTTTGTTAATTGCATAGACTTTTAATGCTCAAGTTAACACATTAAATCCTGAATCTTAGGTAAGCCCATTCTCGTGAAAGAAGTTGTACTAATCAAATTTTTTGTTTAATCTTGCTTCATCTGCCACTCTTAGCATCCATTCCCCAACACACTCTATGTATTCTTCCCCATACAGATTTATAAAGTCCTGAATTTTCTTATTAATATAGGCTATCTCTTCCTGGGTCACGCTTTGTACTTCTGCACAACAGAATCCAATTTCCATTATGGGTCTGGCAGCTTTGAGTCAATTGTCCCTAAATGCAAACATTGAATGAGTTTTATTTCAGAAAATGCCAGTTCCATTATGTTGAGTGAAATAAGCCGAGCACAGAAAGACAAATCTCATATGTTTCTCACTCATATGTAAGAGGTAAATATTAAAAACAATTGTTTTGTTGGAGACAGTAGAATAAGGTTATCACAGCCTGGGAAGGGTAGCAGGGAGAGTGGGATAATGGGAATGGTTAATGGGTGCAAAATACAGTTACATAGATAGAATGAACAATATTTGACAGCACAACAAAGTAACTACAAATTAACAATATGTTTAAGTATACTTTAAAATATCTAAAAGAGTGGGATTGGAATGTTCCTAACACAAAGATATGTTAAATGCCTGAGATGATGGATACCTCAATTATTCTGATTTGATTAATTCACATTGTATGCCTGTATCAAAATACCACATGTATACTATAAAGATATATAACTATTATGTACCCATAATAATTAAATAAAAAAAGAAATAAAATTCTGGCTTCATCACAAAAGGAAGGTGGTTATATCTCCATTGGCAAGGGAGATTCAAGATTTGAAATTTCAAAGTTTTCAGTCTTGTCTATGGCTGCCCATATGTTTTTATCCATGTCTCAGAGTCTCATTCATCCCCTACCAGTGCCCTTAGCTGGCTGGATTGAATATTTAATTGGCATTTCCACTCTAACCATTACAGTCACACATTGGGCTTGGTTCTTAAGCCATGTCTACTTCCCATCTGTAAGAGATAAAAGGCTCTTCAGTGCTCCCGAAGTAGAACCAGGCCCCATGGCACACACTTGTAATCCCAGCTACTCGGGAGGCTGACTCAGGAAGATCACTTGAGCCCAGGGGTTTGAGTCCAGCATGAACAACATAATGAGACTCTCACCCGCATCTTTAAAATAAGAAAAAAGGGAATTAGGGAACATATGTATAAATATTTAAAGCTCCCCCAAAAGCTAATTGTCCACTTGCATTCTCTGTTAGACAGTCACACATCTCAACTTCTCTTTTACCTTTTGTACATTCTCTGGGACTCCAAAAGTTAGATTATGCCACCATCTTTGTAACTGATATTTTGGTTATTATTGTTGCAATAGCAAACCAGTGCCACAACTATTTGAGCTCTTAACTTCTTGCCTTCATTCTGCACTTCATTCCAAGTGTTATGGACTGAATGTTTGTGTCCCCCCCCCCAAATTCATATGTTGAAGCCCTAACTGTATTTGGAGATAGAGCCTGTGAGGCAGTCATTAAGGCTAAATGAGGTAATGAGGGGCCCTAATCCAATAGGTCTGGTGCCCTTATAAGAAAAGGAAGAGACATCAGAGGTCTTTTTCTCTCTCTGCCTCTCTCACTATATACCACCAAGGAAAGGTTGCTGAGCACATAGTGAGAAGGTGGCAGTCTGTAAGCTAAGAAGAGAGACTCAACAGAAATACACCATGTGGGCACCTTGATTTTGGACTTTCTTGCCTGCAGAAACTGTGAGAAAATGAATTTCTATTATTTGAACCCACCAAGCCAGTGGTATTATTTTATGGCAGTCCAAGAAAACGAAGACATCAAGCCATCACCAGTAGTAATTTGAATTATTGTCATCCTACCACCTGCCATGGATTACCCACTACTCATTTCTTTCTGCCAAAAGGATTATCCCTGCACTTCTCAGATACACAAGTAACCCAATCCCAGAATTACATTTTGAAAATCTCTTTCCTGAGGCCATTGCTGGTTCTGATTACTCTATCAGTCAGCATTGCAAAAGATAATCAGATGTTAAACTCAAATTGGGTATTTTGAGGAGAGTTTAATAAAAGGTCTACTTACTGTCATCTGAGCAGGGTGTTTGGAAATGCACAACAGATAGTGCATGTCATCACTGGGGCTGAAGAGATAAGAAAAGACCTTGGTTATTAGAGGCTGGAAACTGAGAGTGCCAAGTGGATAGTGCTGTCTGGCAGGACCTGAGACCTTGGGACAAGGGATTCAGCCATGTTATGCCAACCTTGTTGGGGGAGTCAGGATCACTCCCTCCCTACTTCCTTCAGATCTCCTTATCACTTG
Organism: Lemur catta; assembly: GCF_020740605.2. Taxonomy (NCBI): domain Eukaryota; kingdom Metazoa; phylum Chordata; class Mammalia; order Primates; family Lemuridae; genus Lemur; species Lemur catta. The sequence goes on along the minus strand of NC_059128.1, from coordinate 194,623,385 downwards.
TTTTACAAGCTTTTTTTCCCCCCCAAGAATGACTGATGGCACATTGATTATACTGGAAACCTTTCTTTATTCCAGGGATGAACATGTATTTCAGGTATGAAAATTCATTTTCTGTCCATAGTTTCTCTTCCAGTTAACCATTTATGAGTTGTCAGAGTACCTTATCTTTCAGCTTGGATCTCATCCACCAAAGCCTCATTCAGATAAAGTAACCTATAAACTTTGTATGATCTCTGTGTTGGGGACACACATTTTCTGGTTGAAGGACAAGAATGGATGCAAAGCGAAAAAAGGGATGAATTGTGTGGAATAACTTGCACTGATCCCTGGGTCCCCCTCCACCGTTCTCCATCTCTGCTCTCCACGCTGTGGGGAGAAGGAGGAGAGTGCTACCGGGGCGCTGACACCCCTGGCTTCCTTTCTGGGTTGCTGTAGCCTGACTTCCATCTCAACAGAAGGTCAGAACTTTTTGTGAACCAATCTTTTTCACATAGACCTCTCTGCCTCTGGGATTTGCTAACTGCCCCTTCATATCCAGGGGCGATAATTGTACCTCAATTTTTATTAGTCCTGCATTACTCTAGTTTATGTTTTCCTGCACCCTGACCACACTTTGGCAAATAGTTCCTTCATCAAATTATCTCCAATTACCCAATTTGAGTGTGCCATCTGTTTCCTGTCAGAACTCTGAGGTTACATCCACTGTGCTATATTGCCTCCCTGACTCATTTGGTTCTCTCAGCAGCTGCTGTGAAATACATTATCCTAACACTTTAAAGGTAGGGATACTGAAGTTATAAGAGTTTGGTATATTTTATTCCAGCTTTCTATGAATTATTCTATTAACAAGTTGAAATCACATAGTTTGTGCAAATTGCAACTTTTTTTCTCTTACTTTCTATTTGCTTATGTCATGAAGTTTTCTTCATAAATTTGATTTCGAGAGCTACATGACAATTCATTTTGTGGGTGGGACATAATTTACCAGGCTGATTCTTTTATGCTGAACGGTTGTGACATTTTATGTTTTTCACTACTATGAATAAAAATGTGATAAAAAATTTTTTAGGCAGTATTATCTAATCTTATTTCCTCATATATATGTGTGTATATATATTCAATTTTAAATATTCAAAATTGTAATATCTATATGTTCTATTTCACAAAGACCTTCTGATTCTAGCTTTTTTGGTCCAAATTTTTCTCTGTACATCCTGCTGAAAATATAGGAAAAATAGTACTGTTTCCATGCAACAAGTTTTCTCCCAGAATAAATTCCTGGAGCTAACTCTTATTTATTTGTTTTGAGCAGATTAGCAACAGTGCTAATAATAAGACCTTATATTTGAACAGTGTTATAGAGCTTATAAAGCAAATCATATAAAGTCAACTAAACTGCCCTGTGTGCTAGGCTGGACATAAACATTCAGGCCATACCAAATACTTACATGGGCCACATCTTATCCCAGGGTTTCCAGTTTGCTAATTCACATTGGTTCAAATTTCCCCATTTTACAGATGAGGAAATAGAATCTTAAAGAAAGTAAAAGGCCACACCATAGAATTAAGCTGATAACATTGATTTCCCAACTCTTGATGCTGAGTGTTTGCTCCTTTCTCTACTCCAAGCTGATGGCTATCAATGGCTAAGAAAACGTGCTTTTTCTAAAGCTATCTTAGTGCTCATCAGGTCTCCAGAAAAGCATTTCAGATCATATCTTTTTCATTAAAAATTACTTACAGACCATCCCAAGGGAAACGCTTGGTACTAAACACTTCCTTGAGGAAAGTTCCAAAAAGCCCAGAGGCATATTGCTAATTTGCAGGTTAGTGCAGGTCTGTGAATCTCTCTGGGGATTCATAAAAGATTACAATTAATTGAGAAAGTCAGACCATAAAGTATATTCTATAAGGAGAGTTCAAATAAAATAGCTGTCTTTTTTATGCTTCTCTAGTTCATGCTAAGTGCCATCAAAATTAGAAAACATTTTTTTATTGATCTTTTAATTCCTCATATAGACACTTGTTTAGTGTCCTCATTTTCAGGAGAGTGGAAGAGAAATCAAAGTTGCAGGGAATTTACAGAAGACTTGAATGACCTATATGAAGAGATTTGGTGAATCCTCACTTTCCCCAAGAATCTCCACTTTCACTTAATGTAAATGTCGAAGACCCAGGTAAAAGAAATAATCATGATATGATAAATAAAGATGGAAAATGACATTTATGATGAGTAATATTATGGGCATTTTTTTAATGTTCCGTGTTCATTTCTTTTATATCTCTGCTTCCCCACTTGTTTCTTCTTTTTCTCATCTACATGTATGTCATGTGTCCTCTCCTCTAATAAAAAAAAAATTCCAAACTCCATTTCTCACTTAAAGTATAATTTTTTTCTACATCTAACGTTGCCAAACTTTTTGAAATAATAGTATAACCCAATGCTTCTCAAACTTTTTTTATTTTTTATTTCAGCTTATTATGGGGGTACAAAAGCTCAGGTTATATATATTGCCCATGTCCCGTCCATCCCCCTGAGTCAGAGCCTCAAGCGTGTCCATTCCCCAGACAGTGCGCCTGGCACTCACCATGTAGTCATACCTCCACCCCGTCCCCCCACCCCCCACCTCCCCGAGTCAGCACCTTCAAGCATGACCATTCCCCAGACGGTGCGCAACACACTCATCATGTAGGCATACACCCATCCCCTCCCCCCTGCCTCAGTCTGATATCCAGTTGGTATCGTTCCCCAATGTGCATTTAGGTGATGATCAGGGAAACCAATTTTCTGGTGAGTACATGTGATGCTTGCTTTTCCATTCTTTATATACTTCTCTTAATATAATGGGTTCCAACTCACTCCAGGAGAACCAAAGAGATGTCGTATCACCGTTATTTCTTATAGCTGAGTAATACTCCATGGCATACATATACCACAATTTACTAATCCATTCGTGAATTGATGGGCACTTGGGTTGTTTCCACATCTTTGCAATTGTGAATTGTGCTGGTATAAACATTCAGGTGCAGGTGTCTTTTTTATAGAATGACTTTTGTTCTTCTGGATAGATGTCCAATAATGGGATTGCTGGATCGAATGGTAGGTCTACTTGAATATGTTTAAGGTATCCCCATATTGTTTTCCATAGGGGTTGCATTAGTTTACAGCCCCACCAGCAGTGTATGAGTGTTCCTGTCTCTCCACATCCACGCCAACATGTGTTGTTTTGGGACTTTTTGATAAAGGCCATTCTCACTGGGGTTAAGTGATATCTCATTGTTGTTTTGATTTGCATTTCCCTGATGATTAGAGATGTTGAACATTTTTTCATATGTTTGTTAGCCATTTTTATATCTTCTTTTGAAAAATTTCTATTCATGTCCTTTGCCCACTTTTTGATAGGGTTGTTTGATTTTCTCTTACTGATTTTCCTGAGTTCTAAATATATTCTTGTTGTCAGTCCTTTATCTGATGTGTAGTATGCAAAAATTTTTTCCCATTCTGTAGGTTGTCTGTTTACTCTCGTGACTGTTTCTTTGGCTTTGCAGAAGCTTTTTAATTTGATCAGGTCCCATTTATTTATTTTTGTTGTTGCTGTGATTGCCTTAGGGGTCTTCTTCATAAATTCTTTGCCTAGGCCAATGTCTGTAAGAGTCTTTCCTACATTTTCTTCTAGAATTCTAATAGTTTCCCACCTAAGGTTTAAATCTGTTACCCACCGTGATTTGATTTTCGTGAGAGGTGAAAGCTATGGGTCCTGTTTTAGTTTTCTACATGTGGCTATCCAGTTTTCCCAGCACCATTTATTAAATAAGGAATCTTTTCCCCAGAGTATGTTTTTGTCTGCTTTCTCAAAGATTAGATGGCTATATGACGATGGTTTTATATTTGGATTTTCTGTTCTGTTCCATTGATCTGTGTCCCTGCACTTGTGCCAATACCAAGCAGTTTTAATAATCACAGCTTTGTAGTATAGTTTGAAGTCTGGCAAATTAATAACTCCCATTTTGTTTTTGTTGCTTAAAATTGCTTTTGCTAAACGGGGTCTTCCCTGGTTCCACACAAAGCATAGAATTATTCTTTCTATATCTGTGAAAAATGATGTTGGTAATTTAATAGGGAGTTCATTGAATCTGTAGATAACTTTGGGCAGTATAGACATTTTAACAATGTTGATTCTTCCAATCCACGAGCATGGTATGGTTTTCCACCTATTTACTTATTCTGCGATTTCCTTCCTCAGTGTTTTGTAGTTCTCCCTATAGAGGTCCTTTAGCTCCTTAGTTAAATATATTCCTAGGTATTTTATTTTCTTTGTTGCTATTTTGAAGGATATTGAGTCCTTAATTTGGTTCTCCATTTGACTGTTATTGGCATGTATGAATGCCTCTGATTTGTGTGTATTGATTTTGTATCCCGAGACTTTACTGAATTCATTGATCAATTCCAGGAGTCCCTTGGTTGAATCCTTGGGGTTTTCTAGATATAACATCATATCATCAGCAAAGAGTGAGAGTTTGATATCTTGTTTCCCTATTTGGACTCCCTTGATTCTGCTCTCTTGCCTGATAGCTCTCGCAAGGACTTCCAATACTATGTTGAAAAGTAATGGGGACAGTGGGCAGCCTTGTCTGGTTCCAGTTAGAAGTGGGAATGCTTTCAATTTTTCCCCATTCAGTACGATGTTGGCTGTGGGTTTGTCATATATCGCTTGTACCATTTTTAGATAGGCCCCGTCTATGCCTATTTTGTTAAGTGTTCTTATCATAAAAAGGTGTTGAATTTTGTCAAATGCTTTTTCTGCATCTATTGAGAAGATCATATGATCTTTATTTATGCTTCTATTTATGCGGAGAATTACATTTATAGATTTGCATATGTTAAACCATCCCTGCTTCTCTGGGATGAAGCCCATTGATCGTGATGGATTACTTTTTTGATAAGCACTGGGATTCAATTTGCTAGGATTTTATTGAGAATTTTTGCATCTATATTCATAAGGGATCTTGGTCTGTAGTTTTCTTTTTTTGTTGCATCCTTTCCTGGTTTTGGTATTAAAATTATGTTGGCTTGGTAAAATGTGTTGGGGAGAATTCCATCCTTCTCGATATTGGAGAATAGTTTATGTAGGATGGGCACCAGTTCTTCTTTGTAGGTATGGTAAAATTCAGGTGTGAACCCATCTAGTCCAGGGATTTTCTTTTTGGGAAGGTTTTTTATTGCTGTTTCAATTTCAGATCTAGATATTGGTCTATTCAGGAATTCTATTTCTTCCTGGTTGAGCCTGGGAAGGCTGTGTGTTTCTAAAAATTGGTCCATTTCCTCCTCATTTTCCAATTTGTGTGCATAAAGATTTTTGTAAAATTCATAGATGATGTCATATATCTCTGTGGCATTGGTCGTGATTTCTCCTTTCATGTTCCTGATGGAGGTTATTAGAGTTTTTTCTTTACTGCTGTTGGTTAGCCTAGCCAGAGTTGTGTCAATCTTGTTTATTTTTTCAAAGAACCAACTTTTTGTTTTATGAATCTCCCTTATGGTTTGTTTGTTGTCCTTTTCATTCAGTTCTGATTTGATCTTAATAATTTCTCTCCTTCTGCTGGGTTTGGGGTCGGTCTGTTCTTCCTTCTCCAGCTCTTTGAGTCTATTCCTTTCTGGAATTCTTCAAAGTCTCTCTTCTTCCTTTTACTGGACCAATGAAAGTAATTTCCAAACTATGCCATTCATCCTCTTTTCTTTGCTCCCTGAACTCCTTTGTTATCTCATTTATCCCCAATTATTTCCTATCCTGAATATTTCAAATTTTATATCTGCAATCTTGCTTCACCTCTGATTTAAATATGACTCCTAATTTATTAATTTTGTCCTGGAACTCTCATTTGGATATACCAATGATTCTTTAAATAGAATATATCCCAAAATAATCTTATCTTTGGGTATTCAATGAACACATCCCTCATATGCCTGCCTCCAGGCCTTTTGTTATAGTTAGTCTGGGCTTCAGATAAACTATATGCACTTTTTTATTTCAGAATATTATAGAGGTACAAATATTTTGGGCTACATGAATTGCTTCTGTACAGTTTGAGTCAAAGTTATATGTGTGCCCATTACCAAGATAATGTGTATTGTACACATTAGGTGTGATTTTACCCATACCCACTCCAAACCTGCTTCATTTCTGTTGAGTTTTACTTCTATATGGGCACATGAGTGTTGATTGATTAGTTTCAATTTAGTAGTGAGTACAATGTGGTGTTTGATTTTCCATTTTTGTGATACATCACTTAGGAGAATGATCTTCAGTTCCATACCTGCTTTTAAAATAAACTTTTAATTTTAGAACAATTTTAGCTAGGCACACAAAACTATTGTAAAGACAGTACAAAGAATTCTCATATACCACATACCCAGTTTCCCTTATTATTAACATCTTATTAGTATGGCATATCTGCCATAAGTAATGAAAAATATTGGTGCATTATTATTAATTAAATGCTACACTTTATCCAGATTTCCTCAGCTTTTCCAAATGTCCTTTCTCTGTTTCAGGATTCTATCCAAGGTACAACATTACATTTATTAGTCATGTCTACTTAGGCTTATCTTGATTTCTACAGTTTCTCAGATCTTTGTTTTTGATGACCTTGAGAGTTTAGAAGGTTACTAGTTAGGTATTTTGTAGAATGTCTTTCAATTAGGAAATTTTCTAGTGTTTTTCTCATGATTAGAATAGTGTATAATCATGGGAGAAAGACCACAGAAGTGCCATTCTCATCACACCATATCAAAGATGTATACTGTCAGTATGACTTATTACTGTTGATATTAACTCTAATCACCTAGCTGGAGTGACATTTGCCAGTTTCTCCACTGTAAAGTTATTATTTTTTTTTCTCCTCTCCACTGTGCACAGTCCAGACTTTAAGTAGGGCGTATTTTCCCCCTTAAGGATGGAGTGCTTTTGTTGCAAATGCAATGAGAGTAAGATTCATGTATACCTGACTTATATTAGATGCATGTCAACATTTTAAAAATATTTATATCATATTATTAATGTTCTTCTATGACAGAGAAAGTGAAAATTAAGGACTTATGTATCCAGCTGTGATTGGGACATAAACTATCTAAAAGCAATATTATTTTTCACAACTGCTGAAGGAAATTGAGATAAGGATAATTAATGAGTTGTTATGGGCACTATGTTTTACTCTCTAATGTTACCAACTTTATGTGACATAAAATTGCTTCATGTTTGGATCAAGAAAAGGACCAGTTAAGACATTTCTGCATAGTTTTCTTTAAATATTTACCTTCTAGATATTGTTGAACATGTCTATGGAGGAATAAATATCATATGGATGATAGGATATGGTATCATTCTTTCTGCTTCTAAAAGGAGTATCTAACAAAACATGTGACTCTCCTTTGTGGCTCTAACTAACTTTTTATGGATTATATCATTTGGATTGTACTAAAATGTCATGTGGTCATTTTAGGTAAGATATGGAGAAACAATTCTGTATTTAAAATATAAGTACAGTACTTATTTTTAAAAAATCTTCTGTGATAGTGGTGGGTCAGTCCGGGGGGCACAGGTATAGAAAACTTTAACTCAGCTCTGCTGGTCTGTCTACAAGATGGCACATCACAAACGCTCCCAACAATATTTTCTTTGAAATGTTCTGTATTTAAGGGAGAATAGTGATTTCATCACTATCACAAAATACAGAATTATAACATCTGTTTCACAATGTATAGCTCATATCACTTTTTTTGACAATTCTAGCACATTTCTTCTGAATATAGTATGTTTCCCCATTCTGATGCCACATTTCAAACTAAGATCACTAGCCACAGGATTTCATGTACTTTAAAAATATCTTTTCCTTCCTTCCTTCTTCCCTTTCTGCCTCCCGCTTTCCCTCCCTCCCACTCTGCCTTCTTTTCTTCCTTCCTTCTTTGAAAAGATTAGAGTAAAATCCAAAAAAATTAAAATAAATAAGGATCTTACTCTCATGATGACCTGAGCATTGCTAACAGTCTTTTAAATAGGTCACTATTCTTGGTCTCTAAAATATATAATTACTTTTCCAAAAATATTCCAATGATGTCTTGCTTTCTTTATCATAAATAATTATTTGAGGTGGCGTAAAACTTCGTTGGCTGACATAAATAGGAATAGAAACAGTTCACTATTTACCAATATTTTGAACTATTAAATAGTTTTCACTTGAAATGCATTTTGTCTTTTTTGCACCTAAACAAATACTATTTGCCTTTAAATTTAAGTGTTTTACCTTATCCATGTAGTATATAGTATTTATGTAACTACCATCTTTCTTTTTCTTTGCAGAGCACACATAATTAACCTCTCTTATTTGTGTATGTCATTTATGTCTTTATTCATTAAAAATTATTACTGAGTAATTTACTATGTGTCAAGCACCGTGTTAGAAAGTAGTGAAGAACAAAAGCATAGTTCCTATATTTGATGTGAGTGAGTGTGCCTGCTTGTATATTCTCTCCATATATATTGTACATTAAAAATGGAAAGGGTCATAAATTAGAGTTTTGCTATATTCCATTTAACTCCTATGTAGTACAAATATTAAGGGTTTCATAGTTGTGTTATGGAAAGATTGAAGGAATATTTTTTGTATTTTCCTTGAAACAAATATGTCAGGAACATAAATATACTTAAAGAATATGACCATGTGTTTAAGCAGAAATGTCTTCAATAATCCACAAATCAGTCTTTCCTAATCCCTCAGTATTCTAAAATTATATGCTATGCATTTTTAAATGGTTATTGCCATCTTTAATAAAAAGTCTAAGGAAAATGATAATGATAGAGGCAATAGAATGAATTAAAAAAGCTCTCTAACTGAATGCTTGTGTCCCCTACCCACCAAATTCATATATTGAAGCCCTAACCCCCAATGTGTATTTGGAGGTGGAGTCTTTGAGAAGTGATAAGGTTTAGATGAAGTCTTGAGGGTGGAGGCCCGATGTTTGGATAAGTACTCTTATAAGAAAAGAAAGAGGCACCAGAATGTGTGTGTTCTCTCTCTGTCTGTCTCTCTGCCATCCAAGGACACAGTGATAAAGTCACTATCTGCAAGCCAGAAAGAGGGCCCTCACTAGGATGCAAATCTGCCAGTATCTTGATCTTACACTTCCCAGCCTCCAGAACTATGAGAAATAAATGTCTGTTGTTTAAGCACAACAGCAACAAGAAAAAAGCTCTTGATTCAGGAAGAGAGTTGAGGAGTTGGTTAGGAAAAAAATTAAGACAGAAAAAAAAATCATTAAAAGATGTACTGTTAAATAATAATATAAATTAACTAAAAAGATTATTCAATTAATTATTATAGCAGTGTTTACTAATTTCTTCTTAAACAATTAACTGATGCACACATTCTTCAGAAAAAGCCTCTATAGGGATACCTTGAAAAATCTAAAATCTGAAACTTTGAGTGTGAACTCAAATTCTGGTATTTTCTCAACCACTAAAATGACGAAAATGAAAATTGGGCAAAGTCACATTTTTAAATTAAAAAATTATTGATACATAATATTTGTACATATTTATAGGGTATATGTGACCATCTTAATAAATATATTAACCAAATGTTCTTTAACAATGTTGGTCAATTCTCTCAAAATTATTTTTCTTTTAAGCAGAAGTAATGAGAAAAATAATGAAGGAAACATATTTAGAATTTATGGAAGGTTTAACTTTTTCCTTTAGGATTAACACAAGCCCAGACCCACATCAAAGAATAATGGCAATAAAAGAGGAACTTCTATCAGCATTAGAAGAGGAATATAGAAAAAAAACGAATGAAGATGGTGAATCACAGTTGGGTTATAAACTCATTTCAGTTTTTAAGTATATTTCTTATTTTTTTGATAGGATGCTAGAGAATATATTCCAGGAAGCAGCTCAGGGTACACCAACAGAACTGAAATTTTGGAGTAGAATCACTATTTGGAGTCATCAAAGTCAACTTACTTATCATCTTTCTGACAAGTACCATAAAAACAGACCAGGAATGTGTGAATAGGAGATAAGTAAGATCAGATGTCATGGATGAGAAAATTCAGTTTATAGAGCAATGAGTAGAGATGAGCTTGACTGTCCTTTCTGGAACATATGGCATATAATCACTCTCCAGTGATCCACAAAAATGTAGTGACAACACAGCACCTACCCGTATTAATAACTTATATTTTTTCATGTGCTTGAAATGTAAAGTGCTTTGATATAAATTATTATATTTGCATCCCATGTTTTTCCTGTGATGTAGGCAGGAATATATTTTCAAAGAAGAAAACTGATATTCTTAACTATTAAAAGATTGTTCAAGGTCATTCAGCTACTAAGTGGCAAAGCTGGGACTTGAACCAAAGTTCCCAATCCTTCATCTAGTGCCTCATACATTAATTGCCACCATGATCCAGGGCCTGCCTCAGGCTCCTGATCTATTTTTCAGACTTCACAGAATACAGAATCTAATTCATCATAATCATCTCCTCTCAAATCCAGTAAATTATTACAAAGCAAATCAATCTTAAACAAACATATACATAAATTAATGATTTGTAACTTGTGATCCTATTTTTTAAAGTTTTAAAAAAAGTTGACATTGCCTATGCATGTTTATAAATTTGCTTTAAAGCCACTAATTGCTGACTGGGCCATATCAGGTAGACATAGCTGAACATTATAACATAAATAATGTATTCAGAAAAAACATATTTTAAGTATAAAATAACAGGTTCCCTATCCTTATTTGCAGGAGTAATATAAAATATTATACAATGAATATAATTTTTACATTTCTTAAAGACAAGGTTCTCAATTACATCTGTGATAGTAGCTGTTTGTCCAATAAACAGCAGGTATTTAAATTGCAATTAATATTTATCCTCAAACTTACTTGATGTCCTTCAAAAAATAATGAGATTTGTCATCACTCTGAATCAGTCAATATGGTCTATAAATCTTAAGCTAATGCTTGCCCTATAATTATTTAAACCTATAATAGGCAACTTAGTAGAGAGACAGTGTTATATTAAATATTAATACAAGTGACCTTGTGACCTATAGTTTGTGTGTGAAATAAGCAACTAGGTAGTTATAAAAAAAAAAGTTTACTGAAAGCCTTCTAAAGCAACTGGTAGGTAAACCTTTAAAATGTTAGAAGAGTTCAGGGAACCAAAGTTGGTATTTTTATGGAATCTTTAGAGCCAGACATAAATATTTTAGAACTGAGCTGCTCAGTCATCTGAAGTTTATGGCTTGGTTCAAAACCATTTATCTAGTCAGAAGCTAGTCCTAAACTATAGTTTAATATTTCTGTTGTACAATTGCCGCAAATGAATATTAGTGATTTTCAGTTTGAAGAAATCTGTGTAGCTAAAATAGTTAAAGAATGTGAAAATTATTGGAGGTAACTAATATAATCAATATAAACATATGCATTCAACTGAAGAATAGTCATTTACTTTTCAGCAGTCTGAGAATTACATACTTTTAAGTATTTTTTCCTGTGATCAAAATAAGGCCCTTTGCTGAAACCTCATGAAACAAAGAAAGAAGGTAATAAATATTAATAGGGCTGTTTACATGGTTCTGTAGCTGAATTTATGCTTGCAATAATACAGGTACACTCTGCAAATTGCTGGCAAGGGGAAGAAATCGGCTTTATTAATGTCTACAATTTCAAAGTGCTTCTCTAGATTTTACTCAGGAAGTTATTGCTTAAAATCGGTGGAATGTGTACCACTGTTTTCCTTTAGCTTCTCTCCTGTACCTTATGTCTATTACTCTTTCATTTTGAAAATTTCAAGGTTAAGCACCTAGCTGTTTTCTGATATAACACAATAAAAATGAAATTACATTAAAAATTAAAGTTTTGGCTAAGATATTAGATAATGCTAAGGTATTAATGCAGTTACTGTGCTACCATAACAATGAAGAATTCTGTAAAATGAAGTTATCTTCTTCATGTTCTAGAAGAGAGTAGACTGTGCTTTTTATTAGAGTGAGATTTCTCAAAGACAAGGACTTTGTATTATCCACTGCTTTATAACAAGGGCCCAGAACGGTGTCTGGTGTAAAGTGCTTAGTAAAAACTTTTGAATGAATTAATGAATAATTATACTAAACCCACTATAACATATCTTTACAGTATGTAGAAATATAAGACTGTGATATTTGCTTTATGTTTTCACCAAGATATTGTGCCAGCGCACCAAACTCAACATGTCTAAAATCAAACATTATTTTTTTCCCACACAGCTTCATTACTGTTAATTTCCTATTTTGATTAATATTACCACATATTCCCCGACACTCTAGGTAAAATCTCAGTTACATTTTACTTCATATCATCATCTTCCAAATCCACTATCACTGCTGTAATTTGTATATGTAGGATATTTATCCTAACAAGTGTAAGAGCCTCTTATCTGATCTATTTACTTTCAATTTCTATTCTTTTAAAATCACCTGGAGATTATAGTAGACAGTTGTATCAATTTAGATTAGGTTGTGCTGAATGTATAGAGACAAAGAAACAAATAAAAACATACAAAATAAAGATAGAAGGTTTTATTCCTTGAACACATAAAAAGTCCAGACGTAGAGTATGCTAAAATTGTATGGTAACCTCATGACTACAGAAAACTAGATTCCTTCTATTTTGCTGTTGTACTATTTATTTTTCATGAACAACCTCATGATCAAAGATGGCTGCTTGAGCTATACCAAACATGTTTACATGTAAGCCAGCAGGAAGTGAGAAGGAAAATATAGGTGTGCTCCTTGAAAGGATATTTTCCATAAATCACACACAGTATTTCTGCTTGACATTCATTGGCCAGAACATAAGTAGTGGCCACATTTAACTCCACAAAAGGCTGGGAACTGTAGCATGTCCAGTAAGAAATGGCTGCTATGATACATTATAATCTCTGCCAAACCAAGTATTTCACAGATATTATCATCCTTCACTCCCACAACACACTCTATAAAGTTGATATGAATATTCTTATGTTTAGATGATGACACAAACATCTTTGGAGAGGTTAAATAGTTCTACAACTTTGTTGTCCTCAGACAACATGTACTTTCTACCACTCCTCTTGCATGACCATACTGCTCCTTAGGAAAAACAGATTGGTAGTTTAAAATGTATTTTTATTTGTAAATGCTAATAAAGAGGTTATTAAACCTCTTTATGTTTGATTGACTGCACAATTTGAGCTTGTAAGAAAGGGATAAATATTTCTAGATAAGATATATGAATAGGACCAAAGTATTCAAAATTGAAGAGGATTAACTCAGGAAAAATCACTGAACAAATCTCATGGTTCTAATACATTAGTTACCTGGATTAATTAGAACACTGACATTCCTGTTTGATCACTAATTATAGTATTACCAAAAACTGGAAAGAAAGGGTATTCAGTTGTTACTAAAGTCATATAAATAAACTACATTTAGTTGAGTACTTTTTGGTTTCCTACAGTATTGACTACCTTCCCACAAAGTATATATTAACCTAAATTTTTTAGTTGTTTATTTGTAGAAGTCACTAGTTCAAGAATCTTTTTACCTAACATGACTTATTTCTCAGTCCATGCTCTAGATGCTGCTGAATGCCACTTTGCTTGTTCAAAAGGAAGCATTTTTATCTTCTTCACTAATTAACTGCTCACTTTCCTTGTCCAGAAGGAGTGATGCATTACTGATTTACAGCCATATTTTTTCACATAAAGGAGATAGATAATTGGTAACACTTAAGGACATAGGTAATTAAACAGCATGGTTGAATACCCAAGTTGCTTAATTTACTAGAAATCGTTAATGTATAGCATTGCTTTAATTGGTATATTTTAAAATTATAAAATTGTGGTATTTTAGAGTAATTGTTTCTGGGGTTTTGTGATTATTCATTCCCCCATGTATTCGACTTTATATTTAATTGGTAGTAGAATAGTTTGTTCTTTGTAATCAAATAATCAACTTGTATTTGTGTACTTAATTATTAGTCTATTAATTTGCTAAGCAAATATTTATTAGTGAGGGAAGAGTTCTATCTTATTTTGCAACTCCTTAAACCATCATTTTAGATGGGTTTAGAAAATGAAGACAACAAATTTCCTGTGTATAGCTGAGGTGTTGGGAGAAGGCATAGGAATAATTAAATCTGTACAAAAAGGTAAGCAGAATAAAAAGGATTTTGATAAAGTGCTAGGGGAGCACAGAACAGTGAGTCATGAACTTCCCTGATAGTTTCTAAAAGAGTTTCATCAAACAGCTAAAATTTGAATTGGCATTCAGGATGCGTAAATCTAAATCCTTTTCAGATGGAGGATTTGTTAATCATTCTGTTTAGAGAATGCTTAAGGTGAGCCCATGATGCATCAGATACTTAGGGAAGAGGTCAAATATGGCCAGAACGTAGGGCGTATGGCAGTAGAATAGACTTTATTCATACTCTAGCATAATTCACCTTATATTAATATCATGTCTTGTGAACCACACTGGCCACTGGAATAACCAAGTGCTTACAAATGCTGCCACCCAATGCTGTTGCTGTTACAGGAAATGCACTGATTCCTTTCAATCCCAATGATCCTGCAAAGGTTTTTCCACAACCATTATTTTTCTCAACTGTTGTCCTGGCTGGCTCTCCTACTATTGTCACCATAACTAATGCCCAAATTCTGCCCCCAGGTTTCAAGTCCCTGATCCCAGATTAGGAATTATTTTCCCTCTCTTAATTAATTGAGCTCTTTTGACCAACTACAAAGAGTCGGCCTCTAAGTAATTGAAGAAATCTTCTAAAATTCAATTAATTCTTTCTACTTTATAATCCTTTATAGCAGAACATGAATATATGACTTGAAGTGAATTTGCCTGAGGTAGCTAGTATTAAAATCAAAATTACTTAAAATTCAAATCGACTGAAATAAGTGTCCCAAAGTGGACATGTGCCTTTGATCTCAAGTGTGTTTCTTGTATTTTCAAAATTCTATTCTCACAATATACACTGGTACTTTTTATTTTTGCTTTCTGCAAATGTGTTATATATACTTACTGTCATAGAAACAAACTCTTTTCCTTAAACCACTTATTGAGGTATGATTGACCTATAAAAAGCTGTACATATTTAATGTCTACATCTCAGTGAGTTTAGGGGAAAATATACACCTATAAAACCATCATTACCATCAAGACCATAAACATATCTATCACCTCCCAGAGTCCCTTGCCCTTTTATTATTATTCTGAAGCAAACCTTCTAAATCAATATTTCTCTTTACTCTTTCATCTTGTTTAGCTATGTGGCATCATTAACTAGGCACACTGATAGCCCTCCTGTCTGTCCTTTCTGATGGTATCTTTAATGGGAGACAGAGTGGTGTAATTTGGAATCAGAACTGGGTTTCAGTATTCACTGTCACTTACTTGCTTGGTGATTTCGTGCAAGTCATTAAACTCTCCTATCCTCAGTTTCTTCTCTTGTGGAAATAGTGATTGTACTTTGCAAGGCTTTTGTGAGGGTTTAATAAATATAAAGCTCTTAGCAAAGTATTTATCATCAGTAGACATTGAACAATGTAGCTCCTATTTTTAGAAGTTATGATTATTGCACTAAGCTTTCTGCTCTACTTTTAAAATATCTACTATAGTCTTGATATATTCCATTAGCAATTCCTTTACAACCTTGATTTAACTAAAGTCTAGCCTTTCCTTTACATCAACCAGGGTTCTGACAGGAAAATAGAAACCACAGTGGTCATCTCAACAGAGAACTTTTATAGAAGAAACTACTCGAGCATAGGTATGGAGGGCTGAAAGGGTTGAAAGGGAACATCAGGGAACATAATAGCAGGAAGCAGCTGTCACCCTCAGGGTACGGATTGTGTTTCATAAAACCTAGTCTTGGAGGAAGAGCCCAGTGAAGCTGGAACTCAGACTTTTGAGGAGGACTGCTGCCAGCTGCTACTGCTGCTACGTTAGAGAGTATGCAATGAAGCCAGTTCTGAGAATACCAAAAGAAGCTGGAGGCTATGATCAATTGCTGCTATCACCTTCATATATCCTTCTAGTGCCTTCCACTGTCAGAACTTATCAGAAATCCAGCAGTCCAAACCGAAACAGAGTTGGCAGAGTTCCAGCCCCAGCCTCCCAAAGCACAGTCTAGTTGGGTGAATTTAGAGCTTAGAGGTAATAGGTTAATGGTAAGTATAGTCAAATGTCTGGCTACTGAGCAACCATACACATCCTTCTACAGATATCTGAACTTCAATATAACTGCAATTGTAACACTATGCTCCTGCCTAACAAGATGTAACTTTCCTGTGGCTTATAAAGATGCTCTCACTCTCTCCCTATAAAAGGGAGACAAAGTCCCAAAGGTCATGGGCTCCCCATGGGATTTGCTAAAAGGTAATAAGATGGATCCTGAATTACTATAAGCCCATATTCAGCCTGTATTAAGGAAGCCTTAGAGATTCATAGAGGAGAAGAAATTTATTTGAAAGAATTTTTAGTAGCAAAGGGTGCTCTGGGAAATGGGTTAGGGTATTTTTCCCATACCTACACCCAAGTGAGGGGGAGTTCAAATAGAAAATGCTTTTTTTCTGAATCTCCAATTCTGACCTGCTCCTTGCTAATGTCGGTGTAGGACTAGAGATTTTTGGAAAAACTTAACATGTACATTTGTAGTTTGGAGTTCCTATGCCTGCATCATGCAAGCTGGTTGGGACAGTCTTGTAAGGGAAGCCTGAAGAGGGTGGGGAGCAGTGGGAGAAGCCCATGCTTCACTTCCACAGGTTGCAGTGGCAAGAACTGTGAATTTTCCTAATGGCTGAGTGAATATACTGAGCCTTCTTGAAACGCTCTACTGAATAAATAAATAAATGAACAAATACATAAATAAAATAATTAAAGAAAATAAAAATGTATCATAAGGTGAAAAGGGTATGAATAGTTCATATGCCAAAACATTAAAAATTGAACTACCATATGACCCAGCAATCCCTCAGCTAGGTATATAAGCAAAAGAAGAGAATTCAGTATGTAGAAAAGATATCTGCACTCCCATGTCTATTGCAGCACTATCACAATAGCCAAGATTTGGAATCAACCTAAGTGTCCATTAATGAATAAATGGATAAAGAAATTATAGTAGATATATACAATGGGATAATATTAAATATATAGCCATAAGAAAGAATTAAATCCTGTCATTTTCAACCACATGGATGGAACTGGAGAACATTATATTAAGTGAAATAAGCCAAGCATAGAAAAGACACAGCTCACATGTTCTCACTCATGTAGAAACTACATATTAAAATAAAAGTTGATCTCATGGAGACAGAGAGGAGAACAAAGTTTACCACAGGCTGGTAAGGGTAATGTGTAGGGGAGATAAAGTGAGGATGGGTAATTAGTACAAAAATATAGTTAGATAGATGGAATGAACAATATTTTATAGCGCAACAAAGTGACTATAATTAACAATAAGTTAGGGTATACTTTAAAATAATTAGAAGAGTAGAATTAGAATGTTCCTAACACAAAGAAATAAGTGTCTGAGATGATGGATACCCCAATTATCCTAATTTGATTAATTCACATCATATGCCTGTATCAAAACATCACATTTACTCTATAAATGTATACAAGTGTTAGGTACTGATAATAATTAAAAAATAAAAATTTTAAAAAATAGTTCATATGTGACAGATAAAATATATTTTTAAGTAATTAGGAAATAAATATTTAAATTCTGTTTCAGGCTACTTGACATATTAAATATTCTGGAAAAAATAAACAAAAATGCTCTCTCTATGATATACATGAGAAGCTTGAAGAAAATTTCATCAATGTCCTCTAACAGCAGAGCTGACTTTATAGAAAAGTAAAAGAAGACTGAAAATCTAAATTTATAAGTTAAATTTCAAGCTGCAACTCCCATGAGGTTGAGTCCCTATTCTGGAAACCTTGAAATGGATGGAGTGATATTCAGGAAGAAGAATCCTCAGATTTGATGATCAAGTGGATATCAAGAGTGAGGAAGCCTAATGATTAAAGGATGATTGAATAAAGGAATAAAATTTCCAACTTGAGAAAGTAGTGGAAAATAATTTGGGAGCCAGAAATATAAACAATTTCAATCCTACACAGGACTTGATGTCCCAGTGAGATATCTTGTTGATCTGGTATCTGGGAGCACCAGGACTGAAGAGCAGAGCTTGGGAGTCACCAGTACACACAAAAATGATGACTGGTGCTGTGAGAAGTGGATGACATTTCTAAGCAGGGATGAAATGCAAAAAAGATCTGGGATAATAGTAACATGGAGAAACATCACTACTTAAGGACTGAGTATTGGAAGAAGCCACTGCAGAAGTTTGTAAATGGGTTTCTACAGATGTAGGAAGAAAGTGACTTGGACCCTAAGAGAAGAGTGCCTTTCAAGGACAAAAGGTTCATAAGTGGAATCAAAAGCTGTGTAGAGATCAAACAAGAACTGGGAGCAAACTGGACTGAGCAACAAGGAGGATTTGGGGTATTTATTGAGAGTAGATTAGCAATTAACATGTAGAAGCAGGAGTCAAACCTGAATCTTCTGCTCCTTTCAAATTCCCACTTTCCAGTCAGAGGGCCTTTATGCACATTTTATTTACGGATTAGAAAATTGGGGGTTAGAGATACATAAACAATTGTCTGAGGCAGGAGCCAAGAAACTAGTCTGAGGGCCAAATGCATCTCTCTGGGTTTTTGTATGTGAAAGCTCTGAATGGTGTTTACATTTGTAAATGATTACATTTACATGACTGTATAAGTACTTACATAAGAACTTTAATATTCCCTTTCCATCCTCAAAGCCTAAAATATTTACCAGTGACTTTTCACAGAAAAAGTTTTCTGACCCCAGTGGTCTTTCTGAGAGTAAGTAAAAAAGATGGGCTGCAAGTCTTCTAACTATCCATTCCATCTTAAAACTAAGCCAATCATTAGACCCAACCAACATTCTCTAACAGATAAAAATAGCCTCTGTGAATGAGCTACCTGTTGATGCAAAGCATTGTGGGAGCGAGGGAAACTTGCCCTTTCCTCCGAAAGTTTACTGAAAGATCAATTCACAATTAAGGCACATTAATAAGAGGAAAAGGTTTATTTACCATATGCAAGGGCAGAATCACAGTGATTACCCAATATCCCAGTACGATCCATATAGTTTTAGACAGTCCTTTTAGAGGAGATGGGGAGATGAAGAATATAGGTAATTCCGTTTAGGGGCAATAAATGGTTGCTAGAGAGGATGAATAGACACTTGGGAGAATGAATGGATGGGGCTGAGGGGGAAATAGATTGACTTGAAAATTAACTTGAGAGACAAGTATTATGTTTAAAATTATTTGGGCCAGGTCTGGTTGCATTCTTGATTTTCTTTCCTGTAATATACTGGTATAACAGGGAGGGGAAGGGAAGTCTATTGTTCTTTTGATGGGTCCATCTGGTTATGCAGATAGAGGAAAAACCCCTTTCCAAGGGCCTGTTGATTTCTAAGGGCCTGTAATTCAAAATACTCTTTATACCAGGGAGTTATATATTTTGGGGTGAAATTTCCTGAGCTCCTTCAATATTATTAAGTATCAAAAGAAAGAGAATGTGAGTATAGCCTGATAACAGAAGTTTAGAAACCTTAGAATGATTTTCTGGGGTTGGTCTTCAATGGTTTTGTACAGTTTAAGAATCACTAAAATGCTTTAAATCAAGTAAATTATCTAGATGATGACATGTTTCTGACTGAAACATTATCTTAACTAACTCACATTTGTAGGCTGGAGATATAAAGATTTTGATCAAATTTTGGTAATTTAAAGGCACAATAGTTTTTATTTTCAGGGATAGGAAAAGAAAAGTAAGAGTTTTAATTTTATTTCATGTGTGAAATACTTTAGGATTTTATAAAATTTTAAAAATTCCCTCATTTATAATATTAGCAGATTTTTAATAAATGCCAAAAGTGATTAATTTATTCACTGTAGGTAGATATTTAATATTCTGGGTCAATTAGTGAATAATGAACCTCATTCCTTTTCTTTTCCCGCACGTTAAAAAAGGAGCATGAGAAAGGGCATATACAATCCCAGAAGGATAAACATTAGTCTTAGCTCCTCTTTTAGCAGCTGCATACATGTAAATAAACTCTTTAATCTGAGTGATTCCAGGACATCACTTGTAAGTTGGAGTGTTTGGGTAGGCAGTAGGAAGGGTTGGTCAGTGAAAGATTGGTCCACTTTATTGTCAATATGAAATGACATAATGTAAGTGAAATTATGTTAAAAAGTATACACCACAGCAGGAAGTTAACCTTATCTAAAGGAAATAAGATAATTTGTTGAATTAAAATTGTAAATTTTAAAAACAGTAATGTGTCATGATAAATAGTAAAATTAAAAGATTTGATTTAAAGTTTTTATAATGAAACTAAAAAAATTTCTTTATGCTGATAGAATATAAAAACAATCTTTACAAAGGATAAGATTTCTCTCTCCCATTAAATAAGATGGCAATTTCTTGACTAAAATGAAATTTAAACCATGAAAATAAGCCAAAATCTAAGCTTTAATCCTGTTTAAAAGTAAATGATAATAATAAAGATGCTGCCATTAGCATGAAAATAATTTGAAATTTTGGGTCAGTAAAATGGGGAGGAGTATCATTGAACAACATAATATGCTAGCACGTGCTATGATCTGAATGTGACCCGCCAAAATCCATATGTTGAAATCTTAATCATCAATGTAATGGAATTAGGAGGTAAGGCCTTTCATGGGTGATCAGGTCATAAGAACATAGCCTTTATGTTTGCAATTTGTGCTTATATGAAAGAGACCAGAGAGAGCTGGCATGCTGCTTGTCAGGACACAGTAAGAAGGTGCCATTGTAACAGAGGAAATAGCCTAAAATGGGGCAAACTGTATTACAAGCTGTTTCTTTAAAACCTCCCCTACTCTTTTTGGGAATTGAAACCTACATGCCTGCCTGGGGCCAGTGGTTGGGAGAGACAGGGTAGTTCCCTTTGTTCTTTGTACCACAAGAGATGGCTCAACAGAATTGTCTGGGTGGAGGTCATGAGATTGTCTTTGAAGATGAGATCAATCAGAATCATCAATTATAGTTAAATAGCAATAGCCTGAAGCTGAAAACCCTTCCTTTGAAAACTCTGTATTTCTACTTATAGTTAAGAAATTGGTAGTTTGAGACATGAGTCTGGCTTTTTTCTCATTTTCCAGTGAGTTAATAAACCTCCCTTTCCTTCTCCCCAAACTATTTGTCTCATTCTTCTGATGCAGTGTCAGGGACAAGTGACAAACGTGTGGTAACACCATCTACCAGACAGAAAGCAGGCTCTTGCCAGATGCCAAATCTGCCTTAATTTTGCATCTTTGCTGATGTGATGTTTTCTAACTAAAGCTAGATAAAATTTGTCAGAGTATTTCTAAAAATTGATTCTTAGCAAGTGGAAAATCTTTCCAGTAGTATTAATATAAATTGATGAGAATAATTATTGCTTGTAATACACTATGGATATAGCCAGACATTTGTTTGGGGTAAAACAATAATTTTAATAACATAATTTTATATAAATTTTAAAAGCAGTTTTGTAACCAAAAAGTTTAGCACTTGTCCCGGAGGCTGCATCAGAAGAATGAGGACAAGTGGTTTGAAGAGAAGGAAAGGAGGTTTATTATTTTAATTTGCCAGCAAATGAAGAAAAGGCAGACTCCCATCTTAAGGTACCCTTGTCCTATCTATAAGCAGAAATACAGAGGTTTTAAAGAGGGGTTTTCAGCTTCAGGCTATTTTAACTATATTTGATGGTCCTGATTAATCCCATCTATGGCAGAGACAATCTTGTGACTTCTGCCCGACAATTTTGTTGAGCCATCTCCTGTAAAACAAAGAACAAGGACACTCCTCTGCCCGTCTAATTACTGGTGCCACGTAGGAATGAAGGTTTCACTTCCCAAAAATAGTGTGGGAGGTTTTAAAGAGACAGCTTGTAATATATTTTGCCCCTTTTCAGGCCATTCCCTCTGTTCCAGTTTTGTTAAAGCAACAGGAAAAATTTTAAAAAGAAATAATTTTTTTAATGACATCTATGGGACACAACAACTTCTGTTGTACTTGCTGATATTTTAAATTAGCTTTTCTATGCATATTTTCACGTATTTCTTTTTATAGTAGATGCTCAGTAACTTCTGAATGAGTGGACTTTAATAGAATATCTGTAAGCTTGGGATGTTTTACTTCATTTTTGTGAGAAATTTTCTCTGTGCTTAGCACAGAATAAGAATTCAATATATAATTTTAATTTGATTAGTTTGATTGAAAGAGGAAAAACCTGACTCTTTGCTCAGGGTACAGTTTTCTATATATTTTTGGAGTCGTGAAATATCAATAATACTGGAAAATTATAAATAATAAATACTTAGAGGTATTTTTTTTTCAGAAGAGTTGCAAAAATAATATTGAGAACTTCCTTATACCCCTACCCAGCTTGTCCTTGTGTTAGCATCTCTACATGATCATAGAAAATTTATCAAAACTAAGAAATTAACCTTGGGACAACACTCTTAACTAAAATGCAGAATTTATTCAGATTTCATCAGTTTTTCCACTAATATTATTTTTGTGTTCCAAGATCCAATTCAGGTTCCTGAATGTAGTTGTCATGTCTCATTAGTTCTTTCTGATATCTGACAGTCCCTCAGCTTTTCCCTGTGTTTCACACTTTTGAAGAGTACTGGTCAGTTATCTTGTAGAATGCTCCTCAATTTAGGCTTTTTTGATGATGTGTCATGTTTGAAAGGCAGTTATGTGTTATCGAAAGGATATCACAGAGGTGAGGTATCTTTCTCAGTGCATGATGACAGAAGGTATGTGATACTGGAATGTCTTTATGTTGGTGATGTTATGCCTGATCTTGAAGGAGTTCAGGAAATTTCACCCCAAAATATGACTCCTTGGTATAAAGAATATTTTGAATTGGAGACACTTCAAGATACAAAGACATTGGAAGGGGCTTTTCCTTCTATCTGCATGAACAGGACTGACCCATCAAAGCAACAATGGACTTTCCTTCCCCTCTCTGTTATCTCAATATACTATAGGAAAGAAAATCAGGAATGTAACCAAGGCCTGGCCCAAATAATTTTAAACATAATATCTGTCTCTCAAGTTAATTTACAAGGAAATATGTTTCCCACATCCATTCATTCTCTCAAGTATCTATTCATTCCCCCAGCAACCATTAATTGCACCTAAACAGAATTACTTATACTCCTCATCTCCCTCTGTATAAAAATATCTGGACTTCATTGGGATATTGAGTAATCACTCTGTGATTCTCCCCACACACATGGTAAATAAACATCTTTCTTTTATTAATTTGCCTTAATCAAGAGTTGATTTTTCAGTGAACTTTTGGGGGAAAAGACAAGTTTTACCTTAACCCCACAATCCTCTCACTAAGGTGGTGTTTGCCACAATTCTTAGCTATAAACTTACTAATTTTCCCTTTGGAATTACTAAATATGTTGTGAGAGATAATTGGAGACTATGTAAATATCTTGTTTCTGCTGAAATTATTGCTGTCTTATTTTAGAATTTACCACCGTATATTGTCTATGACAACTATCACTGTGGTATTCTAATAAATATTTTCTATTTCCTTATCCCTTTTATATTTATTAATTGAAACTCTTCTGTAGAAAATGGTTGCCACTTATTCTCCATTTATTTGTCTATTAAGTTATTTATTTGTTTCAATATGGAGTCAGTTGTAAAAAAATAGTTGGGTTATATTCAATATCATAATTATTTTGTTGCTCAAGTTCAAACTTTGGCTATTATGGATTCTTTTGGATTGGCTTTTACTCCTCTTTCCTCCCCCTCTCCCTCTCTCCTGTCTCTTTCTTTCTTTTTATTTTTTTTATTTCCCTCCTTTCCTCACTCCCTTCTTCTCTCCCTCCCTCCCTCCCACTCATTCTTTCTTTCTTTCTTTTCTTTCTTTTCTTCTTTCTTTCCTTCCCTCCTTCCCTCCTTCCTTCCTTCCTTCCTTCCTTCCTTCCTTCCTTCCTTCCTTCTGCTTTTCTTAGTTTCTTTCTTTCTTCCCTCCCTCTCTATTTCTTCTTTTTTCTCCCTCCCTCCCTTCCTTTCTCTCACCCTCTTCTCTCTTTCTTTCTCTCTCTCTCTCTCTCTCTCCCGAACTTTCTTATTTTCTGCCCTAAAAGATATTCCAGAGGCTGATATCAACCAGTTCTTCATGTACTTGATTCCTTTTATTGGTAAATGGTAGATAGAAAGCAAGATGTAATTGCAAGATTGAATTGAAATTTTTAAAATTAACTTTATTGAAGTATAGTTTACATACACTAAGGTGATCACATTTTAAATATGTAGTTGATCAAGTATTTGTTTAACATTATAAAAAACTGTCTAACCATTTTTCCAATGTGTTTATACTATTTTACACTCCAACCAAAAATACATGAGTGTTCTGAAATGGTTTTTGCTTTTATATAAAATTTCACTAATAATGTTTTATTCTGAAGGTGAACTAACTTTTAGAATTTTATGAAGAAGAGCAACAAACAGATGCCATATTGCTTATTTATTGTAATGTATTCTTATTATTTGCTACACTATATTCAGACAATTTAGTGCAGGTGCATGAAGGGAATGATTAGATGGTGGTGGTGGTGTTTAGTTTTTTATCTGGTTCATAGTTACATTCAGGCCTTTCTACCTTCACTGGAAATTAAGGTGTTGTATCTTGAGGACATGGGTAAAAATAGGAACAAAGCACAAGAAATAAAATTACTATTTGACACACTTGTGGTATTATTGTATCTGATACTAAAACCAAACATCAGATTGTCTACTTTTAAGAAACTTCTAATAAATGTTTTTATTTTTAATTTAAATACTATAAAATTTATTCTTTGTGGTATTTTCCAGACCACTGAGGTTCAAATCCCTTGATTGCTTTCAGATAGACCCAAGTGGATTTGAACTTTGCTTCCTATGTGTGAAGATAAAATAAATCCATCAAAATAAATGGTCTGAGTGATTTAGGATTTTTTAAAAAAGTCTCTATGGCATTTTAAAGTCTGTAATTTTGATGGTAGAAGAGAATAAGGGTTTTTAAGAAATGGTGACTTTCTTCAGTAAGATTATTTTAGACGAAGATAGCACATGGACACAAAACAATACATGAACTGATTGGAAATATCCTTGTGTGGGAGATACTTCAAAAATCATGTATGAAAGTAAACAAACACTTTCTAAATGTTAGTCACTAGAATTGAGAAATCTACTACAATCAGTCTCACTGTATATTTTGAATTTAATTTTTTTTTTGGATTTTAAAATATAGACTTATTCAAAATTGACCTGATTTTTAATTTAATATGATGCATAGCCCATTGTGATGAATCATAGTATGCACTTGATTGTGTTCTAAGCAATTCTATATATTAATTTGAGCTGATAATTTACTGCTTTAAGCCAGTGAAAAGTAATACCTAAGAGTCAATGCTTTTATTTTCTTTTTATTCTTTCCTTATAAGCATGTTAAGAAATTGTTAAATATATGTGGATGGTACTGAGATGTTATCTTATTAAATTAAAATGCATAATTTATTTGGAAACATAAAATAAATGAAAGAAAAAGAAAGTTATGTTTAGAATCTCAAATTATTGTCCTTATGAGGTAATTTCAGCTAATTTTCTACAGTGTAGGATTATAATAAAAGCCAGTAACAGTGTAGAGATCTGAATTTCCAGTATTGAATTTGAGAATTCTGCATCCTGTGATTCAAAATACTGGCTATTGAAAACTTGAGAAAAGAAATTTTCTCCTAGAAAAGGATGTTATTCAAAGTGTCCAGGAGGAAGTGCCAGAGAACAACTTAGCTTTGAAATAGCCAGGTGTGTGAAACTATTAATATAAAATCTACTTGTCTCTCTTTTATTTTAGTTACAACAAAATACTATTCTAAGTGGAAACATAGATTGTTGATTCCTTGCTGAGCTGATAGACAGAATTCTAAATGCAATCATATAGAAATCAATTTCTGAGGCAATAGGGAGGGAGAGTATTGACTGAGGAACAACTGATTCAATGACTATTTATAGAGGTGGCCTGCATTTATTTTCCCACTTCTCATGAGAAACACAGTCCCACTGAATCTGTGAATGTTGAATGAAAAAGAAGAAAGTGAATTGAAGATCTTGCTCAGAATTGTTAAAATTATTAATAATGGTCAAGCTTTTTATCTTTTCAATTTTTCTTCTGTCACTTTTTGTTTTAAGCTTCCTAATACCCATTTATCTAGATATGTGACTTGGTTTAAAGCTGTATAGCCAGGCATTTCCACTGCTTATATATGCTTTCTGTCATCTCACTCCATTTCTACATCTATCATATTATATCGCCGTTTGTGAATAAATCTCATATATAGCAATCATTTTCTTTATTTCTACTTCCTTGTTTTCTGTGGTTCCTGCATAAATCCAAAGTTACACAAGACTTAGCTCAAATTCAAATGTCAGACTCTCTCCTGTCAACCTTAGTCTGAAGTGATAATTCCCTTCTATAATTTTTTACAACAATATTTATCTGTACATTTCAAATAACATCTTTTCTATGCTTGTTCTGAATTTTTATTTAAACATTGTGTTGTTCAACTTTTATCATATTCCACATTGTCTTAATGATAAATCATGTCTATACTACAATAATATCTGGCACATTGCCTTGATATCATAAATGCTTAGTATATATTTGCCAGTTGGATTTATCATTCTCTTCAGGACACTGCTCTGTGAGCTCAATAATATGTTTAGCTACCCATTTCATTGGATATTTAATCTGAAAATATTATAGATGTCTACTATTTTAAAATAATATTATCCAATTTATATTTCTCTAAGTTACAACTTTCGTGAAGAAAAAATTCGATATGGTACTATTTATCTTCCTGTTGAGAATAAAATTAGAGGACCTAATTACTTGTCTGCTTTTCTGGAAGACATAACATTTCTTATAGCAAGAAAATGACACTTCTCTTTTTTTTATGAAGAAAACAGATGCTTGGGATGGTGAGAGGAAAGTTAACATTAATGAAAT